>NC_057834.1:30000000-30600000 GCF_910594005.1 Cervus elaphus | reverse complement strand
CTGTGTTGCCCATTTTATGCATGACAGTGTCCATTCGTTGATGCTGCTTTCTGCACTTGTCCCGCTCTCTCCCTCCCCCACTGTGAGAGTTGTTAACCCACACTCTCTGGGAAACAATTTTGACAACTAATGTACACTACTTAATGTGCAGTTCCGTTTGTTTCTACTCTCATAGATGCTACTCATTTCCAGCTATTACGTTGGTCAGCACACCCACCACTCTGTCACTTCCTTAAGCATGGTTGTCTCATACGTTTGTGATATTACATTTAGATTCTTCTGTCACAGTTTGCATTCTATCCTGGAACGTCCTCTCTTCTCTCCCTCTACATGATTTTCAAAAATTTGCACACATTTTAAGGTTTACTCTTGTAAAGTTCTCTGGGTTTTCGACAAATGCTTAATGTCTTGTATTTACCTTTACAGTACCGTACAGAATAATTTTGCTGCTTTAAATAATCCTCCCATTGTTCCACCTGTTTGGTTCTCTCTACTCCGAAACCCTTGGCATACACTGATATGGATACTGTCTCTATATCCTTGCCTTTTCCAGAATGTTGTATGATTTGATCCATACTGGCTTCTTTCATTTAGCAATATGCATTTAAGATTCATCCATGTCTTTTTGTGGCTTGATAGATCGCTAATTTCTGTTGCTGAATAGTAGTTCATAGGCTGGATGCACCGCAATCTGTATCTTTTCGTCCAGTCAGTGTCCATCATTGAGGGACATCTTGGATTCTTCCAGTATTTGGCGATTATGAATAAAGCTACTATAAACATACACATGCAGGTTTTTATGTGGATATTAAGTTTCAAATCAATTGGATAAATACCTAGAGAAATGCGCCTCATTTGAGTACCTTGCTTTCAGCATCTGCCTCCCACTAGTTCCACCTGGACAGTGTCAGCACCCTGAAAGCTAACTAGTTCTGTTGCTGAGCGGTCTGTATACTGACCAGCTTTCTCCTTTGTCTATAAGTGGTAGGAGCTCACCCCTCATCTCTGAAAGCTTCTTTCACTTTCCCTGGTGTGGCAGCAAGCCGCAGCCAGTCACGTGGGGAGTTTGCTACAGCCAGCCCTTCATCCTGTTGGACTTGGGAAGGCGGCTAGCCCGTGCGTGGTCCTTGGAGGTCTCTGGGTCAAGTTGGGTAGCCAGTCTGTCTTATAGGTATGTGGTTACTCTCTGGTTTTCAGGCCCCTGGTATGAAAGGAACCAGCACTGTGGTCAGTGTTGTCCAGCCTTCCTCCCAGTTTACCCACACCTTGATTTGAGAACAGTTGCTGGCCTGTGGAAGTTGGGTTTAGACATCCCGAGTTCACCTACTCTTTTATTTTTAAAAGACCCTGGCTGATGACCTGCCACTTTGCAGACATTGCACTGTTCTTTAAAATGTATGATTTAATCCATTTAACACCCTATGAGGTAGGGTTTCCCGTTTTTATGGATGAGGAGACTGAGACTGGGGAAGCTTAGCTCACAGGAGACCGAGCTGGCATCTCTTGGTGTTGGTACTTTCTCAGGGCATCACACTATCCCTAGAGAGAAGTGTGATGGAGAAGAAGGCATCCACCCAGCTGCAGAGGGAGGAGCAGAGCATCTCCTCAGGCTCACCAGGGATGCACCTCAGCTTGTGAACAGCAGAAGGAAGGGTCATTTCTTTATTTTTGAGAGGCAAAAGCACCTTGCCCAAGTGCTTTTACTCTCCCTGGATGCTAAGCCTCACCTGGCCTATTTAGATTTAAATTGTTTTCATTCTGGAAATTGTCAAGCATGTGAAAAGCAGAGTCTAGTAGAGCTGCTCTTACACTTACCACTCAGGTTCTCAGATTATCAGGGTTTTGCAATTTTTGCTTTCTCTATTCTTTTGTAGTTTGCTTTAGTTTTTATTTTTTTTACTTATACTTTTTTTGGCTGGAATATTTCAAAAAAGTATTGATGATAACAGTTTTACATTGGCCTATCTCCCTAATCAGTGTGGCATCTCTCCTTTGGATGGATTTTCTATTATTGTGTATCATGTGGTGGTTGGGTATTTATTTTACTTACAAATACTGGTATGGTCCTAAGCCTAAGCCATGCCCTTTTCTAAGTTCTTTACAAATATTAACCTGTTTTCTCTTCGTTGCCATCTTATGAAGATTTTTTTTTCTTTCATAGAGATTTAGAGGTTTTTTAAAAAGAGAATTTTTTTATTTGGAGATGATGAGATTGAGGTACAGAAAGGTTGAGCAGACTGTTGGAGTCATGCAGTGGTCTCGCTGGTCTCCAAACTCAGATTGTATGGTTTCATAATCTGTGCTTTTAATCGCCATCCTGTGCTAGTTGCTGTTGTGCTCAGTACTGTCCAACTCTTTGTGACGACCCTCTGGACTGTGGCCCACCAGGCTCCTCTGTCCGTGGGATTCTCCAGGCCAGAATACTGGAGTGGGTAGCCATTCCCTTCTCCAGGGGATGTTCCCAACCCAGGGATCGAACCCAGGTCTCCTGCATTGGCAGGGGAACTCTTTACCACTAAGGCACCTGGGAATCCTGTACTAGAGACGTGATTAATCAAGTCCATTACTGTCTTCTGTTCCCTGGCACTGCTAAGATACAGGAAGGAAAGAATTAGCTCTTGGCCTCCGAGTGCTTCCAGTGTGGTAGGGAGAAGGACCCGGAGCCTGATGACTCTAGCACACAGTGGTAAACGTTGTAATAGTTCCATGTAAGATTCAGTGGGAATGTGAAAGACCACGCGGGACCTCCTGGGGAAGTCAAGGTCAGGTTCACAGAAGCTGTGATCCTGACTCTCAGATCACAAGGATGGATGAGGAGGAGGAAATTCAGGCAGAGGGGATATCCTGGACTTCAAGATGAGAAGCCAGGGAGGGCTGGAGAGAGATGGATGTGGTTTTAGACATCTAAGGCAGTATAATCATGAAGGCACTGACTTGTCTACTGAAAACCTGTGACTCTGTCCTGCTGTTGGTGGGATGCTACTGATGGATTTCAAGCAGAGAAAAGGCAAGGTGAGATTTGCACATTAACTAAGCTCTCTCTAGGGACAGTGAAGACGGTGGTTTGGGAGGGGAGCATGACTGGACGCCTTGTCAATAGTGCTGGCAAGAAATGCTGGGGGCTAAACCAGAGCCTTGACTGTGGGAATGAAGAGGATGGATCTGAGAGGTGAGGACTAGGGGGTCCTTGTTATGTGTGTGTTCATTATCTGGATTTCTGAATTATGAGTTTGCCTAGGAAATTGACAGTGATCATAATGTTAAATTTTCACTAACAAATTGATTTCTTATAAAAATAGTCCCAAGTGACAAATGCACCCTAAGGTGACCTGCAGTTCATCTTGCCCTTGTATAAGCACCTACATGATTGTCATAGTATGTAAGACTCTCTTTTAGCAGACTGGAGCCAGAGCATCTCTTGCAGACTTTGAAGATGTGAGCTGGCATGTGTGGGGAGCTGGTGTCATGTGGAAACCATTGGTGGGCAGCTTTCTGGAGCTGAGAGTGACCCCAGCTGACAGCCAGAAAGAAAGTCGTGCCTCCCTCCTATAACTCCAGGGAGCGGAATTCTGCAAACAACTGTGTGAGCTTTCAAGGGCACCCCAAAGCTCCAGGATGAAACACAGCCTGGCTGGTAGCTTGATGCCTGTGAGACCTTGGGCAGAAGACTCTGGTAAGCAGTGCCTGGACTGCTGACCCAAGGAAACAGGCAGGTAGTAAATATGTTGTCTTAAACCGAGAATTTTGTGGTAATTTGTTGCACAGCAGTAGAACATTGAGTCGCCCATTCAGTCTTCCTTCTAACACTGGCATTTGTTCTTGTCCTTCCTTGAGGTCTGTCAGCCCGTGTTTGGCTTTCAGATATGGCAGTACAATGCAAATGCCATGCAAATATATTTCAAAGTGAAATTGCAAATCTTTCAAAAGGTGTAGGATTATGAAAGTCAATAAAAGGATTGCTGGAGCCCTACTCAAACCATTCTGCAGACAAATGAGGACCGAGCACATTTAGACCCACTCATAATTGGTGAGAAAAAGAACCAGAATGCTGACGAGAAACCAGTCTCAAAAGAGAAGGATTTGAATATTTTTGAATATCAAGAAGTTCCTTTGGGAAAATGCAAGCCCTTAAGTAACTTTTGCAGAGATTACCCTTGTTGGTAGCGTTGTGTGGAAGTCAGAGGGGACATGAAGGATGTCGTGGTGCTGTGCAGTTTTGTTGCAGTAAGGGGGAAATTACAACAATAAATCAATTATTAATTAACTTTCAGTCCAATCTAAGAATTGATGCAAAATTCAATGTAACCTAAATGTTTCACGTTTTATGCAGTGTTTTGCATTTTAAATAAGCTATTTGTATGATTTTTATTTCATTTAAAAAGATTAAGTCTTGGTCTGCTCTTCTATTTTTTCCCATTATTTTCTGTGAAGGTTGGTTCCCATTTTCAGGAGCCTTTCTAGCACCAGTTGACCCTGGGGTGATTTACCCTTCAGGGCACATGGGACAGGTGACATAGCCTTCTACTCTGGTTTTCAATAGTAGGGAGCTTTTTCTCCTGTTTTCCAGGAATGCTAGAATCACTAATTAGAGGATTATTATATAATGTATAAAGTGGCATTTTTGCATACACACACACACACACACACACACACACACACACACACACACACACACACACACACACACACACACACACACACACACACACACACACACACACACACACACACACACACACACACACACACACACACACACACACACACTATCCCTAGAGAAAGGATAGGCTACCTACTGCAGTATTCTTGGGCTTCCCTTGTGGCTCAGACAGTAAAGAATCCGCCTGCAGTGTGGGAGACCTGGGTTTGATCCCTGAGTTGGGAAGATCCCCTGGAGGAGGGCATGGCAACCCACTCCAGGATTCTTGCCTGGAGAATCCCCGTGGGCAGAGGAGCCTGGTGGGCTCCAGTCCATGGCATCGCAAAGAGTTGGACACGACTGAGCGACTCAGCACAGCATAGCACATGCACACGATATAAAAGCCAGATATAGTAATAAGGATTATCTTGGGATTTGTGATGAAAAAAATACAAAACCTTATGCATGCACATTCAGGAAGGAATGCATGTGTATTCCTCACTTCCCTACTTCGGAATCAGAGTTGAATTCTGAACCTTTGCTTCTCTTCCAGGGGACACTGAGGTTCTAAGCTACCAAGATGCGCTGGGAGCACATCCTAAAAGGGACTGAACTTAGTGATTGGCTGTTGCCTTGGAGGCAGAAAAACCAGTTCTTTACTCCTCCTCTCTCCTTCCTACTTACTTTTCTTAACTTTTTGTTTATGTGTATATTTATTTGCAAGCTTTAAAATAACACTGGTAATTATGACATCAAGATAGCGTAGTCCTGATGTGATGGGTCTATATCCAGCACCATTTGTTCAGCCTCAGGAAGCTCAGTGAAACTCCATTCTGGTTGGCACTGTGTTATAATGCACGTCATTGTGCTTGGTTATGAGATGTTGTGATCGTCTCCCACAGATGAGTGTGTAAAGCCTGTGAGATGTTTCCGCAGAGCACAGAGTTATTTTTAACCAGCAACTTCTGTGTTTTTGGATGTAAAACCTGATTCACATTTACTATATAAAAGTTTTTAGAAAAATGAGGGGAAAAAGAAGACAATTTGTCAGTAATCCTACTGGGCAGGAGTAGCCACTGTAAAACCTATTGGTGCCTCTTTCCTAGATTGTAGTTTTAGCCAAAATGGAATCTCTTTAACAAGAATGAGATTTTGGAGAAGGTTTTGTAATTATTTTTTACTTAATATTTTATAAAATTAATCTCCCTGAATAATCCTTTACAGCATAATTAAAAAAAAAAAAAAAGGAACCGAGGAAATTTATTGTATGTGTAATTGATTTGCACTACCAGAAAAAAAATGTTAAAAGAATCATTGGGCAGAAGCAATACAATTTTAAACAAAAACTCAGGTCTGCAGAAAGAATGACGTAAAAGAAGTTAAGTATACAATTTCTTTTATTTTCTTAATTTCAGGCTCTAAAGCACATCATTTTGAATGGCTGGATATATTTACATGGTAGTAAATGGATATACTGTAATTTATTTAAACAGACCTTCATTGTTTGACATTTAACTTATTGCTAGCTTCTCACAACTCTTGTCAACATCTTTGTAGTTCTGTCATTGAATGCATTTAACGTTATTCATTTAGAATAAATTGCTAAATGGAATTATTGCATTGAATGGTATGTAGCTTCTAAGGCTTTGGATACATGTTACCAAATTGCACCCTCTACCAAATATAGTACCAAATATGCCTATAAGAGTGTGCTAGGTTCTCTGTTGCTCTCTTTGATGTACAGAGGTGTCTTATAGACATGTGAAGCTAGTTGAAGAGTGGATGCTGGGGGATCGTTTGTGGAACTATACAGGTCACTGATGGTGAGTAGGAATCTGATTCAGAATGGCCTTGCAGTTGCAGTGGGTGTCCGGAGCCCATGACTAGTTGGTTGCCTGCTGCCCTGATTTAAAATTTCCCTGTGTCTGAGATGCCATGTGATGTGCAGGACAGAAGCCAGGCTGTGTATGT
Source organism: Cervus elaphus (assembly GCF_910594005.1). Classification (NCBI taxonomy): domain Eukaryota; kingdom Metazoa; phylum Chordata; class Mammalia; order Artiodactyla; family Cervidae; genus Cervus; species Cervus elaphus. The sequence continues at coordinate 30,593,390 of NC_057834.1, read as the reverse complement.
CCCTGCCTGATTCTGCTGCTACACGCATGCAGCCACATAGAGATCATAAATAAGAAAGCACTGGGAAGAATTCCCAGGGCCACGGGATTATGTGGTAAATGAAGTGTAACCTCTGTTATGTCCCTGGCTTGCCGTTCTGACCATGAGCAGCGCTCTTCCTGGCAGGGGGAACTCGTGGCAGCCCAGTGTCATAGCCAATTTAATCACCTGTTGACTTTCTGTCTGCCTGTTGCAGAAAGAGGCTGGACTGAGCGGCACTGATCCTCGCTCATGTTCAGGACCTCCACAGGAGTGGCCTCTGGTAATGTCACAGGCTCGCTGGAGTTTTCAGATAAAAGATGGTATTTGGTATAAGCAAATGATGCCCTTTGCAGTCGTTTTGCAAGTTATCTGTGGCTTGCTGGGAAACTTGCTCAGTATTCTGTTCCAGAAACTTCTGCTTAATGAGGTAATTCGTCCTATATTTATGTTGCTGGAGTTGGGCCCCTATATAGTCTCTTCCTGGGCCATTTTCATGATGCTTGATTAATGCTCTATTGTTAATGTCCCTGGTAAGATGCAGACCTCTTGGTTTATTGAAATGCAGTTTTTAGAGTGCAGGGTTGCACTCGTGTTTGTCACAAGGCTGAAGACCCAACTCTGGCAAACACTGAGAATGACTTAATTTTGTTTCAACTTGGTGCAGAAGAGCAGATTGGCTGGCAACTGTTAAATCTTTGGAAAATATGACAGATACAGTATGAACACGGGCTGCATGTATTATATGCCATCCGTGAAGTGCAAGAAGTTTTGTTGAACAATACCAGTGTGTTAAACATGCTGATTTTTTCTTCAACTATTTAACAGTTGGCTGATATTAAGATTATTTGAATAGTTTTCACAGATTTGGATTAGCATGATATTATATGTGCTGTGATATTTATAGCACATCATTTTACCTTACAATAGGGCAACTAAGAATGGTCTTTTAAGTATTCAACATTTTAGTTATTGATAACTATCCAGAAATTATTACTTGAAACTACCATTATAAAAAACCAAAATAACATCCCTGTCTAGGCAGACTTTATCTTTTTGAAACATGGGAAAAATTTAAGGTGCTCTTCTCCTTTGCTTTTTGCTTCACTTCTTTTGACAGCTATTTGTAAGGCCTCCTCAGACAGCCATTTTGCTTTTTTGCATTTCTTTTTCTTGGGGATGGTCTTGATCCCTGTCTCCTGTACAATGTCACAAACCTCCATCCTTAGTTCTTCAGGCACTCTGTCTATCAGATCTAATCCCTTGAAATCTATTTCTCACTTCTACTGTATAATCATAAGGGGTTTGACCTAGGTCATACCTGAATGGTACAGTGGTTTTCCCTACTTTCTTCAATTTAAGTTTGAATTTGGCAATAAGGAGTTCATGATCTGAGCCACAGTCAGCTCCCAGTCTTGTTTTTGCTGACTGTATAGAGCTTCTCCATCTTTGGCTGCAAAGAATATAATCAATCTGATTTCAGTGTTGACCATCTGGTGATGTCCATGTGTAGAGTCTTCTCTTGTGTTGTTGGAAGAGGGTGTTTGCTATGACCAATGCATTCTCTTGGCAGAACTCTATTAGCCTTTTGCCCTGCTTTATTCCGTACTCCAAGGCCAAATTTGCCTGTTACTCCAGGTGTTTCTTGACTTCCTACTTTTTCATTCCAGTCCCCTATAATGAAAAGGACATCTTTTTTGGGTGTGTGTTCTAAAAGGTCTTGTAGGTCTTCATAGAACCATTCAACTTCAGCTTCTTCAGCATTACTGGTTGGGGCATAGACGTATTACTGTGATAGTGAATGGTTTGCCTTGGAAACGAAGAGAGATCATTCTGTCGTTTTTGAGATTGCATCCAAGTACTGCATTTCGGACTCTTTTGTTGACCATGATGGCTAATCCATTTCTTCTAAGGGATTCTTGCCCACAGTAGTAGATATAATGGTCATCTGAGTTAAATTCACCCATTCCAGTCCATCTTAGTTCGCTGATTCCTAGAATGTCAACATTCACTCTTGCAATGTCCTGTTTGACCACTTCCAATTTGCCTTGATTCATGGATCTAACATTCCAGGTTCCTATGCAATATTGCTCTTTACAGCATCAGACCTTGCTTCTATCACCAGTCCCACCCACATCTGGGTATTGTTTTTGCTTTGGCTCCATCTCTTCATTCTTTCTGGAGTTATTTCTCCACTGATCTCCAGTAGCATATTGGGCACCTACTGACCTGGGGAGTTCACCTTTCAGTGTCCTATCAATTTGCCTTTTCATACTGTTCATGGGGTTCTCAAGGCAAGAATACTGAAGTGGTTTGCCATTCCCTTCTCCAGTGGACCACATCTGTCAGACCTCTCCACCATGACCCGTCCATCTTGGGTGGCCCCACATGGCCTAGATTAGTTTCATTGAGTTAGACAAGACTGTGGTCCGTGTGATCAGATTGGCTAGTTTTCTGTGATTATGGTTTCGGTCCGTCTGCCCTCTGATGCCCTCTCTCAGTGCCCACCATCTTACTTGGGTTTCTCTTACCTTGGACGTGGGGTATCTCTTCACGGCTGCTCCAGCAAAGCACAGCTGTTGTTCTACCTTGGACATGGGATAGCTCTTCTCGGCTTCTCCTTGGAAGGAAAGTTACGACCAACCTAGACAGCATATTAAAAAGCAGAGACATTACTTTGTCAACAAAGGTCCATCTAGTTAAGGCTATGGTTTTTACAGTGGTCATGTATGGATGTGAGAGTTGGACTGTAAAGAAAGCTGAGCGCAGAAGAATTGATGCTTTTGAACTGTGGTGTTGGAGAAGACTCTTGAGAGTCCCTTGGACTGCAAGGAGATCCAACCAGTCCATCCTAAAGGAGATTAATCCTGGGTGTTCATTGGAAGGACTGATGTTGAAGCTGAAACTCCAATACTTTGGCCACATGATGCGAAGATGACTCATTTGAAAAGACCCTAATGCTGAGAAAGATTGAGGGCAGGAAGAGAAGGGGATGACAGAGGATGAGATGGTTGGATGGCATCACTGACTCAATGCATATGAGTTTGGGTAGACTCTGGGAGTTGGTGATGGACAGGGCGGCCTGGCATGCTGCAGTCCATGGCGTCACGAAGAGTTAGACATGACTGAGTGACTGAACTGCACTGAACTAAGTTCTTCTGGGCCTTAGAAAGCATCATTATAAACAAAGCTAGTGGAGGTGATAGAATTCCAGTTGAGCTACTGCAAGTCCTAAAAGGTGATGCTGTGAAAGTGCTGCACTCAGTATGCCAGTGAATCTGGAAAACTCAACAGTGGCCACAGGACTGGAAAAGGTCAGTTTTCATTCCAATCCCAAGGAAAGGCAATGCCAAAGAATGTTCAAACTACTGCGCAATTGCACTCATCTCACACGCTAGCAAAGTAATGCTCAAAATTCTCCAAGCCAGGCTTCAACAGTATGTGTACTGTCAACTTCCAGATGTCCAAGCTGGATTTAGAAAAGGCAGAGGAACCAGAGGTCAAATTGCCAACATCTGTTGGATCATTGAGAAAGCAAGAGAATTCCAGAAAAACATCTACTTTTGCTTTACTGACTATGCCAAAGCTTTGACTGTGGATCACAACAAACTGTGGAAAATTGTGAAAGAGATGGGAATACCAGACCACCTAATCTGCCTCCTGAGAAATCTGTATGCTGGTCAAGAAGCAACAGTTAGAACTGGACATGGAACAACAGACTGGTTCCAAATTGGGAAAGTAGTACGTCAAGGCTGTAGATTGTCACTCTGCCTATTTAATTTACATGCAGAGTGTGTCATGTGAAATGCCAGGGTGGATGAAGCACAAGCTGGAATCAAGATTTCCGGGAGAAATATCAATAACCTCAGATACGCAAATGACACCAATCTTATGGCAGAAAGAGAAGAAGAACTAAGAAAGTAAAAGAGGAGAGTGAAAAAGCTGACTTAAAACTCAACATACAGAAAACTAAGATCATGGCATCCGGTCCCATCACTTCATGGCAGATAGATGGGGAAACAATGGAAACAGTGACAGACTTTATTTTTTTGGGCTCCAAAATCACTGCAGATGGTGAATGCAGCCATGAATTAAAAGACACTTGCTTCTTGGAAGAAAAGTTATGACTAAACTAGATAGCACGTTAAAAAGCAGAGACATCACTTTGCCAACAAAGGTCTGTCTAGTCAAGGCTATGGTTTTTGCAGTAGTCATGTATGAATGTGAGATTTGGACTATAAAGAAAGGTGAGCGCAGAAGAATTGATGCTTTTGAACTGTGGTGTTGGAGAAGACTCTTGAGAATCCCTTGGACCACAAGAAGATTTCATCCTAAAGGAAATCAGTCCTGAATATTCGTTGGAAGGATTGCTATTGAAGCTGAAACTCCAATACTTTGGCCACCTGATGCGAAGAGCTGACTCATTTGAAAAGACCCTGATGCTGGGAAAGATTGAAGGTGGGATGAGACAGGGACGACAGAAGATGAGATGGCTGGATGGCATCACTGACGCGATGCACATGAGTTTGAGTAGTCTCTGGGAGTCGGTGACGGACCAGGAAGCTTGGCATGCTGCAGTTCATGGGGTCACAGAGAGTCGGACACAGCTGAGCAACTGAACTGAACTGAAGTTCTTCTAATGATTTATTACGGCAACATTGACATATTTTTCTCAATGCTCTTCTAATTCTTTTTTATGCAAGCTAGTTTTCTCTGATTTAGATTGCAGGAGCTCATGCCTTGCGTTCAGAGCCAGATTTCTCATACTTAAAAAGTTGGACTGTGCCTGGTGTTTCAATAAATACTCATTTAATCAACAAATATTTGAGTATCCTCTCTGATGGTGTTCTCGGCATTGGGAAACAGATGGGTGAGGTCTCTTCTCATGGAATTTGTGTTAAAGTGGGGAAGATTCATTATATTAAGGACACAACAGCCTAATAAACAGCGTAATATCAGATAGTTGTGAGTCTTGTGAGGAAAATAAAAGGGGTGATGTGACCTTGCATGACAGTGGGAGAGGGCCGGGTGGGCACACTTTGGTGGTGACGGGGCAGGTGTTTCTGAAGAGGTGTAATTCAAGCTAAGGCCTGAATGTTGACGAAGAGCCAGTCATGCCAAGATCTGGTCATGGCTGAGGGATCAGCAAGTGAAAGACTGAGAGGCAAAAATGAGCTTAGCCTCTTCCGGCAACACAAAGAAATGTCACATAGAGTGTCGTGGGCGAGAGCGACGTGACTTGTGATTGGGGAGAGAGGCAGGCCCAGGTCATGGAGGGGCCTTCCAGGACGTGGCTAGTAAGGAGTTTAATGGTTTACAATCTGGGTCTGTAAGCTGGCAGTCAATGAGGTTTTGCAGAGTTTTAATTCTTGTAGTTGGCATTGCAAAAACCAGGTAACGTTTACAGTACCAGCCTCACCCTCTCACCTTGCTCCTCAGCCCCACATACAACATGCTTCATCTCTTTCCTGTGGTAGCCCTGCACATATTTGGCTCCCCCATCTCCCCAGGCTAGTGTTAACTTGCTCAGTCGAGTCCAACTCTTTGGTTCCCCATGGAGTGTAGCCCACGAGGTTCCTCTGTCCATGGGCTTCTCCAGGCAAGAATACTGGGGTGGATAGCCATTCTCTTCTTCAGGGGATCTTCCTGACTTAGGGATCAAACCCACATCTCCTACATTGCAGGCAGTTTCTTTACCATCTGAGCCATCAGGGAAGCCCAGGCTCATGTCTGGAGTTTCATCCGTCTTCTGCTGGAATGGATTCTGCCCACCCCACCCCCGCCCTCTCCCAGGGTTTCTGTCTCTTCTGAACACATATGTTCTGAGAACATCAGGAGTTGGTAGAATTTTGGTGTTGTGGGGAGGGTAGTGGAAAAGGGGTGAGATATTAGGGTGAGCACAGTGGAGGTTTTTGAAAGCAGCATCTGTTTCCAGAAGCGAGGAGTGCCCATTATGCTGCTTTTCTGGAGTCCTTAATGAGGAGGGGCCCTGCGTCAGGGCAGTTGTTGGACCCCACAGTCCAACAGTTGTTCCCCTGCTGAAACCATCTACGACTACCCTGTAACTGAACTTGCCCACATCAGCGTTAGGTGAATCAGCTTTTCTCTCGGCTTCAGTTTGTTTCTTTTAGTGCTTCAGTGTGCCCGTACCACGGATGCTTTCATGAAGCCCTTAGATTGGAAAGTACTCCTCACTTTCTAAGTGACGGGCACTGCTCTGAGAATCTTTCAGTCTCCTGTCCTCTACTTCAGCTTACTAACTTGCTTCCTTCCTGGGTAGAGTTTTTCATGACTTTTTTCTGAGTATTCTTTTCCTGGGAGTCTTTTCGTGCCTGAGAGTGCTTTCTGCTTAATGCACTGTAATGCACAGGCCTGGTGGGGGCAGCCACCCGGCTTACTTCTTTGTGTTTCCTCTTCGCATCCCGCAGATCTTGCCATTACCAGGTTCTGTCCACCAGCCGCCTGCTGCTGGCCGGGTGTGGAGGTACAGTGGGACAAGATTCCTCTAGTCCCCCAGGCTCTTTGTATGTGTTCACTGATTTACGGACTTGCTGGAGGAGTTGTGTTTAGGCTGGCAGAGGAAGATAAGGGATTCCAGGAATTCTTGCTGCTGTCTCCCAGATAGCTGGCTGAATTCCCTTCCTCTTCCTCCCCCCTTAGAGAGGCCTGGGGGCAAGAGAGAGTTGAGCTCAGGTTGATCCTGTAATTGACCTCTGTATGTTTGTCACTGACTGACTCTTGATCCATCTGATGAATTAAAATTGGCCTACTAATTTTAATAATGAGAATAATAATAGCTGCTTTCATAGTTGAACATTTATTTAGCCTCAGCATTACCCAGGTTGCTTGCATAGATCCTGGCTTGGTGTTTGACCAACAATGCACTGTTGCTCAGATGGGGGCGATTGTCTCCTGTTAAGGGCATCGTTTGGGGTTTTCAGTCAGTGACAGGCTTTTCAGTCTCCCAACTCTGTATCCTGGATTACTTGAATGGCTTCAGCCAGTGGTTCTCAGCATGCAGTCCCCAGACCATCAAGCAGCAGCCTCACCTGGAAACCTGTTAGAAATGCAGAGTCTCAACCTCCCAGGATCGCATCTGGAGAATGGCTTGTATTCTGCCAGCTTCGGAGTCAGGAGGGAAAGCAAGCCTGGCAGAGGAACCCATTCCATTCCCAGTTTGCTCAGTATCTGGTGATTGGAAGACACTCTGCAACAAGAGAAGAAGAAAAAAAAAAGAAATGCAGAGTCTCAGGCCCTACCTACAATCTACTAAACCAGAGACTCTGGGGTGGAGAACCCGCAGTCTGTTTTAACAAGCGTTTTTGGTGATTCTAGAATGGGAAAGATCTCTAGATCGCTAGCAAAGTAATGCTCAAACTTCTCCAAGCCAGGCTTCAACAATACATGAAACATGAACTTCCAGATGTTCAAGCTGGATTTAGAAAAGGCAGAGGAACCAGAGATCAAATTACCAACTTACATTGGATCATCAAAAAAAGCAAGAGAGTTCCAGAAAAACACCTATTTCTGCTTTATTGACTATGCCAAAGCCTTTGACTGTGTGGATCACAATAAACTGTGGAAAATTCTTCAAGAGATGGGAATACCAGACCACCTGACCTGCCTTGTGAGAAATCTGTATGCAGGTCAGGAAGCAACAGTTAGAACTGGGCAAGGAACAACAGGCTTGTTCCAAATAGGAAAAGGAGTACGTCAAGGCTGTATATTTTCACCCTGTTTATTTAACTTACATGCAGAGTACATCATGAGAAACACTGGGCTGGATGAAGCACAAGCTGAAATCAGGATTGCCAGGAGAAATATCAGTAACCTCAGATATGCATATGATACCACCCTTATGGCAGAAAGCAAAGAGGACCAAAGAGCCTCGTGATGAAAGTCAAAGAGGAAAGTGAAAAAGTTGGCTTAAAATTCAACATTGAGAAAACTAAGATCATGGCATCCAGTCCCATCACTTCATGACAAATAGATGGGGAAACAGTGGAAACAGTTCAGTTCAGTCGCTCAGTTGTGTCCGACTCTTTGCGACCCCATGAACCACAGCACGCCAGGCCTCCCTGTCCATCACCAACTCCCAGAGTCCACCCAAACCCATATCCATCGAGTTGATGATGATGGCATCCAACCATCTCATCCTCTGTCGTCCCCTTCTCCTCCTGCCCTCAATCTTTCCCAGCATCAGGGTCTTTTCCAATGAGTCAGCTCTTCTCATTAGGTGGCAAAATACTGGAGTTTCAGTCCTTCCAATGAACACCCAGAACTGATCTCCTTTAGGATGGACTGGTTGGATCTCCTTGCAGTCCAAGAGATTCTCAACAGTCTTCTCCAACACCACAGTTCAAAAGCATCAATTTTTCAGCACTCAGGTTTCTTTATAGTCCAACTCTCATATCCATTCATGACCACTGGAAAAACCATAGCCTTGACTAGATGGACCTTTGTTGGCAAAGTAATGTCTCTGCTTTTTAATATGCTGTCTAGGTTGGTCATAACTTTTCTTCCAAGGAGTAAGCGTCTTTTAATTTCATGGCTGCAATCACCATCTGCAGTGATTTTGGAGCCCAGAAAAATAAAGCCTGCCACGGTTTCCACTGTATCTCCATCTATTTGCCATGAAGTGATGGGACCAGATGCCATGATCTTTGTTTTCTGAATGTTGAGCTTTAAGCCAACTTTTTCACTCTCCTCTTTGACTTTCATCACAAGGCTCTTTAGTTCTTCTTCGCTTTCTGCCATAAGGGTGGTGTCATCTGCATATCTGAGGTTATTGATATTTCTCCCAGCAATCTTGATTCCAGCTTGTGCTTCATCCTGCCCAGCATTTCTCACGATATACTCTGCATGTAAGTTAAATAAGCACAGTGACAGTATACAGCCTTGACGTACTCCTTTTCCTATTTGGAACCAGTCTGTTGTTCCATGTCCAGGTCTAACTGTTGCTTCTTGTCCTGCATACAGATTTCTCAGGAGGCAGGTCAGTTGGTCTGGTATTCCCATCTCTTTCACAATTTTCCACAGTTTATTGTGATCCACACAGTCAAAGGCTTTGGCATAGTCAATAAAGCAGAAGTGGATGTTTTTCTGGAACTCTCTTGCTTTTTTGATGAACCAGTGGAAGTTGGTAATTTGATCTCTAGTTCCTCTGCCTTTTCTAAATCTAGCTAGAACATCTGGAAGTTCACGGTTCATGTATTGTTGAAGCCTGGCTTGGAGAATTTTGAGCATTACTTTGCTAGCATGTGAGATGAGTACAATTGTGTGGTAGTTTGAGCATTCTTTGGCATTGCCTTTCTTTGGGATTGGAATGAAAACTGACATTTTCCAGTCCTGTGGCCACTGCTGAGTTTTCCAAATTTGCTGGCATATTGAGTGCAGCACTTTCACAGCATCATCTTTTAGGATTTGAAATAGCTCAATTGGAATTCCATCACCTCTACTAGCTTTGTTCCTAGTGATGCTTCCTAAGGCCCATTTGACTTCACATTCCAGGATGTCTGGCTCTGGGTGAATGATCACACTATTATGATTACCTGGGTCGTGAATATCTTTTTTGTACAGTTCTTCTGTGTATTCTTGCCACCTCTTCTTAATATCTTCTGCTTCTGTTAGGTCCATACCATTTCTGTCCTTTATCGAACCCATCTTTGCCTGAAATGTTACCTCGGTATCTCTAATTTTCTTGAAGAGATCTCTAGTCATTCCCATTCTTTTGTTTTCCTCTATTTCTTTGCACTGATCACTGAGGAGGGCTTTCTTATCTCCTCCTTGCTATTCTTTGAAACTCTGCATTCAAATGGGTATATCTTTCCTTTTCTCCTTTGCTTTTGGCTTCTCTTCTTTTCACAGCTATTTGTAAGCCCTCCTCAGACAGCCATTTTGCTTTTTTGCATTTCTTTTTCTTGGGGATGGTCTTGATCCCTGTTTCCTGTACAGTGTCACAAACCTCCGTCCATAGTTCATCAGGCACTCTGTCTATCAGATCTAGTCCCTTAAATCTATTTCTCACTTCCTCTGTATAATCATTAGGGATTTGATTAGGGATTTTGATTTAAACAGTGACAGACTTTATTTTTTTGGGCTCCGAAATCACTGGAGCTGGTGACTGCAGCCATGAAATTAAAAGACGCTTGCTCTTTGGAAGAAAAGTTATGACCAACCTAGACAGCTTATTAAAAAGCAGAGACATTACTTTGCCAACAAAGGTCTTTCTAGTCAAAGCTATGGTTTTTCCAGTAATCATGTAGGGATGTGAGAGTTCGACTAAAGCTAAGCACTGAAGAATTGATTCTTTTGAACTGCGGTATTGGAGAAGACTCTTGAGAGTCCCCTTGGACAGCAAGGGGATCCAACCAGTCACTCCTAAAGGAAATGAGTCCTGGATGTTAATTGGAAGGACTGCTACTGAAGCGGAAACTCTAGTACTTTGGCCACGTGATGCAAGGAACTGACTCATTTGAAAAGACCCTGATGCTGGGAAAGATTGAAGGTAGGAGGAGAAGGGGACGACAGAGGCTGAGATGGTTGGATGGCATCACTGTTTCGATGGACATGAGTTTGAGTAGGCTCCGGGAGTTGGTGATGGACAGGGAAGCCTGGTGTGCTGCAGTCTATGGGATCACAAAGAGACAGACACCAGTGAGTGATTGAACTGAACTGAACTTTGGTGATTCTGATGTATGTTTAAGTTTAGGAGCTGTTGATCTGCACCATCAACTTGAATTCTCTTTTCCATGGATATTTCAGGATATGTCTCAGACTCTAGTGAGAAAGTAGAGTACTGGAGATATGGTTGAATTGGGCAAAGTATCAGGAGAGGTTCTGCAAGGAGAATGTGTGGTTTTGTTTTGGTGATTAGCTGGTTGGAATGAAGGTCTTTTGAGCATAGCATAAGACCTTGTGTGGCAGGTTGGAGTTGAAGTAGAAAAAGTAGCAGAAGGCCATTGGAGATGAAAAATTCACAGCAAGGAATACAAGTGACGCTTGTGTTAGGGAACCAGGCTAAGAGACTTGATGACAGCCTTCACCCTGACATAAAGGATGTCTCCTGCCTTGCAGCTTTGGCAGTGTGTCTTTGGGCCAGGGTTGCCCATCTCTGGTCCGTGCCACTATGCACAATGTATGTATACTTATAAATCTGTTTCTCTGTACTTCCACTAATGGCTCGTCCCCCTTTTGATTTCGGCATATGTAAATATAGAGATAGATTTTTAAGTAATTTAATCTGGTTCTAGTCAGGTTTACCAACCTGGGCACTTTTTGTTTTTCTTAGTTGATTTTGCATATTTCTCGGTGGATCTGGTATGTTTTTGATTTTTCAGTTATATGCTCAGCAGGAGACCGGATGTACTTCTTACCACCTTCTTGCAGGACAGAGCATGTCCCCCCTGCCCCCTTTATACAGATTTGATGAGACTTGAGGGGGTCTGGTCCATTCCCCTGATTGCAGCCAGACCCTCTTAATGTCCCACCCTGACCCCTGATGATTAACGGGTGTGCCCGTATGCTCTGCTGGGAAATTCCTGTGATGAGAGAGCTCACCACCTTTGGAGGACACTCAGGATGTTGTAGGAAAGTTCTAACCATTAAAGGTTTTTCTTAACTGTTACTGGTGGGGCGTGGGGGTGGAGAGTGACTGTCAGACTGTAAAATGAAAAGTGAAAGTTGCTCAGTCATGTCCAACACTTTGCAACCCCATGGACTATACAGTCTGTGGAATTTTCCAGGCTAGAATACTGGAGTGGGTAGCCTTTCCTTTCTCTAAGGAATCTTCCTGACCCAGGGATCCATCCCATGTCTCCTGCATTGCAGGCAGATTCTTTGCCAGCTGAGCCACAAGGTAAGCCCAGACTATAAGGAAATACCTAAATGCCTGAGAGGTGGAGCTGATATGGTTGGAAAGCTGCTGAACTTGGGAGCCTGGATTGTTCTATAAGATAGGCCGCTTGAGAGCCCCTGTATTAAATCCCACTTAGCAATAGGCTGTCTGTTTGAACTATCTTAAGGGAGACACTTAAAGGCTCTCCTGTCCTGAAGTAGAGGTAAGCTGGGGTGATGGGAGATAAGATTCTGGGCCACTTTGTACTGGAGTATGTCTTACAGCCCTGGCTTAAAGGAAAGAGCGCAAGCTACTTGTAGCTGATAGGAATGTGGACTTTCAGAAAAGTTTCTAGAAGAGAAGAAGTAGGAATGGCCTGAGGGCTAGAAAGGGAACTAGACAAGCAATCAGGCCAGAGCAGAGGAGGAGGGCAGTCAAGAATTTGTGCCCATGGTAACTGTAGTCTTCTTTTCTCTTCCCCATTTACTAACTGTGTCTGTTTTGCCAAATAGCAGCTCAAAGACTTAGATCTTCTGGCTGCCATCTGAATAATTTAGTCGGATTGTCTGTTTGCCTCCCTGACAATTGCCTAAAGAATCCCTTCTGATTTCAGAGGGGCCAGGGAAAAGGGACACTTTTTGGAAATCAAGCCAGATATTTTCTGTTTCTTCCTGATCGATTGCCCGAAGCCTGGGACCCTTCTTTTCTCATGATCCCTACTCCTGACAATATAGATTCTGTTACTTTATTTTCCATTTCTAGATGGATGTTTCTTTCTTTCTTTCTTTTTAATTAAGAAATTACCTTGCCCCTTGAGCTATTGGCAAGTATTTGCCAGAAGATCCCAGGCAAAGCTGCCAACTTACCGGGGTGTGACACGGCTGCCAGGGCCGCCCCGTCTCACAGGCTCTGCAGAGATGCGGGCCTGTCCCTTCAACAAGTGTCAGATGTACACACTTTGCCCACAGTTTCCCATGCGTAGCCTTAAATAAATATCCCAGAAGGATCTGCCCCGCTTCCCATCTCTGACTCCCTTTTCCCTGTCCATATGCTTATTAAACATGATTTCCCCATCTGCTCATCACCGCCTTCCTAGACACCTGTACTTTCCCTTGCCTTCTCCCTCACCAGTAAAAGAACCAAAGCCTCAGGTGGTATATTCCCTTGCGCACGACCATTTTGCAAGACTGTTCTGCCCAGCTTGGCAGAGAGCCATCTCGTTGGGTCATGGGGCCTGGGTTGGTTTGGGAGCTTCTCTCTGACTGAGAAGAGCCCCCCACATATTGAAAAGCCTTCAGTGCAGGCTGTGCCCTTTTCTGTTTTGAGACCTTTCTCAAAGGGCACTGTGGTTTCTCCTTCCCTGTTGTAAGTTGTGTGTCTGTGGAAAAGTTCCCTGTAACCTTTCAAGGTTTGTACTCTGTTCCAAAGGGAATCTTGGAAATGAAAACAGTCCTTTTTTTTTAATTAAATGATCTCATGGAGGATCAGAAGGAGCACAGAACAGCTGTACCGTAGGTTGGCAGGATTGCTAGTGTTCGCTTCACCTTTGGTCTGGGCTCCTAGGTCTGAGACAGTGTCTCGCCAGCAGCCTTGGGCTGTCCTTGGCGGGGTTGAGGCTGGAGAGACACAGTGCAGAGGCAGGAGGGAGATATTAATGCTTTGAGGGAGTTTCACTTTTTTTTTTGAACTCCTGGGAGAGGTATTTGAATTCAAGTTGAGGCATTCAGTCCTGAAAAAGTGAGCTTACAGAAACTGGATTTGATTTCTAGCATTATCTTGGATTGTTCAGCCAGTGGGTCACTTGGGTGTGTGTTACCCGATTGAGCTAGGCAGCTTGTCTGCTTTGGAATCGCTTGTGTCTCGTACTAGAGGGAGTACGAGAGATGCTGTTCTCTGAACACCATTAACAGTTCTGTGATCTCTGTGAGACTGGCTTCCTCTCTGGTTGAAAAGAGGCGGGAGTAGTGACTAATGGGTTCTCCGAGTATTAAATGAGTACTTAGTGTAGTGCTTGGCATGCAGTAGGTGTTCAGTAAACGGAAGCTGCCATTAAGAATAACAGTATTGGTAACACTAATACCAATGTTATTATTTTTCTTAGCGGCATGAAGTTGGTGCCCCATCTTCACTGGCCTGTGAGTACCTCGTGCGCATTATCAGTCTGCCCCTTAATTGCCAGTGGACTTGCTGTTTCTGTGTGAGGCCATATGTCTGGGTCCTTGAAACTGCTGTCCTGTTCACATTGCCTCCCAACATCTCCAGCACCAGCACAGTACCTGGCACAAGGCATGAATGAGCTCTTCTGCTGATTTTAAAAGAAATACATTCCCAGACTCCACACTCCTCCAGTCTCCAGTGCACATCCTCTCCTTCACGCAGGCCAGGTGCTTATCTGAACTCCTTTCTTGCTTCCGCAGTGCCCACAGTAGTTGGCAGTTCCTTTATCCATACCTGCCCTCTTGTTTAGAAATGCTGTTCATCTTCTCTGTTGCCATTCTGCATCCTTTTTTCTTCCTATGTTCCTACTCTTCCATGATCTGTTCCTACCCACTCCAGCCCGTATTCATCTCATTCATGCAATACTATTTCATTTACACTGGTAAGCTCTTATTCTTGGATTGAATTTTTGTGTGATAGCTTTATCTTTACCACTAGATTGTCAGCTACTTGAGAGCAACAATATGTTTCATAATGTGTCTGTGTAGTGTAGTGTAGTGTAGGTACGTACCAGGGCCAGGGACGTAATTGGTTCTAAATAAAAAGTAAGCAAGGAACGTAGTCGGTTCTAAATAAAAAGGGTACAGATGACACCACCCTTATGGCAGAAAGTGAAGAAGAACTAAAGAGCCTCTTGATGAAAGTGAGAGAGGAGAGTGAAAAAGTTGGCTTAAAACTCAACATTCAGAAAACTAAGATCATGGCATCTGGTCCTATCACTTCATGGCAGATAGATGGGGAAACAGTGGAAACAGTAGCTGACTTTATTTTTCTGGGCTCCAAAATCACTGCAGATGGTGATTGCAGCCATGAAATTAAAAGATGCTTACTCCTTGGGAGGAAAGTTATGACCAACCTAGACAGCATATTAAAAAGCAGAGACATTAAGTTGCCAACAAAGGTCCATCTAGTCAAGGCAATGGTTTTTTCCAGTGGTCAAGTATAGATGTGAGAGTTGGACTATAAAGAAAGCTGAGCGCTGAAGAATTGATGCTGTTGAACTGTGGTGTTGGAGAAGACTCTTGAGAGTCCCTTGGACTGCAAGGAGATCCAACCAGTCCATCCTAAAGGAGATCAGTCCTGGGTGTTCATTGGAAGGACTGATGGTGAAGCTGAAACTCCAGTATTTTGCCACCTAATGAGAAGAGCTGACTCATTGGAAAAGACCCTGATGCTGGGAAAGATTGAGGGCAGGAGGAGAAGGGGACGACAGAGGATGAGATGGTTGGATGCCATCATCATCAACTCGATGGATATGGGTTTGGATGGACTCTGGGAGTTGGTGATGGACAGGGAGGCCTGGCGTGCTGTGGTTCATGGGGTCGCAAAGAGTCGGACATGAATGAGCGACTGAACCGAACTGAACTGAAAATAAGCAAGCCATTGTCAGAATACCTAAGTGAATCAGACTATTGGATTAAAGGGTAAATGGGATAAGAATGTCTTCATTGATGTAAGACGGTCTTTAGAGTTGGTTGTGTGAATATGGAGGTTGAGGGACCATTCAGTTCAGTTTAGTCGCTCAGTCGTGTCCAACTCTTTGCGATCCCATGGACTGCAGCATGCCAGGCCTCCCTGTCCATCACCAACTCTCGGAGCCTATTCAGATTCTTGTCCATCACGTCGGTGATGCCATCCAACCATCTCATCCTCTGTCGGCCCCTTCTCCTCCTGCCCTCAATCTTTCCCAGCATCAGGGTCTTTTTAAATGAGTCAGTTCTTCACATCAGGTGGCCAAAGTATTGGTTTCAGCTTCAACATCAGTCCTTCCAATGAATTCAGGACTGATTTTCTTTAGGATGGACTTGTTGGATCTTCTTGTGGTTCAAGGGACTCTCAGGAGTCTTCTCCAACACCACAGTTCAGAAGCATCAATTCTTTGGCGCTCAGCTTTCTTTATAGTCCAACTTTCACATCCATACGTGACCACTGGAAAAACCATAGCTTTGATTAGAAGGACCTTTGTTGGCAAATTAATGTCTCTGCTTTTTAATAAGCTGTCTAGTTTGGTCATAACTTTTCTTCCAAGGAGCAAGCATCTTTTAAGTTCATGGCTGCAGTCACCATCTCCAGTGATTTTGGAGGCCCCCCCCCCCCAAATGAAGTCTGTCACTGTTTGTACTGTTTCCCCATCTATTTGCCATGAAGTGATGGGACCAGATGCCATGATCTTAGTTTTCTGAATGTTGAGCTTTAAGCCAACTTTTTCACTCTCCTCTTTCACTTTCATCAAGAGGCTCTTCATTTCCTCTTTGCTTTCTGATATAAGGGTGGTATCATCTGCATATCTAAGGTTATTGATATTTCCCTGGCAATCTTGATTTCAGTTTGTGCTTCATCCAGCCCAGCGTTTCTCATGATGTACTCTGCATATAAGTCAAATAAGCAGGGTAACAATATACAGCCTTGACATACTCCTTTTCCAATTTGGAACCAGTCTGTTGTTTCATGTGCAGCTCTAACTGTTGCTTCCTGACCCTTACCAGCACCTAAATGTTGTATTAAGATTTGGATTTTCTGCATTCTGTCTTCCCAATTCCTGTTCTCGTATTTTCCAGTGAGTTCTTTTCCTGACTGAGACTTGGGCATGTCCTCTCAGAGTTGTAAGGTGACATTTCTGCCAGTTGTAATGAAAGAAAGCCTGGCTCTCATTTGGCAGTGTTCTTGTTCAGGGCATCATAGAAATGAAGAGCCGAAAGGACCTGAGTCTTCTCTTAGGTTTATGATCCTGCTGTCTTCCTCGGGTGCTGGGTCTTCCCTGTCTTTCCTCTTGACTATTTTATTCTTACAGTATTTGAAGGATTCACACTTCTTTAAAGGTGTGAAGGAAAGTGTGGTAAAACGAAAGCCTGTGTACTGTCTCTGAGGAGCAAGGTCGTATGTTTGGTGGTGAAAAAGGAAATGTGAATGGTAACACGGAGGCTTGCTGTTTATCCACTGGGTTTTATTTACTCAGGCTGTGTTCATCTCCTCATGAGCTTCATTACCAAGCGGTTCCAGTATGAAATTATGATTGATTGTTTTGTTCAGCCTTTTTTGAGGCCAGAGGTCCAGCGGAGAACCCTGTGTGTAGGGATTTCAGGAGAAGTGGTGTGTGGCACGTAGAAGGTGCTTCGTCAGTGTTTGGGGGTGTGTTCAAAGTGCTAGTCTCTCAGTTGTTGTGACCCCGTGGACTGTAGCCTGCCAATCTCCTCTGTCCATGGGGTTTTCCATGTAAAAATGCTGGCGTGGATTGCCGTTCCCTTCTGCAGGGGATCTTCCCAACCCAGGGATTAAACCCAGGTCTCCTGCATTGCAGGCAGATTCTTTACCCTCTGAGCCACCAGGGAAGCCTGGTTTGGAAGTTTGGGAGTGGATGCATACAAATGGAAGACATGCCCTTCAGGAATGTGCAGCCTGGGCCGGGGCCACAGTGAAGCTGTGTGAGGGCCGGGGAGAGTGAGGGGTGGCGGGCACCAGGTCCCCGGAGGGAGCCAGCCCTTGGGAAAAGGACAGGAAGGAGGTGCTGCAGGTCTCATCACCACAGACTGTGGAGGACTGCCTCTTACAGAAATAAATGCATTTTGAAAAAAAAAATGCCAAGCAGTATTCTACTATAAGTGGATAAATATTTAAATAATTATAAATTTTACAGATTGACGGAGGGGCCAGTTGGAGGG
The DNA here is from genome assembly GCF_910594005.1 of Cervus elaphus. Taxonomy (NCBI): domain Eukaryota; kingdom Metazoa; phylum Chordata; class Mammalia; order Artiodactyla; family Cervidae; genus Cervus; species Cervus elaphus. The sequence continues at coordinate 30,575,660 of NC_057834.1, read as the reverse complement.
AGCAGACTGCCTGGCATTTCGCAGACGGTCAGTAAACATTTACTGAGGGAATGAATTCAGGGCGGAGTGGGGCTGGAGGCCCCAGCGTTTTTGTTCCTCTTTCTTTTTCACACCCAGCCCACTGGTGGCTCAGGCAGGAGTTTTTCATTTTCCATCTGTAACCAGATGAGAAATTGTGAAGAGCAGTTCAAAAGAGTTTATTGGTAGTTCTCTCTCTCTTTTTTTCTCATTCCATTGTGACTAAGTAAGGCCATGTACTGTGTGGACGTTTACTGGCAAGTCCATAAAACACACGTTTTTGAGGGCAGAGTCCATGCCTTGAGTAATAATTAACTGCTAATGGCATTGTCTTTGGTTCTGTATGGTAAACAATCAAGAAATCCTCAGTCACTTCTCTTCAATGAGAGTTTTCAGGCCAGCGCGAAGACCACACACAGACAAACCTGGACAGTGGTGTTTTGACTAAATACAGGCAGAAACAAAGCGAAAAAATCCTGCTGGTTTTGCTTTGCCACGTTTAATTGCATGATGGTGTCGGTTTCCCTTGAAGCTTCTCATGCCTGGTGGAGGGCAGGCGGATAACAGTGAGAGGTGCACAACAGAGGCTGCTGGGTTTTCAACTGTAGCTGGATCTCCCTTGGGAGTTTTCAGGCCTGAGTCTCTGTGAAATGAACAAGTGGATTGAGCCTGGTCTGTCCTTAAAGTGAATCTCTAAGAACTAGGTAAAACACGCAGTCCTTTTCCATTGGAAGCCTGCAGAGAAAGAGCCCAGGAACACAGACATGAGAAATCAGGCAGTTTAGAGTTCCTCTTCCACAGCCTTCCTTCAAGCTCAGAAGAGAGGAGAAGTCTTGTTTAGGGTTGCTGAGGCCTAGGCCTAAAGACTTGTTGTTGTTCAGTCACCAAGTCGTGTCCGGCTCTTTGCCACCCCATGGACTGCAGCATGCCAGACTTTCCTGTCCTTCACTGTCTCCTGCATTGTTCTCAAACTCATGTCCATTGAGTCGGTGATGCCATCCAACCATCTCATCCTCTGTCGTCCCCTTCTCCTCCTGCCCTCAATCTTTCCCAGCATCAGGGTCTTTTCCAATGAACTGGCTCTTTGCATCAGGTGGCCAGAACACTGGAGCTTCAGCATCAGTCCTTCCAATGAATATTCAGGGTTGATTTCCTGTAGGATTGACTGGTTTGATCTCCTTGCTGTCCGAGGGACTCTCAGGAGTCTTCTTCAGTGGTATTTCCCTCCCTGGGACACACCTGTCAGCAGGTGCCGGCTGTCCAGAGTGTCACTTTTTCTGCGTGAGGAGGCAGGGGTGCCTGACCTGAGTGTACATCGCAGGACTGTAGGCCTGAGAGCACTTAACCTTCCTGGGTGGGTCACACTGTCCTCGCTTAGCCTGTATTCAGCGGTGACTCTTTGGGGCTCTGATGGAGAGAGCCTCACCGCACGGAGCACAGTGTGAGGAGGGCAGGTTACTCACCAGCCTTACCTGGAATGTGCCCTGAGGCAGGATGGCTCTGCCTGCATCTGCTCCTGCTGGCCACAGGGCGGGGTGGGTGGGGAGGCATCACGGCCCCCATTGACTGAGTGCTTTGGTACTGCCTGCTCTGGGGTTGGCCCAGAAGGCATTATAAGAAGATGGTGAGGGAAGGATGAGCAAAGGGATGTTGGAGAGAGTGGGCTGTCCTGATGTTCTTTTAGGGGCTTAGGGAGGGAGCTGGGAAGAGAAAGACATTGTAATTACAGACTGAGTTGTCAGGCCTATAATCTTCCCAATGGCCCTCCTCATTTTCTAGTCTTCAGAGTCATCTGCATATGAATCGCAGGTGCTGAGGCTTAAAATTTCTGATCTTTGTAATATCCTGTCAGTCTAGCCTCTTGTGATTTTGCCCTGGGAGTTAACAGAGAGCAGGAGCCAGCTCCTGACAGTTGCTGAAATGTCCCTACAGTGTGGCATGAGAATTGTATTCAGATCTGTTTTTAAGAAACTTGAAGCAAAAGTCAACCCCGCAGGAACCCTGAAGATGCTGCAGTGTTCTGGGTGGTTCTTGCTGTTCTGGCTGAGAAGGTGGACCTCAGGAGGACCTGGGAACCACTCCTGTTTCTCCCTGAGGCTTTGGAGACAAGGGACATCAGCCTGATGTTTGTTGATATAAGCACACAGCAAGCAAATCTCCAAATGATCCTGTTGCCTCAGACTCAAAATTTTTTTTTTTACAACTTTTAATTTTGTATTGGAGTATAGCAGTTAACAATGTTATGATAGTTTCAGGTGGACAGTGAAGGGACTCAGCCATACATACCCATTCTCCCCCAAACTCCTCTCCCATCCAGGCTGCACATAACATTGAGCAGAGTTCCCTGTGCTATCCAGCAGGTCTTTGCTGGTTATCCATTTTAAATACTGCAGTGTGTACGTGTCCATCCCAAACTCGTTAAAAGTATCCCTCTCCCTCCCCGCAACGGTAAGTTCATTCTCTAAATCTGTGACTCCTCAGATTCAAGTTTAATTCCCTCCTTCTCAAGCTGATTTTATTGGCCTAATCTCTATTGAGGGCCTTCCCTATGCCTTGCTTGTTGTTGGCAGTGGAGATGACATGCAAACTGGGCACTCGGTGCCTGCCTTGAGAGTATAGCGTGGAGAGGCTGGAGGAGACTGTCTCGATCAACACTCTCACCCCGTGTCCCCTTTTAGATGCGTCTTCTGAGGTCAAAGAGAAAGAATTGTCTTACCCACAGTCTCAGGGGTCGGGGCCTTGTTTTCTCAGCTAAATAGTCAGCAGCTGGAGAGCAGGGTCAGGTTTTATTCTTCTGCGTGATACCCTGCAGGTAATATGGAATGATTGATTAAAGACGCTGAGATATTCCTCAGCACTTCTCCTGGTTGTCCTGCTTCCTCATCCCTGGATAAGTTCCAGTCCCCTGCCTTACAGGGGTGATGGCTTATTACACTCTCACTGTCTCTCCCCACAGATGCAGCTTTAGGTTACGTTTGACCATCAAATCTGCTAGGATCTGCTTCTAGAATTATGTGTTTGAACCTGAGGCAGGAGGAGACCAGATGGAAGTTTTACCCTCCTAATGGAATCTTGCAAAGATACCCCGTAAAGGGTGGCAGAGGGAACAGCCCCATTGATAGCCTTTCTGCTGTGCTGGCTGCTTCTCACACTGTGCTTGTTTTATCTAGCTCTTTAAACCTTTGTCAGGGTCAGTAGGTGGTGTGATCCTGTTGTTGCTGAGGATAAGCAGGAGCTAACTGGCAGAGCTGGCCGCGGCCTCTGTCACGGTGCCTCTACCGTTTCCCTGCCCGTCTGGGAAGGGCGCACGTGTACACAGGAGTGTGCAGTGGTTTCCATGCTTGCTTTTCCAGAGAAGTGTTTGAGACCACACAGAGCTCCTAGGGGGGTGCTGGTGATAAAGAACCAACCTGACATGCAGGAGATGTAAGAGATGAGGGTTCGATCCCTGGGTTGGGAATCCCTGGAGAAGGAAGTGACAACCCACTCCAGTATTCTTGCCTGGAGAATCCCACGGACAGAGGAGCCTGGCAGGCTATGGTTCATGGGGTTGCAAAGAGTCGGACATGACCAAAGTGACTTAGCATGCTTGGGAGATTTAGTTCTAGTTCTGTGACTTAGCACATTTGAGAGACTAGAACTCCTGGAAATTCTCAAGACAATCCCTGGCGAGCAGAGCATGGCTTGCTTGTCTTGTGTGTGTATATAAATCCTTGCACATTCTCCTGCCCCTTGAGTGAGTGCTGATAAAACACCAACCTTTACCTCCCTCCACTCCCCAAGTACTCCTGTGCTGGAATACAATTGAATGGATTGTATTTTAAAGTTCAAATATTTTGTGTCTAATACATATAATTCTGGGTTTGAGGACAGTTGTAACAGATTGGCCTAATTGATTTACCCGCTTGAAATGAAGAACTGTGAGTTCTGTACGCAAATGCAAATTAAGCAGGATACAAACCATCTCATTGGTCCAGGAATCCAGGGGCCCTTGATGCAGCTTGCTGGCTTTATAGGAGGAGGCTGTGGCTGGTGGTAGAAGCCGAGGGCCTGGAGGCAGAAGCTGTTGGCGTCGGGAACAGTTGACCATATGAGATCTTGGGAAGCCCATCTCACTTCCTTAGCTTCAGTTTCTATCTGTGGTTTGGGGGAAAAAAATTACTTGCTGTTTGACATCCCTTTCCTAGTGCTGCCTTATTCAGAAAATGCTTCAGGGAAGGGGAACACTGCTGCTCAAAACAGGGTAAAAGGCTGTGTGTGTGTGCATGTATGTGTACACAGGTATTTACAAGTAGATAGTTGCTGTGGATAAGGCTTTTCAAACCTTTCCCTGAACTTCACTTGGAACATGTTGGATGACACAGAAATAATACTGAAGCATCCCACTTCAACTTCCAAAAGGCTCTGCATGTTCTGAGATTTGGAAAGGAGCTCTCTGTGACTCTTGGGCTTGAGGCTTCCCTCCCTACACCCACAGAAACAGGTTGAATAGAAAGCTGGCCCAAGTCCTCATGTATTCTGTGAGGCCCTGGTGCCTGGCAGGGCTTCCCTTGTGGCTCAGACAGTAAAGAATCCACCTGCAATGCAGGAGACCTGGATTCGATCCCTGGAGAAGGGAAAGGCTGCCCACTCTAGTATTCTGGCCGGGAGAATTCCATGGACTGTATAGTCCACGGGGTCACAAAGAGTCGGACACGACCGAGTGACTTTCACTCACTCACTTGCTGGTGCCTGGCACTGGGGGCAGAGGATTATCTCCAGAAAGCTGTGACGCTCAGGCCTTCTGTTGCCTCTTCCCTGGCACTCTTCCCTGGGGTTTAGCAAGCTCTGGACTTCGTTCGACTCGATGGACATGAGTTTGAGCAAGCTCTGGGAGTTGGTGAAGGACAGGGAAGCCTGGTGTGCTGCAGTCCATGGGGTTGCAAAGAGTCAGACATGACCGAGCAGCTGAGCTGGACTTTGTTCTGAGTGAAGTTCAGAGCGATATCACCCCTGAGGAATTCTCTGGGGAATGTGGGAGGATGACTTCTGGAGAATCAGGAGTTGTCCAAAGAGAAAGGATGTGTATATTGCTTTGGTGAATTCCATCTTTGTCTTAGGAGCCTGAGATGCTCTGTTCACGCCTATCCTGAGCTAGAAGATAATAAGAACTTAGGCTGCATTAATAGAGATGCTGTATCCAGAATAAGGAAAGTGAGACCCCCACACCCTCAGCACCAGTTATTAGACCACACCTGGAGCATTGCGATGAGTTCAGAAAAGCACATTTTCTAAGGGATATGGACACATTGGAACATATTTGCAGGAGAGTGGAAGAGCCCACTCTGGTCTGTGAGAATGGCTGGGAAAGCAGTGATTTTAACCTGAAAAGGGCAATAATCAGGCTTTGATTGGGTCTGAAATACTTGAAAGGCTGTCCCAGGGATCCATGTGTGGTCCCAGAAGTCCTTATGTTGGAATCACAGAACTCTTTTGAGTGGAGACTTTAAGGAGTTTAAGGAGAGTAATTCTGTTTACTGTGAGGAAGAATGAATTTCATTTAAAGTGATAGTTTTACTATTTTTTTCCTTGACCATAAAAGTGATATGTTAATACTGGAGCATTTAAGAGGGAAGAGTGAAAAAATTAATGAAGTATCATCTATAATGTCCCTATTGAGAAGTGGCCACTATTAGCATTTGGTACGTTATGTTCTAGCATTTTTGTATATTTTATTTTTCTTTGCCAAGCTGAAATCACAGTGCATAAACAATTTTGAATCTTAACTTTTTTATTTTTTTGGTCACGGCTTGAGAGCTGTGGGATCTTAGTTCCCCAACCAGGGATTGAACCTGGGCCCTCAGCAGTGAAAGTGCAGATCATAATCCCTGGGCCAGCAGGGAATTCACTGAATCTTAATTTTTAAGTATGATTTCAGGTAAAACATTTAGCCTCACATTTAATAATTTGTGGTAAATGTAGCATTTCAATGATTTCATAATATTCTATCCTAAAGATATAAGGTAATTTGATCTAAAGTTTTCTCCACCATGGGCCATGGACCACTAAGTTTATTTTGTAGTTTGTGCTTTTGCACTAAATATCATTATGCATAGACCTTTGCACATATTTTAGATTATTTGCTTGGGTTAGGCTTTTAGAAATGAATTTGTTAGGTCAAAGTGTATGAACAATTTATACTGTTGACACATATTGCTATATGGTTTTACAGAAATGTTATACTACAATCCCAGTTTATACTTTGTATCAGTTAATACACCTTTGATCCAAATGATCAGAAAACCTAACTTTAACTGCCATGAATAAACGCTCATCTCCAGCATTCTTGCCTGGAGAATCCCATGGACAGAGGAGCCTGGCGGGCTACAGTCTGTAGGGCCGTGAAGAGTGGGACATGACTGAGCAGGGGAGCACACACACCCTGGAAGAAAAGATGTCGGGCTGGAGTTCAGCTTGAGGAGTGCCTGGGTATATGGGCTTCCCGGGTGGCTCACTGGCAAAGAATCTGCTTTCGAGTGCCCGAGACGTGGGTTCAGTCCCTGGGTTGAGAAGCTCCCCTGGAGCAGGAAATGGCCTACTCCATTTGTAGTCCTACTCCATAGTAGTCTTGCCTGGGAAGTCCCTTGGACAGAGAAGCCTTGCCGGCTATAGTCGATGGGGTCGCAAAGAGTCAGATATGACTGAGCACCTGAGCACACATGCGCACACGCACGTACATGCCTGGATACAGGGGCTCAACTGATGTCTCCACGATTTGGTCCTCCTTCCGCCCCCGTCAGTTAGAGTCTGCTGGCTACTCAGGGCAGCTGTTTGTGGTGACCTGTGTGTGTGTGTCTGTGTGTGTGTGTGTGCGGCTGTAATTGAGTCTTGAATGAGGGATAGTGTTTCCATGACTGGCACAGGAAACCTCAATCCAGGGAGGCTCTCAGGGGAATCTGCTTTTTTCTTTGGTCCCATTTGATCTGGTTTTGCTGACATGAAAATTGTTCCTTTGAAGTTTTTTTTTTTTATTAGACAAAGAAGGGAGATTATAGAGCCTTAAGGTCCATCTCCTCATCTCTGCTTGTCCATATGTCTCTTCATTCGTCCAGGTAATGAGTGGACTGACCCTTGTGTAGGAGTTGAATGGTGTGAATTCTCGCCCAGGTTCCAGCCCTGGTGCAGTGCGCCCTAACGGCAGTGACCAAAGCACAGTTGGGATCCGGGAGTGGTTTCTCCTCCTGGGGCACATCCTCCAAAGCCTTTGTTTCCAGCAGTTTTAAAAAGATAAGCTGCATCATGAAACGATGTTAGAGGATGTAGTGTGGGAAGCCGGACATGGAGCCACTCAGGAAACGGGATCAAAGGGTACTGTCTCTCTTCTTCCAGCTGATTTGCAGAGTCCATCCCCAAAGTCACTCACCAGTCTTTAGAAGCTGGTTTGCATCTGCTTTCTGATCATTTCCTCATTTAAAGAGGGCTAATATACCAGTTCTGCCTCTCTCAGAGGGCTTGGCGGATGAAATGAAAATGCACATATTAGTACTGCATAAATGTAAGATGATGTGTTAAGGTTGAGTACCTAGGGCATAAAAGCAAGTTCCACCTTCCTTCTGAAAGAAGTTATCATATCCCATTCAGTAGGACCACAGAGGAATTTTTGGTAGAGAGGCCCAAAAAGGAGGTTGATAGGTATTCAGGAATTCTGAGACTTACTTAGCATGTGAAAATCTGGACCGCAAAAAGTGTGGAATAAATGCAGGTTCTTCCTCTCTTCCCTTGCCACCACGGCCCCACTTGAGCTTGGCTTGTGTTACTGCAGCAGCTCCGCCGTGCAGCTCTCCTCTGCATCCTCCATAGCATGAGCTTTCTAAAGGTGCCAGTCCATCATGCCACCCCCTCTGCTTCAGCCCTACTCTTGGGGTGCTGTAACTCCTTCATGTAACTGAGGAGGGCACCTCGGGGGTGTGTGGCTCTGGCTGATTCTGCCGCTTTATTTTTTTCTGCTGCCGTCTCTATGTTACAGTTGGACTTCATTCAGCTATATCATGTCCTTTCCTGCCTTCAGACCTTCCCAGGTGGAGTTGATGTCTTCTTAACTCCCAACTCCAAAACTTTGAGACATCTTTCAGATTTCACTGTACATGTCACTTCCTCCAATTTTTGTGCATCTTTTGACTGGGAGACTGAATAGCCATTCAGTAGTCACTGATGGAAAGAGTTAAAAACGTTTATGCGTGTGCCCCCTGTCTGGGCAGGTGGGGACTAGACATGGAACCCCAGTCCAGCAAATGGCCAGTGGGTGTTGGACTGCTGTGGTCTCTCTGAGCACAGCTCACAGTTGGAGCTGGGAGGAGGGTGTTGCGTGTCTGTTTTGGGCATGTTCTCTGGGTTAGTGGTTTTGCCCCAGGGTGTGGAGTCCCAGCTTCTGATCAGTGTAGCAGCCCCCAGCTGTCAGTGGTTTTCAGAAGGAAGTGGGCTGGAGAGCAGTAGATGTCAAGCTTATACTTTTCCTAATTCTTAGAAACCATTATGAATCTGAGTCACTGGGTTGGTGATGCTGCAGTTATCTGGAGAGTCTCTGTGCACACCTGTGGCTGTGTGGGATGTGAACGGATGGTGATTTGTTTATGGGTGGGACTGGGACACTTTGAGAAGAAGCTACTGAAATTTATCCTAGATTTTTGCTGAAGTGAATAAGATGTCTGGGCTCTCTGTATAGCCAAACATTCATGAGGATGAAGAACACAGGCATAAGGAGTGTTTTGATACCTCATTTAGCACAAATATAGCACCAGAAATTGGAGTGCTAATCTGTTGGTTTTGGAAACAGAACTGATGCCTCGCATCTTGATGGATTAGAATGTGAAAAGAAGGCTTGTGAGCCCTGGACAGGAAACTGGTTCTGGTGATTGTTTATACATGTATTGAGCAAACATTTATTGATTATTATGTACTAGTCTTGCTTATGCTTGAATACACATTACTTCATTTCTTCTCAAAGTTCTGGGATCTGTTTGAGTTTTATTTTAGGATTTTTTTTTTTAAATTTTAAGAAAGACTGTTGAATTTGTTTTCAGTGGTGTGACTGTTTATCTTACGGGGAGTGGAGCTGACTTGTGCTGCTTGGTTGCAAGACAAAGCGTTAGGAGGGAGCTTGGCTCCCCTCCTCTCCTGCCTCCCGCTGTTTCCTCTCTGGAGGGAGAGTGACTATTAAGTGAACGGGGACCAGAGAAAGCACAACTTGTTAACAAGCAAGATAGTTCTTGAAAATGGGATTCAAAGTTAGAGTTTTCCTTGCCTCTCTTTCTGAAAACCACTCTGATGTTGCCACATTCACGCTTCCATTTCTGTTTTTCATCCAGAATGCTATAACATCCTTTTCAAGGAGTTTTCTGATGTCATCACTGTTGGATCTTTTTATTAAGGAAGACTTTGGAGGTCTGCAGAAAGGGTGATTGGCACAGAATTAGAGGTCTGGGAATTGTAGCTGTCTGGCTGTAGGTCAGCTTGGTTGTAATTGCTCCCTCTGCTGTGTGACCTACCCTGCAAAATTCTGAACTCTGTAGACAGCCTTGCTCTGAAAGCAAGTGATCCTTTGGGGCCCTGTTAAATGTGCTTAGTTGCTCGGTCATCTCCAGCTCTTTGCAACCCCATGGACTATAGCCCACCAGTCTCCTCTTTCCATGGAATTTTCCAAGCAAGAATGCTGGAGCAGGTTGCCGTTTCCTACTCCTGGGGATTTTCCCAACCCAGGGATCAAACCCATGTCTTCTCCTGCATCTCCTGCACTGGCCAGAGATTATTTACCATTGTGCCACTTGGGAAACCCCTTGGGGGCCTATTGTGGCTTCTTCTTGCTCTTCGTCAGATGTTTCCTGCAAACTATTTTAAAGGTTCACTTCTCCCACAATTTAAGATGACCATTTCTGACTTACAGACTTGTATTTGCTCTCCTAAAGTATTAGCCAGAAATGTATGTGTCAGGAATCAAAGTTGTGCATCCGTTTGGTCCCTCTACCCTAGCAAAGCAATCGTTCATACTGCTGAAGTGAATCCACTTGGTGAGTAACCTGGGATTGTCTTTTCTATTTTAAAAGGCAAAAGAGTGGCATGAAGCCTTCTAGGGGATGTTATATAAGTAACTGGAAAACTCAGAGGAGTGAGGAAAAGAAGCAGTATTGAGCCAAATGGTTGGAGTAGGATAAAGGGATCTTTAATTCAGGGAGCTTTGGAAAGGAAAATGGACTAAGGCATTTTTCACCTATTTCCATGAAAAAAAATTGTCATATTTTTCTGATTCCTAATTTGTAGGAGATTTGACTTGTGTGGGTTGATCAGATTTGTAAGTGGATAGTATATTAGGCTTTTTGGGCTGCAGACCAATTTGCCATAACAGAATCCCACGGATTTGGTGGCTTAAACAGAAATTTATTGTCTCACACTTCTGAAGCCTGGAAGTCCCAGATCAAGGTGCTGTCAGGGTTGGTTTCTGGTGAGGCCTCTCTTCCTGGTTTTTGACAGCCTCCTCCTTACTCTGGCCTTACACAACCTTTTCCCTGTGCCCCTACACCCTTGATGTCTCTTCCTCTTTTTATAAGGACTGGAGCCCTGTTGGATTGGACGCCGCTCTTATGACCTCGTTTAACCAGACTCACCTCCCTCGGGGCCCTCTCTCCAAATATAGTCACATTGGAGGTTAGGGCTTCAACACACTGAACTGAATCCACAATAGATGGGAAGACCCTATGATTTAATTTCAGCAAATCAGCCCCTGCCCCAGTGTTTTGATAAAGTTTATTGAAACATAAATACACCCATTCATCTTTAGATTACCTGTGACTGCTTTTGCCTTGAGTCATTGTGATTAGACAGTCTGTCCTACAAAGCCTAAGATATTTGTTATCTGGCCTTATACAGAAAAAGTGTTCCAACTCTTTAAATCAACTGAGCCTGTTCTAATAAGAGAAGGGGATTATTTCTGTGTCAGGTTTTGAATCACAGTGATTTTTTAAAATTAACATGCATGTAGGCTTTATTCGTTTGCACATTAAATAGGAAAGGAATAGAGAGTGAAAATTGCCCCAAAGCCAAAGGCCATCAAGTGGTCGGTACATATCAGGGCTGCTAGAAAGGGCAGCTGTGGTCAGAAGAACCTGCCGTGGGACCATGGGCAACTTACTTCATGTCTCTGATCCTTGGTTCTGCCACTGTAAAATGGAAATAAGATGACTGGTCCTATGATTGTTTAGACCCAATGAAATAAAGCCCCTGGAATATCCTATAAATGGTAGGAGGACTGCATAAATAGGACGGATTATTTAGCACCTATTTGTGCTGTTGCAGCTGCTGCAGATACGTGCCGAGTAAGACTACCCTATTATTTAGAGACTGAGAAATATTTGGATGGTGGTAATGTGCTGCTCTGGAAAAAGCAGTCGCCAGTGGGACTTTTATCACATAATTAGAGGGTGTGCTAAATGTGCTAGTGAAAAGAAGCTGCTGTGTGCTGCTGCCTTCTGTTAATGTGGACCCGGGATCCTGAATGTTTTCCCTGAGTATGTCCTCCAACAGCCGCCTTGCCCCCTTCCCTTGTGTGATGCTGCCTCTGGCCAGCAGAAATTCTGGGAAGTCCTAGACATAATGCCAGTGCCACATGGCCTTGCGTGCGTACTCAGTCGTGTCCGACTCTTTGTGACCCCATGGACTATAGCCCCCCAGGCTCCTCTATTCATGGGATTATCCCAGCAAGAATACTGGAGTACATTTGCCATTGCCTCCTCCAGGGGATCTTCCCCACCCAGGGATAGAACCCGCATCTCCTGCGACTCCTGCATTGGCAGGTAGATTCTTTTACCATGGAGCCACCTGGGAAACCTGCCATATGGCCTTAGGGACTGTAATACATGACCATCTACCAACCAGACACCTGGGCTTTTCAAGCTTGATCCTGGTCAGCCACCTTGCATGTAAATCTTCTGAAAGGAGGAGCAAGCTGGAAAGCTGGACAGTGGTAGGAATTGGGAAGATCCCTAGTTAAGATGAGAAAGAAGCAGAGCTGTTCAAGCTGTTTCGTGGTTGACTCATTTGTTCATTTATCTGACCATTCCATCACTGAGATTCCTCATATTAAGAGTGGTAATACTGTGTACTTTACAGGGCTGTGGTAAGGACTGAATGAGTTACTGCAGATAGTGGTAAGCAAACTATCTGACATGGAGCGAATGCTCATTAAACGGTCGTTCTTGTTTTTACTGTCATTTTCTAATGACTGCATTCACTAATGCCACACCCTGTCCAAAGCCTTAATGGACAGAGGAAGGAGATGAAGACGCATAGGTTCTGCCCAGCCTTGGCCCCTGCAGCTGGCGGTGATTCGCGGGACTCAGAGGTGCTCTTTAGCTTCCATCAGCTGTGCCTTTCTCATCGTGAGGCCAGTGATGCCACTGCGGTCCCTTAACACAGCCTGCTCACCAGCCAGGATACCCCCAGCTCGCCTATCCAAATCTCATCTTTCTTCCAAGACCAAGCCGGGGACCCATCTTCTTCCTGATTAATGCTGGCTTACAGGCATCACATCTTTTGAGAATCCGGAAGCATTTATACACCCAATTTAACTTCGGATTGCATCCCTCCTTGTATTTTTATAATTGCTTTATGTAGCCTTGAGAGAAGATACATGTCTTACTCATCCTTGATTCTTGAATGGTTATAGCAGTGCCTGACACATGCATATGCTCAAAAAAATGTTGAATTGGATGAATTCTAATTCAATTTAACCAACATTTATTGAGCATGTACTTTTGGGTTTCTCAGCCTCATCACTGCTGTCATTTTGGACCAGATGACTCATTGTTGTGGGGCCATTCCGTGCGCTGTAGGATGTTTAGGAGCTTCCTGGGCCTTTGTCCACTGTATGCCATTAGCACCCTCCAGTTGTGGCAACCCAAAATGTCTTTAGATATTGCCAAATGTACCCTGAAGGTAGGGCAGAAATCACTCTGGTTGAGAGCCACTGATTTACTGTGTTCTTGACACAGTCTCTTTCTTTCTTTCTTTTTTAATGTTTCTTTTCCTAGGTAACTATTTTGATTGGCTTTGGTGTTTTTATTTGTTTGGTTTCTTGTGTTGTTTTTTTATTTTGGCCTCATCACATGGCTTGCGGGCTCTTGGTGCCCTGACCAGGAGTAGAACCTGGGCCATGGCAGTGACAGCACTGAGCCCCGACCACTGGACTGCCACTTCTCAGATTATAAATACTGGGGGGAGAATTTTTCATTATCTCCATAATGCCTGTATTCTGGCCATAGAGTATACATCAAATTAATAGATGTTTGTTTACTAGATCTGCTTAGCTCATTTTCATCATTGTACCACCTTCAGGTGAGGGGGGGGAAAAAAGAAAAATTCAAGGCCATCTTCACCATCCTCAATTAGTATGCGTTAAAGAAATGCTCACAGTTTCCTGGTTTCCATTTTGCCTTTCTTGCTAACTCTCAGGTCTGGTGTCTCCTTCTCTCTGAATGCGAGTACTGCAAGTAAATGAGTGAATCCCACATCCGTTGTTCAGATTTCCTTTGGAAACTTTGATTAAAGTAACAGACCTATGGGAAAGTTTTTCCCCTCCTCTGGAATCTCGTTTATGGCTTTAAAACTCCTCTGTTTGTAGTTTTTGCACAGAATGGTTTCTAGAAGTATTTGCTATGCCCTTCCAGAGATGGATACTGATATGGGGCCCAAGTGCCCCAGGGACTTAGTTTTATATGTATGGTTGTACCAGGGTAAACAAGGGCCAGAGGTCTAAGTCTTTAAGTTGGGAACAGTGATGGACTGAATTGTGTGTGTGTGTGTTTGTGTGAAGGTATTAGTGAGGACAGAGTACAGTTTTGTTGGGGAAAATGAGAAGTGGTGTTCTAGGAGGATTCAGTACAAAGGGCTCTGGAAATGGGGGCTCAAGTCTAAGCTGCGGAATACCACTAAGCGGTTATGAACACTTGGGCAAGGTGTTAAAGTAGCTCCTCTCTGGGCCTGGGTTTCACCTGGGAAGGTATGAAGGGAGAGAAATGAATTAAATGATCTTTACCATCCCTTGTACCTCAGAACATTTATGATTTAAAAATTTTAGCTTGAAGACGACTTCTTTTATTCTTACAAAAGAGAACTTGATTAGGAATTTGGGCCAGGATCTCCCAACACTGTGAACACTAGTCTCTTGCTAGCTGTCTTCAGCTTTTGAAAAGGCTACCATGATGCTGGGGGCCTGCAGTTGTTCTTTGATACCCTAAGAGCAGAACTAGATGATAGGCAGGCAGATCCTGGCTCAGTAGAAGAATTTTCTAGCTATCAGAGTTGTTGGAAAATGAAATAAGCTTTAGAGGGAAGAAGTTTCATCACTGGGGGCATTCCAGCTGAGGCGATCAGCTTGAAGTTGAGTTTCAAATGAGTGATCAGACTAGGTGACTTGAGTTCCTTTCTGACCCTGTAAATTTTTAAAAATTCTGTTTTTTTGAAAAATTAAGTATACCTGTGTGTCTGTGTTAGTCGCTTAGTCGAGTCTGACTCTCTGCGACCCTGCAGGCTGTAGCCTGCCAGGGTCTTTTGTCCATGGAATTCTCCAGCGAAGAATACTGGAGTGGATTGCCATTTCCTTCTCCACGTATACCTTGGGATCCTTAAAAAGGAAAGGGGGAAGAGATAGGCAGAGCTGCTGCCAGAAAACTAATTCATTGGTGGCGCTGGGTGTTAAAGTGAGGGCTCTGAGGTGGAGAGAACAGGACTTTTAATTGTATTTCTTCAGGAACAACTTTTGAGTGGGGTGTGCCCTGAAGTGTCGACACTCAGACATGTGTCACGTAAATGTTTGTGGCCCACCAGTTGTGGGGCCCCAGCCTGACCTTCCTGGGCCGGTGACCGGCCCCCACGCTGAAGCCACGGCCCTGCTTGCTTGTCTCACCATGGGCCGTCCCGCCTTACTGAGCAGCAGGCAGAAGCCGTGCTGTTTCCCCTGCCCCTGTCCGTCTATCTCCTCATGACTCTGAATCAGCTGTCATGGGAGCTCTCTGTGACTGAGAACCAAAATAAATCCACTTTCTCTGGAAATTAGTTCTTTCAGGCCCGTGTCTGTCACATTGCTGTGCTTTCTGAGGCCAGTGTCTTTCCGTGAAGTCCTTGCTTTCCGTGAGCGCGTTTTTGTAGGGCTCCAGGGAGGGCCTGTCCCACTCTGTAATTGCCTGGCTTTATTTATGCCACTTGTAATTACCTCAAGGTTGTCGTCTGCTGAGGCCATGGCAGCGGCTCCTTGGGGGGCCCTCCCTGGACATTCATACCCAAGCCTCCCTGCCAGTGGGGTGGGAGGTCTGTGCTATCTGGATGGAAGGGCGAAGCTGAGGTACCCAGCTGGTTCCCTGACACAGCTTCCTCTTTCCACTGACTGCCTTTGTTTCTTCATCTCTGCTGATGCAGACAGCCAGGGTAGCACAGGGTGCGACCTGTCTGTCAGGGGCTGCTGGGCTAGCGGGGTCCTAAACTGGCAGTGACGCCAGAGGCTGCCCTCAAGCCTGGGAATCTCGGGGTGTCCCACCACTTGAAAGAAGTTGGTGGACCTGCCTCGCCCTTGGCCTTCCCCTGCCTCTCACTCTGCTCTTGCTGTCTTCACCTCTCCTGTCAGCCCACCCATGGTTCTCCCTGGAGGTGATGAATCCACACAGGGCCTTCTTGTTGGGAAATGAGGGTGAACGTCGTATGAGGTTGGGGAGAGCCAGCAGTCTACTTGAGTCTCTTACTGTCTTGTCTCAGGCAGCCATAACAGTACCATAAAATACCATATACTGGGTGGTGTAAACAGCAAGCAGTTGTTTCCTCTCAGTTCTGAAGGCTGGAAAACCCAAGGCCATGTGTGAGCAGGCTTGGTGTCCGGTGAGGACTCCTCCTTCAGTTGCCGGCAGTTGTGCTCTCCTCATGTCCTCACATGGCCTTCTCCTCGCTGCACGGACGTGGGGAGAGACAGATCTTCTTCTTTAAGGCCATCCGTCCTGTCTGACTAGGACTGCACCCTCGGGACCTCATTTAACAATTAAAAAAAAAAAAGTGTTAGTCACTCAGTCGTGTCCAGCTCTTTGTGACCCCGTGGACTGTAGCCCACCAGGCTCCCCTGTCCATGAAATTCTCCAGGCAAGAATGCTGGACTGACTAGCCATTCCCTTCTCTAGAGGATCTTCCCAACCCAGGCACTGAACCCGGGTTTCCTGTCTGAGCCACCAGCGGAGACCATTTAACCATAGTTACCTCCTAAAAGATCCAGGTCCAGATGCAGCCACTTTTGAGGGGCGGGGTTAAGGGCTTGAACATATGAATTTGGCGGGACAGTTAAGTCTAGCATCTGCTTATTGATGATTTTCTTCAGCTTCAGGAGACAAAGAATAACTTGCTTTCTACTGTGTGAACGGCCCAGTCAGGTGACAAGTTGTTCTTCCTGTTGGAACTTCTTTTTCCCTTAACTGTTTGAGACCTTGAGGGTGCTACTTTTATCTCTCCATGTAATCCCATTGTCCGCAGATAGCTCACTGTTTCCTGGTTGAAGGACACTGACAAACGTCTAGGGTCTCTAGGTACGAGGCCACCAGAGGACTGGCTTGGTTAAAATGCCTGGTTCTGATTCAGATGTGCGTTACTAGGAGTGGTTCATATTTAAATTCAGGACTTATTGCCCTCCTTGGTCAAAAGATCATTTTACAGAAAACAGAACAAAGACTGCAAAGGTTCTGATGGTCGATATGCGGTCTTCAGACTGATTAGTGACAGAACCAGGAACATAAGCTTGTTTGTAACCCCTGGTGGTTATTAGAGCTGGTGGACTCCCTGGGAGATTATGGAAGGGAATGCTTTGCTCATTTTGTTGAGTAGCCTTCCCTAGCCTTGCTCTTTAGGGGAGTGTTCCTCATTTCACACTTGAAGGGGTGGAGGAAGAGTGAGATAGTTCATCATGTGGGCTCCTCTACAGACTGGGAAGGTGTTCTGTGACATTTAAAGAATGAGGGACTTAATGGCCAGTAATGGGAGCAGGTCTTCTGTAGATCCACTGCTTGAACTTAAGGCCTCTCCATTACAACTGGCATGCTGATAACGTCTCCCTTCATTCGGGTAACATATAGTGAATATTTAGCCCTATGCTGGATGCTGGGAGGAAATGGTGAGAAAAGTGGGCTTGCCCTGCACTCATGGAACAGTCTAATTCCTATGCTGCCTACCTCCACATCCTCACCGTGCCCTTACCTGGAGCAGGAACAGTTAGGGGTGAAGGCCTAGGAAGGCAGATTGGATGGCGTGAGGAGGAACTTGGGGGAAGGCTGTGGAGAGTGATCCATACCATCTCCTCCTTCCTGCTTAGAGGTCTCTTCTGTCCTGGATGCTCCCTGAAGCTTTCACTCCTGTGGTCTAGCTTCTTTTTAAAAGACTGAAAAGGTGTACAACATGATTTGATACACACACATATACACACACACACACACAGTGAAATGATTACTAGAGTTGAGCTAGTTAACATCACACTTTTTTTTTTTTTTTGGTGTAATGAGAATACCTTAAATCTAGTCCCCTAGCAAAGTTTTAGTATTTCACATAATCATACAGTATTATTTAACTTATACTCATCATTTTATAGGGCTTCCCAGGTGACTCAGTGGTGGAGAATCTGCCTGACAATGCAGGAGCCACAGGAGATGAGAGTTTGATCCCTGGGTCGGGAAGATCCCCTGCAGGAGATGGCAACCCACTCCAGTGTTCTTGGAGTATTCTTGCCTGGGAAATCCCATAGACAGAGGAACCTCGTGGACTATAGTCCATGGGGTTGGAAAGAGTCAGACTTGACTGAGCACATATGCATCATTCTATACTTGGCTCTCTAGATTTAATAATCCCACATTACTGCAATGTTTACCCTTTGTCCAACGTGTCTCCATTTCCCCTACCTCCCTGTCCCTGGTAATCATTCTACTCTCTGCTTCAATGTATTAGACTTTTTAAAGATTCTACATATAAGTGAGATTATGTGGTTTTTTTCTTTCTGTGTGTGGTTTATTTTACTCAGCATAATGACCTCCAGGTTCATTCATCTTGTTGCAAAGAACAATCTTTTTTTATGAAGCTGAATGATATTTCATTTTGTGTTTGTGTGTACACACACAGAGTATTGTTTCTTCATCTATTTATTCATCAAGACACTCTTAGGTTGTAACCATGTATTGTCTATTATGGGCAATAATGCAGTGAACTTGGGAAGACAGACATCTCTTTGAGGTATGGATTTCATTTCCTTTGGATATATACTCAAAAGAGGGATTGCTAAATCATATAGTAGTTTTCTTGAGGAAACTCCATCTTGTTTCACATAGTGGCTGAGCAATTTCCATTCACACCAACAGTGTACAAGGGTTCTCTTTTCTCCATATCCTTGCCAACACTTATCTTTTGTTTGTTTTTGATAATAGCCATCTGAACAGGTGTGAGATGATAGCTCATTGTGGTTTTGATTTCTATTTTCCTGTGATTAGTGATGTTGAACACCTTTTTATGTGCCTGTTGGCTATTTGTATGTCATCTTTGGGGAAGATGTTAGTTAGGCCCTTTGCCCATTTTTTGTTGGGCTATTTCTTTTGCTATTTAATTGTAGAAGTTCCTTATATATTTTGAATATTAATCCCTTATCAGATGTATGGTTTGGAAATATTTTCTCCAGTCCATAGATTGCTTTTTCATTTTGTTTGGGGGGGGGGGTGTGTATTTCTTTTGCTGTTTATGAGCTTTTTTAGTTTGATGTAATTAATCTTGTTTATTTTTGCTTTTGTTGGCTAAACTTTTAGTACCATATCCAAAAATCATTGCCAGAGCCAATGTCAGGAAATTTTTTTCCTAATGTTTTCTTATAGCAGTTTAATAATTTCAAGTCTTACATTTGTATTTAACCCATTTTCAGTTGATTTTTGTGTATGGGGTAAGATAAGGGTACCATTTCATTCTTTTACATGTGGATGTCCAGTTTTCCAAACACCAATTTTTGAAGAGACTGTTCTACCCACTCCAGTATTCTTGGGCTTCCCTGGTGGCTCAGCTGGTAAAGAATCTGCCTGCAGTGGTTTGATCCCTGGGTTGGGAAGGTCCCCTTGGAGAAGGGAACAGCTATCCATTCCAGTATTCTGGCCTGGAGAATTCCAAGGACTGTATAGTCCATGAGGTCACAAAGAGTCAGACACAACTTGAGTGACTTTCACTTTCACTTATCCTGTCCTTAGACTGTCCTTATATATGATTGGGGCCTTTGTTGAAAATTAGTTGACTGTATCCATGGGCTTATTTCTGGACTCTGTCTTCCACTTCATTGGTGTATGTATCTCTTTTTATGCCAATACCGTTCTGTTTCTGATTACAGTAGTTTGGTAATATAGTTTGAAATCAAGTGTCTTGCCTCCAGCTTTGTTCTTTTTTCTCAAGATTGTTTGACTCTCTGGGTCTTTTGTAGTTCCATACACATTTTAGAATGTTTTTTTTCTATTTCTGTGAAAGTCTAGCTTCTGAACTCTCCTGGGAGTACTGCAGCCACACAGGGGCCAGGGTCGATGAGCCCGGCTGCATGTGGCAATACCAGTTACTAGATGAGTCTAGAGACTGTCCCTTCAGAGTCTGTTCCATGACTCATTTACACTCAAGTGACACTCAAGCATATGACTCTTGCTCAGTGTAACCGTTTCTGACTCTGCTGAATAATATGGGTGGGACAGGAGTTGTGTCGAGGCAAAGCAGGTATGATAGGGCATTTTGAGGGGGAGCAGGGCAGGGCTGGCTGCCCACCTCCCCTACCTGGAAGAGTCTAGGTACAGTTAGGTAATCCTGAAAACCCTGACATGCTTCCTTAGAAAGGACATAAACTTATGATCATAGCTCCCTCGTGCTTTATTCTCTATAAATGTTTGAATACCCTGGCAACTCTCATCCTTAGCACTAGCTATAATAACCAGCTACACTTCCTGTCTCAGAGCCTTTCCTTCTCTAATGATTGGCTTCTTTGTCCCGCTCCTTTAATCTAGTGGTAGGAGCTGGGAGCTGCCTGTTTAGGAATTTTTGCATTAAGAGAGGAGACTCTCCCATTCATCCTCTGCAGGCTTTTTGCTGACAGGTTGCTATGGCTGGAGTTGCCCAATCCAAGAAGCAGAGACCTTCCACCCTCACCTGGGTCCTGTGTTTTTGAAAGAGGGATGTGCCCATGCCTCTTCCCGTCCCCAACTTCTGGTCCTGACTGTTGAGTGCAGTTGACATTCACTTGCCCAGTCGACTGCCACCTGACTGACTGGGTTGTTTTTCAGTTCTCCTCTGCGTGAATTATGAGCTTTCTTGACTTTGGTCAGGCTGCCTGGAGTCAGTCCCAGCCTGAGCAGGTGCGGTGCCAACTTCCCTGGCATGTGCCTGTGCCAGCGCATTTTCCTATTGACCCCTAGCTCTCCCTTGGAAATACCAAGCCTGGAGCTCTGGAGAAGGCGCTGCCACTCGTGTAGCTCTGAAAGCCTGCCTTTGTCCTGAGGAATGCCTGTCGCAATGAAGCCTGATAAATAGCCAGCTCCTTTCTCCTGTAAATTAAAATGAAAGAACCTTGCCTGCTAGAAGTTACTTTACTTGTCTCTTCTCATCTTCTTTATTCAAGTCTGTTTAATGAATATCTATTTAAGCTCTAAACCTTGCCCTGTGCCAGGCACTATAAAGGGGTACATAGAAGTTGCGGTCCTTGCGCCTTAGGACCTAAGGCCTCTTGGTGGACACAGACGTGTGTCCCTGAAACCTTTAAGGAGTATATAAACTGGACGTCAGTGACATGCTGAGTGTATGAGTTCCCTCCTCTGGTTGCCGTGTGGGACCATAACTTCCTTTTCCCCATGTCTTCCAGAGATATGCTTTTATCAGTCCCTTTAACATTTGTTTTTTAGTTCACATGTTCATTTAGTCATTCATTTATTCACTCACCCATTCAATGAACACTAATTTAATGCTTACTCTTTGTCAGGCATCGTGCTAGACAAGGAGGTGAGTAAAAGACTTGGCTCGTGACCAGCTCGCAGTCTAGTTGGAGAGAGAAGGAAGGAAATGATAATGCACAATAGTAAATGCTGTAGTCAAGGCAGGAATAAAATGGCATCTAGAAGATAGAAGAGCTAGTTAGCTTCTCGGTCAGATTGTACCTTCATCATTTCTCTTCTGTTGAAAAATGAATCAGTGTTTTTTTTACCCATCTACCATTCGAACAGCTGATTAGTCTCTCTCTTCTGCCAACCTGCACATCTTTTTAATTTTTTGAAATATTTTCTTCATGAGTCAACTGTATTCTTTTGCCTTTCATCTTATACATATATATATATATATACTGTTTTTGAAGCATTTTGTAGAGCTATAGAGCTGTTTTGCTTAATTTTTTGTGTGGGATTATCTACACTATCCTTCCATAAAGAGTGGCTGACACCATGTAGGAGTTCTATCTATATGCTTAAATTTGTTTATTAGTCGTATTTCTCTGTTTCTTTGGCTTCTTATAATTGCTTTAAATTACTAGCTCACTACTGTTATTTCTGAATTCTTAAGTTTTTGAAAAATGTTACTTTCCACCCCCCCACCTCCCCCGGCCAAATTGGTGAATAGGGCACCAAAAATAGAAAACTTCAGTAATATGAAGCAGTCTTCCTCTGGCTGTGTCCCTTCCCTCCGCAGGAGAACTTTTATGCTGCTTCCCCTTGAAGCCTCTCCAAGTATTTCTGAGCACCCTGGAGAGGTTCCTCATGGGGCACTCCTTAGGCATTCTGAAGGTCACTTCCTTTTGAGTTCTCTGTGTGGTGATGACCATTCTGAGCCGTCAGCCCAGTGCTGGGGTGAGGCAAAGTCTTCGGAAGTGCCCTGCTGGGCGCTGGGACTGGGTCTCCCTGACACTTATCAGCGTTGAGCCAGTTGGCACCTTACCGCAGTCATGCCGCCACACCATTATACGCTGCCTTGTTGGGCCATTCTAGTGATGGGGCTGACACCCCCAGTTGGCAAGACTGTGCTGTGACCTCCACTGAGGTGGTGAGACCTTTATTTGTGGCTTTGGGCTAATTCATTTTCTGGGCCTTGGGGCTGTGTTGTCTGCTGTGCTCTGGTATTCTGAAGTTTGGTCTTTTCCTAAGATGCAAACACAAGTCCGTGAATGCTGGGTCAGAGAACAGAGTGACTGGCGCTGTGTTATGCTCAGAAATGCCTTGCTCCCTGCCCAGGCCCAGTTAACTGGTTCAAGTCTGGGGACCCAACTATCTTCCCTGAAAATACATTCTCTTCCAGCTGGCCCTTTAGTCCATCATCCATATGGTCTTCCAGCAGAGTGGCCCCTGAGGTCCTTCACTCAGGCACCTGAATCCTCAGGTGAAGTCACCTTGGGCTCAAGCTGGCACCTGTCAATATTTATAAGGTGCTATAGCATTCTTACAGAAGCACTGGAAAAAAGAGGAAAGGAAAAATGATAACTCATGGTCATCCTTGTTTTGTTAGCATCTTGGAGGGTTTTCATTGACTCTCTTTCTCAGTGCATGTTATGTTTGCTCTTCTTTTGGCACCCTCTGGTTGGAGTCCGGCTTCTATGTGTGTTTGCTCCGTGGTGGGCTTGTATTTAAGCAGAGACTGGTACAGAGAACCTCCAGTGCACTTCCATTTCCTGCCAGAGAGCTCTTCTTCTTCTTTCCCTCCTTCCTGTCATCACTCTTCATTGACATTTGTTTACATTCTCTTCTCTCCACCACCCCGATGGTCACCCCCCACACTGCTTTCTCAGATTTCTTCCTCATTAGTTGCTCACCACCCTGAGCCACCTGTGTCCCATTTCCACCCTTATCTCTGTTGGTGACCTCATTGGGCTGATGTATGGTGGGCTTCCAGCAATAAAGAAAATGCTTCTTCACACAGTTGTGATGAGAGGAGACTGTCTAGGGTGGGGTTGGAGATTGTATCGTGATCAGTGTGTACTTACCTCTGTCCTGGTTAAAGCAGCGTGGAGAGTAAATACTACCGATATGTGAAGTATTGCTGATGGGGGAACCTTGATGACACCTATGGAATTTATTTTATCAGTGCCTAGACAGTCATTGGGCCATTTACTTCTACAGTTTGACTCTTGGGATGTGCATTTTAGTCCCAGCCCTGCCCCTGATTCCCACTCTGTACTTTAGGTAGGTCACTTAACCTTTGTGCTTTGATTTATTCATCTGCCAACTGGGAATGTTAAATTTGTCCTGTTAACCTCACAAGTGTACTTGCAGATAGTATGACAACCTTTCGTAATTATGGACAGAAGTTGACCCTTCAACAACATGAGTTTGAACTGCATTGCTCCACTTATATGTGGATGTTTTTTAGTAGTAAATACTAGAGTAAATACACAATGTGCAGTTAGTTGCGTCTGTGGATACAGAATGGTGGACACAGAGAAATGGCAGACACAGAGGGCTGATTATAAGTTATATGTGGACTTTGAGTAAACTCTGGAAGTTGGTGATGGACAGGGAAGCCTGGCATGCGGCAGTCCATGGGGTCGCAAAGAGTCGGACATGACTGGGTAATTGAACTGAACTGAACTAAGAGGGTCAGAGTGCCTAACCCCTTTGTTCAAGGGTCAACTGTACTATGAAATGTAAAAGAAAATGCCTATATTCAATAAGAGAGGTGTAAACATTATACTTGATGAAAGTGAAAGAGAAGAGTGAAAAAGTTGATTAAAACTCAACATTCAGAAAACTAAGATCATGGCATCCAGTCCCATTACTTCATGGGAAATAGATGGGGAAACAATGGAAACAGTGACAGACTTTATTTTCTTGGGCTGCAAAATCACTGCAGATGGTTATTGCAGCCATGAAATTAAAAGACGCTTTCTCCTTGGGAGAAAAGTTATGACCAAACTAGACAGCATATTAAAAAGCAGAGACATTACTTTGCCAACCCCGGTCTGTCTAGTAAAAGCTATGGTTTTTCCAGTGGTCATGTATGGATGTGAGAGTTGGACTATAAAGAAAATTGAGTGCAGAAGAATTGATGCTTTTGAACTGTGGAGTTGGAGAAGACTCTTGAGAGTCCCTTGGACTGCAAGGAGATCCAACCAGTCCATCCTAAAGGAAATCAGTCCTGGGTGTTCATTGGAAGGACTGATGCTGAAGCTGAAACTCCAATTTTTTGGCCACCTGATTCGAAGGACTGACTCATTGGAAAAAACCGTGATGCTGGGAAAGATTGAAGGCAGGAGGAGAAGGGGACGACAGAGGATGAGATGGCTGGATGGTATCACTGACTTGATGGACGTGAGCTTGAACAAGCTTTGGGAGTTGGTGAAGGACAGGGAAGCCTGGCATGCTTCAGTTCATGGGGTCACAAAGAGTTGGACACAACTGAATGACTGAACTGAAACATTATACTAATAGTATTATGAGAACATTTATTCTGGAACCAGGTAGCCTGGGTTCGAATATTGACACTACTGTTACTGTCTGTGTGACCCTGGGCTAGTTTCCTAGCTTTTCTGTGCCTTGTTCCTCTGCTGTAAATGTTAAAGCACAGTAACAGCACTTTGTAATCTTGTGGTTATGGTAGCATTAAATGAGTTAACATTATATAGCATGTTTAAAGGAGGGCTTGGCACATTTACAAGCATTATTATTGTGGGTACTGTAACCATTTATAGAGACTATCATCAGGTGTTTTCCTGCTGGTTAGGAAAGGGGCCCCAAAGTTAGCGACTTAGAAGGGAGGAGAAAGCATCCATGTTCATCTGGTGTGTGTTGTGTTTTGATGGTTATAGCTGGTACTTCTACGTGTCATCTCCTTAGATGAAGAAGCTGAGCCTCGGAGGACAAATCTAGCAAGATTCAAACTCTTTTGTCCAACTCCATGTTGGCATTCTTGTCATTGTATTCTACCACTTCCCATTTTGGCTCCGACACATCTGTTGTTGGCATCTGGGTCAGCCACCAGTGTGTTTGAATGAATATGGATATCCTAATTATTGTTGGTGCCAAAGATGCAGAGTGAGTGTATGTGGCTGACTCACTGGTGCCAGAACAAAGGGCACAGGCTGTGTGTTAACTCTGTGAATATAATTAAACATGCATGGACACTTTTCTTTCTTTTTCTCTATTATGTATATTTCTCTAATTTGATTGGCATCAGTTTTTAAAATTAACCTTTGGCTACTCTGCTGCTTGGTTTATGATCGTGATTGGAGATGACATAGTACCAGCTGCTGAATGACAATAGCATCCTTCCTACCCATAAATAGAGTGGTAGCAATAATAATAATGTCCTTCATGGATCAAGCATCGGGAACTTTAGATAGTCTCATTGATTGCTCATAACCAACTGTGAGGGAGGCAGTATAATCCCTCGTTAGACATGAAGAAACTGTCTTGCAGAGACTGACTTCCTCATGACATCACAACTGTAAGTGGCCAGTGTGGGACTTGATCCTGGGCTGCACCACTGTGTCTGACAGGTGAGTCCTACTTTTGACTGACTTAATTTGAGTTTCCAGGGACAATTCCATCTGAAGCTGTTCTGGGCCTTTAAACACTTGAAAACCACTGCTCTAGGAGAAAGAATCTTTGGCTGGGAGCCTGATGACTGAAACTCTCACTTGGGGTTGATGGGAGGTCACTTACCCTTTACTGAGCCTCAGTTTCCCTATCTGTGAAGTGGAGCCACACAGTCAACCCCAAATGTCAGGCTAATGAACGCACTGCCACAGCAGTGCTGTGAGCTTTCTCACGCACCGGAGACCGAGCATCTCTGGTTATACCCTAAGTGGGCACACTCAGAATTCCATAACAGTGGTAACAGGGGTGACTATTACCCCACTGATGTTCTTGCTCTACCACCGCACTGGTCCTATAGGTGTCATTTTCCAGCAAATCCTGTGAGAGCATTTTCAGGACTGATCAAGGTCTTGCTGATCTCCGGGGGAGGTGATCACACGTGGTTTGCTCGTTAGCAGGACAAACAGTTTAAGACCAGCTTCCTTCACGGAATGACCTCCTGACTCCAACCTCCTACCATCCCTGGAATCTAGCCTTTCCGGCAGTGGGGCAGGTTGTTAGGCGTGCCCAGGCCAGCCTGCCCTTCGAACCCTGTCTGTTCCCTCTGTGGGGTTGCGGCCGTGTGCTGCCTCTGCAGGAGGATGTAGGTAGTTCTGAGTGCAGTGGCTCCCCGTCTGCTTTGGCAGCCACTTTCAAATTTCTCTTCTCTGCCCCACCAAAGCACTTGCTGGTGACTTGGCCTACAGCAGTCTTTCACGTGCAGTACTCAGCGTCTTCGGACATTCCCCACGAGCCCAGGGGCAGGCCTCTTTAGCAGCAGCACAGCGTGCAAGTGGGGTGTTAGTGCTAACAGCAGAGCAGAGCACTCAGCGACACCAGGTCATGAAGCATGACTCCAGCATTTACCAGTTGTCTCACACCGAGCTAGCACCTTCATCTTCCAGGTCCTAGCTCTGTGCTTGTAGGATGGTGATGAAAACACCCACTGCATTATGTTGCTGTGATAGATGACAAAGTAGGACCAGTGTTCCATTACTACCTGGCATGAGGTAGGTGCTTAGTAATGTTAACTGTTAGTAGCAGTTGTCTCTGAGGATGAGGGAAGTCAGACTTAAACTGCAGAATTATTTGTTTAGGTGTTGGATAGGCTCCCATTTTTATTTTCCTTTCACCCCATAAGCCCCCAGAATCTGGTCCTTCTGCCTCTTTTTTTTTTTTTTTTTTAAATCTGTGATCCATTTCCTATTGGAAGAATCAATATTGTCAAAATGGCTATTCTACCCAAAGCAATCTATAGATTCAATGCAATCCCTATCAAGCTACCAACAGTATTTTTCACAGAACTAGAACAAATAATTTCACAATTTGTATGGAAATACAAAAAACCTCGAATAGCCAAAGTAATCTTGAGAAAGAAGAATGGAACTGGAGGAATCAACCTGCCTGACTTCAGACTATACTACAAAGCCACAGTCATCAAGACAGTATGGTACTGGCACAAAGACAGAAATATAGATCAATGGAACAGAATAGAAAGCCCAGAGATAAATCCATGAACCTATGGACACCTTATCTTCGACAAAGGAGGCAAGAATACACAATGGATAAAAGACAATCTCTTTAACAAGTGGTGCTGGGAAAACTGGTCAACCACTTGTAAAAGAATGAAACTGGAACACTTTCTAACACCATACACAAAAATAAACTCAAAATGGATTAAAGATCTAAAACTAAGACCAGAAACTATAAAACTCCTAAAGGAGAACATAGGCAAAACCCTCTCCGACATAAATCACAGCAGGATCCTCTATGACCCACCTCCCAGAATATTGGAAATAAAAGCAAAAATAAACAAATGGGACCTAATTAAACTTAAAAGCTTTTGCACAACAAAGGAAACTATAAGCAAGGTGAAAAGACAGCCCTCAGATTGGGAGAAAATAATAGCAAACAAAACAACAGACAAAGGATTAATCTCAAAAACATATAAGCAACTCTTGAAGCTCAATTCTAGAAAAATAAATGACCCAATCAAAAAATGGGCCAAAGAACTAAACAGACATTTCTCCAAAGAAGACATACAGATGGCTAACAAACACATGAAAAGATGCTCAACATCACTCATTATCAGAGAAATGCAAATCAAAACCACAATGAGGTGCCATTACAAGCCAGTCAGGATGGCTGCTATCCAAAAGTCTACAAGCAATAAATCCTGGAGAGGGTGTGGAGAAAAGGGAACCCTCTTACACTGTTGATGGGAATGCAAACTAGTACAGCTGCTATGGAGAACTGTGTGGCGATTTCTTAAAAAACTGGAAATAGAACTGCCATATGACCCAGCAATCCCACTTCTGGGCATACACACTGAGGAAACCAGATCTGAAAGAGACACGTGCACCCCAATGTTCATCGCAGCACTATTTGTAATAACCAGGACATGGAAGCAACCTAGATGCCCATAAGCAGACGAATGGATAAGGAAGCTGTGGTACATATACACCATGGAATATTACTCAGCCGTTAAAAAGAATTCATTTGAACCAGTTCTAATGAGATGGATGAAACTGGAGCCCATTATACAGAGTGAAGTAAGCCAGAAAGATAAAGACCAATACAGTATACTAACACATATATATGGAATTTAGAAAGATGGTAATGATAACTCTATATGCAAAACAGAAAAAGAGACACAGATGTACAGAACAGACTTTTGGACTCTGTGGGAGAAGGCGAGGGTGGGATGTTTCGAGAGAACAGCATCGAAACATGTATACTATCTATAGTGAAACAGAACACCAGCCCAGGCTGGATGCATGAGACAAGTGCTCGGACCTGGTGCACTGGGAAGACGCAGAGGAATCGGGTGGAGAGGGAGGTGGGAGGGGGGATTGGGATGGGAAATACTTGTAAATCCATGGCTGATTCATGTCAATGTATGACAAAAACCACTACAATATTGTAAAGTAATTAGCCTCCAACTAATAAAAATAAATTTAAAAAAAAAAGAAAAAAGAAAACTGGTAAATAAAAGGAAAAAAAAAAATAAATCTGTGATCCATTTCCTGTTCTCTTACCCAGGTGCCAGGGATCAGAGCTGTGACTCTTCACCTGCTCTCTCTTCTCCCACCACAGATCCTTTCCTTTTTAAAGAGTCACTATTGCTGGCATCTTCAAGGAAACAGATGGGGCACAGTAATTGTTCTTTTAAATAACTACCAAAGATAAAAAATTAAAATAACTGCTAAAGATAATGTTAGATGGTAACCTTCAGAGTGGTTTGTTGCCCCTGGTGGGAAGGGCTGAGTTCCAGGGAGAATAGCCCCTGGAAATGTTCAGCCCTCTAGGAAATGGCTTCTCAGAAGATAACTAAGCATTAAGTTTTAAGCATTATTCTGTGATTCATTTGACTTACTCTGATCATGCTGCTGCTTGAGGGAAAGATTGATGGCTTAGAAAAATGTTGCCTGTAACTTTACCTTTCAGCAGGCAGCTTTTATCTGCTTGTGTCCCTGAGAAAGAGTAAATATTGACATGTTAAGTGAAATAGCTTCAGTTTTTACACGTGGATGTGAGGGATGAGATGCTTACGAAATGGAAGGTTTCTTCCTTCTTCGTAACTACCTCCCTCTCTTCTGTTCATCTAGAATTTAAGGATTTGCTGTGTGCTATACACAGATCTGAGTTGCCGTTACAGAAGCCAAACATCTGAATGGGAGTAGGGGTTAGACAGACAACCTACCAAGAAGTCTGATGCCCAGAGTGGGCATTGAACCTGCACTTCTAAGTGGTCTGACCAAACTGATGGGAGCACAGTTGCGAAAAATTAGTTTTCTCATTTATAAAATGGATAAATTGTGGTCTGGACGTTGGAGACATTTGTGTGGTATCTAGCATTCCTGGAGCCACTGTTGATTTGATTCCTGAGTTTTGTTGGACAGAAACTCACCAGGTCTCTCTGTGTTGTCCTGGATGTTGATTACCATTTTGGGTCTGAATTCTCACATTTTGGCAGTCTCATCAAGCAAATCTGTTGTTTTCCTGTGGCCTCCTATCACTTTATATATGGTTATTTAATTTTTTTTTTACATATGCTCTCAGTATCGTTGGATCAAATAGAAAAAGAAGTTGATATGACTCACTATTTAAATGTAGATAATATTATTAGATCTTGTTCTTCTGCTTTCAGATATTTTGAGGGAGAAAAAAGCCTCAAAACAGCTAGATGATTTTAGTCAGCCATCTCTGAGAAATAAAATTCCTTGAATGTTATCTCTACACAATAGCCAACATATCCAAGATATAGGGAATTTGCTCTGATTGCAAAGTGGACCAACCTTCTATGAAGCTTTTTGGTAGTAGCTCTCAATTTTTAAAAATTTTATTTGATGTTGGAGTATAGCCAGTTAACAATGTTGTGATATTTTAAGGTGGACGGCAAAGGGACTTAGCGATACGTATACATGTAACCAAACTCACTTCCCATCCAGGCTGCCACGTAACATTGAATAGCTCTCAGATCTTTAAATGTGCTGTCCCTTTTTGCCCAATAATTCTACTCCCAAGAATTTAACCCACAGAAGCTCAGACAATACCCAAAATATATGTGAAAGAAAATAGTCACTGAAACACAGTATAAATTATAATTAGAAACAACCGAATTGAACATCAGTGGTAGATTGGTTGAATGATTTGTGGCTTTTAAACCACATTTAAACTAAATACTGTGAAGGAGCTCCTAAAATGATCAGATAGCACTGTCTGT
This sequence comes from Cervus elaphus, assembly GCF_910594005.1. Taxonomy (NCBI): domain Eukaryota; kingdom Metazoa; phylum Chordata; class Mammalia; order Artiodactyla; family Cervidae; genus Cervus; species Cervus elaphus. The sequence continues at coordinate 30,545,318 of NC_057834.1, read as the reverse complement.
ACTGACATGAACCAAAGTACATAACCTGTTGAGTGAAGTATCAGGTGATACGGCAGCATGTATTTTACAGTCCTGGTTTTGTTATCTTACGTGATCAGAAGGTATAGCTCAATTTTTTTCCAGTTTTACTGAGAGATAAGTGACATATCACTTGTTATGACTCTTATAATCATGAGTCTAATAGTGAGTTTCATTATCACTGTGTAAGTCTAACACATATAGCATTTTGGCTTGATTTACATATTTTGTGAAATGATTACCATGGTAGATTGGGCTAACACCCATCTTCTCAGAGAAACAATACAAAGAAATGCAAGAAGAAAAGAAGAAAGAAAAAAGAAAAAACTTCTCCTTGTAAGAGAATTCTTAGAACTTATTCTCTGAACAACTTTCTTATGTATTATAAAGCAGTATTAACTACAGACATCACATTGTAGGCTATATCCCTAATACTTGTGTATCTTATAATACACAAAGTGTAATAGACAGGGCTGAAAGTTGTCAGTCTTACCTTTGACCACCTTCCTCCAATTCACCATTTTGATATGTTTATCAGATGAGTCATATTATCCAGAATTTGTTTATCAGGGCTCAACAAGTTGATCAGGGCTCTTTTCAAAAAACCCCCCAAACAAAAAGACTAAACCCTTTAAACACTATTTTAACACATTTTGAGGTGGTGCTTAGGTTTATTGCGTGGTGTTACCCTATATAGGAATTCACATTGAAGGCCTGCTGATTTTCTTTCTATGTTTCGTTTTTCTCCTTTTTCAGTTACAACTAGAATCTCTTGCTGGGGAAGAAAAATCCAAATTGTTTAAAAGATCAAGTCATACTGATATACTCTCTCTCTCTACAGAGGTTACCACCATTAACCCTTTGGGTAATCTTTCAATTCCTTAAAAAATTTTTTTTTTTATTGGAGGGTAACTGGTTTACCATACTGTGCTGGTTTCTGCCATACATCCACATGACTCAGCCATAGTTATACATATTTCCCTTCTCCGTTGAGCCCCCTCCCACCTCCTCCCCCACCCACCCCTCTCGGTGGTCACAGAGCCCTGGGTTGAGCTCCCTGCATCACGCAGCAGGTTCCCGCCGGCTGGCTGTTTTACATTTGATACTGAATGTGTTTCCGTGCTGCTCTCTCTGTTTGTCTTACCCCCTCCTTCCCTTGCTGTGCCCACAAGACTGTTCTCTATGTCTGCGTCGCCATTGCGGTCCTGCAAATAAGTTCACTGGTACCATCTTTCTAGATTTCCTGCACTGTGTCAATATACAATATTTGTTTTTCTCTTTCTGACTGACTTCACTGTGTACAATAAGCTCTAGATTCATCCAGGACTGATTGACATTAGGACTGACTCAGATGCTTTCTCTTTTATGACTTAGGAGTGTTCCATTGTGTATATGTACCTCAGCTTCTTTATCCATTCATCTGTTCATGGACATCTATGTCATTTCCGTGTCCTAGCTATTGTAAAAACTCTGCCGTGAACATGGGTGTACATGCGTCTCTTTCAGTTATGGTTTTCTCAGGGTATATGTCCAGTAGTGGGATTGTTGGATCATATGGAATTCTACTGGTAGTTTTTAAAGAAATCTCCATACCATCTTCTATGGTGGCTGTATCAATTTACATTTCCACCAACAACGCAAGAGGGTTTCCTTTTCTCTACACCCTCCCCAGTATTTATTGTTTGTAGATTTTTTAATGATGGCCATTCTGGCCAGTGTGAGGTAGTTCATTGTAGGTTTGATTTGCATTTCACTCATGATGAGCGATGTTGAGCATCTTTTCATGTGTTTGTTTTTATCTCCTTTTTGTTTTTTAAGCACATCAGACACCACACACCACACCACACACACACACACACACACACACACACACACACCCATGCGCACACACACACACACACACACACACACACACACCCATGCACACACAGGCTAAGAGCATGGTCTCTGGGTTCACAGCCTGACCCCCGCAGCTCTCATTGGCTTTTGACCTAGGGCAAATCACTACACCTCTCTCAGCCTCATTTCCCCCAGTTTTCAAGTGGAGAATATTAAATAGCTGATAGGACTATTAGTCAATATTCAATTGAAAACCTATGTGAATATTTAACATAGTACCTAAAACATAAGCACTTAATAAATTTCAAGTACAAATTTTAAAAACAAAAATGGGATCATACTATTGTACTCCTACAATTTCCTTTTTAAGTTTTATTGTTTTATTTTTATTGAAATGTAGTGTTAATGATTCACAGTGTCGTATTAACTTCTGTACAGCAAAGTGATTCAGTTAGACATATATATATATATATTCTTTTTGTTTCTTTTTTTAACATTTATTTATTTATATTAGTTGGAGTCTTATTACTTTATAATATTGTAGTGGTTTTTGCCATACGTTGATATGAGTCAGCCATGGATTTACATGTGTTCCCCATCCTGAACCCCCCTCCCACCTCCCTCCCCATCCCATCCCTCTGGGTCATCCTAGTGCACCAGCCCTGAGCACTTGTCTCATGCTTCAAACCTGGACTGGCGACCTGTTATATATATTCTTTTAAAATATTCTTTTTTATTATGGTTTATCACAGGTCTTCATTCTTTTTTAATGATGTCACAGTGTTGTTACATATTTTAAATTATAATTTATATAATCATTCTCCTGTCGGATACTTGCTTTTAAAAATCTCCTTGATGTTATAAAGAAAGTGGCAGTGAATATATTCATTTCTCTCTTTGCGCTCTTTATATTTCCGCAGTATTTATTGCTGGATTTGCAATAGCCGACTTGGAGGCTGTGCCAGTTTTTTAAGGTACTGTCAGTTTGGTTGAATGCTTGCCGTTGATGTTCACCTGAAACAGTATTATTGAGCAGTGTCTTTATGGCGGCACCCAAGGAAGAGTGTCTGTAGTGGCCGGTGTTATACGTTTCTTCCTTGAACGTAGTCAGACGTCTGCGAGGCCCTTGCACTTGACCAGTGTTACAGAGCTCGTTATGGACTCGAGTGCCCTCCATTGCCAGCACCTTCTAGTACGACAGTCGATAACACCGTCTCACACTTACACATCAAAGATGCACGCTGGTGTGTCTCTCATCAGAGTTTTAAAAATTTCATAGCTTTTAGTGCAAATCATTTGATGCTAAATCAGCCTCAACTATTTTTTTTTGTTTTGTTTTTTTAAATTACTCTGATCCGTAAGCCAAACAGGCAAGTGCTTGAGCACAGGTGGCCCATTGTGTCTGCCGGTAGGTTATGAAGTTGTACTGTTTTTACCTCTTTGGGAACAGTTTCCAGTTGATCCTTCTGAAAAAGCATGAAACTGCTGAAAGAACAATGAAAGGAGAAATGTGGCATCTTATTTTAAGAATGGGCATTTGCATTCCTGGTGGTTCAGGCCATGTGTGACTGACGAGGTCAAGGGAATGGAAGAAAGCGAGTATGGTGGTGTGAGAAGGGGCACACAGATCACACTGTCCTTTCACCATTTTGTCTTCTGAGAGCCAAGAACGATCTCTCATCAGCTGACATTTCAGCTCATTTATTGCTTGTAGTACCATCCTACCACTCTGTCAAAAACTTTTAAATATTTTACTCGGGATGTTGAAGAAAATGGCTCTGAAATTATATTAAGACAGTTGTGATTGTTATACATGTAAGAGGTTAAGTGAAATAAAATCTTTAGAATCTAGTTATGAAAATTTCTGCTTTAAACTTAGAGGTACAGTTGTAGGCACACCTCCCTAACTTCATACCACCATCCCCCCCTTTTTAATCTTATATTGAGAAAGCAGAGAAATTCAGCTGAGATGAGGAAAAAACTAAGACTGGTCCTGTGACGATTTGAAAGCAGCCACAGAATAGATTCCTCCTTGCCCAAAACTGGATAGTGGTGGGGTGAAGGGCTCGGGGGCTGTAATAGTCAAGGAAAGACAGGTTAGAAAGACTTCTGAGGTCAAGCTGAGATTATGTTCAGAGGAAGGTCTCAAAGGGGCTGGGTTTCCAAAGTCAATACATAGAAAAAATTATAATGAAAATCTGAAGTTAAGAACAGGGTTTAATTAAACTGTGAGTGGGATATTTCTGAGAAAGTAGCCTAATTGAGCTTATACTTACTTTACATAAAATATTTTTTTATGAATCATCTAAGTTGACTTGTTTTAATAGTCATAATTTAGTTGAGTATAGGAAGCCAGAAAGTCAGATGGAGAAAGACAGATTCCATGATTTCACTTATGTGAAATGAAAAATAAAAAAGAAAAAAACCAAACAAAAGCATATAGATACAAAGAACCAGGGTGGTGGTTATCAGAGGGGAGGTGGGTGGGGGAGGGTGAAATGGTAAAGGGGGTCAACTTGGTGTGGTGACAGATGGAAACTTACATTATTCACATGAAACTTACATAATGTTATAAACCAATAAAAAGTAACTTTCGAAGTGTATGCCTTACAGTTCAGAGCACCTACTGTCTGTGTTGGCCGTGTAGCCTATCTGCAGGGAAAAAAACATCTAAAGGAAACCGAAGGCCACAAAGTCAAGATAAACATTTCAGTATTTTACAATGACAATATAATGTATATGAGTTTTTTCCTACTTGGAAGAGCACCTTTCACTTGTGCCTGGATACCCTGGATGGCATCTTTTCTATTGGTGAGTCCCTCTGCTAAAAGCAGCCTTTATTTCACGTTTAGGAAGTCTATGTAAATAATGCTTTTAATTTATACTCGCTGGCACTTTGCATTCACAGGTTTAAAGACTGTGCAGAGTTATTAACTTGTAATTAGCTAACCGCACAGTCCTAACACTTTCCATTCAAGATCTTAGAGTGTTTTTGGGAGGGAGAGACAGAAAAGGCCTGTTTTTCTCAGCCCACATTTGATAGGTAGGAGCACTTGAGATGAGTGCAGGTCAGGAATCTAAATATTTAGCAAACAAGGTGTGAGGAGTGGTCCTTGAGACTCTTCACTCAGTTAATGCATATATATTGCCTGCCTCTAGAGTCAAGGCACTGTATTTTCAGAATTGACATTCTGGCAATTGCTTATGACGTTCACAAATTACTTTCTTCTCCAGTTGAGGTTTGACTTTTGGTAAGAACAATAAACTTTGTTGGCAAAAGAAATATGCCAGTGGAAATGTAGGGCATTATTTGATTTTCAAGGTGGTTGAGCTTTATAGAAATGGGGCCATAGAATGAGAAAGCCAAGAAAAACGTCAAACAGAAAAATATGTGTTATGTTGGATGCATATAACAACCCTTCTGAAAGAGAGCTTTGCTTTAATCAACAAAAAATAAAAGTGAAGAATTGTACTGAACAAGAAGACAGGAGATGCTATGGCCCCATTCCTTGAACCTAATTTTAATCCAGAGATACTTTGGCATAAGATGATATAGAGAGAGGGAGGTTAGGACAAGAACTGTCTGTTCTTGTTTCTGTTGCCAGGGGACTTGGCTAGATTCTCAGACTGATGGTGTTTCTAGGATGGGCCACAAATCTAACATGCCCTGTCTTATCAGAGGAAGGCCAGGAGTGGTGGTGGGGGGTGGGGTGGGGCTCAAGAGTAATGAGCAAAACAGGTGGTATGCATGCCCTTGGGCAGTATTTAACAGGGAAGTGAGCTCCAAAAAAGGACCATCTTAGTAACCATGTGGCTCTAAATAGTTTTCCTCTTGGAAATTATTCTGTCTCCACTAGTAGACCTGAGGCCCAGAAACTTGGAAAAATGATGTCTGCTACTCTTCCACAACCAGAAATACTGCCCACTGAAGTCAAACCATTTAATTCTGGCTCCTCAAGAGCCCACAGTGATAAATATCAGCTCAGATTTCCCTGACCAAGGTCCTTCCTCCTGGGTAGGTTAGGAGATCACTCCCTTATTTCTTTTTCATTAGTTTTTGGTAGCTCTGCCCTTCCTTAGAGGGCTAGACTATTGTCTAGCAGAAGTGACTAGTCATGGGAAAGTGTGCCTTTTGAGTCTGTCTTCTCTCCGCTCACCCTTACACGCTCACTGTAGAGCAGGTGCACCGGCCCAACCGTACCTCTGTGAGTGCGGTTCACCTTCCCAGCCTGTGAACTGGGTGCGGCTGTGCCCGCACTGCCTCTCTTTCAAGACAAGTTTGTGTAAAGATAAGGTGAGTCAGTGCTTGCGAGAGTTCCTTTTGTACATTATGGGTTCATTAACTTATGTCCTCCCTTTTCCAGAGAGGATTAAAGTACCTACAGATGCTTCACTAATAATCAAGATTGTCTCCTATTCCATTCCTTAAAATTTTGACTGCATCACAGATCTAACTCATCTAGGTTAAAGTTGTCAGTTTGCTGGTGTCTGTTGTTTTGTTCACTTAAAAAGGTTGAAAGTTTCCAAACCATGTCTCAAGGAAGCTTGTGAGTTCCTCCTCTTCTCTCTTGGTCCTCTTTGGGTTACTAATGGTTCTCACTGTGCTGGGCTTAGTCGCTCAGGCGTGTCCGATGCTTTGCGACCCCATGGACTGTAGCCTGCCAGGCTCCTCTGTTCATGGGGATTCTGTAGGCAAGAATACTGGAGTGGGCTGCCATGCCCTCCTCCAGGGGATCTTCCCAACCCAGGGATTGAACCCAGGTTTCCCACATCGCAGGACTCGCTAGGATACAGTAAATCTAATAGTTACTTCTGCTTTAGTCACAGAATACAGATAGCTCAAATTCTTTTTCTATAAAAATGATATTGTTTTAGGAAATTAAATTTACTTGTTGTTCAGGAACAAGCAAGATTATAGAGGAAATGGAGAACTCAAGCTAAAATATTTTTGCTTGTATTCAACATTCATTTAAGGAAAGTTTATTGGCACCTGCTATAGCAGCAGCTTTTGAACTGTGGTGTTGGAGAAGACTCTTGAGAGTCCCTTAGACTGCATGGAGTTTCAACCAGTCCATCCTAAAGGAGATCAGTCCTGGGTGTCCATTGGAAGGACTGATGCTGAAGCTGAGACTCCAATACTTTCGCCACCTCATGAGAAGAGTTGACTCGTTGGAAAAGACCCTGATGCTGGGAGGGATTGGGGGCAGGAGGAGAAGGGGACGACAGAGGATGAGATGGCTGGATGGCATCACCGACTCTATGGACATGGATTTGAGTAGACTCCGGGAGTTGGTGATGGACAGGGAGGCCTGGCGTGCTGCTGTTCATGGGGTCGCAAAGAGTCGGACATGACTGAGAGACTGAACTGAACTGATAGTACTGTTGCAGGAAGGGGACCCCTTCCAGGGCCCGAAACTGGGCTCTTGTCTAACACTCGGAAATGAATTGTCCAAGGAGACACATGCTGACAAAGCAAGAGATTTTATTGGGAAAGGGCACCCGGGTGGAGAGCAGTAGGTAAGGGAACCCAGGAGAACTGCTCTGTCGCGTGGCTTGCAGTCTTGGGTTTTATGGTGATGGGATTAGTTTCCGGGTGGTCTTTGGCCAGTCATTCTAATTCAGAGTCTTTCCTGGTGGCGCACGCTTCGCTCAGCCAAGATGGATGCTACCAAGAGGGATTCTGGGAAGTGGATAGACACGCGGTGTTTCCTTTTGACCTTTCCCGAACTCTTCCCGTTGGTGGTGACTTATTAGTTCTGTATTCTTTATCAGGATCTCCTGTCATAAAACAACTCATGCAAATGGTTACTATGGTGCCTGGCCAGGGTGGGTGGTTTCAATCACTGTGCTTCCCCTAACAGTACCAGGTGGTGGGGATTCTGCAGTGAACGAAAGAGACACTGTCCTTGCACTCAGGGGCTTGAATTGTGAATGGGCATCTAAAAACCATACTAAATATTACCAAAATAGTGTGAATTTGCAAATTGTGGTAAGTGCCATGAAGAAGTAATAAGGGAATGGGAACCTAACAGAATAATGGATTTAATTTGAGGGTATTTAAGAGACATGTGTGTGGAAGTTCTGTTGAAGCCATATATAAAATAGATGGCCAGTGCAAGTTCAGTGCATGAAGCAGGGCACCCAGAGCCAGTGGGATAAGGGTGGGTGGGGAGGTCGGAGGGGAGTTCAAGATGTGGAGTGAGACCTGGAATATGGCCGGTTCATGTTGATGCATGGCAAAAACCATCACAATGTTGTAATTATCCTCCAATTAAAATAAATGAATTAAAAAACAAGCCATCACTAAATTGTTGTTTTAAGTTTTCACCTTTAGGCTGATTCAGCTCATCTTCCCTCCTTTGGACTATATTTCTTTCTAAAATCTGCTGCTCATTAGACAACAAGTGATAAATACGTCCATTAGCACTTTGTGTCTTTCTAAGCTACTGTTGCCCTCAGGGAGCTCTTAAATTCTCCCCTCTTTAATAGCCCTTTGATGACAGGCCTTGGACTCTGCTCTTAACTCTTCTTTCTCCTGTGTGCCGGTAGCTCTTTTCTCTCCAAAGGGCCAATTTTTCTGGGGTAGGGTGCGGTGGGTGGGGAGGGGAGGGATGATCAGAGGAGAATGAACAGGCCTTCCTGCTGCCTGAAATTGCACCATTCAATCCCCTTTGGGTTGTGAGTTTAAAAAAGAAAAAGTATCCTGAACAATAATGAATACATGATTATAGAAAATATATTGAAAATATTTTTTTAGCTTAAATACCATCCATAATTCTGATGAAGTTAACACTTCTAACATTTGTGGAGTGTTTTCTTCCAGTCTGTTTTCCCCTTATGCATTTGTTATTTAATATATCCATTTCTATATATAAAATATAATCATAACATTCTTTTTTTCATAACCTTTTAAAGCATGGGAACTTTTTAGTATTTAAGAGGCCTGTATTAACATTTCTTGGTTAACTTTTAAAAGAATTTTATTGAGGTATGGTTGAATTACAATGTTATTAATTATTGCTGTATAGCAAAGTGACTGAGTTATATATATATATATATACACACACATTCCTTTTCATATTCTTTAACATGGTTTGTCGGAAGATATTGAATATAATTCCTGGTGCTATGCAGTAGGGTCTTGTTTATCCATTCTGTATATACCCGTTTGCGTCTGTAAACCCCAAGCTGCCAATCCATCCCTCTCTCTCCCCCACTTTCCCTATAACAACCCCCAGTCTATGTCTCTATGTCCCTGATTCTGTTTCATAGATAGATTCATTTGTGTCATATTTTAGATTCTACATATAAGTGATATCATATGGTATTTGTCTTTCTGACTTACTTCACTTAATATGAGAGTCTCTGGTTGCATCCATGTTGCTGCAAATGGGGCTATTTCGTTCTTTTCTATAGCTGCATAGTATTCCACTGTGTATATGCACCACATTGTCTTTTTCCTTTCATCTGTCCATGGACATCTAGGTTGTTTTCATGTCTTGGCTATGGTGAATAGTGCTGCTATGAACATAGGGGTGAATGTATCTTTTTGAATTATAGTTTTATTTGGGTGTGTTCTTAGGAGTGGGATTGCTGGATCACATGTTAATTCTATCTTTAGTTTTCTGAGGAACCCGCATACTGTTGACCCCAGTGGCAGTACCAACTTACGTTCCCTCTTGTTGAACTTTTTGTTCACATTGAAAATTCTCTCTTTTCCAAACACATATAAATAATTTAAAAAAATCATAAATGAATTCATAACCAAGAGGAAACTTTCTTGGATCAGGAATGGAGAAAAGTGAGGGTCAATAATCCAGACTTCAAAACCTGCCCTAGAAAAGGGTTTTAGTGACCTTGCACATGGCAGGAGGTCAGAGCCAGACCGCTGCAGGAAGCCATGGTCAGGACCATGATCCTTGCCAGCGGACTGGAGCCTGATCGTTCACAGTGGTTCCCAGTGGTTCCCAGTGGTGGCTAGCTTCCACTGGCCCAGGAAGGAAACAGAGGTGAGTAGGAGAATAGAGCCCAGAACAGTGCATCGTGCAGATGACCTCTAGCATTTTGTTGCTCCATAGATGGAGAAAATCCTAAAAGCCTACCTTCAAACCTTGTTCAGCACTGTCTGTCTTTTAGGGCAAGATTCATCCATGGTATCAACTGCCAGGGAATGGCAAATAGGAGGGAAAAACTCCTGTGCAAGATAAGTTTGCAAATGAAACTTTCTGAGAATGCAAAGAAGACCAAGGCTGGAGAGGCAGGCAGCAGACCCTGCAAGCAGGATTCCAAACATAAGAAAGACGAGCAGTGAACAGTCAGAAAAGGTCGTTTCTAAAATGAAAATAGGGGGTAGGGTGTTAAGCACGAATTTATCAGTATGAAAAGGATCCAAGTGGGCATTTCTGAAATGAAAAATATGGGGCTTGGGGGAAAATGAAAAAATGGTGTCAGCAGTAGATCAGATGTAGCTGAAGAGACTGTGAATTTGAAGACAGCAATGAGACTACATGGAGACATAAAGGGCTGGAAAATTAGAAGAACAGGTTAGATTGAGAAGTTCTGACATGCAGTTAGCAGTTTTCTTTCCTGGGTTTCTTCAAGCTTTCTTCAGAATAGCTTCTGTCATACTAATCCTTCCACTGTGGATGCTGGAAAAACATATATGTGTTTTTGTGTCATGTTTGTGAATGTAAGTAATATAAGATCTGTCTGGAGAAGGCTGCCGGAGTGCATCTGAAAGAGGCCAGGATCCCAGGGAGGAGTGAAGTGCGGAGAAGTGAGCTGATGCTAGGTGTTACCATCTCCCCCGTGTGTCTGCCAGTTTGTAAGTGGCACAGTAGGTGCGCAGAACTTCCAGCAGTCTCTCAGACCTGCAGAGACAGAAACTGCAGTTCGGGCCTGCCTTGGAAGAGGGGCCATGGTAAATACCTTGGCTTTCAGTTTGGAGCCCTGAAAGGTTGTATCCAGGGAGTGAAGGCAGACTGGAAATGCCAGCACTTGCTAGCTGACACTTAGCTTTTGTCAGCTCAGTTGGATTGAGGTGCTTTTTCTCTGTCCACCTTTTTTGCTTGCCAAAAACGAATGTAAATCCTCTCCAGAGGAAAATAACATTCAGATCCTCAAATTAACTCAGTGCTTTTTCATATGCAGTATATGACAGCCAGTAAAATATTACCAGATGTTTTAAAGAGTAAAACCAAATGGCTGTAAAATAAGAGGAAAAAAAAGCAAAAGAAACAGAACTGCACAGGAGTTTCACATGTTGCAGCTATTATATGTGGACTTTTAAAACAACCAGGATGAGTTCAAGGAACAAGATGACAAGATGGAGAATTTTGGCAGAGAATGAGAATCTCTTCAAAAGAATCAGAAATCCTAGCACAAAAATTTACCAGGGAGGAGGAGATATCTTAATATTTTATTAAAGATAGGCATAGGCATTGGAGTGAAGTTGGCATCTGGAGCCATGATCTTGACCACTTGAAATGATGCTGTTGGTGGTTCAAGATTGTCTGCGAGAATGTCCCTGCGCTGCGCGGATCACTCGTGGCTTGGTAAGGAAGCAGACAAGTATGAGACTAGGAACCAGGGCCCATCGAAAGCAGAGCCTTTAGTTAATAAGACATTTTATAGGTGCCTAGAAGGAAGAGAGGGGATCCTGGAGTGAGGAGAGGCCATTATAAAAAGATTTTTGTATTCTTTATATATTTCCCTATGCCCAATTAGGGTCCTTAGAATGGTACAGCTACTGTTTTTAATTATTTTCATTTTATATTATTTTCTGTTACATTATAGTGAGTTGTGTCATCCTTTATGCTTATTTCCTATGCTGTTAGGTTCTTCGAGCCAGAGTTTCCGTTTCACTTGTTCATTTCTCTTTGCTGTGTGTGACCTTTCCTTCCATCCCCTCAGCTACTCTGCAACCAATTCAATACATTACCTTTACATAGATAGAAGCTAAGTAAATATTTGTTGAATGAATAGAAGATGGAGCTCTCGATTGACTTTTTTAATAATTCGAGTTCTTAAAGTATTTCCTGAGTGATGGTCGCAGAGTCGTAGTGGTGCTCGAGAACATCCATTTCTGCTTTTAGGGAATTGGCAACAGGGGATAAGGAAGATGGTGTTGGAGAAGGAGAATGGAAGGAAGAGGAGGGCATACGGCAACTGCTCAAAGCCTTGCTGACATTCTTTCAGCAGCCTGTTTTGTCCTCATTATAAACTATTCATAAGGGTCCAGTCAGGAGACAGAAACCACCCTGGTGATTTGAATGGGGAAAATTTAATGTAAAGAATTGTTAACTAGTAAATGAAAAGTGAAGTGAAAGTCGCTCGGTCGTGTCTGGCTCTTTGCGACCCCATGGACTATATCCTGCCAGGCTCCTCTGTCCATGGAATTTTCCAAGCAAGAATACTGGAGTGGGTTACCATTCCATGCTCCAGGGAATCTTCCCGACCCAGGGGTTGAACCCTGGTCTCCTGCACTGCAGGCAGATTCTTTACCGTCTGAGCCACCAGAGGGAAAACGTAACTGCTGAGAAGGGTAAAGAGAATTTTAAAGACTACAAGAGCACCTTCTGTCTCTTAGAGCTGAAGGAGAATACCCAAGGAAGGATAAACTAGGAAAGAGAGTCCCCCAAAGCTGAGATTCAGATGTTGGAGACTGAGCGTCCGGGGCCCCCTAGGGGGTAAAGGAGTCAGGGGGCACCAGCAAGACGAGGGGGCTGGTTATGCCACTGAGTCTCCCACACACCCCTGGCCAGGAAGTTGCCTGCTGTGCCATAGAAGCAAGAACAAAGGCATGAGAACCAGAAAGAGAAACCCTTCTTCCAGCCTGTCCTTCCAGCACCCTCTACTGACAAGACCTGATGCTGTGCCAGTTGGCAAAGGAAAAACGTTTAGAATGGCTCAGCCCAGTAGAAGCGTAATGCACATCATATATGTAATTTCAGTTTTCCAGTAGTCAAGTTTAAGAAGCAAAAAGAGCCAGGTTATATTAATTTTAATAATGCATTTTATTTAAACCAGTATACCAAAATCTTATAGCTCAGACAGTAAACAATCTGCCTGCAATGCAGGAGACCCAGGTTTGATCCCTGGGTCGGGAAGATCCTCTGGAGAAGGAAATGGCAATCCACTCCAGTATCCTTGCCTGGAGAGTTTCATGGACAGAAGAGCCTGGCAGCTACAGTCTGTGGGATCGCAAAGAGTTGGCCACGACTGAGCGACTAACACTACTACTACTATTAAAATATTATTTTGATATATAATCGGTATAAAATTATTAATGAGGTAGTTGACATGTTTTGTACTAAGTCTTAAGAGTCTGGCAAGTGTTTTATACTTAGCAGCACATCTTCGTTCACACTAGCCGTATTTCAGAGGCTTAACCATCTATGGCTAGTTGGCTGCCTCATCGAGCAGTGCAGTTTACGGGATCCAGCTCAGGTATCAGAAAGCTGGTCATAGCACATGGATTTGGAGCTGAGAGGCAATAAATTGATAGCTGGTGCACAACTATAATAATTACGTGGCCACGTAATGGAATATTAAGTATAGTTAAAAGTGCTATTCTAAAAAGTTGCAGAAACTTTGGGAAAAGGCTTTTATGAAGTTGAAATAGCATTTAGAATTGTATGTAAGTAGAATATCAATTTTGTAATATCAGTTGAAGTGAGGTGGATGAACATAGACCTTATTATACAGAGTGAAGTATGTCAGAGAAAAATATCATATATCAATACATATCCATGGAATCTAAAAATATGGTACTGATGAACTTATTTGTAGGGCAGAAACAGAGGAGCAGATGTAGACAACAGACTTGTGGACACAGGGAGAAGGAGAGTGTCGGCTTAATTGAGAGAGTAGCATTTGGCATCCCCTGGAGAAGAGAATGACTACACGCTCCAGTATTCTTGCCTGGAGAATTCCATGGACAGAGGGACCTGGCGGGCTGCAGACCATGGGGTTGCAAAGAGTCAGACATGAAGAAGTGACTAACACTATTGACATATATGTACCACCACGTGTAAAATAGATAGCCGGATAGCACAGGGAACTCAGTGCTCTGTGATGACCTAGAGGGCTGGAATGCGCGGTGGTGTGGGAGGGAGGCTCAGCGGGGAGGGGATATGTGTGCACTTAGAGCTGATTGACTTTGTTGTCCAGCGGAAACCAGTACAACATTGTAATGTGATTATCCTCCTAGTGGAAATAAACTTAAAAAAAGGATAAGAAGAGCTTTCCAGAAAGAAAAATGGTAGGGGGATTGTGAGACCTGGATTCTACTCCCAAGTCTCCAGTCTATGAGCCCATGAACTTGGACAAGTTGCTGCACGCTCTGAACCTCAATCCCAGGTCTCGGGTCAGGACCCCCCACCAGCCTTGCCCTCCTTACACATAGTATCTGAGCTGTAGCGCTGGGAGCGTGACAAGGGATCTAAGGCTGAATCAGATCCAGCAGTGCCCCATGAACTCTAAGAACACGTGTTAGTTTGGTGCAAACATAATTGCTAAAAAAAAAAAAAAAAAAAGAAAAAAAAATTGCTGTTCCGGACCATGAATTTTCAATCCTTATAACTAGGTTCAAACACCTTATTACTACTAAAAGTAGTAAGAAAGTAATAAACTAAATAAATAAAGTAATAAACTAAAAACGCTTTATTACTACTAAAAATAATACATCTTTATTAATCAAAATAGCAACCATTACAATCAACACATTTTGCCAATGAGAAATAAGTTGGTTTGTTCCTGTAGTGTAAAAAGCTGTGCCTCTGAGTTTGACAAACTCTTGGAAAGCATTTTCTGCCTCCTGCTGGTGGTGGAAACATTTTCCCTGCAAAAAGTTGTCGAGATGCTTGAAGAAGTGGTAGTCAGTTGGCAAGAGCTCAGGTGAATTTGGCGGGTGATGCAAAACTTTGTAGCCCAGTTCATTCAACTTTTGAATCTTGTCTGGTATGTGACGGCAGTCGGGTGTTGTCATGGAAAAGAATCGGGCCTGTTCTGTTGACCAGTGCCAACTGCAGGCATTGCAATTTTCAGTGCCTCTATTGATTTGCTGAGCATACTTCTCAAGTTTAATGCTTTCCCTGGGATTCAGAAAACTCTAGTGGATCGGACCGCAGCAGAGCACCAAACGGCGACCATGACCTTTTTTGGTGAAAGTTTGGCTTTGGGAAGCACTTTGGAGCTTCTCGGTGCAACCTCTTAGCTGGTTGTTGCCAGTTATATAAAATCCACTTTTTGTCATATGTCACAATCCAATTGAGAGATGATTCATTGTTGTTGTATAGAATAAGAGAAGATGACACTTCAAAATAATTGTTTTTTTTTAATTTTCAGTCAGCCCACGAGGCAACCACTTGTTAAGCTTTTCCACCTTTCCAATTTGCTTCAAATGACCGTAGAATGGTCAACACTGGCTCTTCAGCAGCTTATCATGTGGTTGTAAGACAATCAGGTTCAATGATGGCTCTCAACTGATTGTTGTTAACTTCTGATGGCTGGTCGCTGCCCTTCTCACCTTCAAGGCTCTTGTCTCCTTTGCAAAACTTCTTGAGCCACCACTGCACTGTACATTTGTTAGCAGTAGTAGTTCCTGAACCAGATGTGTTGTTGATGTTGTGAGCTGTCACCACTGCTTGATGACCTATTTTGACCTCAAATAAGAAAATCACTCAAATTTGCTTTTTGTCTACCATCATTACCATAGTCTAAAATAAATATAAAATACATAGCAAGTAATGTTACTAGCAAAAAAACATAAAGTGAGAAATGTACATTAAAATGATGTAGAACATAACCCCATTTATTTAAGAATGTATTCCAATATCAAATGGCAAAGTTCAGCAATGCAAACCACAGTTACTTGTACACCAACCTAGTAGGTCATCCTGCCTTTCAAGGACCTTAGGAAGAGTTAGGATCAGCATACACGGGAGGCAGGAATCCCTAAACTCTTACCACTGCCTGCCAACAGATATTATAGTTAATACTACTTCATAAAATCTCGCCATCCATATTCTGATTTGTTTCAGTTTTATAAACCTGCTTTCTCCCTGACTGGCCAGACCTCCCTCTTTAAAACAGATCTGATCTCCGAATCTCACCCTCCCACCCTGTTTCTGGGGAAAAAAAAAATTACAAAACACAGCAAAGACCCACTTCTGCCTTTGCCTATGACTCACAGAAAGTAGTAAAATGATAGCTTCACACACAAAAAAATTTTTTGTAGCAATAGCAACAAAACTGAAGTGAAACCTGTGTTTCAAAAAAGAAAGTATATACACTAAGATATTAACAAAGGATATCTTTGGGAAGTGGTGCTAGGCAACTTGGTTTCTTCTTCCTAGCTTTATGTAGTTTCAGATTCTCTTTGGCGAGCACACAGTTAATTCAGGTAACACCCATGCTGGTACAGCACAGAGCTGTCCTCTGACCCTCCAGATGTTGGGACTGGGGGTGCCCAGTTCCTCGGGTCTCAGTTGGTCACACCTCCAACGAGAAATAGAAATACTCGAAATGGGATTGACTTCGAACTCCATTAGTTTGAAAAGTCATGATTGGGAGTCCTTCAGGTAGCAGAAATCCTGATCTCTGAATTTATGGATAAGAGCAGGTGGTTTATGCAGTTTCTGTCAAAAGCTGCTTGGGAATGGCTGGGTTTGGAGAGTTTGGTCATTATTCATTTCCTTTTCTCCTCTTGGGAATCAGAGGATTAAAAGGCTGTTGTTGGAACTGATTTATATATTGCATCCTCCGTATAGAGCATTTTGTCCCCTTGGCTCTGTCCTGCAGTTTAGAGGTTCTTTTTTCTTTTCTTCAAGGAAGCTGGATATGGGGAATGTTGTGATCTGTTGTGTATTGCATGTGTGGGGTCTGCTGACACAGCTGCAAGATAGCTTGCCCATGTTTTGAGAGGGAAATTTATGCATAGAGGTTAGGTAACTGGCTTTTGGTCACATAGCTAATAAAAGGAGGAAACAGTCTAGCTGTAAAGCCTGTGCACTTAAGAATTAAGCACTGCAATGGTTCCCAAACTTTAGAGTGTCTCAGTTTCTTTGAGGGTTTGTTCAAACATAGATTGCTGGGCTCTGCCTGTAGCTTTTCTCAATAGGTCTGGGGTGGGGCCCAGGAACTGGCATTTCTATTAATAATAAGTTCCCAGGTAATTCTGATGGTGATGGTGCAGGGATTACACTTTGGGAACCCAGTATGCACTTTTTTGCCAAGAACTTATGTGATATATTTAACCATCTTTCCAGATGCCTATATGCTGTGGGATTTGGGATCTGATGCTGGCACATAGGGAAAGTTTATGAAGGGGCACGATTGTCTTTTTCTCTCTTAAACTCAACAGTTCCACATATAGTAATCACCTTTTCTTGAGGAGAGCATCATGACTGCTGTTGGAAATACATGAAGATGATTAAGAGATAGTCTCTTGTGGTTGTTTAGTTGTTAAATTTTGTCCAACTCTTTGTGACCCCATAGATGCAGTATGCCAGGCTTCCCTGTCCTTCACTATCTCCTCGAGTTTGCTCAAACTTGTGTCCATTGAGGCAGTGATGCCATCCAACCTTCTCATCCTCTGTCGTCCCCTTCTCCTCCTGCCCTCTGTATTTCCCAGCATCAGGGTCTTTTCCAATGAGTCTGCTCTGCAAATCAGGTGGTGAAAGTATTGGAACTCCAGCATGAGTCCTTCTAATGAATATTCAGGGTTGATTTCCTTGAGAATTGACTGGTTTGATCTCCTTGCGTGGTCTCTGTCCGCAAGGAATTTAAAGTCTAGTGAGAAAGACCAACATGCACAGAAACTGCTGCTAAAACAAGACAGAATGTGGTCAGGCCTCCAGGATATATGCGGAGTGCTGAGGAAGCCTACTTTGCTCTTGGAGAATGATTTGGATCTTGAAAAATGAGTATCATTTAGTAGAAGATGGGTGAAAGCTATAGGCCAAGGGAATAGTACCCAGTGGTGGGAAAATACAGGGCCTGGTATCCAGGCAGTGAGTTAATATGATGTCCCTGGAACAATCAGATGTTTAGTGGGGTTAAGCATAAGAAGCTACATTAGGTTTATACCACATAGGTCATCGAGTGCCATGGCGATTGTGTATCTTATCCATGGATAGCAAAAACGCAAAGAGTTTGGGGATGGGAACCTGGCAGTGTTAGAGCTGTGTTTCAGGATGTGTCTTCTAATCGAAATGTTTCTCTTGTGAAGTAGGCAAGACCGTTTTGACATCGCTGCTGCCCAAGGTCTCCAACTTTTTAATCCCTCCCAAGCAGAGTCTGTCTGTTCCTCTCTCTGCATCCTGTGTTATTATATGGTCCCCTCCTTCCCAGCCTACTCCCCTCCTTAAAAATGCTGCCCTGATCTCCATGATTCCAGTTTAATCCAAAAGATTCACATCACGGGAGGCGTGGGCACTCCAGAAACCACAGGTGATGTGTTCACAGCGCTCTGTGGACGCACACGCCCCTCCGCCCCCCACCCCGCACAACCTTTGCTTGGCCAAATGGAGTGGAGTTTGTGTTTGTACATGAGATGAGGCCATTACTTCTGCTCATAACTTTCTCAGCCTGTTCATTTAGGTGTGGGCTGCTACTTTGTATTGTTTTAAATTTGGGAACTCCTTCAGTGAATTCTAAATACATGGGGGAAGAGATTCCATAGAGACAGAAACTTTTCTTTTGAAACGTCTTTTCACCTTGTCAACTGTCCTGACGTTAGGCCCTGAGGACCTGATTCTGTGAGCCTTCCCCTCCTGGAGAAGTTCACTTAGTCAACCAGAATCTGAACTGATTCTGAGTCATCTCCTTACAACAGACCCCTTTTCTCCCCACCACAATGTAATTGCATGTGTTGCAACCAGCATGTAACTTGCCAGGCACTTGTTTGAAAACTTCCCCAACCTGAGAAGCCTTCCCCAGCGCTGGTGCTGTGGGTGCTTTCTCAACATGAGCCTTGGCTGCCTTTCTCCGCTGCCCGCTCTTCCACCTCTGCCCCTGTGTGGGCCCTCGATGTTGCACATACCTGTAAAGGGGCCACCGGGAGCCTTGTCAAGGCTGAACTGTCAAAGGCTTTCACTGGTTTATGTTTCAGACTCTTGGAACATGGTCAGCAGTGCAGAAACGTGCCCCATGGGGAGATCAAAGCTTTGGTGGCTGGACTGAGGCAGTCACTGCTCTGACTAATTAAAACCAGGCCTGTGTGCCTGGCAGTGTGATTAAAGGCAAAGAAGCAGTTATGAAAAGGTGATAGTGGTTAATTCCTGACAGTCTGTCTGTTGGTCCACGTGGGCTCGAGTTCCAAGAGAACCTGCCTGTCACGGCCACTCCTGACGTGAATATGTTTCCCTGCATACCCTGTGTGAGGAAGTACGCGTACATATGGTCAGGTCCTCTGCCAGGGCTTGTCTCGACAGTTGAATGATTCAGAGAAGTACAGAATCTGAGAGCTGGCAGAGCCATGGAGGTCATTTGGTTCCATCCCTTAGATGAGAAGCTGAGGCCAGAAGGATTTTCAGAGCTGGGTAGGAGCAGAGCCTATAATTCATGTCTCTTCTTCCAGTCCCAGCTTGGGACTGTAAATGACAACTGTAACTTAGTTGTTGAGGGCCTCATTCATTGCAAAGATGCTTATCGATCACCTACTGTGTGGTAAGGTCTTCGATTTCACTGCTGATTTCCTACTCAAAGATCTTTGATTTCCTGATTTCCTATTCATCTGGCTCCTTCCCGTTCTGCAGGGCCGAGGGTCAGTTCAGCTCTACCTTCCCCGTGCTAGTAGCTCTCCAGCTTTCTAATGCCAGCCAACAGTTTTGAATACCTACCATATCCTCTGAAGTGTGCTGACAGTTTTTCCTCACTTACTAATAAGAAAACTGCCATTATGTTGAGCCCTTATAAATGCCTATATCTGTGTTAGTTACTTTACAGATGCTATCTCATTTAATCCCCAGGAAAATATTTTTAGCCGACTTTATCCCTCACAACATGCCATTCATATTTCCACAGTTGAAGGGATGCATTCTTGAGCGGTGTGCCCCCAGGATGCCCAGGGAGTATCTAGCTTTTTACTCCCATCGATTCAGTTGTCTGCTGTTAAAACAGACTTCCCCCATGTGATGCCCTGATTAGCTGTGTGGAGGTGGGACGAGTCTCTCTAGTACTCTGACTCCTCTCTCCACCCTTCGCCTTCTGGAAAAGAACACTCCGGCTTCTGGGGGGAGTCTGTTGCTTCTGCCTTCTCCTTTACTGCTTTCATTGTTTAGAGGTAGCCTCTTTAAACCTGAACTCCACTCACAGGCTGGGCCTCTCGTACAGAAGTGGCTGGCTGGTTTCGGGCCTTCTTTCACCAACCTGCTCTGCATGTAGGTCTTGCTGCCTCGCTCATCCGTCTCCCCTCCCGCTTAGGCATCCAAGCAGCCTCATCTAGCTGAATCGCCACTTACTTGGGAGTGGAGGTGGTGTCCTTGCTGTTGAATTCACCTTGGTGTCTGCTGGAAGGGTGGTGGTTTAAACCAGTTCATTTCCCAGTTATGGCTGAGGCCAGCTCACCTTTCCTGGAAAGGATTCTTGACTCTTTCTTTGCAGGAGGAACACCTGAATGAAGGAAGTCTTTAGCTTCAGCCTGAAAGCTAAGGTCCCTCAGGTAGCACCAATGCTGAGATTTTAATTGGGCAAATTCTCTTTGGAGACTAAAGGCCAGTACCATGCTGGTAGAGCCTAATGTCTCCTAATGTTGACTTCAAACCAGTAAAGCCCTTGCTAAGCCATTTAACTGTAAAATTAGAACCTGGGAAGGCAGTGCCGACTCTGAGATTACAGGTCTGGAGGTTTGATTTGCTTTCCAGCCCTCTGCCCATCAGTCACTTACTTTCTGTCTCTGGTTCCCGGTTTTGCATAGGGATTTACATGGGCTTTAAGGCCCCCTGGGAAACAATTCCTTTTTCAGTTGGGTGCCTGCTTTGGTGAAGATACTGTTCAATCTAGATTTCAAAGCGCATATGATTTTGGATTAACTCTACTACATCTGTCTGATACCAATACAGGGAACTGACAGGTGATTAACAGGAATGAAAATGAGGTCTATAGAATTAAAGCACAATCAAGGCCTTTATCACAGAAAGGATGTTCAACTCAAATGGACACAGACCACCTGTTCTAACACTTCATCAACTATCACACTTAAAGGGGGACTTCGCAGGGGAAGTTTTAGCTTTGTATTTTGAAAAACGTAAGTGCACTCTCTAAACAGAAGTGTGAATCCTTTTCAGTCTCCTTGTCTCTGTTCTGAGGGCAAAAATAAGACGAGTGTGAGACAGCTGGCTCACAGCCGGGCCGGCAGCTAGGCTCTGGGCAGTGTTGCTGTCTGAGGTGGTGCTGCTCACCCAGCTAGTGGGAGCCAGGCCTGAAAGGACTCATCACATTTCACATGCAAACATTTCTGTATTTGACTGCGCTGTTGTTTTTAATGAAGGCATCTTTTCCAGTATGCCGCAGTGCATTAAGCCTATGCTGTATTGCACTGAGTCACTCAGTCATGTCCGACTCTTTGCGACCCCATGGACTGCAGCCCGCCAGGCTCCTCCGTCCATGGAGATTTTTCAGGCAAGATTGCTGGAGTAGGGAGCCATGCCCTTTTTCTCCAGGGGGTTTTGTCGATCCAGAGATCAAACCTGGGTCTCCTGCGATACAGGGAGATACTTTACCATCTGAGCCTGCAGGGAAGCCCTGCAGTGCTGCTTCATTGTGTTCTGAGTAATCCGGGGGCTTGAGTGAGAACATAGGATGGGAGGCAGGCTGGGGCGGGAGGAGGGAGAGTCAGTGTGCGGGTTGGGGAAAGGCATCTCTGCCTTGGGTGGGATGCAGCCCCAGGTGTGGAGAGGGGAGCGTGGCTGGGTTTCAGCTTTCACTCACGCCCTCAGTTGGGTGGGTTTATGCAGGTCACAGCCTGTGCTCCTCGACCCCTTGCTCTGGTTGGGGATGGCATCGCTAGGCAAGGGTGAGAGACTTGAAAGGCTTAGAGAGGGAGTGCTCAGGTGACCTCCACGTAACTTATTTGTGGGTCTTCACTCCTTTTGCAAAACATTCACAACTACTAACACATCCACTAATGACTTACATGCTCGTGGTCTTGCCGTCTTACATGCCCCCACGGTTCTGCCCCTTCGCTTGGCCTGACTGTGCGCTGAGAGTCAGACATGACGTAGCACCAACAACATGCTAAGAGCCAGTTGTCTGTTTCCAAACCTGTTTGTACCAACTAAGTTTTTTGCTGTAACTGAGTAATATAATCATTACATAAGTGAAACAGTGAGAAAGAATAGCTAATATTCAGTGAGCACTTACTATGTACTCGGCACTCTTAGTATTTCACATCTAGTCTCCTGTCAATGCTATGTTTATGGAACTAAGTTGAATGTTGTGAACAAAACTTATAAAAGTGAGCTGCTACAAAAGAAGTTGCCGATAACGTGTACACCTACTATATTTAAAATAGATCAACTACACGGACCTCCTGTATAGCACAGGGAACTCTGTTCAGTTTTTCGTATTAACCTAAATGGGGAAAGAATTTGAAAAAAAAAATAGATATGTGTATAACTGAATCACTTTGTACACCTGAAACTAACAAAACATTGTTAATCAGCTATGTTCTAACATAAAAAAAAACTTTTTTAATGCAGAAAAAAAGATGTTGCCAATGAATTAGGAATGAAGAAAATAGCAGTAAACTAGTTAGAGGGAAACTAAAAGCCTTAGAACATTTCTGCACCCAGGAACCTTTGCATTTATTTATGTCTTTAAGTTCTTAATCTACTTGGAAGAAAGCAAAACTAGAAATCAGTCAGTATATTATTTATGCCAGAAAGACTTTGGGAAATCTGTAGATGCGTATCTGTAGAGTAAGATCTCCAATCCATATCAAAATATCAGTGAATAAACATACATTTATATGTTTATATTAAAATAAACTATTTAAGGTAGGCACATTATTTTCTCTGATTTTTTTTTTTTTTTTTGGTTTTAACATCTGTTTTAATAGACTTTTTTCTGACCATGATTGTGTTGATAAGTCTTGTAAGAAGGTCACTGAAGCCACATCAGATCTGAGCCCTAGATGGCCCCTCTGATGTGGGCAATGCCTGCAGGTGAGCTGATTAGGTTCCTCTAAGGAATGTGCCTATGAGGTAACCCTGGTGTGGTCTACAGATCACATTCTTTTATTGCAAGCTCCTTTTTTCTCAGTTATTGAGTTGAATTGGATTTTAACACGTCAACTGTTTCTAAAACTCAATGGACTGCAACTGCATCTCTATTTTGAGTATAATGAAATTCAGCATAAAATAACCCTGCCCTTTGATGCCTGTGACCAAAGGGATATCTTTGCTATTCCAGTGGTCAGATCCTCTGAGGATGCAAAGGGTGAACATGTATGTGTATGCATGTATATATACACACATGTGTTGATATTCAGTTAAGCAAATATTCAGTGAATCCTACTGTGCTGTGAGCCGTAAGTACCCAAGAAAATACCTGAGGTGATCATTGCCCCCAAGGAACCTGGGGGTATACTTAAAAAGAGTCACACATCACTGGCTAAGATAAATAGGCCATTAGAGACCATGGTGTTGGATGAGGACAGCAGGAGAGGATTTCAGTTGGAAAAGCAGCTTGGAATGAGGGTGACATTGCAGAGGAATTGTACAACTCAGTGATAAGTTATAGAATAATTTACTTTCAAATTGCCTTTATGTTTATCTGATTTAATTTTCAAAATAATTCCAGGAGGTATAAAGACCACTACTTTGCCAACCAACACTTAAGGATACCTTATAGAAGGAAGGTAACTTGTCCCAGTAAAGTGGAAGCCAGAACTATGACCAGGCAGCTTTGCATCCTTCTGACACATTCACTTACCTATCTACCACCCTAGAGACACTAGTGGAAATCCATACCTTAACTGCTCAGGTTAAACTGCCATATTGCCTTATTGCTGCTCCTTTTTAATAAGCCACAATTACCACTAGTTTGCTAAATGCAGGCCACATAACTTCTGGAAATGACCCAAGTCTGGTTACTGCCGAACCGCATGACAGGTGGGTATGTGTTGAGGCTTGCCCACTTACTTGGCACCGGCCTCAGGCTTGCTGCCCTCCAGCTGTGTGGGCAGAGGCTGGGGCAGCACCCTCATCCAGTGCCTTCTGAACCTTCAGGGAAATACTTAAGGCTTTCACACTCTACCTGAGCCTGGGGCAAGCTCAGTTGGGCCCTCAAATAGCTCCTTGCCATTTAATAGGGAGAATTGCATTTGCAGAGGTTGGGAGATTCTCTGGAGTAGGAAATGGCAGTATCTCCACTCCAGTATTGTTTCCTGGAGAATTCCATAGACAGAGGGGCCGCAGAGTTGGACATGACTGAGCACACGTAGGTCACCCAGATGAGGGCCCTACAGCAGAGCACTCTTTGCAGTTGGAGCCTAAATTACACTGTCCCTGGGAAGGAAGGGTCTAGAAGCCTCCCTGTCTTCCCCTGACTCAGAACAACAGAAACCACAGACCTAAGGGTGATGATAAAGGTTTGTGTTACTGAGTGGGTTTGTACTTACACTGGGATCCTGGAAAATATAGTGACCAGGGAAGGATATGAGGCACATGGTCCATTCATTTATTCAACTAATATTTGCTGAACACCTGTTCAGTGCTGAGTGGTATACAGCTTTTGGAGATTTCATCTGGGGCAATCGTGGCCCTGCCCTTGCAGAGTTTATAGTCTGCTGAAAGGGTACAGATGTGTGCAGGGCTAGTGACAGTGGAGTGTGAGAAATGCCGTGGGTACACTTGGAGGCAGGGTTGGGTTGCTCAAGGGTTCTTGATTCAAGGAGTGAGTAGAGGCTGAAATGCAGCCCATGCTCCACTCCTCTGGATTTGTGCTGTCTTGCAGAAGGGGAGCCTTTTTGTAGTCTACAGAAAGGCCCCTAGTGTCCAGCAGTGATCTTGATTGGAAAGACACTTGGCCTAATCTAGGATGGATGGGAAACCTTCTTGGAAGGAAACGTTTGAGAGGAGACTTGAAAGATGACTAGGAATTGGGCAGCCACGGTGAGGAAAGGGGGGAACGCGCCTTCCGGGTGGCAGCGTGATCACCAGCACCTGTGCTGGGTACCGCTCTGAGTGCTTCAAGGGTCATCCTTTAAGAGAAGCTACGTGTGGAAGGCACAGCGTGTGAGAAAACAGCATTTGGGGGAATCTGAAGGGTGTTTATTGCGGGCTCAAAGGAGAGAGAGATCTCCGAAGGCCAGAGTTATAATTATGGCTAACTACACTCACATCACACTTGTGATATGCTCAGTGACCTGAGCACTCAATGCATAGCGGCTCATATAATCCTCGTAACAACTCTATGAGGTCGGTGCTGTCACTGTCTCCATTCACATTTCAGAGGCAAGTGAGACAGAAAGTCTGAGTGATGTGTCCCAGGCTACACTGAAGAAGGGGAGCGACAGGCTCCGGGTTCTTAATCCCCACGCTGCCTCTCTGGGAGGAGAGGAGATGGAGACAGTCCTTCAAAGACTGGCTGGGCGGAGGAGGGGAGGGAAGCCCACTGAGATAGGATGCAGATTTCAACCTGGACACGGAGGTGTGCGCTGGAGCTCTGTGAACAGTGTGGGAGTCTAGCCACATGGTACCATTTCTAGTCTTTTCCACAACTCTGGGAAAATGCAAATCCTCCTCATAAATTATAAATGATTTCATTTGACACAATCCCTTCAAAGTTGAATTTGTATCCCCACTATAGCAGTGAGAAACAAAGATGAGGCTCAGGTTCAGTTCAGTCGCTCAGTCATGTCCGACTCTTTGAGACCCCATGAACTGCAGCACGCCAGGCCGCCCTGTCCATCACCAACTCCCGAGTTTACCCAAACTCATGTCCATTGAGTCGGTGAGGCCATGCAACCATCTCATCCTCTGTCATCCCCTTCTCCTCCTGCCCTCAGTCTTTCCCAGCATCAAGGTTTTTTCAAATGAGTTAGCTCTTTGCATCAGGTGGCCAAAGTTTTGGAGTTTCAGCTTCAAGATCAGACCTTCCAATGAACCCCCAGGACTGATCTCCTTTAGGATGAACTGGTTGGATCTCCTTGCAGTCCAAGGGACTCTCAAGAGTCTTCTCCAACACCACAGTTCAAAAGCATCAATTCTTTGGTGCTCAGCTTTCTTTACAGTCCAACTCTCATATCCATACATGACTACTGGAAAAACCATAGCCTTAACTAGATGGACCCTTGTTGACAAAGTAATGTCTCTACTTTTTAATATGCTGTATAGGTTGGTCATAACTTTATTCAAAGGAGTAAGTGTATTTTAATTTCATGACTGCAGTCACCATCTGCAATGATTTTGGAGCCCCCCAAAATAAAGTCAGCCACTGTTTCCACTGTTTCCCCATCTATTTGCCATGAAGTGATGGGATCAGATGCCATGATCTTTGTTTTCTGAATGTTGAGCTTTAACTTTTTCACTCTCCTCTTTCACTTTCATCAAGAGGCTCTTCAGTTCCTCTTTGCTTTCTGGTATAAGGGTGGTGTCATCTGCATATCTGACATTATTGATATTTCTCCTGGCAATCTTGATTCCAGCTTGTGCTTCTTCCAGCCCAGCATTTCTCATGATGTACTCTGCATATAAGTTAAATAAGCAGGGTGACAATACACAGCCTTGACGTACTCCTTTTCCTATTTGGAACCAGTCTGTTGTTCCATGTCCAGTTCTAACTATTGCCTCCTGACCTGCATACAGGTTTGTCAAGAGGCAGGTCAGATGGTCTGGTATTACCATCTCTTGAAGAATTTCCACCAGTTTATGGTGATCCACAGAGTCAAAGGCTTTGGCATAGTCAATAAAGCAGAAATAGATGTTTTTCTGCAACTCTCTTGCTTTTTTGATGATCCAGCATATGTTGGCAATTTGATCTCTGGTTCCTCTGCTTTTTCTAAAACCAGCTTGAACTTCTGAAAGTTCATGGTTCACATATTGCTGAAACCTGGCTTGGAGAATTTTGAGCATTACTTTACTAGTGTGTGAGATGAGTGCAATTGTGTGGTAATTTGAGCATTCTTTGGCATTGCCTTTCTTTGGGATTGAAATGAAAACTGACCTTTTCCAGTCCTGTGGCCACTGCTGAGTTTTCCAAATTTGCTGACATATTGAGTGCAGCACTTTCACAGCATCATCTTTTTGGATTTGAAATAGTTCAACTGGAATTCCATCACCTCCAATAGCTTTGTTCGTAGTGATGCTTCCTAAGGCCTGCTTGACTTCACATTCCAGGATGTCTGGCTCTAGGTGAGTGATCACACCATTGTGATTATCTGGGTCATGAAGAACTTTTCTTATAGTTCTTCTGTGTATTCTTGCCACCTCTTCTTAGTATCTTCTGCTTCTGTTAGGTCCATACCATTTCTGTCCTTTGTTGAGCCTGTCTTTGCATGAAATGTTCCCTTGGTATCTCTGATTTTCTTGAAGAGATCTCTAGTCTTTCCCATTCTATTGTTTTCCTCTATTTCTTTGCACTGATCACTGAGGAAGGCTTTGCTATTCTTTGGAACTCTGCATTCGAGAAGGAAATAATTTTTCCTCTTAAAAAATTGATTCTCCACTATGGAAGCTCATTTTTCTTTTTGGTCATGCATGCATTCATTCAACATCTGTTTATTGAACACCTGTGTATGCCAGCCACTCTGCTATGTGTGTGAGATACAGTAGTGAACAAGGCACATTTCCTGACCTCATGTGGACTGGAATGTTCAAACAGTTAAAGCAGGTCAGTGTGGGATTTTAAAACATGCCTGTGAGTGTTTTTAACACTCAGACCATTGAGCGGTGAGATCCCCTCGTGTCTGGGCTGACTTTTGTTGTTCAGTCTCTAAGCCATGTCTGACTCTTTGTGACCCATGGACTACAGCATGCCAGGCTTCCCTGTCCTCCACTATCTCCTGTAGTTTGCCCAAGTTCATGTCTATTGAGTCGGTGATGCCATCCAACCACCTCATCCTCTGTTGCCCCCTTCTCCTTCTGCCCTCAAGCTTTCCCAGCATCAGGGTCCTTTCCAATCAGTTGGCTTTTTGCGTTAGGTGGCCAAAGTATTAGAGCTTCAGCATCAGTCCTTCCAATGAATATTCAGGGTTGATCTCCTTTAGGATTGATTGGTTTGATCTCCTTGCTGTCCAAGGGACTCTCAAGAGTCTTCTCCAACACCACAATTTGAAAGCATCAATTCTTCAGCGCTCAGCCTTCTTTATAGTCCAACTCTCACATCTGTACATGACTACTGGAAAAACCATAGCTTTGACTATACAGACCTTTGTTGGCAAAGTGATGTCATTGCTTTTTAATACACTGTCTAGATTTGTCATAGCTTTCCTTCCAAGAAGCAAACATCTTCCAGTTTCATGCCTGCAGTCACCTTCCGCAATGGTTTTGGAGCCCAGAAAAAGAAAATCTGTCACTACTTTTCGTTTTTCCTCTTTTATTTGCCAGGAAGTGATGGGACCCCAGCAAGAGCTGACTATAGGGACTCACTGATAGCTCACAGAATGAATGGAAGTATGTGACTTCTGAAGTTGTGGGACTTGTGAGGCTAGGTCCCAGAAAGGGCCAGACAACTATCTGAGAGGAGCCAGCTGCCCATTAAGAAGTCCTGCTAGCCTGATACAGCCTCAGTGGAGAGGCCGTGCGTGGGCACTCTGGTCGACAGCTCCAGCTGAGCTCCAGTCGACAGCCGGCACTGGCTGCCAACTTTGTGAGTGAGCCATCCTGGACGCCCAGCATCATCTGACCTTCAGATGACTGCAGCGCTAGCCAGCCTCTGACTGTAACTGCATGAGAACCCAAGTGAGAACTGTGCAGCCTCTCCCACATTTCCGACTTGTAAAAGTGTGGGCAAAATTAAAAAGTGGTTATGTTATAGGTGTTGTAATTTGTTATATAGAAATAGCCATGGGGATAGTCAGCCTCCAAGAACTGAGGGGAACAGCACCTCAGGGCCCCTAGAGGAGATAGGACTCAAATCCCAGAGAAGAGGAATTGCTTAAATCGTCTGGTTCAGCACAGAACATAACACTCCCAGCTATCTTTCAGATTTTATTGCCAACTGGTCCTTGCGAAGATGGGGACAGGCAACTGTAGAAGAGAAAAAATGAGCAATTTAATGAAGAAGACTTGATTTTACGTGCTGCTGTGAGTTTGAGCTGACATTTCCCCCACTCCGTGTGCACATACACACCCACCCACATACACAGCAGGCAATGCAGGAGGAGCCTGGTTAACTAGAAGTTACAGGCATCACTGATGGCGCTTGCTGTTCTCAGTCTTTAGGCTGGTAATGAAGTGCTCTCTGCTTTAGTTCTGACGTCCTGATTAGTTAAACTGTTTGCAGAAGTCTCTGCAGTGGCTTTACCTCAGACTTGTCTGTGGAATGGTTCCGGTGGCAGACGGGACTACGCTGAGGGGTAAGGGCTGCAGCTGGAACAGAGAAGCATGCTTCTCATGGTTCTGTCAAGCTCTGGGTTAGTTGGCGGCAAACCAGGTAGGTGATGTTGGGTGGTAATGGGTATATGGGCTACAGCCTGAGAACATTTCCTATTAGAGACCAAGGTGTTCACTTCTACATTGTGTCTCCTTTGTATTCCCCTTTTCCTATAGGTATGCATGTGGGAAGCTTTCTTTCTCTTCACAGAAGATAAACAGAGAGGAGAGATGACGGTGGTTAATAGTATGTCCCAACTTTTGACCCTGTCCTGTTGGAAAAAGCACAAGGAGTGCATAGTCAACCTTACTCCTCTTCTTAACCATCAATCATGGTGGAAATCATGGTGCTTTCACCAGGAATATCTACGGGAAGCTCTTGGGATTACTTTTGAGAGGCAGGTTGTTCCTGGTAAATCTTCTTCCTTAATTAATGTTTATAATTTTTTGTCGGTTTGAAATGAAATAAGTACCCCAGGGCTGTCCGAGATGTTAGCCGTCTGTTTATTCTTGCAGGGACTCTTAGGGACAATTTTCAGCCTCATTTAACCTGCAGAACAGCTGTTGTAAGAATTGGTGGAGGATCTTCTTCCCCCCAAAGGGGCATGAGTGGCAGAAACTTGGTTAGGATTCAGGGTTTGTGTTGCCTGGGTTTGCAGTAACAAGCCTGTTGTTTCACTGAGGTGAGTCCCAGGGTTCCATTACCAGGTGACTTTCTTCCTATCAGAGCTCTGTCAGGATTTTCAAAGACACTCTATCACTGGCACTATCTCACTTTTTAGTTGGAAACTGCATCTGCTAGGCAAATTGGCCCTGGAAGGCTTTTCACCTGCTCTGCTGTGAAGGTCACATTCTAAGTTCATGTTTACATCACTGACATTGAGTGAATTAGGATAGAAAGGAGGGTAGGAAGGGATCTAGCTCAGTGGGACGGTTTCTGTTCTGGGAACACCTGAACTCTTCTGGCAGGTGCTAGAAGCCCATCTGGTCTTCTTGTCTTCGCATCTCTGTTTGGGGTCCCTGCTGAGGTCAGCAGTTGATTCCCATCTTTCTGAATGAGAAACATTCTCAGGGACTATTCTGTTAAACAAACCTTTATCATTATGTTGTCAAACTCTTTAAATATGGAAAACATAAAGTAATTCTCATGACTGTGAAGGTGTGTGTGGTTTTGCATAAATGGTGGTAGGGTTGTATTTCTTTGCAGTTGGAGAACTTAGAGGTAATTTAGGTTATCCTTTGCCTTTATCAGATGAGAAATTGGAGACTTTGAGAGTTAAGGTGCTTTGCCTGAGGTTATACAACTAGTTAGTGACAGAGCTAGGAGAACCCATACTGACTCTTAAATCAGTATTTCTATTGCATTATCTAAAAGCAGTACCTGCAACTATTAATACTTTTAAAGCAGGGTTTACACAAAATTCTTTGTTTGGGGGGCTGGCCTGTACATGTGGGTATGGTATTTGGCAGTATATCTGGCCTCTACCCTGCTGAATGCCACTAGCAACTGCTTCCCTGCCTAGTTGTGACACAGATATCTTTGGACATTGCCAAATGTTCTCAGGGGAGCAAAACTGTCTCCCTGCTGAGAACTACTGATTAAAGATAGTGTCTCTTGAAGTAAGAAACATTAATGTTGACTTCTTGCAGAAATGTGTGAGTATAAAATGGACTTGAGTCAAAGTCAGGGGTATGAGAAGATATCTGCTTCCTGCTCAGCTGTGCCAGACAGGGTCATAGAGGCTAATAAGACCATATTGCTTGTCCCTTCATTTAAATGTTTAGATTGTGATGCTACTATAGCAGGGGAGGAATAACTGGTGGAATGAGGGAAAGGCTTAAGGAAATCAGTAAGACATTTTGTCTTTAAGGGAAGCAGTTGCTATAGACTTTCTTATCTAAAGGACTTTATATAGAATCTACAAAGTACTCTTAAAATTCAATGATAAGAAAACAATTCAATTTAAAAAGTGGATAAAAGATTTGAATCCCATTGCTTCACCGAAGAAGATATGTAGATGACTGATAAGTACATGAACAGATACTCAGCATCATTTGTCATTAGGAAAATGCTAATTAAAACATAATGAGATACTACTATATAACTGTAAGAATGAATGAACTTGAAGACTGACCATATCAAGTACTGATGAGGAACTCTTGACATACTGTTGGTGGGAATGTAAAATGGTACAGCCACTTTGAAAAACAGGTGGGCAGTTTCTTATAAAGTTAAACATTTACCTACCTTATAATGCAACCATTCTACTTCTAGATATTTATGCAAGAGAAATGAAAGCATGTGTCCATGCACAGACTTGTGCATGAATGTTCATGGTAGCCTTAAGTGTAATAATAACCCAAACTGGAAAAAACCCAGATGTCCATCAGCAATGTTTAACATTGCTTTCTGAGTGAGACACTTTCAGATCATACCAGCTAGTCAGGTTTACTACAGAAACAGGTCAGATTACGAGGATCTATTTAGGCCCAAATACTGGCTTGCTTTTTGGATATGTCAGAATATCAGTAGTGTGTGAGCCTTCTATTCTTTTTGGCAGTGAAATTGGTAATCCCTTTCTGTAAGAGTCTCGGGTGGGCTATTTTAATGAGAGATGGTGATGGATTCCTTAAATTGTGAGGTTTTGAAAGAGCACAGCCAGCTCCAACCATTAGCTGTGTTAAACCATAGTATTTAAACCAACGCTAAAAACATTAAAAACTTGAGAGGCGGGGAAGTTGCCATTGACTCTCCTTAAAGATGATAGTCCAGATGCCCCTATGGCTAGAATTCTTCCTGAAGAGTCAAGATCTGGGGACTAGGAAAATAAACTGTTTCAAAGGAGGGTGAAGTGATCAACTCCTACCCCAGAAATAGCCAAGATTTCTGTGAGGTGTGTTGGTGAATTGAGACCTGCTTTAGAATCTGTTTCTTGAGCTACCAGTACCTTCCTTAGATGCTTTAGCTTGGTGCTATGTGTTTTGGCATGAATGCCTAAAATTGCTAGGAAAAGATAAAATGCTTGTCAAAGAGAGTTTAGTCTAATTGAAGAGATGAAGTTAGTACATGCAGGATTAAGATGGTAGTTGATGGTGGTTTAATGTGACAGAAATAATACAGTGATATTCTGGCCTGGAATCTGTGCTCCTTGGTTCCTGACCCTGGACAAGTCATTATTGGGTCTCTTGGCTTCAACATTTTCAACTGTAAAATGAGAAGCCCGGATAATAGTGTATGACATGTCAGGTCCGTTTGAGCGCTCTCCTTCTGTGCTGTGAGTATGTCATGAGATCTGGGCAAAATGAGCATGGACATTCTGTCCTCATCGAGGCACAAAATTGTTGAGAAGAAATTCTGTCTCTTATTAGGTTGGGCAGATCATGGTGTTCAGAGATTGTTAATGCTCTGGAAGTCATTTTTGTGGGAACCATATTTAAAGCTAAAGCAAAGCATGAATCTTTATTTGGTGGGACCAAGGACATTAACTTCTCTGGCCACTGTCCTTCAGTGACCCCTGTTTTGACTGTGTGGTCTTAGCTTGGTGCTGGGTTCATAATGGGTGAGAAAGACCTAAAGCCAAGAGGTAGAACATCTAGCATGTTGCCACAGTTCCTTTCTCCCTAGCATGTAGGGTTAATCACTGCTGCCAGTCCCGTGATTGGAAAGGCATTTGCATTCCTTGCCTCTCTCTTTCCCTCCTGTCTGATACCTCAAGAGAGAGAATCCTGATCTGAGAGTATCCCAACAATGCACAGCAGTGTTATTTAAGAGAAAAACATAAATAAGGAACTTATTCAGAGCTACAGGAACTGAATTGCATTTTCTTTGCTCCATCCTGAATGCCTCCTTTGTCTGGCTTCTGGACTGCCCAGGCCTGAGTCACCTTTTCTGAAGAAGGTATGGCAGACTGCAGGTCCTACCTGGCAGCTTTGCGAGTGCTTACTTTGTAAGATGGATCTCAAACTTTTTGTTGTCTTTTTATAAAGAGTATGAAAGATGCG
The DNA here is from genome assembly GCF_910594005.1 of Cervus elaphus. NCBI lineage: Eukaryota > Metazoa > Chordata > Mammalia > Artiodactyla > Cervidae > Cervus > Cervus elaphus. The sequence continues at coordinate 30,511,920 of NC_057834.1, read as the reverse complement.
AAGACTTTCTAGTTTGGGGTAGCATCAGTATATAATTTCTATTCTTGTTTCCACGTCCAGACTCCAGATCTTTCCCAACTCCCATTCTCTACCCTACTTAGATGTTTCATGTTTGACAATATGCCTGCTAGATTCATTTCTTTTCCCCAGTTTCTACTTTCTATCCCTGCTCTTCCACAGACCTCCCCCTATAATTTCAGTATCTTATTTCCAATTGAAATTTAACTTTCCAAAACTACTTTGGGAAAAAGTTATATCTAAGTGTCAGACTTGATGCTTTCGTATGGCCTGAGGGCCTAGTTAAGAAAATAAGCAGAAAACTATGAAGACATAGTCCATCTTATCACCCATAATTTTAATGTCATATTATTAATAATTGGTTGGGTACCAGCTGTTTTCCAAACACAAAGTTGGATAACACCAAAGGATTTATAGCAATCCTGCCTGGAGTAATTGAAGTCAAAGCCTTTTGTTAATATGGGTAAGGTGTGTTAGGTACTTGGTTCTTGGCGTAGATAGTGTAATTCCTTCATAGGACTTTGTACCATATGAAGTAGACTTGGCAGTAACTATTTCCATGAAATGAAATAATTGAGATTCAAGCAGTTAAGTGCCCGAGGCCCTGCATATAATAAATGATGAGAATGACCTTGATGCCAAGTCCAGTATGTCTTCTGTTACCCAAATGCATTTCTGTGTGTTTGTTGTTTATGGAACTATTCTATTTTTCCCATAAGCTGCTCTCATTAGATTAAAAAAAATTATCACTTTGCTGGTAGTAGATATTATAAGGTAATAACAAAAATTAGAGGGACTTCTAATATGCTCCTCTCCTACCTGAAAGAAAGTTTCAGCAGGAAAGAAGGGCATTTCCTTATGGTTCTGCAGCTTCAGGGGTTATGGCCTGTACATCACCTCTGACCCTTAACGCATGAGTGTTTCCTCCGGAGGTCCTAGGTGACAAGGCCCAGCAACTGGGTAGAGGTCATGCTCATGTCCTGCTTTACTCCAGCTCTACCAGCACTAATAATAACAAACCATAGACACTCATGTCCCTAATTCATTTCCTTTGGAGATTGGAGGTTTTGTTCACATACACCACTGAAGTCTTTAGGGAACCCATCTCAATGTTTTCCTCATCTTGACTTAAATCCAACTCTTCTTGTTTCCTTCTCCATCAACAAACCCCCCTGCCCCAACTTTCTGTCAAGGGGTGATGGACAATAGATGGTAGCAACAGTTTCCATGGTAACAGCATCAGAGTCATCTCCTTGGAAACCTGCATAAAGACCTTCCATCTCCAGACCAGCTCAGTGCATCTTGGAAGGCCTTTGTTCCCTTGAATGTGTCAGCATGGGGGAGCAAGCTCTCCCGGGCCTTGGCCACTGCAGTTTCCTTTGGCTCCTGATGCCCATGGCACTTTGGGTATAGAGTTGGATTCAGGCAGAGGTGGGGGCTGGGGGGACCTGGAGTGCTTTTCTCAGCCTAATCCATGGCCAGAATGCATTGTCTATGGTCCAGCACCAGATACCCAGCAGACTTAACCAATAGGCCTCTCGCTTTTTAAAAGGCCAGATGACTCAACCAAAGCTCCCACAGTGACCAGCAATGGATTAGAACAAAGCAGTACTGCATCTGAACACAGATGAGCTGGATATTTTGGCATGGTCCTGAAGAGAATACTGAAATAGGGCACCGTGGGATAGCTTGTACGAGTCCCTTTCCTTGTGGTGTCCTGCAAATGCAGCAGTTTTGTTACTTAAATGAAAGCAGAGTGGTTTCCAGCAGCTCAGAGGATTAATTCTCTTGTCATCATCCACACCAAGTAACAATCGCAAACATTTCTATTGTGCCTTATATTTTGTGATCATTTTTACATCCAGGAGCTCAATTAATAACTTATTCAGTTGTTCGACACATGTTAATTTTAAACCTACTGTGTGCCACGGACCGTGTTGGAGCACAGTAGTGAGAAAAAATCAACATGGTTTCTGCCCTGATGAAGTTGATAGAAACTGGAATCAAGGGCTAATCAGATAATTATGCATGTGAGTGAACATTCAACTAAAATCTGCTAAAGGAAAGGGTCCATGGTATGATTAGCCCTTGGAAGCATCTTCCTGAACAAGTGATGGTTGTGCTGACAGCTGATCGACAGGGGCTTTTGCATTGAGAACGTGAAGACTTGGAGGGCAGTTTTACCTACTAACTTGTACTTATGAGTTAGCTTTTCTTATGTCCTTGTTTTGTTCTTCCAGATACAACACGATTTTCCATTCATGCTTTCTCATGTCTTGCTGTCCCTTATTGGTGTGCTATTCAATTCAATAGCCACTGGGCACATGTGGGAATTTTAAGTTTAAAGTAACATTCAGTTCCTCAGCCATATTCCAAGTGCTTGGTAGTCACATGTCACCAGCGTCTAGGGTATAAAGAACACATTAAAAAAAAAAAAATTCCACTATTCTAGAAAGTTCTAATGGACTGTTCTGTAACACCTAGTTGGCCCAAATAAATATATACTGATTGAGTCCTTGAGTGAACAAGGCCTGTTTCTCATGGATGAAGCTGAGGCAGTTACTGATGTGGGAGCAAATGAAATTTTGCCCTGTTACCTTTATGAACTATCAGAGAAAAATTAAACACACATAACTAACCACTTTGCATTCTTAGAAAACAAAAATTAACAACTAATCTGTAACATTCTGGTCAATAAGATAAGTAAAAGTTTAGGTGTTTCCATAATCTTTGATCCCCCTGCTTCTCTCTTGACTCTTAAGATGCTGAAGTTCGAGGAAATGTCACCACCTTTGTGGATATAATCTTGTGAGACAGTTGCAGTTTTCCCACCAGAACAGACTAATCTCGTGGATTTTTTTCTTTTGATTATCTGTTAATTTTCATTTTCCAAGCCACTTCAAAAAGTTTTTGCTGACACAGTTTGATTGAAGATTTATCTTTTTAAATTCATGAATCCTGAAAATAAGAAGCAGACATGTGCTGTACCAAGGAAATTATAATTCCTATCTTGGGAGATAATATTGACTCCTCTAGAGGCTCCTTAGTGATTAAGGAGGAAAGAAGGGATAGGATTTGGGCAAGTTGGCTAAACCAAGTTTGTGAAGTGAAAGTCACTCAGTCGTGTCTGACTCTTTACAACCCCATGGACTAAACAGTCCATGGAATTCTCCAGGCCAGAGTACTGGACTGGGTAGCTGTTCCCTTCTCCAGGGGATCTTCCCAACCCAGGGATCGAACTCAGGTCTCCCACATTGCAGGCGGATTCTTTACCAGCTGAGTCATCAGGAAAGCCCAAACCAAGTTAAGACCTGTTAATTTTTCTAATAGGGGTTTTTGATGAGATGTTTTGTGTCATTGACACTAGGTTTTTCTGTTGTTTTTTTCTAAAGTCAGGATCATAGGACTGAGATTTCTGGAGCCCAGGAACAGCTCGGGAGGGTGCCAACAGTTGGGAATTACACGTGTCATCCTGTGTAGGAATGGGTGAACATGAAAGCCGCCATCACCCATGTGGCTGACACCTCCCCTTCCCCCACCCCGACCCCCTGCACACACCATGCCAACCCTAACAAGAGTTTCTGATTTTCACTTGAAAATAATCTGAACGTGTTTAGGCTGACCGATCGTCCTCTCATTAAGATTTCATAAGCTTTCTGGTAGTACAGAAACATTCCCCTAGGCCTTCTTGCTTAGTGCCTATGTCTGGATCCTGAAGAGGAAGTACACAGCTTGTTAATGAGTGCCGCAGCTGAAAATTAAAGCTGAGGTAACTTGGAACCCCAGCAAAGGCCGAGGAATCTGAGATGGGCTCTAGGGAAAGGGAGCATGTATGAGTAGGGAATAATGAGTTCAGAACTGAGCTGCCTCAGGGGCACAGCCATGGGGCTGGCAGACAGTGAGGAGCATGAGAAGTTGGACTTGGGCGGCAAGAGTGGCAAGCTGGCTCACTGCTGTCTTGCTGACTGACTAGTGATAGGCAAATATGTTGGTTATTTTACAGTAAGGAACGTGAGGCCTTGAGAATCTACATGGATGTATTTTCTGCAGAGGCTGGTGTGTCACAAGAGGCTGGTATTGGTGAGTGGTTACAGAGGAGAAAGGATGTGAGGATAATATGTGCTAAATTCTAAGCTACTGCAGGACTGTATGGTATAACACTGTTTGTAGGATACCACAAATTACAACTGTAATCACTGTAAATCAGGAACAGGGCTGGGCTTTTTACCAGCACGATCTGTGGAGTGGGCGATGTTGTCATCTTTTTGCAGGTAGGGAGACTGAGGCTTCGGTGGCTTGAGTGACCCCCCTGGCCTCACACAAGTGGCGGATGCCCGGCGTGGTGGGATTTGGACCCAGATCTTTCTTTTGCCACTGTTCCTGCTTCCTCTCCAGAGAGGCTCTTTGCGGTTATTCTATGGTGCTGTCAAAATGCTTTTCTTCAAAAGGCCCTTTAGGAAGCTGTTAGAGCTCCAGGAATATTACAGATTGAATACACTCATCAGTTGAACACGTTTACATCTCCCTTGGGGCCATGGAATCTGGAGGGTTAATTAACATCCGTCAGGCTGTTCTAAAGTACTGGGAAGGGCTCAAGATGACCTTGAAGAGCATTTTATTTTGAGGTGGCTCCCAGAATTTGTATTATAGGTTGGTCAGTTCCTGTGCCCCCGACCCCCACCCCCACCTCCCCTGCGGCAGCTTTTATTTGTGATGGCTCTTTCTCCAGAAGCCGGGATCTACATCTCTCTGCTTGTCTGTTCCAGCTGGCCCTGGCCAGACTGAAGTGCACACCCTAGACCCTTCCCCAAATAGCTCTTTCTTCTCCCTTGGCTGCTTTTACCATTTCTTGCCGAGAGACCTGGCTAGCTGGCCCAGGAGAGGGATTTCAGTGTGAGTTATTTGCTGATGGAGTTTTTTTTTTTTTTAGAATAGGCAGTGAATTTCTCTGAGCTATCTACGTTCTCTGATTTCCTCTTTCATGACCTTCCACTGCCATGTATAACATGCTGATCAGGACAGGAGTCCCACAGTGAAAGCTGTAACCAGTGGCTGTGGAGTGGACCGGGAAGCCTGGTGCACTGCGGTCCATGGGGTCACAAAGAGTCAAACACAACTTAGCGACTGAACAGCAATTAGTGAACAAGTTCAGATGGATGAATCCCTTGGAGAATGACGTCTGTAGCACGGTAAACTCATGGGATAAATGCAGTCTTACACACAGGAGAAACATTGAAAAACAAACAATGGAAGTGATTGTTTTCTAGGTGAGCAAGCTAGCCCAGGCTTTATGGGTAGGAATATAGTTGATAAGCATTCAGTAAATTGTCATAGAGATAAGGAGACAGAGGACAAGTTAGCATCAACTGTATACTGAGTTCAGCCCATGAGTCTATAACTGGCATTCTGTCAGAGTACCTGAGTGATTGTTTTTGCTCTACCATCATCTTATGTATCAGTAAACATTTCTGGAGCTGTTTTCCTTACTTTGGCTTCTGGACTGAAATTAATCTTCTAATGGATTTTACTCTCTTTCCAGAAGGTCATTATATTCTCTTTGTGAGTCCTTGGGACTTTCAGCTGTTGGTCAAAGCCTGCACCTATGTGGACAGTGTTTAATTCACCGCTTCCTTTCAGACCTGCCTGTGTGAATGAGTTATCTTTGAATGCTGGCGTCACTCGTCCAACTCTTCCAGGTTTGCTCCTCCACTTCTTTGCTTCCCTTCCTCCTCTCTTAGAGACACTCATATACTTATGCATGTGGGTGTGTGCACACAAATGTGTGCTTGTTATATGGACAGGGTCTTTTGTCCCTCAAGAATAGAGTGGTCGATGAAGCAAAAGTCATTTATCATTGAGTTTTAGCGTCTCTCATACATTCGGTGTGAGTCAGGAATTTTGATTGTCAACCAGAGCCAGGTACCTAGACCTGCTTGTGAATGTGCCCCCTTATTTAGGAATTGGCTTCTTTAAGATGATCACTTAATGAATCCAGGACCTTCTATCATTTGAACACTTTTTGGGCTTCCCAGATAGCTCAGTGGGTAAAGAATCCACCTGCAGTGCTTGAGACACAGGAAATGTGGGTTGATCTGGGTCAGGAAGATCCCCTGGAGGAGGAAATGGTGACCTACTCTAGTATTCTTGCCCGAATAAATCTTACGGATAGAGGAGCCTGCTGGGCTACAGTCCAAAGGGTCGCAAAGAGTCAGTCAGACACGATTGAATAGCTAAACACACACAGAAGAAGCACCTTCTACTTACAGGGTGTTCTCTTCTCAATCCGCATTATTCCTAGGGGAAACTGATTTTTGTACAAGTCTTTCCCAAGGGTTGGTCAGAAAGCTTGGGTGTTAGAGGTGAAAGGGCCACACTGGAGAGGAGATAGATGCACAAAAAAAGCAAATGGACATCCATGATAATATAAACTTAGCTTATTCCAGAGCCACCCACATTCAGATCCTGAATCCATGTCACATGCTGCAGAACCTTCTGGTTGGAGGGGAACAGAAAGGGAGGCCTGGCTGGGACTTGCCAAAAGTCAGGGAGTTAACACTTTGGGAGAACAGTGGAAGTCCTTGGGTTTCTCTGTTCACATCTGTATGTGCTTTTTCTAATTGCTGCCAGAGGTCATGTAAGCAGTAAGAAATCCAGGTTTCAGCCTGGTACATACATAGGAATTGTGAAAGGCAATATCATCCGTAGTAATAGTGGGGCAGGGGCAGCGGGGTGGGAGGAGCCACTGGCTGCATGCACAGGTCTTGAGGTTAGATTGCCATTTTAGTGCTGTGGACCACCTTGATGGTTAATGCATGGTTGCCGAGTCTGAAGAGCCATGCATCTCTTTTAGCTTTTCTTTGTGGGCCGTAGATATTTCTCTTATCAAATTTCAGGGAGGACATTTCTCCCTTTAAGCAACTCCATGGATCAGATGTACCAGATTTATTGCCTTGTGTTGGTTATTTAAAAAATTGGCCATGAACTCACCCCTGGCTAAATCCCAAGCCTTATTTCTAACTACTCCTCCGTGCTCACTTCCCTCAAATGCACAGGGCTGTTTGCATTTTCTGAACACTTCTTTGATACCTGGAGACCTCAGCTCACATTCTTTTTCTCTCCCTGCCTTCATATTCCACTCCCACCTTATCTCCCTGGCCAGCTTCTGGTCATCCTTCCGTTTACTGCACAGTGTTTATGACGCTGGATCAGAATTATTTTAGATACCTGTCTTTTACTCACTTCTTTGTGAGCCCTGTGATATCAGGAGCCATACCCTAATAATTTTTCTATGACCTGCATATAGAACAGTCTCTCTTAGCCCTGTGTTTCCCAGTAGGACCATGAGTGAGGTGTGGGGGTGGTGACAGTGGACGGGTGGGTGGAGAGCATTGATTAAAAAAACAACAGCTCAGATGGGTAGGAGGCGCAGATCCAGCTCCCACAAGCCATCTTATCTGTAGTCTTTTCCTCTCACTTGAATCTCCTACTTCCCTCAGTTCTCATCTCCTCCCTTGGTGGACACATAAGTGGTCTTTTGTAGTTGCCTGTTACCTTATGTCCATGGCTTGACCTTTAGCTCTAGCTGCTTGTGTCTCCCAATTGGTCAAGCCCTGAAGGTCTCCAGTGGAAATCTTCTGACACCAGTGCCTATCTCACCTGTTGCAAGATTGGGTGATGTTCTGGCAAGTACTTGCTGTCATTCTATGCCATTGGTGTTTCTTTAAGTTGCTTCCTACATGTGAGTTTTCGGGAATGGCACAACACCCATAAACAAGACTACCACTAGGGAAGTAAATGGGTCTTTTCGGATTTCATTAAATACTAAGTGCTTGTAGAGGCCTAGGGGATTTGACGTGTAGGATGGACAACAAAGGACTAGCTCTGGGGTGGCAGGGGGTGCTCTGTGGCTTCACAGTGGCGGGTGCAGGGTGGTGTTTGATTCCTTAGGATGCTTTCCCTCAACTTGTGAACTTCGTGGTTTCTGTCCTCGCTGTTGCTCAGGTATCATCATCCTTCTCACCGTCGCTCAGGAAGAGTAGGAAGACAACATGTAACCCCATACGGTTCGTTTGGTTGTGACTCTCCTCTGGGATGGAGTCATGTGTTTGTGCACAAGTGGTCTCTCTGGGACTACACCAGTGCGCTCTCATCCCTTCTGAGTTAGGTTGCTTTTGGGTGGCTGACTTGGGCAACATTTTCTATCTTCTAAAAGATTGTCCCTTGTCCAGAAAGGCATTCCTCGGATATTTCTGGAGTTGTGAATCAGGCTGTTAATTATAAACACTTTCTTTCTATACGCACAGCAGGCCATTTCCAACACTACCGATATAGTCTCTTACATTTGTACAGTCAGAGGATGGTACTAGTGTCTGCTTTTCTTCTTCATGAATTTTTTATTTTTGTGATTGCTTTTGAAAATATTCTGCTCAAATTTTGTATAATAATTTGACCTTGCCATTCTTTGCGTCCAATTTCATATAGTTCCATCATTGAACAACATTCAACATGATTGTGACTTAGTTCTTACATTTTCTTATGGATTTTAACTGCATATGAAATTTGTTTTTCTTAGCTGAACTGCTAAAAAATCATTAAAATTTCCTCTCTGTTAAGTTCACAGTGTATAATCATACAAAGTCAAAAATCATTTACAGGTTTTAAATGTTTTTAAAAGCATTGAAACATTAACATGTATATGGCATAGGGTTGCAAGTGTTAATTTAAGAAAAGCTAAATTTCTTAAATGTGGCTTGTGCAAAGTAGAGCGGATTCATTTCAGAAGGAAACTTAGCAGTTGTATTTATTCCCCTTTGTCTGTGACTTAAGAAAGCTGCACTCTCTGCTTGGGTTTTTCTCCAAAGAAACTTTGTTGCTGTTGTTGTTCAGTCGCTAGGTCATGTCTGACTCTTGGCAGCCCCTTGGATTTCAGCACATCAGGCCTCCCTGTTCCTCACTATCTCCCAGAGTTTGTCCAAAGAAACTAAGATACCCTTAAAAAGCTACTTTAACTGATAGCTTGCATATTCCAGTTGCACTGTTTGTATTTTGTTGTCTTTGAGAATCCCTTTTAGTTTCTCCCCCCTTGGAGAATGTAGCGATCTTATTTCTATGGAAACAATGGTGTCATGAGTATGAATGTGGGCTTAGTGACCACCAAGAGAGCCATATATCAAGTTCAGTGATAGACCCCAGCTTTACCTAGGAAGTTGCTAAAGGGGCTCTGTTGTCAGCATTTTGAAATATATATGGCTAGCGATTCTGGACAGCCCATATGGAGTGTGTGTGTGTGAAGCTATGTGTATGTGACTGTAAAATAAATCCTGCTTCACAGTTTGACTTTAGATCATCGGGATTCTTAAGTCTAGAGGGTGGGAACTTGTAACCTGTGAAATCAAGTTCCCAGCATCTGTGGAAGAAATGGAGGAGAAATATGTCTCCAGGGTTTGGTATCCAGATACATAAGGATCACAGTGTCAGCATTAATACAAATCAGAGCTTTGTAATAATATGTGTAATAAATAGGCATTGATATACAGTAGATGTATAGTTTAGTTTAACTTGAATGCATTTAAATGTTCTTTAAATGTAAATGACTTAATGAATAATACATACCAGCTGTGACTAATGATCAGAGCCAGAGTCTTATTAAGCAGCATACCATAATGTACTTCCAAAGAGCGTGCCCTGTTCAAAGAGTTGGTCTGGAAAGGCTAAATTCTTACTTTAGTGATTACTGCCGCTTTATTTTTGCCTTTGCTCCTTTGGAACTGCATCCAGATCTTGCAGCTCAGTCTTTTGACAGTTATTAGGATATATGACATTTGATTTTTTTCATGATCCAGATCACTTGAAACCATGTTTAATGTTTCCCTATCTTGATAACTCAAGGCTATTCCAGTTAAAAATGAAGTATTGTTACAAAGTAATGAGACTGATAATGATGTAGTTCATGTGTTGGTTCTAAAATAACTTCTTAAGGGATGATTTCCTCAAACTTTCAGACAGTAATTATTCGAATGTATTATGTTCTCACAGTTTTAGAGGCTGGAGTTCAGGATCAGGCCCTGGATGTCTGCATTCTGGTGGGCCCTCTGCCAGGTCGCACACGCCATTTTCTCCGTGTATCCTCACATGATGCAGAGGAGAGAGAGCTCTCTGGGGTCTTTATTTTAAGGGCAGTTCATGAGGGCTCCACTCCTATGACCTAATCACCACGCAAAGGCCTCACCTTCTAGTACCCTCACATTAGGGATTAGGATGTCAATGTAGGAATTTAGTTGGGGCGGGGGGGGGGGGGCACAAACATTCATTTAGCCCGTAACACATAATAAATCTCATTTAGTACTGGAGAATGAGATTTTCCATTTAAGTACAATTTAAGCTTCTCCCTCTAAGGTTTAGTCCTATCTTTCAAATCTGATAATCATTTTATTGAAATATTTCATAATCTCTCATGCCCTCTTTCTTGAACTTTACAGAATGAAACATCACTCTCTTTTTTCATGGCTCAAAGTCATTGTTTTGAATTCTGTTTGTAATATTAAGCCAAAATCAAGCAGTGTTGCCCTCACAGGTCATTGACAGAGCATAGAGGTAACTAATTCCCATGTTATATGGCACAGGTTGCCCCATTTTTTGTTGCTTGTGTATTTTTAGTTTTCTCTACTTTCCATCTTTATTTTTCTGTTTTACTCCTTGTTTTTTGGTTACTGGCCTTTGGTTTTTGCAGCTGTCAGTGTGCCTGACTCTGTTAGACTGCATTTGCTGTGCTGAGTCGCTTAGTCGTGTCCCACTCTTTGCAATCCCATGGACTGTAGCCCACCAGGCTCCTCTGTCCATGGAGGTTCTCCAGGCAAGAGTACTGGAGTGGGATGACATGCCCTCCTTCAGGGGATCTTCCCAACCCAGGGATCAAACCCGGATCTCCCTCATTGCAGGTAGATTCTTTACTGTCTGAGCCACCAGGGAAGCCCAAGAATACTGGAGTGGGTAGCCTGTCCCTTCTCCAGGGGATCTTCCTGACCCGGGAGTCGAAGTGGGGTCTCCTGCACTGCAGGTGGATTCTTGACCATCTGAGCTACCAGGGAAGCCCGTTAGGCTGAATAATGGCCCCTAAAAGATGTTTGTGTTCTGGTGTTACTGTACGTGGCAAAAGATACTTTGCAGGTGTGATTAACCTCCCATGAGGAGGTCCTTTCCTTATCCTGATTTTTCCAGATGGGCCCAGTGTAATCACAAGGGTCCTTCTGAGAGCACGGCAGGATGTCAAAGAGATTTGAAAATGCTGTGCTGCTGGCTGTGATGATAATGAAGGGACCATGAGCCAAGAAATTCAGGTAACTTTTAGAAACTGGAAAAGTTGAGGAAATGAGTTTTCCAGAAGGAAAACAAACCTTAAATTTGTGACATTTGTAAGCCACCTTTTTGTTCATGGTAATTTGTTACAACAATCATAGGAAACTAATACACTGCCCTTGGCTATTGCCTTCCTAATTTGATACATTATATCAGATTGAATTTATTAGGCATATACCTTCTATCCAACAAACATTTGTTATCAATTTTGTATCAGATGTTCAGAATGCAGTAAGACATAGCCTGTCCCAGGTATCAGCTTTGCTATGCACCTAGTCCAGTTGGGAGATTGAGCTGAGAAAAGACAGATAAAAGCGTCTTTACAATCTACTGTATTAGGTGCTAAAATTGAATTATGAATAAAGAATAGTAGGAATTCAGAAGAAGGGGCAACTTTCTTATTTTGAGGGATCCAGAATGTTCAGGTCTTAAGGAATGTGTATGTGATTTGTGGGGAGAGAACGTGTAAAGGGGGAGTCATGCCTGATTGAAAAAGTGCTGGATGAGCAAAGACCATTCCGATAATGCAAAATTCATAAATCACCTTTAGTTGATTTTCTTCTAGATGATGGAGATCCTGCACCTGTTTTGGTTTTCTAAGGCCCCCTTTGCCTTAGAAAAGGCATGTTTCTTTCTGCATGTTGGCTGGATGTTTAGCTTTTCATACTCTGAAATTTCACCTGTGGGTAAGACAAGCATCAATTACCTGTAAATATAAAACAAAGGAATACCTAACCTGTGGCCAGTGTACTTTCTGGAATATCCCTGAAGCTCTCATCTTTTCATTGACTATAGCAAAAAGAAGCTCCTGATCCTACTTATTTTCCTTTTATAGGGCTCTCATAGGTATCCTTATTAAATCTTATAACAGTCAATAATATCATAAAATGTAACCAATTTCACTTCTAGTTCAAATTTTATTTTTTTAGGGGGTAACTTCATCATGGTAGTAATTTAGTGATATTCTAATGGGAAAATTTTGTTAATTCACAGCATTTGAGAATGAAGAACACAGAATCGTATTTAGATTAGCTTGTATTTTAATGAAGGGAAAATAGGGCATCTGGTTCTCGAAGAATTTATAGCTACTTAAATTGCAAATTATGTAGAATGATTTAGCATCCCTTTGTTCCTGCTTAACAGTTATCATCGTATCCAAAATATTTATTGAGTGCCAGCTAAGTGCAAAGCATTGTTAAACGTGCTGTGGGAGTTTTAAAGCTACCAGTGGTCTTAATAGTAGCATAAAAAACATTTAATCATTTAACCCATTTATTGAGCCCTTTAAATGAGCCTAGGCACTCTTCTAATCCCTTTAGATATATTATCTTGTTTGATCTTTAGAAGAATTGCTTACTTACTGCCCATACTTTTTTTTACCTCTCTCTCATCTTAAACTGACTTCCAGCCCCATCTTTCTGCCAGAATAATTGTTAAAGAAATAGTGATCAGTCTCTCCAAACCTACTGGATGTTTTGCACTCATTTTCCTTGACTTCTTAGGAACATATGGGGCCATTGGTCATCATCACTTCCTTTAAAGATTTTGGCTTTGTCAGTACATTACACCTCCCTGACTTTGCCCCTTCTCTCCATCCTTCCTATTAGATTAAATCATATAGAAATTGCTGGTAGTCAGCTATTTTGGTTCAATAAATGTCGTTTTCCCATGGTTTCATAGAGAAGTGAATCCTCTTTTTCTAGTCTATAAATTTTGGAGTCTCACTTATTTTCTGTCTTTACATTACCATTAGGTAATCTCATATATTCACAACTATACACAGACAATCCAGAACTTGTATTTTTGATAGAGACCTCTTATCTGACTTCAATTTTTTAATTTTTCCCACCACTTACTTGACATCTCTTCTTGGATTTCTCAGAGATTTAAGTATCATCATGTCTAGAGTCACACTCTTACCCTTCTTCTGTGAGTTTGGTTCTACTCCTTTCATCCTGGTCCAGTGACTAGCACCACCACATATACAGTTGCACAAACATTGTAACCTCTCTCTCGGTTCCTTGATCTTCCTCCAGTCCCTGTTGCAGTTACTTCCGAACTAGGTCTTAAATTCAGCAGCTTCTCCCCATCCCCCTACCCTCCTAGTGGTCCTAGTTCAAGTGGAGTACTATAGTAGCATCTGAATGGTCTCCCAACACTTTTGCCAGCCTTGCCCCACCTGTGGTCTCTTCTTCATACTATGACCAGGGTGAGCTTTTGAAATCAGAGTCTTTAGTTATGACCTTCCTCATCCTCTCAACTTAAACGTATTCATTGCTTCCTTTATCTCTTAGGCTAAAGACCGTACTTTTTACTATGGTCTTAGGCTGCAGGGTAGCCCCCTGTCTACTTCTTTAGCTTCTTTTCCCTTTATTGTTCCCCTCCTTATCTTTCCTGGGCTCACACTGTTCTTCTTTCCATTCCTGTAGTCTCTCGACTCCCTTCAGCCTAAGGCCTTTGCCTAGGGAGTCACCTTTGCCTGGAATATGTTTTCCTCCTTTCTTTGCCTACTTAGCTTCTCTTTATGTTATAAATTTTAAGTGTCCATTCCTTGAAGAAGCCTTCCTTTCCTTCTGTAAGTCACATCTCCCTAACATAAACTCATTTGCTTTATGAAAATCCTGTTAGAATTCTTATGGCTTCCCCGGTGGCTCAGTGGTAAAGGATCCACCTGCACTGCAGGAGACGCAGTTTTGGTTCCTCGGTTGGAAAGATCCCCTGGAGAAGGGAAATGGCAACCCACTCCAGTGTTCTTGCTTGGAAAATCCCATGGACCGAGGAGCCTGGTGGGCTACAGTCCATGGGGTCACCCAGAGTTGGACATGACTGAGCGCTCCCAATTGCATGTGATTGTTAGAGGTGTCCATCTCATAACAGCTCCAAGTCATGCCGATCCCATTTTATGTGTGAGCGAACTGGAGCAGGTGATCTGCCTGAGATAATTCAGCTCAGGGGTTGACTGAGTTGGGTGTTGAACTCAAGCCTGTGTGATTATATGTTCATTTACATTCGGATCCATTTTCCTGTGTGAGAAACAGAAAAACCTGCAATAGAGGAAGTTTAGTCAAGGGAGACGCCTGTCTTTTGCCTGTAACGCTGTCCCCAGGTGCTTGGGCAGCCCATGGTGTCAGAGACCTTGGCTGCTTACGTGTCTTTCTTCACTTGATCGTACTTCATCCTCATGGTTCCACATGGCCTTGTCTGTGGCCGAGGAGGGGCACAGGGGCACATGCAACTGTCTGTTAAGGAAGGTTTCCTGAAGCTGCCATGGGGCATCTTCTGTGTGTCCCGCTGCCTCAAACTGAGATGTATGGCCACATAAACCACAAGGGAGGTGGGGAAATGAAGTCACTATTCCAGGTGGCTCCATGCTAGCCAAAAACTGGGGTTCTATCACTCTGGGAGGAGAGGTGATGTATATCCGGAGATTACAGGCAGTCTCTATGTGAGACTTTAAAACCCAAGTTCTTAACCACTGGGCTGGTAAGTTCCTGATCTCACGAATTTCCATTTTACTAGGGAAACAAAATATAAACAAATGAAAAGTTAACAGTAAAAGAAGTGAAGTAATATCAGTGAATCAGTAATATCAGTGAATCAGTAATATCAGTAATAAGACGTTACCCACCATGTGATATGTGTTCCGGAATGAAGGATGATTTTTGGTGGTATCCAGGAAGGATGCAGGTGTCAGGTAGGCATGGCAGTCCATAACCATGAGTCACCTGGTAAGAGAATTATTCCCTTTCTAATTCCCTTTCATTCTTTCTGATGGTATCAACACTTGATACTTATCTTTACCACCATATATTATCACCACTCTTTTATTGTCCAGTCTCTCAGTCGTGTCCGACTCTCTGTGACCCCATGGACTGCAGCAAGCCAGGCTTCCCTGTCCATCACCATCTCCTAGAGTTTGCTCAAACTCATGTCCATTGAGTCGGTGATGCCATCCAACCATCTCATCCTCTGTTGTCCCCTTCTCCTCCTGGCTTCAATCTTTCCCAGCATCAGTGTCTTTTCCAGTGAGTCAGCTCTTCACATCAGGTGGCCAAAGTATTGGAACTTCAGCTTCAGCATCTGTCCTTCCAATGAATATTCCAGGTT
The DNA here is from genome assembly GCF_910594005.1 of Cervus elaphus. NCBI lineage: Eukaryota > Metazoa > Chordata > Mammalia > Artiodactyla > Cervidae > Cervus > Cervus elaphus. The sequence goes on along the minus strand of NC_057834.1, from coordinate 30,496,440 downwards.
GATTTCCTTTAGGATTGATTGGTTTGATCTCCTTGCTATCCAAGGGACTCTCAAGAGACTTCTCCAACATCACAGTTTGAAGACATCGATTCTTCAGTGCTTAGCATTTTTTATTGTCCAGCTCTGACATCCATATATGACAGCTGAAAAAGCCATAGCTTTGACTATACGAACCTTTGTTGGCAAAGTAATGTCTCTGCTTTTTAATACACTAAGTTTGTCATAGCTTTTCTTCCAAGGAGCAAGCATCTTTTAATTTCATGGCTGCAGTGTCACCATCTGCAGTGATTTTGGAGCCCAAGAAAATAAGTCTGTCACTGTTTCCATTGTTTCCCCATCTATGTGCCATGAAGTGATAGGACTGGATGCTATGATCTTCATTTTTTGAATGTTGTTTTACACCAGCTTTTTCACTTTCCTCTTTCACCCTCATCAAGAGGCTTTCCTCTTTGCTTTCTGCAATAAGGGTGGTGTCATCTTCATATCTGAGGTTATTGATATTTCTCCCTTGATTCCAGATTTTGCTTCATCCAGCCTGGCATTTCTCATGATGTACTCTGCACATAAGTTAAATAAGCAGGGTGACAATATACAGCCTTGATGTACTCCTTTCCCAATGTTAAACTTGTCTATTGTTCCATGTTCAGTTCTAACTGTTGCTTCTTGACCTGCATACACAGTTTGCAGGAGGCAGGTAAGGTGGTCTGGTAGTCCCATCTCTTTTAGAATTTTCCAGTTTGTTGTGATCTACACAGTCAAAGACTTTAGCGTAGTCAATGAAGCAGATGTTTTTCTGATATTCTCTAGCTTCTTCTATGATCCAATGGATCACCACTCTAATACTGGTTATAAGAGGGTTACTTTTTCATCTCATTAGTGTCAGTGAAGCTTTTGTTTGTCTTCTGGTTCTGGGTGTTTTCCACCCTAATGAGTCTTAGAGAATCCCTGATGGCTCAATGGTAAAGAATCTGCATACAATGCAAGAGACACGGGTTAAGGAGATGGTGACCCACTCCAGTATTCTTGCCTGGGAAACCCCACGGACAGAGCAGCCCAGGGGGCTACAGTCGATGGGGTTGTAAGAGCTGGACACAACTTGGTGACTAAACCAGCACCACCACCGCCGCTAAGTCTCAAACATGGTTAGTTTTGTTGATGTTGTTGAAGGCTTTGACCAAAGTGCTGTCTGTCTGTTCACCTTCCGAATAGTTCTGTACTGAATGTTTGTCCTGTTGAATGCTGGATTTCCAACTAGTCCTGATAGAAGAGCCTATTAATTATTAAAACATATCACCAGGATGCTCATCATTCTGATCTATTGTCCCTTTTTTCCTAGAGGATACATATTTCAGAAGTGAGTCATTGAATGTTAGGCCACAGTGTAAATGGCTGCACTTCTGTAGTTGTGTTAAAACTAGGAGTGGACCAGGTGGGATGCATGAGACAAGTGCTCGGGCCCGGTGCACTGGGAAGACCCAGAGGAATCAGGTGGAGAGGGAGGTGGGAGGGGGGGTCGGGATGGGGAATACATGTAACTCCATGGCTGATTAATGTCAATGTATGACAAAACCCACTGAAATGTTGTGAAGTAATTAGCCTCCAACTAATAAAAAAAAAAAAACAAACAAACAACTAGGAGTGGAAAAACTAGTAACAGCAGCATTGGTAATAGTGGTGGTATCGGACAAAGTAGCAGTCAGGTCAAAGAGCTATGTCTGCCCCATGGAGGTAATCCTACTTCCAGACCATGTTTGAAGAGAGAGAAATTGCTATTGTTAGAGTTTTAGCATTGCTAAAATTGGTATGGAAAATCACACAGAGTTTTCCTAAAGGGTCCCATGCATATTAGCGAATGGTCGTAATGCCTGGTGGATGGGCTACCGTATTCATCTCCTCTCCCTCCCAAACTTCACTGAAATTAGGACAAAGAACAAAAGGGGAAATAGTCAATAAAAAACTTCAGTGATGTTTTAAAGAACAGAATGTGTGGTGTGTTGATGGTTTTCACTGAACAGAGGCAGTGTCAGATGGACAGGTAAGGTGATTGGCGTGGGAAAACTCTGGAGAGGCTCAAGACAGGGAGGCTACCAGTTGTTGCAAAAGGCAAAGGTAAAGTGCCAAGATAAAAAGATCTTCAGTAGAAATATTTACATTGAACTCAAAGGGCCCTAGAGCTCCCTCCCTCTTCCTGGAATACTGATTATAAGAAGACTTATCTCTGGAGAAACTGAATGGTCCCAGGGAAATGATCTCTAGACCTTGACACCTGAAGATTTCTGCAACTAAAAGGCTCACTTGTCAGGACTTTCAGACCATGAGCCCCACCCCACAGACAGAGCATTTCAAGTCAACTTGTGACTTTTTTTTTTCTCCTCAAATAGAGATGGGCAGTCCAAGATCATGGAATATTTGAGGAAACCATCCTACACAATAGAGAGGCAAAAATAAACAAAACAGAAGGAGGAAGCTGAAGAAAAGAGATAGCAGAGATCAGAAGAAAACCTAAAAAAACAAGACTATAATTAAGACACTATTTCCTAAAATAAGAACAGGATGTTATGAAAAAGAAATAATCAGAGAACTCTTCCAAATTAAAAATATGATATTCAAACTAAAAACGAAATCAGTGGAAGTGTTGAAAGGTTAAGAAAGAGAGAGAGGAAATCAGCTAAAGATTAGAATAAAAATACAAGGTGGGAGAGAAAAGATTAGCAAATCAGAGAATCAGTCTGGGAAGTCCAACATCTGATAAATATGACTTTAAAACAAAACAGAAAAAAACAAATGGGAGGAAATTGGCAAAGAAACAATACAAGAAAAATTCCTAGTTGAAAAGTTTTCAGATTGAAAGTGTTACCAAAAGGTATGGGTTCTAGCTGCTTGCTGCTCAAAAGTCAATAAATGGGCCAGGCTGGTGGAAAGGAAAATTTGCTTTATTTCAGATGTCAGCAGCTGGGGATTAGGGGAGACATCTGTCCAAAGGCCACTTCCCCCCATTGGCAAGCGGGGGTGAGACCTTTTATAGGCTGAGGCAGGAGCCTCCATATAGAAACAGCACCATCAGCTCTGACTGTCATCTTCAGATTGCTCATAGGTGGTCTGACCGGCATCACCATCATTGTTTTAGGGACAACTGATCTTCAGTTCCAGGGCTGTTAGTTCCCGTTTCTCTGAGGCCAGTTCTCGGAACCATGGCCGCTTATGTTGTGGGCATAGTCTGGTCATCATGTAGCTAACTTCTCCACCTGGGGTTTCGGGTCTATAAGACAGCTTACAGGATATGGCTCAGAATATTATCTACAGTCCTGGAGAAGGAGCGAAAGGCCCTTGACTATGCTTAATGACTACATTATTATTATTATTATTTGGTCTCCTTTGACTGTTTTCCTTGTTTCTGTATTTTTCATTTCTCTGACTAAACTTATTCTTTGACTAAAGTTTTCCAAAGACAAAAGGCAGGCAGAGGACATGGGGCAGGGGGCAAGGACCATAGGGCCCTGCTCTGTTTCAGAAGGACCTGCTGAATAACCAGCACAGTGAAAATGAAAAGGACTCAGTGCTCAAGGCACACCCAGGCAAACCAAGGCACTTTGAAGATCAACTCCTTTTCCGATTGTAGCTGTGCTGTAACTCTTCTCTTTAGCTTCCCCCTTCCATCTTAGAAAGTAGTAATTTCAAAAAGCAAGAGAGTTCCAGAAAAACATCTATTTCTGCTTTATTGACTATGCCAGATCCTTTGACTGTGTGGATCACAACAAACTGTGGAAAATTCTTCAAGAGATGGGAATACCAGGCCACCTGACCTGCCTCTTGAGAAATCTGTATGCAGATCAGGAAGCAACAGTTAGAACTGGACATGAAACAACAGACTGGTTCCAAATAGGAAAAGGAGTATGTCAAGGCTGTATATTGTCACCCTGCTTATTTAACTTCTATGCAGAGTACATCATGAGAAACGCTGGGCTGGAAGAAGCACAAGCTGGAATCAAGATTGCCGGGAGAAATATCAATAACCTCAGATATGCAGGTGATAGCACCCTTTATGGCAGAAAGCGAAGAGGAACTAAAGAGCCTCTTGATGAAAGGAGAGTGAAAAAGTTGGCTTAAAGCTCAACATTCAGAGAACTAAGATCATAGCATCTGGTCCCATCACTTTCTGGCAAATAGATGGGGAAACAGTGATAGACTTTATTTTGGGGGACTCCAAAATCACTGCAGGTGGTGACTGCAGCCATGAAATTAAAAGATGCTTGCTCCTTGGAAGGAAAGTTATGACCAACCTAGACAGCATATTAAAAAGCAAAGACATTACTTTGACAACAAAGGTCTGTCTAGTCAAGGCTGTGTTTTTTCCAGTAGTCATGTATGGATGTGAGATTTGGACTATAAAGAAAGCTGAGCACCAAAGAACTGATGCTTTTGAACTGTGGAGTTGGAGAAGACTCTTGAGAGTCCCTTGGACTGCAAGAAGATCCAACCAGTCCATCCTAAAGGAGATCAGTCCTGGGTGTTCATTGGAAGGAATGATGTTGAATTTGAAACTCCAATACTTTGGCCACCTGATGCAAAGAACTGACTCATTTGAAAAGAACCTGTTGCTGGGAAAGATTGAAGGCGGGAGGAGAAGGGGACGACAGAGGATGAGTTGGTTGGATGGCATCACCATCTGAATGGACATGAGTTTGAGTAAGCTCCGGGAGTTGGTGATGGACAGGGAGGCCTGGCATGCTGAAGTCCACGGGGTCGCAAAGAGTCGGACATGACTGAGCAACTGAACTGAATTTCCATCTTAGAAGGGGCCATAGTGTGTTGTCTGAGAAAGACTCAGGTTTTATCTTTTAAGCTCATTGAGTTTGGAAACATTACAGTCAGTTTCTTATGGTAAAATATCCCTCACAGTTCCTTGGTTATTTTAATTATTCACTATCAAATGTAATGCCCCTGTTTTAATTGGATTTCCTTTTATTCTTTGTAGTGACTGGAGGGGGAGTTGAGAGATACAGAGATGTGGAATGAGGGACCTTTTTGAGAAGTAATTTGAAATATTTTTAAAAAGAGATAATAGTGGATATTTTGGGAGCTAGAATGAATAAACTCATTCAGGTTTTAAAAATCTGTGTTCATTTTTGAGCAGTGATCTGAATGTAATCAGTTGCAACTGACTATCATCCTGATCAAAAAAGGACTGGGAAGGAATAAAAGAAACAACTCATTTTAGCCTGAAGGAAAATAGTTCTTCTTGGGGAGAGGGACACAACTATTCCCAGCCAATAAATTGTTAAAATGACATATCATTGTGTAACTTAGTCATAGAAGATACTTTGATTTGGGCTCAGAATGTGATGATTGCTGCAAAATGAAGACCATTAATGATCATTTGCTAAGGACTATAGTTGTTTCTTTTTTTTTTTTTTTTTTCCAATTTTCTTTTGGAAAAGTAGGAATGAGAACAATTTTCTGGTCTAGTCAGCAGCCTAATTTCCTAAAAGATGTTAAGCTCTTAGGAAAGGATGCAAATAAACTGAGTCTGTTTCATAAACTGAAGTAACTTTTCAAAGTGTTGGGCTAAGTGTCCAAAGAGCTTTAACCTACAATTCTGAGAATTTATGATGCCATGACTCTCCTTCATCATAGCCATTAGAATAACCAAGTATTTTAAAAGGGAAAATAAATCAAAGTAGAACATTGGCTGTATTTGGAAGACTGTCTTCCTCCAAAATTAAATGGCAGCTAGCCAAGAGCTTGTCCATTGGTTGTGTTCCTCCCGCCTGGGATCCGATTGCCTCTATGTATGGGTAGTATTATTGTTTCTTGTACACTTTCTCACTTCACTGGGCAATTAGTCTCCTTTGTGAGTTTGTTTTTTCCTCACTTGCCTTCTTATATTCTCAACACAGCAACCAGAGTGATTGTTGCATCAAGTCCTTATAGCTAACTGAAAATCCTATAATATTGCTAAAGAGGATATAAAGCTCAACCTACATAACTCCTGTTTTCAAAGAACTTACGTGTTAGTTGAGAAAATGAGAAGGAACCATGTTCTAAGAGTATTAGATAGATTTTATATATAGCATTATTATAAAATCAATCCCCTGCATGCTAATTGCCATAGTAGTTTGGAAGAAATTCCTTTAGGTTATGATAGGGCAGATTTTTATGAAGTGGTATTTAAGGTACAACTTATGGGAATACTTTGGATATATGAAGAGAACAAGCAAGAAGTTTTCAGATAATAATTGCGTAAGAGTGCAGACATGATGAAATCCAAGTATCTTCAGGATTCACAGTGAATATAGCATGGTGCAATTGAACTATTGTAACATAGTATTTCATAAAGTCAACGATTTTCAAATTTTCCTTTTTTAAAGTCAAGACCCTTTTTCTTAAGCAGAATATTACATGTAAAGAAAGTTAAAGTATCAGTCACTCAGTCATGTCTGAATCTTTGCAATCCCATGGACTGTAGCCTGCCAGACTCCTCTGTCCATGGAATTCTCCAGGCAAGAATACTGGAGTGGGTAGCCATCCACCTTATCCAGGGGATCCTTCTGACCCAGGACCCGAATCCAAGTCTCTTGCATTGCAGGCAGATTCTTTACTATCTGAGCCACCAGCAAAGCCCATTACATCAAATTCCACCCACCATATTAAATATGAGAACTGTAGCTTCCATGGATAAAGAGGTATGCAGCTGGAGAGTACTTGCTCATTTTTGCCTGCTTGATTTCTTAGCCCCACAGTGGTGGTCTTTGAAGCTCTCTCACCAAACATGGGGTTCTGAGGAATAAAGCTTAGAAACCAGGTGTGTTGGGGAGCAGCTTGGTGGGAGAAGGAAAATTGACCACTTTGTGTCAGTTGATAAAAAGTGTTGAATGTCAGTTTTGAATTTCTTGCTTAGCCAGTGAATTAGTATAGAAAATTTTTGATCAGAGTCTTTTAGTGTAATGTTTCAGAAAGATTAGGCAGGTGGCAGGGTTCAGTTTTTGTGTCCCCTGACCCCACATCATGACCTTTAGAACACCTCACAGGGGTCCCCAGAGAATGTTTACTTTTTCTGACTAGGGAGCACGGTATGTGTGGCTGAAATACTTAAGGGGAGAAAGGAAAACTAAAAAAGATATGAGGGCCAAGTTGGTGAGTGCTGGCCAAGGTTAAATAGGACAATATATAATGAAAGTGCTCTGAAATTTATCAAAGGCTGTGTGTAAAAGACCAAACCCTGTGTGTTAGAGTAATATCTTAGCAGTGCAGGTTGCTCAGTCGTGTCTGACACCTTGCGACCCCATGGACTGTAATTCTCCAGGCCAGAATACTGGAGTGGGTAGCCTTTCCCTCCTCCAGGAGATCTTCCCAATGCAGGGAGCTAACCCAGGTCTCCCGCGTTGCAGGCGGGTTCTTTCCCAGCTGATCCACCCGGGGAGCCCAGAGCACAACCTTAGCAGAGTTATAGTACAGAAGAGTGGCAGAGAGGAGGCAGCCTGTGGCTGAGAGCCACGGGTTCAGCCTCACGTGTGTGCTGGTTTCCGGGCGTGCGCTTGGCTTTCGGGTCCGCAGTAGTGACCGCCAGCTCCCTGTTTCCCTCTGGCCCTCAGGACTTCTTGATTCCTCAAGGCAGTGGCTTTCCCACGTGCACCTGTGTGGACAACAGAAGGGGATTCTGCAGCACGTGTTCCAGGCTGGCTGGCTGAAGCTGGGGCTGCTGCAAGCCTCACAGATTTGCCATGTCCACTCAGGACTCTGTGCAGGGAAGGAAACGCAGGCATCTGACCCTCTGAGAACGAGGAGCAAAGCCAAAGGGGCAGCGGCTTGACTGGAGCCCCTGGATTGGGGTGGGGGGGTGTGAGGTAGAGCTGAGCCTCTGGATTCACCATCCTTGCAAGCAGACGATTCCCTCAGCTGCTCCCTTGCAGGCCTGCCCTCCGCTGGCTGCCGGGGGCCTCTGTTCATTATTCAGCTTGTCCTTCTGTCTGAGTCACAGGTATATTAGCCTTCCTTAGTGTGGATTCAGAGGCAGGCAGAGGGGTTCTGAAGCCAGCAGGACGGTGGGCTCGAGATTGCCACGTGACCGTAGCGCTGAGGCTGCAGTGTGACTCCTTCCTCGGAAACGAGGCTGAGAAATGGTTTCTGCCCTGGGAACATTGTAGTTTGCTCTTCAGTTCTAGGGCCTACAGAGTCATAGCCAGGTCTGCCCATGGGTCTCTAAGGCAGTAGGATATTCCTCCAGGTCTGGAATAATGGCCTCCCAGAGAAGCCGAGTTCCCCAGAGTTGAGCAGGCTTGGGGACAGCAGTCCAGCGACCTTCAGGGTGTCCTTTGCTGCAGTGAGTGATTCAGGCAGCGCCTGTACTCAATGTGTATAGGCTGGAGGGATGCCTTGCTTTGGGCAGACTGCCCTCATCCTCTTAGGCAGCTACGAGGTTCCCCGGGCTGACGGGTACTGTGGGCCTCCGCGGGCAGCCCCTGTGCTCAGCCTGGGAGGCAGGGAGTCCGGATGGTCTGGTTTGCACTTCAGTGGGGACAGCACTCCCCACATTCAGTCTGTACCAACCTTGGAGGGGCAGGGGGTTCCTGGGGAGAGGGCAAGGATGCTCCCCCATCCTGACATTTCATCCAGCCCTGAGCATTTTACTTTTTTTTTAGTTAACAGGGTAAAATAGATTTTAAAGTACAGTTTTATTAGTTTTAATTTATGTATAGATTCATGTAACCACCACCACAATCAGGATGCAGAACTGTTCCATCACCCCTCACATCTCCTTTGCACTATCCCTTTGTAGTCATACCTTCTTCCACTCCTACTCCCTGGTAACTATTTTGATTTGTTCTCTGAACTGTAGTTTTGCCTTTCTGAGAATGTTTTAGAACTGGTCTCATAACCTTGTGAGACTGGCTTCTTTTATTCAGCATTGATATCTTTGAGCACTTTCAGTTTTGTGCATATTAATAGATCATTCACTTTTACATATTAATTTTTTACATTTCAACTGATTTACCAGTAATTTTTTATAGCAGCACTACCTCACACATGAAGTATCTGATTTCCTTATATTTTTTCAGTAGTATTTCATTATATGGATGTACCACCGTTTATTCACCTTTATTCACTTTTATGTTTGAAGGATATTTGGGTTGTTTCTAATTTTGGCAGTTATAAATAGAGCTACTAAACATTCATGTACAGGTGTTTGTAGGAGCAGAAGTTTTTCTCTAGGGTGAGTACACAGCAGAGGTGTTGTTGGGCATATGGTAAGTGTATGTGTATGAGGAACTTCAGAACAGTTTTGCAGAATTGTTGTGCTGTTTCACATTCCTTTCAGCAGTGTACAAGGGTTCAGCTGCTCTGTGGCTTCTCCAGTACTTGGTGGTGGGAGTGTTTTCTAATTTACCTGTTCTGATGGGTATACAGTGGGATCTCATCGTGGTCGTAATTTGGATATATTAAAAAGCAGAGACATTACTTTGCCAACAAAGGTCTGTCTAGTCAAGGCTATGGTTTTTCCAGTTGTCATGTATGGATGTGAGAGTTGGACCATAAAAAAGGCTGAGCACTGAAGAATTGATGCTTTCAAATTGTGGTGCTGGAGAAGACTCTTGAGAGTCCCTTGGGCTGCAAGGAGATCACATCAATCAGTCCTAAAGGAAACCAACCCTGAATATTCATTGGATAGACTGATGCTGAAGCGCCAATACTTTGGCCACCTGATGCGAAGAGCCAACTCGTTGGAAAGGACCCTGATGCTGGGAAAGATTGAGGGCAGGAGGAGAAGGGGACGACAGAGGATGAGATGGTTGGATGACATCACTGACTTAGTGGACATGAACTTGAGCAAACAGGGAAGCCTGACGCGCTGCAGTCCATGGGGTTGCAAAGAGTTGGACATGATGGCGACTGAGCAACAATGGCTAATGATGTTGACCATCTTCTCATGTGAGGCTATTATTCCACACTTGGGGGAATGTCCTGTTATCTGAGGGAGCTGTAATGATGTTTGAACATGTCTCAGTAGGCACTTAGACTCAAGATGCAGACTTCAAAGGTTCCAATGTGCAAAAATAATTTTTTAGCCTAGTTTCCTAGGCAGGAATCTCCCTGCAGTCCCAGTTCCTCCTGTTACACAGAAACACTGAACCAACCACCAAACCTCATTGGCTTCTCTTGAGATTATTTGCCTTCCATATGTTTATCCTCTGATGAAGTTCTGTTCGAGTCCTTTGCCCACTTTTTACTTGGGTGGTTTTTTATTGTTGAGTTTTGAGAATCCCTTGTGTGTTCTAGTTATATTTTTTGCCAGATTTGTAATTTGCACATATTTTTTCCTAGTCTTTAGTGTGTCTTTTTATTCACTTCAAATTGGCTTCCGCAGAGCAAAAGTTTTAAATTTTGATGAAGTTTAATTTATCAACTTTCTTTGATCATGCTTTGGGTGTCATGTCTAAGAATTCTATATAACCCTGGGTTATGAAAATTTTCTCTGGTTCTAAAAGTTTTATAGTTTCACATTTAACTCTGTAATCTATTTTGAATTAATTTTTGCAGAAGGTATGAGCTTTATGTCATAGTTCATTTGCTTGCCTGGTCCAGTCCTATCTTACTCCCAGTAATTTATTCTCTTTTCCTGACAAGTTTGACCTCAGATTTCCAGTGGAGGTGATGAAAATCTGCCTCAGATTACAGATTATTACTTCATGGGAAAAGATTCCCAGGCACAGGCCCCGTATCAGAAGTCTGGCAATTTTGCAGATCTTAGTAGAGGTTTCTTCTCCCTATTTTTATCCTCATTTCTGAATAATCAGAATAGGCCCATGTTTCAAATCTCATCTGCCTCCCAAGGTCCCCCCATATATTTTCCATTCTCCATGCGGTGGTCTCATTCCTGTACTGTGAATGTCACAACCATTGTGTTTGGTACCTGAACATGGTATCATAGGGAAGAGAGAGAAAATTCAGAGGAAACTCGGATGGGGTGAAGCAGGGATTGGCAAACTCTGGTTTCTGGGTCAAATCCAGCCCACTGCCTGTTTTTATGAATAAAGTGTTATTGGACCATAGGTATAGCCACTGATTTAAATATTGTCTGTGGCTGCTTTTGTGCAACAATGGCGGAGTTGGATAGTTGGAACAGAGACGACATGGCCCTCAAAGCATCAAATATTTACTCTCTTGCCCTTTACGGAATAGTGTTGCCAGCTCATGGAGTTGAGACTGGTACTGGGGTTGAGTTTTGGGGCAGGGCACTTGGCTGAGATTAAAACTGAGTCTTGTAGAAAACAAGGGATGATGGTACTTTTCCTACATAAACCATCTTGGCAACTTTTGATCCAATGTCATCTGTTGACGTAGGAATTTGGAGGAAGCAAAATCTGTTGCCGCCTTGGAATAACCTAGTGATGAAGGGCTGAAAGGGAAGATGAGGCTCGGTTGGACCATGTGGTATATCTGAGTCAGCCCTGATGCGGGAGGGAAGCTCAGGGGAGATGTGAAGAACAGCGTTTGCCTCCTACCCTCCTGGCCTCTGTTTCTCTGGATCTTCTGCGCTTGACTTCAGTGGTCCTCGGCCTTAGCTGCACATTGGAGTCACCTGGCATGTACTCCATTCCAGTTAAACCTATTTCCAGGGATGGGATGGAGACACCAGGATTTAAGCTTCCCAGGTTAAGAAGAGTCGAGGTTGAGAACCTTCATTCCACTTTGCAATTCTTTAGACCCCGAGGAAATGTTGCCGCCTACTGACAGCAGGAAGTTATTATGCTTGGAAACCAGTCCATCACTCTGAATCCCATTCCAGTCTGGGATCTTGTGCTCTGGATAATGTATGCTTCTCATCTGTATATTTGACTTTGATTTTTGGCCATCTCAAAGTACCTTGAATGAGAAACAACCTGTCTCAGTTTTGATGTAACCTAGAATATTGACATATACAATCCTGGGTAGGAATCATAGAGCATTAACACTGAGGAAAACCTTAGTGGTCGTTAGCTCAAATAGCTAGCATATCCAGTATTTTTTGGACTTACATACTCTGGCCCTAGAGCCTTGCTATTCAAAGTGTGGGCCGTGGGCCAGTAGTGTTGGCATCATCTGGGACTTTGTTAGAAAGGCAGAACTTCCCTTCTCCACCCTCCACCCCATAGCCACCTCCACCCCTTGACCTGCAGGATCTATAATTTAACAAGATCCTCAGGTGATTCATATGGACCTTAAGGTCTGAGAAGTACTGTTTTAGAGAATCATTAAGTGGAAGCTGCTGTGAGTAGATTTCAATTCATAGTAAGAAACTACTTCTCAAACACAGCTGCCAGAATTCAGTTAGACTGAATGACCACTTAACAGAAATAACACGGTTACTTCCAAGTCCTCCCAAGTCTGATTTTATCGCTCTCCTCCTCAGTTTCTTCAGGGTCTCCCAAGAATGACCTTCTTTATACATTTTGTTGTACCATGAAATTCCGTACATCCATCTGTTCTGCTGTGTTCACTGTGGTCTTCCCATTGTTTTCTCCTCAAACCTGGGAACTCATGACTGATAGATGAGTGCAAGCACAAGTTATCCAGATCTCATCTCTTTCTCATTGTGCTTATGAGCCTAAACTTGGGAAGAAAGGTTGAATGGATCAAAGACTTGGGAGAGGCTGGACAAGGGAGTCCCACATGATGCCTACATAACCTCTAAATTCCCTTCTAACTTCTACACCCAGATTCTCCAGTACAAGGCAGACTTTTTGATGGTAAACATGTCTTCTGTGCTCAGCTGTGCTGTCCTTGTTGAGAGCATTTAGAGATGGTTTAGAGAGAGATTTAGAGGCCTTTTCCTTATCCTGGTTCTCAGTCTAGTGATTTCATCCGGCCATTTCCTTTATTCTTACAACCCAGTACTTGATATATGTTCCTGGTCATTCCTAGGCTGTTTCCCATTTCCCAAGTTTCTTCTTTTGGAATCCTCAGTGCTGGTGCCAATATTATGTTTAACATCTGCCCCTCTGCTTTTCACTGTTTTCAGAACCCAAAAGAATGCAACTCCCTCCTCCTTTCTATGCAAAACTCTAATAATTTACTTTCCAAGTGAGAATCCTCCCATATCTGTCTGCATTCTTTCTCCCTTCCATCCTCTCCCTCTGCTTATTGAGTCAGCCTTGCCCTGCTCAAACACCCTCGTTTCCTTGTTACCATACCTTCTCCCCTACCTTCTTCAAGTGAGCCTGCCCATCACACCATTCCTACAAGGGCTGTGAGCCTTGCATTACCTGGACTCACATTTAGAGCTGGAATGTTCTCAAATAGCATCTAACCCAATACCCTGATTTCACAGAAGGGAAGAATAATGCCCAGAGAGGTCAGGTGCCCAGGGTCACATAGCCAGGAGTGCGGATGTCGGCTGATTCACTGTCCAATGTGGCTCCTTCAGGGACTTTATAATATTTGATATGAACTCTTTCATTTAACTTTACGAGGTAAGTGTGGAGATGTGCATGGTGGATGATCAGGGATGCAGGAAGTCACACAATATGGTTGATTGTTTTCTTTTAAAGAGAGATAAATCAAGCCTTAGCCAGATTCACGACTCTACTAAGTACTGGCAGGCTTTTACTCCTTCAGGCGCGTGTGTGTGTAGATAGGAGTTTCTGTTTAAGCACTGTTGTGTCTTTATTTTCTTCCTCTGGAAGATGACTTTAATGTCCCGTATCTTCCTACTTATATGAGATACTGTGTTAACCATCTAGAGGATGGTCTGGGTTAGATATTAGAGGAGAAGGATAGAATTGGTCACAGTCAGGATTTGTTGTTTTATTTTTGGCTTTTCACCCATCTATGCCTCTGATTTTACGTCAAAGGAGAAGGTTCTAATACGTGTTTTTACTGTGCTGCAAGAGCTAGTGGAGGGAAAGGCAACCTGAAACCAGTGGTTTATTAGTAGCAGCGGTGCTTATCTTGCTTCATAAATCACCCCTTGGGACCCCTTAATCATTTGGGGTGTTGTTCAGCTCCCCGTGACCTGTCAGCATGCTCCTAGTCAGAGAGGGTGACGGCTGTGTTCCAGGGCCTGTCTAGTCTTCTCTCTGCAGGGAGCAGCTGCCGCTCAGGGGCTCCCTTGAGCACACGGCCTGAAATCCAGGGGCCTGCTTCATTTGCCCACACCACCATGCCAGTCTCTCCACACTGTGAAAATGCCTCCCTCCCGCAGAACATCTGTGTTTGGATGAAACTCTCGCCCCACTTCACAGTGCTCCAGAAGGCGGTGAACTTGGATGTTTCCTGCCCCGAAGCCCTCCTTATGTTCAGAGGCCCCCTTGGCCGTGTTTTCTGTCCTCATTAGCATTCTGTGCCCTTCCCAGGTCACTGACATGTGTCCTGGGGTGTGGAATAGGGTGGAAGCAACAGGAAATGAGGGCAACCAGTGCGATTAGTGTGGGAAAGAATTTGGGCTGTAGATTGTGTGCTTTCCGTTGAGTGCTCTGAGAATATTCTAGATCCTGTGAAGTTAATTTCCAGTAAGTTCTTCCCCCCTTTCTTGCTTCCTCTTATAAGTGGAGTTGCCTGCATATCTGAGAGCTCATTACACATGTATTGGATGAAGGGAGGAATGAATGATGACTTTATTTTCTGGAGCCAAGACTCTGGGCTGGTGGGGTGCTGGGGCTGTAGGGAACAGATGTTGAGCATGGGGCTAAGAGTCAGAAGGTATGAGCTTCAGGCTTGAGTTTTCTGCGAATGAACCTAGGGAACTATTTTACTGTCTTTAGGCAGTGGCTTCTTCATAAGATGAAATACCTGGTCAATATCTGTGATCCCAAACATTTCAAACACCAGAATTCCTCTAAATTTTTGTTGATTAAATATTTCAGAAGCTTTTGCACAGGAAAGGTAACCAACAAAATTCACTTACTGAATGAGAGGAGATATTTACGAACAATGTGTTTGATAAGGGGTTGATATAACTCTTATAACTTCATATCAAAAAAGAGAACAACCCAATTAAAAAATGAGCAGAGGGCTTAAATAAATTTTTTTTTGCAAAGAAAGCATACAGATGACCAATAGGCACATGTAAAGATGGTCAGCATCACAAATCGTTGCTGCTTCTGCTGCTGCTAAGTCTCTTCAGTCGTGTCCGACTCTGTGCGACCCCATAGATGGCAGCCCAGCAGGCTCTGCCATCCCTGGGATTCTCCAGGCAAGAACACTGGAGTGGGCTGCCATTTCCTTCTCCAATGCATGAAAGTGAAAAGTGAAAGTGAAGTAGCTTAGTCGTGTCCGACTCTTCGCGACCCCATGGACTGCAGCCCACCAGGCTCCTCTGCCCATGGGATTTTCCAGGCAAGAGTACTGGAGTGGGTTGCCATTGCCTTCTCCATCACAAATCGTTAGGGAAATGCAAATCAAAATCACAGTGAAATATCACCTCACACCTGGCAGAATGACTGTTATCGAAAAGGTAAGAAACAAATGATGATAAGGATGTGGAGGAAAGGGAACCCTCATGTGAACCTCATGTTGGTGGGAATGTAAATTGGTACAGCCATGGAAAACAATATGGAAATTCTTCAAAAAAAAAAAAAACTAAAAATAGAACTATCATATGATTTAGCTATTACACTTTTGGATATTTATCTGAAGAAAATGAAAACACTAATTCAAGAAGGTATACTTACTGTCTTCATAGTAGCATTATTTACAATAACTGACATATGGAAGCAACCCAAGTGTCCATCAATGAATGATTAAAGAAGATGTGGCATATAAAAGTACTCAGCCATAAAATATTACTGGACTACTACTCAGCCATAAAAAAGAACGAAATCTTTCCATTTGTGTCAACATATGTGGACCTAGAGGGTATTATGCTAAGTGAAGTAAATCAGAGAAAGGCAAATGCAGTATAGAGTTCACTTACATGCAGAATCTAAAAAACAAAACCAAAATAGAAACAAATTCATAGATACAGAGAATAATCTGGTGGTTGCCTAAAGGGGAAGAATTTGGGGGAGATGGGTGAAATAGGTCAAAGAGATTAAGAGGTGAGGTACAAACTTCTAGCTATAAAATAAATGTCACATTATGGATATATTGTACAGCATAGAAACTGTGAAATGAAGTGAAGTGAAAGTCGCTTAGTCATGTCCGACTCTTTGCAACCCCATGGACTGCATACTCCATGGAATTCTCCAGGCCAGAATACTGGAGTGGGTAGCCTCTCCCTTCTCCAGGGCATCTTCCCAACCCAGAGATCGAAGCCAGGTCTCCTGCATTGTAGGTGTATCCTTTACCAGCTGAGCCACAAGGGAAGCCCAAGAATATTGGAGTGGGTAGCCTATCCCTTCTCCAGTGGATCTTCTTGACCCAGGAATTGAACCAGGGTCTCCTGCATTGCAGGCGGATTCTTTATCAACTGAGCTATGAGGGAAGCCCCCATAGGAACTATAGTCAATAATGTTGGAATAACTCTATATGATGACAGATGGTAAATAGACTTGTCAAGGTAAACATTTTATAATGTATGAAAATACAGAATCACTGTGTTGTACACCTGAAACTAATATAATATTGCATGCTAATTACAATTCAATGAAAAAGAAGAAAAAACTGACAATGTATACCAGTAGCCATTGTAGCCGTATTAAGAGGAGAGCTTCCCAGGTCGCTCAGTGGTAAAGAATCAATCACCTGCCAATGCAGGAGATGTGGGTTCTATCCCTGGGTTGGAAAGATCCCCTGGAGGAGGAAGAAATGGCAACCCACTCCAGTATTCTTGCCTGGAAAATCCCATGGACAGAGGAACTTGGTGGGCTACAGTCCGTGAGGTCACAAAGAGTCAGCCATGACTGAGCGACTGAGCAGACATGCATGCATGGAAAGTTGGGAAAGTTACCTTCTCTCCTGCCTTTCAGACTGAATTTCTAAATTACTCATGCCATTTGTGACCTTGGATCTTCTTGGGAAGAAAAGAAAGGATATCCTAAAAGATGATCCAAAAGAAGAATGTGTTAATCCTGAGGACTACTGTCTTAAACCAAAGTAGACAAAATTGCCTTAAGAGGACAAATTTCAAATTTCCTCTAACTTACATAGTAAGTAGGAGTAAAGCCTTCACACCAAGATGAAAGATGCTTATAGAAAGAAGGAGAAATTCCTTTTTCCGTTCATTTGTATTTTAGTGTATATTTTTGAGCCTCTACATAACTGATACGCTGAAAACCCTTGAGCACAGATCTTGGTGCCAGTCTGTGACTGTTTTTTTAGGATAATTTGTTGATGGGAGTACTGAGATCAAATGGTATGAGCCGTGTTTAGGACTGATAGATATTTATAAGTTGCTCTCCTAAAAAGTCGTACCAGTTTAGATTCCCAGCAGTAGTATATACGTATCTCTCTTATCATACCCTCACTAGAATTTATTTCCTATCGTATTCTCATTACAATTGACAATTATCATTTTGTAAAAATATTTGACAGTTTGGTACATTAAAATGGAATCTCATTTGATTTGCCTTTTGATTAGTGAGATTGAGCATCTATGTGTATTTTTTCTCTTATTGTATTTTTTTCTATGAGTGAACTCCATTTCTTGACCATTTATCAGGGTGTCAGTAATGCTAGTACTAATTTGAAAAGATATTTGTAAAGTAAAAATACTTTTTAATGTAAAAAATGTTTCAGAGATACAAAACATGTAAAACACAATGTCTGAACACCTGATATCTACCATCCAGAGTAATTCCCTCCCAGCATAATATTTGTCATTTTAATGCCTTTGATTTAGAAAATGGATAACTGTAAATAGCAGTGGTGCTTTCCTAAGAATCTGTATTTTAATTGTTATAATGGCATCTGCACTTAAAATATAGTATTTTCATATATAATCAAGATGTTTTGATTTTTGTCTAAGGCAATTCTGGATACAAATAAAAATATGTAAAAGCTCTTGTAGTATGCTTCTATGGACCAGAGTAATGTTTGTGAACAATGTGATCTGTATTGCCTCCTCTGTTAAAAAAAGCAGCAGCAGCAGCAGCCAACTTCTGGCCCTATCCCAGATTGGCTGAGTGAGCGTCTCTGAGGTCTGGCTTTGGATACAGATTCTGCCATTTTATCAGGTATCCCAAGAGGAATTTAAAACAAGTTTGAGACCTCCTGGTCTACAGAACTGGGTGAATATGTAATTTCTACACTTATGTTACAATGGCAATGAATATTCCTCTCTTTAAAAAGTAGCTCCTCTGCTTTCTTTTAAACAATGTGCACTTGATGGGGATTTTATTTACACCCAACTTTCAGTGATATGTCTTGCTAAAATAAGTTATGTTGGGCTTGAAGTTGATAGATAGGAACTAAATGTCCGTACCTGGTATTCCAAAAAACCTCAGGTATTCTAGAATGTGGATTCAGTACCAGCTTTGGTGTTTGTCTTGCTCAAATTTCTGAGGTTTCATGGGAATGAACAGTACAAGTTACTGAGCCACACAGCAGTGTCAGGGACTGCATGGATGCTTTTGGGCAGCCCTGTCCTTCACATTCTGGCTCCATAGGCTGGATCTTAGGGAAGCTGGGTTGCCCAGAGAACAGAGGTTCATCTGCATGACCATCCCGTTGATTTGTTACCTCTGTACCTGAGTTGATTGAGAACAGCCTTGACCAATGATGGAGGCTCTAAATTATTTCACTTAATGAAGTATGGATCAAGCAAAAGATAAGGTACTTACCAGCATGCTGTGGAGTTTAAAAGAGTTAAAGAAAGTCAGATCTTCTTAGGGGTCACTAAGAGTCGGACACGACTGAGCGACTTCACTTTCACTTTTCATTTTCCAGCATTGGAGAAGGAAATGGCCACCCACTCCAGTGTTCTTGCCTGGAGAATCCCAGGGACGGGGGAGCCTAGTGGGCTACAGTCCATGGGGTCGCACAGGGTCGACTGAAGCGACTTAGCAGCAGCAGCAGCAGCAGATCTTCTTACGGTTTTTATACCCATGGAATGGAACCTAGGTTTTAATAACTTGAGTTGTTAATCAGTTAATTAACTTATGGGAGATTTATTTTACCTTTGTAGACAGTGTTATGTTTTCTCAGGCTTGGTAAATAACCACTGTCAGCTGTGTTCATTAATTTATTTGACATTAATTTATCACCCTCCTGTGTCCTGCTGCTGTATTCTTGGGCACAAATATGTGTAAGATGTTTCCTGCTCTCAAGAAGGGCCTGGCCTAGTGGGAAATCCACAACCTATCAATGGTGAGTGATAGAAGAGGCTCACATGTGGCAGAAGCAGCCAAGTCGATGGTGTAGTTCTGTGGGAGGATATGGGAAGTGGGAGTCGACCTGCAAGGCTTCCCTGTGGAGCAGGCTGAGCAGATAATTTAAGAATAAGCAGGAGTTCATCAAGTGGATGGTGAGGGGAGGGCATTCTGGACATAAACATTAGCAAATGCAGTTACAGGGAAGTATGGGAAAGTATGGCATGTTTGACTTGCATGTGGGAGAGTAACAGAAATGTCCTTGCACAAGCAGAATTAAAGTGGACTTGCCATGAGAAGAAATGTGTTTGTTACAGTGTTTTCAGATGTTTATATTCTCCTGGTAAAATATGCTTTAAATTTTCCATTTCAACCATTCTTAAACACACAGTTCTATGAAATCTACCTACAGCATTTGTACTGTGCAACCATCATCCTTGTCCATCTCTAGATCTTTTCTTCTTCCAAAACTGAAACTCTGTACTCCTTAAATGCTAACTCCTCATTCTCCCCTTTCCCCCAGCCCCTGATGACCACCATTCTACTTTCTGTCTCTGTGAATTTGAGTACTCTTAGGTACCTCATGTAGGTGGAATCGGGACTTTTCCGATAGCTCAGAAGATAAAGAATCTGCCTGCACTGCAGGAGACACGGGAGACACAAGTTATATCTCTGGGTCAGGAAGATGCCCTGGAGGAGGGCATGGCAACCCACTCCAGTATTCTTGCCTGGAGAATCCCATGGACAGAGGAGCCTGGTAGGCTACAGTCCATGGGGTCGCAAAGAGTCAGACACGACTGAACTGACTGAGCACGCACACACTCAAGTACGTTGTTAAACTTTCCAACTTTAAGTGCAAAGTGATTTTCCACAAACCATTTATAAGATGGTGCCTTTGGTTGAAGTGCTTACAGTTTTGCTACAGAGATGTGTTTGCACTCTTGAACCCGAGACTGTGGGCAGAATGTGATTAAAATGCCTAACTGCACTACCAGAATTCATTTGAAATTTTCTGTGGTCGGTCGCAGGAAGCAAAGCCACAAGACTTATTCTAGAAAGGTGGTAAACACAGCTGATTATAAGCCAGGGGCTTGGCCAAGCAAGAACATCACTATCTGTGTTTGCAAACTAAATCTCCTCTCTTGGTCAAGTAGCACCTTGATTCATAAGTGGAAGCATTGCGGGGACAGTGGGAAGGAGCTGGGCAAAGGAAATTTTATGGAGAAGAGTGAGAGGATCAGCTTCCTATGTAGCTGATGAGAGTGCATCACTAGGTAAATTGTAGACAAGGTAATTGAAGAACCAAAGATCCTTATTAAAAAAAAATCCAGGATTCTTCAGGGAGCTAGACATTTTTGTGGAAATGGATGTGTGTGAGTGTGTGTGTGTGTGTGTGTGTGTGTGTCTGTCTGTCTGTCTATACAGCCCCAAGCTTCCCCTGACTCCTAAGAAAGTGATTGTCATTAATACTCATTTCTGCAGTACAGCAGGGCTAGGCCCGTCCCTTCATTAACACACACCTCTGTTACAGACCTCCTGCTTCCCCTTCTTGGACACCCTGTAGTTGGAACTGGAGACATACAGGATTAGGACCTAGCCCTAGGAGCTGGGGACAAGGAAGCGCTGGGGCCTCAGAGAGAACCTGTTCTTTTGGCAGCTCTCTGAAGTCCAGCCGACGTTCGTACTCACGTCCCTGGTTGGGTGTTTACTCCTGGCACCTGCTGAATCTGGGCCCCTCCGTCTACCCAGCCTCCCCTTCACGGGCCTCACTGGTTGGCACAGCACGCTCACTATTCCCACACAGGGTCCCCAGGCTCTTGTTTATGAACCCAGACACTTGGTCTCTCTAGTCAGTGGTTAGTGTTCCAGGGCTTGTAATGTTTTGTTTCCTAAAAGGTCAGGTCCTGTCGGGCTTAATCTGTCCTTGCTGGTGGGGCTCTGACTAGCAAAGCAAATAGATCAGGTCAGCCTGGCTGCGCTGGGGGAAGAGCCAGGCCTGTTGGCACAGACTTCAGAGCTGGCACAGGCTTTGTGGGAGGCTGGCCTGGGCCGCAGACGGTGGCACCAGCAGTCCTGTTTGTTCTTTGGCCCCTGGCAAAACCTGGGCAGACTAGGTTCCTACCCGGCAGAACACAGATGCTTCCTCCTGGACCTGCCTACCCCTTGGAATAGTGCAGTCTGAGAACGAGGAGAGCTTGTCCTTGTGAGCCTCTTCTCTCTGTTCCCCTGGCCACTCCTATCATCTTCTCTCTTTAAAATCCATTTTCTGTCCCCCTGGTGAGCATAATAACATGACTGTCCGATTGAAGTATAATTGCCATATAAATAAATGGTTTTATGATAATAAAGATTTGAACCTTTTCAGACACTTGATTTCATTTCCCTGGTTTTCAACAGAACTGCAGTTTGAGTACCTGTTCTCTGGTTGGAAAGGGTTTGAGACATCCACCCACCAGACGTGTGGAGTGGGTGCAGAGTGGGTCCAGCCGATGAGCCTTGGCAGCGCTCAGGCAGTCCATGCTGCCCGCTGCCATGGGGCCCGGAAGCCTGTTCCTGCCTCTCTCGCCCCCCTCGACTCTGAAGCAGTGCGGGGGAGCACCCGGCAGCTGTCGTGCGGGGGAGCACCTGTGTCATCCCTGTCTCTGAGAGTCTAGTGCAGTCCCTAGGTCATGCTTTTCCATGCTGTCCTGTGCCCACACACCAAAGAAGAGCCATCTGCAGCTATGGCAGTGATCGAGTTAGAGGCTGTTTTCCACTCCAAAGAGAATGTTTAGTTGCATTTTGAGTTCTTAGGATCAGGGTATTAAAGACATGACCAAGGTTGTCAAAGTACGAACTATGGAAATGGTTTAGATTTTAGATATACAGGCCAAGAGCTGGTTGGGCGCCTCTTGCCAGCCTTGGTTTGGGGGCAGGGATATTGATTTTTTAAAAAAATCCCAAAGAGAATGAAACCAATAGGACCATGGACCAAACAATAAAGCGACATAGTCATATTTTTCTGGAAATAGAAGCCATTTATGGGTCTGGTTCAGCCGGCAATAATATGCTGTCTAGAACCAGGGCGGGGAAGTGACATCGTGCCTTGCAGAGGTGATGGTTTAGTTGCTAAGTTGTATCTGACTCTTGCGACCCCATGGACTGTAGCCCACCAGGTTCCTCTGCCCATGGGATTTTCCAGGCAGGAATACTGAAAGGAGGTTGCCATTTCCTTCTCCAGGGGAATCTTCCCAACCCAGGAATTGAAGCTGAAGCTGGGTCTCCTGCAGTGCAGGCAGATTCTTTACTGACTGAGCTACCAGGGAAGCCCTTAATATTCGCTACTTTGATTTGTTGCTGGAAAGAAGGAAGAAGGGAGTGTGTGGAGCTTGTGCAAGTGGCATCCTGGACGAGAGCAAAGACAATAAAGCAGGCAGAGATTGACCTGTCTGGGGCAGGTTTTGTCCACCTCCGGGTGTTTCCTGGACTCTTAAGCCCTTATCTCCCCCCTGAGCTCATAGCACACCCCTCTGCACTCCTCCTCCTGGCAGGAGCAGCTGTGATTGTAGTGATTTGTTTCCAAGGGAGGCACAGCTGAAAGACTGTGTTCATTGAAAGCCTGCAAGCAGGGGTAAACGCAGGTGTGGCAGGAAATGGAGCTGGTTCACCGCTCCCAGTGGGAACAAGGCCAAAGTCAGCAGACGTACAGAGTCTCATGCTGGCTCTCCCACCCAGAGATAATTTCAGCTCATCTAGTCCTGCACCTGAGCGGAATGCTGCAGTCAGGGGAACACCCTGCAGATGGTAGCCGTGTTTTGCATTGCGTGCCGATCACACAGCTCTGCCCTCCACCAGCTTGCAGCCATTGACTTAGCAATTTGTAACATGACCAAGGCTGTCTCACAAGCCAGACTCCAGTACAGATAGCACGTCTCCCTGTCCTTCCCTGTATTCTTCTTGATTGGCTCTGGGTTCCCAGACTCTGAAACAGAGTCTGAAGTTGATGTTTTCTCTTTCTCCTGTGTGTCTGCTGCTCTTCTTTCAGGATCCCTGGTGAAGAGGACAGCTGTTGACAGGATAGAGTGATTGGGAGGGTAGGAGACGCAACCACCAGGCTGGGGAGTGATTTATGTTGTTATCACCTAGAGACTCAGATCAGCAGTAAACCGGAACCTGCCCTGATGATGTGAAGAAAAATACTTCACCTCAGTTAGCCGGGTCTTGTCCTTATCTCTAAGAAGCAGACAGCCAAGGGGCATCAGAGCTAGCTGTGCAACAGAACAAGAAAATGAGCTGACATTTCAGTGGAAGGGATCAAGTACAGGCAGGTAGGAAGCTCTCATTTGAGTTCTTAAAATCAGAGTATAACAGCATGGCCGAGGAAAGGTTCTAGATTTCTTGTGAGATTTTCAAGATAAGTTATGTTTTTATCTTGTTAGGGTGGATTACATTCATGTCTTTCAAAATACCAAGTAGAAATAGGTTTTGGATGTACAGGCAAGGAGGTGGTACTTTACCAAGCTCGGGTGGTGGCATGGTGGGGAAGGGTCTTGAGTATAAAAGGTCCCAGAGAATAGAGCCTATGGGTTGGAGTAGACATTTTGGCCCTGGGTCCTGTATTATTATTTTTAAATCTCTGGTCCAAATGTTTGATTAGAGAGCTGGGCAGGTAAGTTTGCTAGGTGGTGATACCAAGATGGGGACCAGATGAAAATGGATAAGTGCTTAGAATAAAGTTCAGTGAAGAAAATATAGAGTTATAGCACCATTCTGACTACCTGCACAAACTTAAGAAATGGCTGTGAATGAGAAATATAATAGAAGAATATCTGGGATTGAGGATGAAGGCCAGCATTCATCAGCAGTGTAGTTTGTGGTTGAAACAGGCCTGTTCAGGACTGCAGATAGAAGTTTAGAATATAGGGCTTGTGATGTGATGCCCTCCCTTGTAACCATCAGTAGTCAGATCCTTTTTAGAATACTGTCTAGAATGTTTCAGACTAGTGGGTAGATCTGAAGACTGACGTACAGATAAGGGAATTTGGGACTTGACCTTGTAGAGAGTAACTTAGATTTCATAATGATCTTTAAGAAATTAAAAATCCTGATCTGAGGATGGATTCCAGCTCTTCTTAATCTTCGTTGAGGATGGAATAGAGTCTCAGCAGCATTTGGGTAGACTCAAGGAAAACTTGACTGACAATGAAAGTCATTAAATGTCAGAATGATTTATTGAGGGAAGGGTCTGGATTTCTCATGAGATTCTCAAAGTAGGCTCTGTTTTCATCTTGATAGAATAGATCAGATCCACTCGCATGGCCCAGTGTGATAGCTGAGTGTGACACCAGTGACCATTCAGAGCCCCTGTTCCAACCCAAGTATCGCCAAGCCCCTGCCTACAGACATCCACCTGCTTTTACATCCCCTGAGGTGCTTCATGTCCCCAGAAACTGCAGCAGCTCCCTACCCCCATCCGTGGCCCTCTTTTCCAGGTCACGGGCTCTCCGGGTCTGTGCAGATGACCGACTCTAACTGGTTTGCGCTTCTTTGTTCTCTTCTCACTTGCAGTATGAGTTTAAAGCCAAGAACATCAAGAAGAAGAAGGTGAGCATTATGGTTTCAGTGGATGGAGTGAAAGTGATTCTGAAGAAGAAGAAAAAGGTAAGTGACTCTGAACCACAAACTCTGGTGAAGAGAGACGCAGGGTAGACGGGCGTGGGGTAGCTTTTCTTTCTAGGCTGCTCTCGGGGCAGAATCCTTCCCTTATCTGGTGAGGTGGTCTGCTCTAACCAGCAGCAGTGTGGAGAGGCTGTAGCTGGAGCAGAGAGAAGGCAAGGACCAAAGGCCTGGCCAGTTGGCTGGCTTAGTCCTGTGTCCTATGGGTGACAGGTTCATTTCCTGGCATCCTTGCATCCACCCCTTTCCCCAATTCGATACTTTTACCTTTGAGTCTTGATCTTGGGAAATGCTTTAAATTCAAGTTCAGCAGGGTTCAGTGGGGGAGGAGGTGAGAGGAGGCTTCCTAAGCAGTTGTCCCATCCTGAATAGTCCCTCAAGACTCAGCATACCTACTGTTCAGTGTGCAAGAAGGCTGGGGTGTGACCCCAGTGGGTGGAACGTATCGGTGTGATGGGCCATCCTCTGAGTTGGGGAGAGGCCAGCAAGTGAGTGTACATTGTCTAAACACTAGGCTGTTTTGTGTCCATTTTATGTGCTGTGGGAGAAAGATGTTCTGGGAAAGGCTAGATTCGCATAATAGTCAGAGGGGAGAGTGTATGTGTTTCCAGAAAGAAATGGAAAAGGGCTTGGTTGATGGACAATGTGTGAGGAGAAGCACTTTCTTTTTCCTGTTTCTAGACTCTGCTGAGGCCTTTGTTTTATACCCATTGGTGTAGCAGCATCTGTACTAATGTATAGACATCGTGAGCTGCCTTTGCTTCCAAGCCTCTATTGCTCTCGGGGCTTCCTGGGTGGCTCAGATGGTAAAGAATCCGCCTGCAATGCAGGAGACCTGGGTTTGATCCCTGGGTTGGGAAGATCCCCTGGAGAAGGACATGGCAACTTACTCCAGGATTCTTGCCTGGAGAATTCCACAGACAGAGGAGCCTGGCGGGCTATAGTCCACGGGGTTACAAAGGGTCGGACATGACTGAGCAAATAACACTTTCACTTTTCTCCATTGCTCTTAGTTCAAGTGGGACTCAAGGCAGACCTTGAGCCTGGGGGTTATGGACGGTAAACACAAATACTAATACATAGTAGTAGGTACATAATATGTAGAGGTATTAAAAGATAAATACATGGAAGTAGGAAAGGCAGGGGGTAGATGTTCAAGTTGTAGTCGTCTTGCCAATCCAAGGATTTAAATCTTCTCTGTCCTCCTCCCAAAAGACATTCCCTAGTGTGTGACTGGACCTCTCCAGTGATGAGGAATCTACCACTTCTTAAGGCAGCCCTTTTTTTTTTTCTCTGGACAGCTGGACATTTGCAAAGATCTCCCACATATAAAACTCAAACTCATTCTCTTATGCTTCCTAAATATCTCCAGGGGTGGTTCTAGAAAGTGTTTTATGGCTGTGAGATTGGAAGTTTATAGGAAGAAAATAGAAGATGGTATACTGTTTATAAAGAATTAACTCCTTAAAAATGTACAAGTAGTAGGGAATTTGTAATAGCTTATTAAATATCCCCGACTTTATAAACTTACACTGTGGGGACAACAGTCCCCATTGTATTCTTACCCTGGGGATCTTTTCTGCCCCTTCCCTCCACCCCACATATGTGTACCTAGCAGTTAGCCTTGAGACAGTCTTTAGAATATTGTCCTCTCAGAGGTTCTTGAGGAGAGTTACTGGAATAAGTGAGGCCTATCAGGTCAGTGGGATCCCTGTGCCCCTATTAAAGAAATTACAGATGATGACCAATGTGAATTGAAAAGCAAGAGAGATCCTCAGAGGAAAAATGGGCCAATGCACTCAAGCTGAACCCCAGCTTGGCTTTGATCCTGTGTTGTCAGTTCGCTTTTCTCTGCCCTTCACGTGAGGGGTGACTCATGGGTTGGTGCTCTCATGTACCACCTGATAAAGTGGTAGCTGTGATTTGTGAACACGCTTCAGGTTGCAAGATGCTTTCACACCCATTATTGTCCCATCTCCTCACCAGTCCTCCTACAAAAGTCATCTGGATATCTCACTTGGTCAGCATTAATGGCACCTCATCCCTTCAGGGAACTCACCACACAGACAGTTTCCTCACTAAACTGCTCCCTCACCAGTGGCCGATTTGTTAGCCTCTCAGAGTCTGAAACTCAGACTCATAGGTTTTGAAATTATGGACCTTAGGATACTAACTCACACTGACAAAGCTCAAAAGAGGCCGATGTATAAACCAGAAATCAGGTCCTTTGTTCAGTTTGAGACATTATACGGTGTTCTAGACCAGGTACTCACGTTAGCCTCAGAAGCATATTCTTCTGTCAGAGGCGCGTGATGTGAGAAGACACGTCACTAGAGGGTCGCTCCCTGAGCACAGAAATGGAGCAAGTCAGCTGATTGTGTGACAGGAGTGTTTCCTGGCCTCTGGCTCCATAGTAAACCGGATGTTCAGAGTGACCTTGCTGGGTACATGCTGCTCCTAGAGTCTGTTCAACAGACTGTCCAGGCTTTGCCTTCGTGACTCTGACTTCTGGCTTTTGTGGCTGAATGTCTTGGCATCTCCCCACCTCGCCAGTAAACATACACTTCTGCCTCGTGTAATCTCTGCATACTTGCAGTTAGTTACATTCCCAGGCCTGCTGTCCTGGGGCCTCTTCTGTGCCTTTCAGGTAACTTAGTATACGTCTGAGCTGATCTGTATGGGGTGCGTTCGTGGTTCTGCCCTTAGAGGACAGTCTCATTTCCCATCTCACCTGTCTCCTGTGTATCATGGACCAAACATGGTGTCATGCTTATCGTGCATGTGGAGAAACGGAGGCTAGAGAGTCTAAGCTTTTTGCCCGAGATGACATACCATGCAAGGACAACTGTGTGAGGCAGAGTCGCCTGGCAGAGAAGCCAGCCTCCTTCCACCGAGTACATGAAAACCAAGCTGGAGAAGTGTCTTGGAGTCTCTGGGACCCGGTGACTCACTCTGAAACTCTATCCCCGGTAACCTCTAGTGTGGGCTCCCCCTCCAGCGGCCCAGAACAGCTGATCCAACAGGTCTTTCCTCAGCGTGACTCTTCTGATGCCAGGCCTGGGAAAGGGGAGCCCCTCCCATCTCGGCCCTTTCAGGCCGTGGTTGTGATTTGGATGACGCCTTTAATCACAGGGTTCATTTTACACTGGTTCTGACAGATGAATGCACATTAATAGCAATCAGCCTTTTTTGTCATCTTATTCCCACGTGACTGTCCTCTGGTATCTGAGTATGCTGACACCGTGTGTGTGTGTGTGTGTGTGTGTGTGTGTGTGCGTGTGTGTGTGTGTGTGTGTGTGTGTGTGTGTGTGTTTGTAGAATAGAGAGGGGCCAAGTGTAGACAGGCCATGCTTCTCTCCAAGGAAATGGAGCAGTCGGCACATCTCAGTGATGAGGACTGGAGCCCTTGCCAGGTGGCTGAGAGTGTGGGAAGAGGCGTGGCTGATGTTCAGCCGTGGGCACCGTGTGGTATAGCCTCACTGTGTGTGTGCTGTACTGGTCAATAAAAGTGTTGAAAGAGTCCCCTCCTCCTGCTAAGAGCTTGTTGCTTTTTACTAGGTCAGTGTAGCACATTGGAAGGAGCCCTCAGCTGAGAGGAGAAGACCTAGGTTCTAGTCCAGACTCTTACCTCCTGGCTATGTGGTTCTAAGCAAGTCTTCTTAAATGAGTTGGATTAGGCGATCACTTTAACCTTGTCGGCTCAGTTACTCTGTACCGGCTCTGCAATGATGCTTTTAGGGGCTTGTGTGTGTATGTATAGGTCACCTGTGCTTCTTCAGGCTTTTGAGAACCTTTTGTGCTACAAAGAAAGCAGACCCCAGAGACCAGATAGGTTTGTGTAAAAAGTTTCTGTCTCCTGAACTTCCAGGGCAGGATGGGAACCTCAGAGGTCAGGAACTTCCCCAAGCAGCCTCCAAGCTGCTGCTCTCTCTGTAGCCTGTCCAAGACTGTTGAATGATGGTGTGGCTCCCGGCTGGGGGAGAAGAGTGTTTACGGGGACTTCCTGTTCTGCAGAGAATGCTTAAGTTCAGGGGCCAGCTCCGTAAGCCCAGCACTTACTTGGACGCCTGGTGCAGGCAGTGTGTTTCCAATGACTGTGGCTGTTGGCTGGTTGGGTGAGTGAATATGATTTGTGTATGAGGGTGTCATTAAATCAGGAAGAATTAAGTACTTAGCAGTTGGATCAAATGAAGTCTTATTTGCTACTCTTGGCTGTCACGTTCTTCTCCCTCTTTCTCATTCCATCAGTCTTCCCATTTGAAAAAACATGGATCAGAGCCTTCCTAGGCATAGAGAGGCCTCAGTGGAAACTGCTAACTTCATTATATTATGAGCAGGACTTCTTCAGTGACTCTGACCATCAGATGCTTTATTCTAACACAGGCAATAGCCAAATATATTGGGATCATCTCTTATTGAGATGTAAAGAGAAACAAAAACATCTTTTTGGTTCTATTAATGTGCCTACAATGCTGTTGTCTTTAACTGGCACCAACAGATAATGACTCTCAAGTTCCCTTATGCATCTTAGGTTGTGTTTGTGGCATAACCCAGCCACAAAGATGACTGGCTTTGCTTTGTGGCTTCTCAACCAGCACATTATCTTCAACTCCCAGCAAGGCCCAAGTACTGATTTTTTCTGTGTATATGATAATTATTATTTATTACAGTACTGGCATCACACTACAGCACCATTGGCTAGGGAGTGGACTTCTGAATAAGGAAGATTAGTCTTGAACTTCATCCAAAGGATTTTTCTACAAAAGGACTAAAGGGCCTCTGTTTCCTGTGTTTTTTTTTTTTTTTTATACACACCAATAAGTGTATTGGAATCCCCTAAAGCATTGTTTTAGAAAGGCTCTGCTGTTCTCATTAACAGATATTTATTGTGTCTAAAGGAACTGGGTAGGATACATAGGGGTATTAGATTAGCAAAATTAATTAGCTTTCCAGCAAAATTAGCTATATGCACACATAGGTCTATCATAGCTCCTATAGCATTGCATTTTAGTTATTTGTGTCTTTCCCCCATAGGCTCTGAGCCATTAAGGGCAAAGACCATGTGTTCTCTCTGGTTCTATTTTATCTGTTTGGGAAGGCAGAAGACCAATGGGAGCCATCTGATTGTTATTACACACTAAGATGATAACAAGTACATCTAACAATAATAGGTAACACTGAAATTTAGCCCCTGCCATTTGCTAGGCTTTGTTTGATGCAGTGTATAATTATTAGGTCTGCACATCCATCCCGTGAGGTAGGTACCATTTTTAGGTTTGGTTTGCAAAAGAAGATTGAGTGACTTGCCCGAGACCTCAAGTCCCTTCAGTGGTGAAGTTGGGGTTTGAACCAGGTCTGTCTTGTTCAGATCCCAAGTGGGTTCTTCCTGTCACCGTGTTGCTGTGTGTGAACTAATCTCCTCAGACTCCTTTAGAGAAAAACTGCTCTATAGGAGGTGCCTAATTAATCAATCCAGTGTCTTTAACTTCTAACCTGTACCCTGTCACTGGGATATCACATTGCAAGGAAACTAGTTTCCGGCTCCAAGAGTACTGTTCATTCCTATGAAAACACACAGCTTGGAATTATAAAACCAGAATTTGGGAGAACAATCTTTGGAAGTGCTCTAGTCTGATCCCCTAACAGAGGACAGGAGTAGACCAGAAATGGTCCTGAGGTCACCCAGGCAGTCAGAGCCGGGACTAAACTGAATCCAGTCTTCTTTCTACCATGTTTTTTGCTAGTTTTAACACAGGCATGTTAGGGATTTTGTGCATTGTGTGAGAGCTTATTAGTGCTTCAGTTTTGAATTGTGTTTTCTAGATCTGTATGGGTTATACCTTAAGATGGGTGGTAGCTGTGTTTTCAGACTAATCCCATTCTGTCTGGAGGTGTGGGGAACCTGCCAAGCTGAGTTACTTTGGCCTTTGCAAGGTGGTTTTTTCTTTTTTTTTTTTATTGTTTAAGAAGTCACCATTGCTTTCAAGAACATTAATAAGGGTTACAGATTTTGTGGTGTGCTTCCTGATAATTTCCAGTGGGATAGGAAATAAATGGAAGTACAGAGTTTTCCTCTACTTCTGGGTTCCTAGGGAAGACCTCCAAAGATGCCATATCCGTTGCTGGGTTCCATATCCCTGACTCTGTTTTCTGTTTTTGGCACTGTTCCAGGCTGACTACCTCTGAACCAGGTTTCACTCCCTGCCAGGAAATTTTGGAATAACAATGGCTGTAACGTTTCGTGGAGGACTGGATATTTACACTTATTAGATAAAGGAAAGAGAAGAATCTGTACTTAAGGATGTGCTCGCCTCATTCAGCAGTCTTATAAAAACATGCACTGCAAGCCCGTTACCCTCTCTCTCTGTTGAAAGTGAAAGGCTTCCTGACAGTGGAGAGTGAAAACCTTTGATTCTGTCACTTGGAGTAGCAAAGAGATGTGGGGTCTAGAGGTAGACAAGTTGGGCTTTAATTGCCACTGAACTAGATGGCCTTGCAGGGGAGTAAGTTAGCTTCCTGAGCCTCATTGTTTGTCTTGAAAGTTGAGATCAATTTTGATAGTATTAGGGAAGCAGCATATAAAGTTCTTAAGTGGAAGAAAATACTTTTCTTCCGTATCAACTGGGAAATTTCCAGTAAGAATGAGAAAATGAAGCAGCTGAATATGACTCTCCTGTATCTTTCCTTTTTCACTTTCTCACTTTGTGTTATTCTGGGTCCTCCAACAATTAAATGCCATGACAGGATTAAATGCCCGTGGGAGAAAGTAGGGAGGCAAGGCTGGCATAGCTGTCAGGTGTAGTGTGGGTCTGACTCCAAGTGAAGGAGCACAAAGGAAGGAAGGAAGACAGGTTGGGTGAAAGTCTCAGGCTCCAGTGTGGTCCGAGGAAGGTTTGGCAGGGCCGCCAGGGAGTTCTCATTGTCTGTCAGGGGATCCCTGTGTCTCTGAGGATGGGCCTACTCAGAATCGACGGACACTGGTCACTGTCTGGGAGTGGGGTCCCTGTGTGCACCTAATGATGGATTTTGAATGCAGCTCCTGGGGTCCCTGGGTTAGTTAAGGAAGGAAGGAAGGAAGGAAGGTGAAGTCGCTCAGTCATGTCTGACTCTTTGTGACCCCATGGACTGTAGCCCACCAGGCTCCTCAGTCCATGGGATTTTCCAGGCAAGAGTACTGGAGTAAGTTAAACTTCCTGTAATTGGTGGCTGTGTATTTCCATTTGTATGACAGACTCTTTCTTTCTCTAGAAAATTTTTATTAGCCAGTATGTGAAGCAGAACCTTCCTTCAAGTTAAGCTGCTCTATCTCATGACTTTTTAATTACCTTGGAGTGTGGAATACATTTTTTAAAAAGAAGAAAAAAACAGAAGGGGAGGCTGCTGGGGTGGGGAGAGGCGGGGAGAGGGATGGGCTAATAAACTAATTCAGAGTTCTCTTAAAAGGCTCAGCAGCGCCACAAGTGTCCTTTGTAGGTACAGAGGGGACAGAGAGTAAGAAAAACGAGCTATTCCCCAGTTCTGGATGTTGGCGAAATGCTGGACGGCTGCCCCTAGGGTATCAGCATGCTCTGCCCGCTCACATTTTTATCTCTGTTCCTTTATACTTGTGGAGCTAGTGAGGAGGTAGATCTGTCCCCCTGGGCCTTGCTCGTTGGCCTCAGCGATGTCACTGCTTGCGCTCCCAGTGGTTCCAGTAGGGCCCTCCGGAGCCTGGACCTCAGGCTGAAGGAGCCTGAAGACCAGCCTGGCTCAGTCCTGCCGGTCCTCCCGGGGCTGTCTGCAGGGTGCTTTTTCCTTCAAAAGTATTCAGAGGTGCCTCGGGCTTTAGAGGGTGTCCCCCTGCCGTTCCTCTTCCTCGTCTCTTCCCTCCTCCGCCTCCTTTTCCATTCCCGTTTGAACGTGAAATGTCTTCATTCCCTGGCATATTTTGGAGACCACATCTCATTGAGGACAGAGAGTAGCAAAACTGAAAATTTCCTCCCAAAGCTACCACATTAAAAAAGGAGTGGTTTCAGGCATATTTTGGAGCTCTGAGTTTTCTGAGGACAGTTAAACTGAATTTGGCTCTAGTTATTATTCAATAATATATCTCTCCTCCACAGTTGAAGCCAAATTTGATTTATAATCCCATTAAGGTAGGTCATTAGCTTTTCTTTCTCTCTTTAAAAACATTTTTTTCCTGAAAATTTTTTCCTTAGAAGACTATTAGAAAAGTGAGGGAGAAGGGTGATGATCTCTTTGTTGTTGTTGTTGTTTTTTTTTCTCTATAAAGTTTGGAAAGTGGAGGAGATGTTTAAAACAAGTTTAAAGCAAAGAGAAGAATCAAGTCATTTTTAAGACATCCAGAACCTCCTTCTGATTCAAGCTATTGAGATAATACATTGAGTCTGAATTATACCAGAGCACTGGTCAAAGACTCAGGAGAACTTGAGTCTAGTCTTGAGTGGCTATTAACTATGGGGACACCTTGCTCAAGAAACTGCACTGCTCTGGTCTTATTTGAGAGATGATGGCATAGGAAGGATATACATTGTGTGGGGAGGAGTAGAGAGCCTTTAGTTCTCAAGGTGTTGGAACATCATCCAGACCTTGAGGAGACTGGGTTAAAATGCTCCAACCATATTTGCCTCAGGTTCTTTGAATAACTGAAACATTGGTGAGTCCTGTCTACCCTCCAAACCCTTTGAGTTATTTTGATAATTTCTTTATCCCTTCATAGATTGAATGGATTCATGCAAGGATTACTGTAGTTGTTGTTTAGTTGGTCAGTTGTGTCTGACTCTTTGTGACCCCATGGACTGCAGCACCCCAGGCTTCCCTGTCCTTCACCATCTCCCGGAGCTTGCTCAGACTCATATTCACTGAGTCAGTGATGCCATCCAACCATCATATTCTCTGTGGTCCCCTTCTCAAGGATTACTACAAGTAATGCAAGGATTATTACAAGACCTTTAAAGGGAAATATAATGGGATTTTATGACTTTTTTACTTAAGTGGATTTTAATGGAATTTTCAGAAGAAGAAAATTAGTAAGTGAAAAGATGTCTGTTTATTTTTTGGCCAGGATTTTCTATACGGATACTCATATCACTTTAAAAAGGAAAGTATTTTTTCTGCCTGCTGTGGCCCCTTCTGATATTCCTCAATAAAATAACATAAGATTCCCTGGGAGTCGGGAGTCCTGGGAGTCCTTCTCTTCAGATCTTCCAGAGAAAGAAAAATATTTATTCTGTATTATTTGCTTCATTATTCTTTCCTTTTTTTTTTTTAAATTTTTTTATTAGTTGGAGGCTAATTGCTTCACAACATTTCAGTGGGTTTTGTCATACATTGATATGAATCAGCCATAGATTTACACTTATTCCCCATCCCGATCCCCCCTCCCATCTCCCTCTCCACCCGATTCCTCTGGGTCTTCCCAGTGCACCAGGCTGGAGCACTTGTCTCGTGCATCCCACCTGGGCTGGTGATCTGTTTCACCATAGATAGTATACATGCTGTTCTTTTGAAACATCCCACCCTCACCTTCTCCCACAGAGTTCAAAAGTCTGTTCTGTATTTCTGTGTCTCTTTTTCTGTTTTGCATATATATTCTTTCCTTTTGATGAAAGTATTAGTTGCATTCCTTAGACATGCAAGGAAGAGTCTTGCCCAGATCACCTTCAGCAGAGGCTTATACCAGGCTGGGAGGAAATGTGGGCTGGCACACGATGCTTCCTCAGGGGTGCAGTCCTGAGAGGAAAGCTATACACCTGGTCTCAGAACCCACCTACCATTACTGGGAGCTCCATCTAGGGCCTGATTGTCTCCAAGGAGAGGATTTGATTGGGTGGAACTGGGTCTTCTCAGGCTTCCCAGGTGGCGTTAGTGGTAAAGAAACCAATGCAGGAGATGCAAGAGACACAGGTTTGATCTTTAGATCAGGAAGATTCCCCTGGAGGAGGGCATGGCAACCCACTCCAGTATTCTTGCTTGGAGAATCCTTTGACAGAGGAGCCTGGCGGGCTACAGTCCATAGCATAGTAAAGAGTCAGAAACAGCTGCAGAGACTTAGCGTGCACACCTGAGTCTTCTCGTCATGGAGCTCAAGGACTGGGCAGGTCTGGCCAGCCCCTCTGTGACACTTGACCTTGCTCATGTGCAGGCGGCGCTGATTCTGAGCCCCATCGATCATGGCTGATTAGCAAGGACGGTTCATCAGTTGCATACAGCGTAAGCCAAGTCACCCACACTCAGAAAGAACCCTCTTTGAGGTTACTTTCCTCTGGAGGGGCAGTGGGTGTGGCAGCTCCTCAGACCTTTATGGGCTTTTTGGTGCATTGAGTTATTAACTCTTCTATTAACTTTGAACAATTACAACAGAGTAGCAAGGACTCTAATGAGCAGACTTTCCTGATGGTGAGCGCACTGAAGCTGGATCCCTCAGGAGCAGAGAACCTCACTTGTTAGCCCTCCCAATATTCAGCTCACAGTGGCTGTTCATTGAGTAACACCAGGAACGGGTCCTGGCCAGGGACAATGGGATCCCCATCAGCTGGCTGTCTTTAGAATGTCAGGAGGCCCTCCTGTGCAAAGCCCAAGACTCCAGAGGAAGTATGCTGAGATTCTCCTATTAGGGATTTCAATTTACACCTTTTCATTGGTGTAGAAAAATGGCTGTCAACCCTAGGGTCACATCACAATCACCTGAAATGTTTGTTAAAGCTAAACTGGCCTCACATAAGCTTACACCATCATCGTATGAATGACTCCAAAGAGCCAGAGCCCTGGCATCTGGAGTTTTGTAAAAACATACAAGCCAGACTTCCACTTTTCAGATGGGTGCATTTTTCTCTATTCTTCCTGCTAAAGTGCAGCTGAAAACCCTGACTATTATCTGTAAAACAAACCTAAGATTCTGAAAGGTGGAGAAAAGGCAGCCTGGCTGGGGACACAAGGAAGGAAACAGTTGTGAGTTCCCCGAGGTTAGTTTTCATCTCGTTTATCCCAGACTCAGAGTCAAAGAAGCCTGCTACCCAGATATGACAGTGGGAACAGACACAGAACCCCAGCAAAGCCTGCTTTCTCTCCAACCCAAGGAGGAGGGAAGGGGAGGCCCAGCAAGGCAGAAAACTTCCAGCCAGAAAACACGGAAAAGCTCCCCCCACCCCAGGCCAGCAAAGACTGTGAATGGGCAGCCTAGACGCTCCCCTTGCCAGGAGTCACAAGGGACTGCAGACTCCCCAGCCGAGAAGAGTGTAGGGCTTCCAACCCTGCGAGCTGGTAATGAACCCACTCCCCATGTTCTCTTCCGTGGAGAGCCAAGAATGTTCCCCCCAGGTGTCCTGAACGCACTGCCCCTGACAAAGGCCGGTGAAGGTGGAGCAGAATTCTCTGTCCCTGCCCTGCAGGTGCGCCTGAGGGCTTGAGGTGGCTGCTTCCCCCGACGTACCGGGGTGCCGCTGACTTCATCAGGCGTCTGGGGTTCCAGTATTGCCCTAGAATCCTCTCCCACTGCCATCCTCCACCCCCGTTCCTGTCCACTCCCCCAGCTGCTTAGCTTCCATCTCCTTTGTGTTCACAGTAGGTTAGGTTCACAGCCAGGTGAATATCCTATTTGGGGTGACTATAAATGTACTAGTTAGCTTGCCAGGCTTGCATTCAGCCTTTCCCTCTGCTCTTTAAGGGAGGGAGGCTGGGGTCCACATTGCACATGAATTTGATAGCATCAATCAGTCTCTGTGGCAACTCCTCTCTTCTGTTCTCCCTGCTTCTCCTGCTCCACAGGAGTGATGTATTATCTTTTTTCCTGGTTACTTCTCCACAAAAGTGTGATTTAGACTGTGGTCCCCTGAGACCCTTTGGCTCCTGCCTACTCTCTGCACCCTTGAGAGACACTCTCCTAAAGTGCTTGAAGGAGACACATCAGACCAGATACTTGACATTTTCCACTTGTCCATTTGGAGCAATCCACTCCAGGCCTCTTAGAGGGAACAAGGCCAGAAGCAAACGCATGTGTTTGCATAAGCATTAGTAGCTCAATGTGTGCCCTGGTTCTGTAGCTGAGGACAAGCCTAACTTATTCATTTACAGCTTCTTTTATTGCAGAAAAAGGAGTGGACGTGGGATGAGAGCAAGATGCTGGTGATGCAGGACCCTATCTACAGGTAAGAGCCCCGTCTCCAGGGTCCACCGGTCATCTCTTGGAGCCATCTGTCGGGGTGGTAGGTCCAGACAAATAAAAATAAATTTCTCCTTCCCCCTCTTGAGACCTGTTGTTTCTGTAGATGTAAGTACAAGAAGCAGATCTGCCATATCTTTTAGAGAGGAAAATTCTTCTCGTAATTGCACTAAGGGAACTTTGAAGGGTTTCTGCTTGAGGTTTAATCCAACTCTTTTAGTTGTAACTTGAGACCTTTTCATTTGGTATCAGTTATATTTTAACTGAAATTTCACGATTGTATGTATGTTGATCAAAATGAGAGAAGTGTGTTTTTCCATTACCCTATGCTTATAATTTCCCACAGTTAGTCTGTTCTGCCTTTCTGCCCCCTCAGAAACTGAGCATGGATAAGGGGGTTATGTTCATTTGGGGCAGCAGGAAGTCCCAAATAGAATCGATAGAAATTGCGTTCATGGGGAGACGGGTATTCCTACAGAGCCTAGATGACTGCCGTCCACGTGTACCCCGGGCAGAGGAGTGCCTGATGGAGACACACACACATCCAGGGCCCTGCTGGGACCCACACAGACTCTTGATCCCTGTGTGTCTTCCTTCTGTCCTGTGTCTCTGCTGGTCAAGCCCTGTCCCCCTCTTCTTCCTTCCTGTTTTTTTCTCACTGGGGAAAGGGTATTAGCTATTCCTTTGGGATTTGGGGGTTCTAGATTTAAGTTCTTACTTTATCTCCTCTCAAATTACTTGCCTTGGTTGGCAAAGTGAATTAAAGTTGGGACTCACCTGAGAAGTCAGCATTTATGGTGGCCTTGCCATCTAGATTAAAGAGGAGATAACTGTGAAATGGAGTTTCCATTCATTCAAACAAATATACACATTTAGAACACTTACCCTGGGTACTATGCTAGGTAATTTAGTAGATGACTAAAATAAGTCCCTTGTTCTCAGGAAGTTTTAGTGAAGCAGGGAAATGGAACACTGAACAAATCATTACAGTACAAGACAGTGTGTCTGACAAAGTGAATTTCATTCTCTGTGTTTCCTTTGTACTTGTGTTTGTTGAAATAATTGTTATGTGTTACTGCCACTTAAAAATGTATCTTTTACCACTAGGCTATGAGGCTCTTATCAGTGAAGAGCTGTGTTCAACTCACTTTTGTATTTCTAGCACCAAGCCTATGTCTGTTCTCTATGAGGCATTTAGTAAATGTGTGATGGGTAGATGGATAAATGTATTGAATTAATAATCCAAAAATTAAGTTAACGTAAGTGTTATGGTGATTCACGGGAGGGAATGATCACTTTCTACTAAAGTGATAAGGAAAGGCTTCAGAAATAAGTTGTGTCATAATGGGGCTTGAATGGACAAACCTCTGTCATTTGCACCTCATGAAAGGAAGAGTTTCTTGGTTTTTTGCTTTTACTTTTTACAGTGGCATTATATACATATAAAAGTGACATCTGTGTGGGTGCTGGCCATGAACTTTAATCTTGCCTTTTCCTGGTTTGAAAGAAGAAACTTTCCCCAAAGTTTCATATCCCAAATAAGCTGTTGTTTTTATTTATTCTTATAGCAGCTTTATTGAGGTATAATTGACATACAAACATTGAGCATATTTAACATGAATAATTGGGTAAATTCTGACATATTACATTTGACTTCTAGAACTGTCACCTCAGCCAAGATACTAAGCATACGTCTCCCTCCAGAGTTTCCTTGTGTATTCGTTCCCTCTCATCCCTCCCTGCCCCATCTCCCTTCCTCCTTCCTCAAAAGTCCCTAGACAGCTACTCATTTCCCT
This sequence comes from Cervus elaphus, assembly GCF_910594005.1. Taxonomy (NCBI): domain Eukaryota; kingdom Metazoa; phylum Chordata; class Mammalia; order Artiodactyla; family Cervidae; genus Cervus; species Cervus elaphus. The sequence continues at coordinate 30,457,606 of NC_057834.1, read as the reverse complement.
TCTGTTACTGGAGATGAGTTTGTATTTTCTTGAGTTTTGTATAAATAGAATGAAAAGTATAAGTACAGTATACCCCTACTTTTTCTTGGTCTGGCTTCTTTCATTTAGCATATATCCTTGCCACTGCATATATCAGTAGCTTATCCCTTTTTATTACCAAGTTGTTTCCCATTGTATGAGCTTCCCAGGTGGAACTAGTGGTGAAGAATCCACCTGCCAATGCAGGAGACGCAAGAGATGCAGGTTTGATTCCTGGGTCGGGAAGATGTCCCAGAGTAGGAAATGGTAACCCACTCCAGTACCTTTGCCTGAAAAGTTCCACGGACAGAGGAGCCTGGCAGGCTGCAGTCCATGAGGCCGCAAAGAGTCGGATACCACTGAGCGCATTGAGCGCGTCCCATTGTATAGCACAATTTACTTAGCCATTCACATTTAATGGGCATTTTGGTGATTTCCAGTTTTTGACTGTTACCGTGAAAACTTCTACAACTGTTGATATACAGTGTTTCTGTAGATATATGTTTTTGTTTTTCTTGGGTGAATACCCAGGAGTAGAATGATTATTTGTTAGGTGTATGCTGAGCTTCTTTTTAAAGTGAATTTTAAATGGTTATCTCTTTGGTTGGTGAATCTCAGAGTGACTTTTAAGGTGTGTCTCTTTGTTTTTTGGCTGCACCATTGTTTATTTACTGGCTGTGTTTCGGGGGCATGCAGGATCTTAGTTGCTGCTGCTGCTGCTAAGTCACTTCAGTCGTGTCCGACTCTGTGCGACCCCGTAGACGGCAGCCCACCAGGCTCCCCTGTCCCTGGGATTCTCCAGGCAAGAACACTGGAGTAGGTTGCCATTTCCTTCTCCAATGCATGAAAGTGAAAAGTGAAAACGAAGTCACTCAGGCGTGTCTGACTCTTCGAGACCCCATGGACTGTAGCCTACCAGGCTGCTCCATCCCTGGGATTTTCCAGGCAAGAATACTGGAGTGGGTTGCCATTGCCTACTCCAGGATCTTCATTCCCCTACCAGAAATAGAACTTGCGCCCCCTGCAGTGAAAGCATGGAGTCTTAACCACTGCACTGCCAAAGAAGCCCCTGTTGAATTTTTTATGAAACTGCCAAACTTTTTTCTAAAATGATTGTCCCATTAGTTCCTTCACATCTCTGCCAGCATCTAGTATCATCAGTCTTTTTAGCCCTGCATATTGGCATAATATAGTATCTCATTGTGGTTTTAATTTGCATTTTCCTAGTGAGTAACTATGTTGAGCACCTTTCCATCACATGTGCCATTTGTATATCTTTTGTGAAGCATCTGTTCCAGTCTTTTAGCCCATTTTTAATTTAGGTGTTTTGCTTTCTTTTTGTTGAGTTTTGAGGGTTCCTGATAAATTTTGGGTACATGTCCTTTATCAGATATATGATTTGCAAATATTTTATTCAAGTCTGGGTTGTCTTTATGTCAGTAGTGTCTTTTGAAGAAGTTCATATTATATCATTTGTGCTTTTGGTGTCATATCTAAAAAAATCTTTGCTAACTCAAGGTCACAAAGATTTTCTTCTGTGTTCTCTTCTGGAAGCATTATAATTTTAGACTTTAGGTATATGATCTATTTTGAATCAATTTTTATATGATGTGAGGAATATATCAAAAGTAATTTGGGGGCAGTTTTGTTTTGTTTTTGCTCTGCAAATGAATGTCCAGTTGTTCCAGGCTCATTTGTTGAAAAGATTGTTCTTTCTCCACTGAAGTACCTTTGTTGAAAATCAGTTATCCGTATCTGTGTGGTTTATTCAGAACTCTTTATTCTGTTCCCTTTATCTAATTGTCTGTCTTGATACCAGTACCACAGTGTCTTGATTGCGGTAGCTTAACAATCATTGAAATCAGATAGTCTTAGTCTTCCAACTTTGTTCTTTTTCAAAGATTTCTTCCCAATTAGTATAAATATGGTATATCTTTTTCCATTCATTTTTTAAGAAGAAAAATGGGTTTTGGTGGGGAGTAGAAGACATCAAAGAAACCTTAAAGTGAATTTTTCTTTGGCCAACCCCCACCTTAAAAAAAAACACAAAACCCTCCATACTGCAGACCTTCTGGTTGTAGATGTCTTGCGGGTATCTTCCTGATGTATCAAAATTCAGCAGCCTATGTTTTTTTAACAAAAGAATGACGTCTTCTTAGTGCTATTCCAGTTTCCTAGTTACTTTTCCCCCCTCCTGGGTTTTTTTTCCCTCATGTATTAAATTGTGTTTTAGTCTCTGTACATGTGTGTATATATCTGTGTGCTGTGGGTAGATGAAAGAGGACTTTTTTCTAAACTGTGTGTGTCCCCTTTTGTCATCATTAAGGACATTTATTATAATGATAATATATAGTAACATTTACAAATGGGCTTTTTCTTGGGGATAATTATTTTCCTGCCCTTAAGGAACCACTCTAGTTGGATTCAGTAGTACTGTTGAGGAATACATAATTGCTATGCCTTTGATTATCGCAACATTCACGTTAGGAAAATTCCTTTATGGTAAAAACAGTCTTACTAGTTAAAAGAGATGACTTTGCGGTAATGAAAAGTAATAACGAAGTAATGAAGTTTTTGTTTTTATTAAGTCAGAGTTTCAGTTTAAATCTTTTGCATCCCTCACACAGAATAATAGAATCATTTTTTAAATTGTGATGAAATATATACATATGTGTATGTATATATGTGTGTGTGTGTGTATAAACATAAAGTTTGCCATTCTGTCCACTTTTAAGTATACAAACGAGTGGCCTTCATTACATTGACTGTGTTGTGCAGTCAGGATCGCTATCTGCTTCCAGGATGTTTTCATAACTCTAAACTTTGCATCCATTATGTACAAACTCCCTACTCCTTCTCCTTGAGCCGCATGTAACTTTTACAGTCATGAGCTTTAAGAGGTTAAAGTACTATGGTGAACATCTGGTTCATTTCCCCTCCATTACAGGATGCCTCTATTTCTCCAAAGTATTTGCTGTTATGGCATTCTTCATTCAGTGAAGGCAAATGTCTCTGTTTATGTAATTTTTGTCCATTTATCCTAGCTCTCTTCTCTGGAGCCACATTTGATCTTATTTCCTTAAAGTTTCTGAAGCCATTCTTCATATTTTTTCTAGACTTCCTAATTTCAAAACATCATATTTCTTCATAAAATATGTTAGAATTTAATATAATGTTCCAGTGTAAATTTAGAGACACAGATTTATCCTCATGATACAGAATTTTGCATTTGTTTTTTAAGAATTAGATCATACTATGTTTTATTCATGTGTTAAACAAACTGTGTTAAGTCGTACATTGTGGTGGATTTAATTGTTCAGAATCCTCAGGATATTCACAGTAATTGCTTTCAATCAAGATTTTTTTACCCATTCTTTATTTCTGCAGTTTTCTGCTTTATTTTTTAGCCTAAGTACATAACTTTACATACACTTTTGTTAAATTAGATGCATTTCATTTGAACCTATTATTCAAAACTTTTGGATACTTGTGAATCCTGGAAGCAGATAACTATGACTGTTATGGCATGAGGGATTTGTTATAGGATTTAGGGTCAGGAAGATCCCCTGGAGAAGGAAGTGGCAACCTTCTCCAGTATTCTTGCCTGGAGAATCCATGGACAGAGGATGCTTGTGGGCTACAGTCCTTAGGGTCTCAAAGAGTTAGACACGACTGAACGACTAACATTTTAAACCTACACAATAATGGCAGGAGCCAGGAAGTAAAAGGTCCGAAAAAGACCAAGGAGGAGTCATGAGCCAGTCCTGGTGTGGGTTAGAAGCCAGCGCGTGCAGGATGCTAGGTGTGCTAGGGTGGAATCATGAAGGGGACAGGCATGGACGTCTGTGGGAGGCTGGTGACCCTTGGTGGCTGCTGCCTTTGGGTCTGCAGTTGCAGCTTCTGATGGCAGTGCTCGGTTCACTGTGGTTCTGCAGGGCTGATAGGAGAGCCAGATACGGGGCACAGAAGAGTGAGGGCAAATTACAGCTCACAAGTACCTCCTTTCCTGCCTCTAATGAGCAATGACCTTCAGAGCATTATTGCTACTTCATCTCAGCCTCCTAAATCCCCACAAATTTCTGTTGTGAGCAGTCCTCACTGTGGTTCTACAGTGAAGGGAATGCTGAGATACATAGTTGTAGCTTAGCTGAACTGACCCAATATAAACCTTCACAGCAGGTTCTAGTAACAGGTTAACTGTCCCTCTTCATTTTCTGTTACGTGAAATTTTAATATTTTCATCCAAGTCACTGATGAGACTGTTGAATAAAATGGGGAAGCATGGAAAATGAAGATTTCATGTTTTTATTTTTCCTCTATCTTCACTTCTTTAGTTAATATGCTTATTTTACCTTTTCTGATTTAAAGGGCATGCTCATTAAAAAAAAAAAAAAAAGCTTAAAAATAGCACTGGAGTGGCTATACTGTTATGGAAGTCACTGTGCTTTTGAATCACAGTTTTCCCTGCCTTGATGTCTTCTGCCTTTTTAGATTTATTGGGCACTGACAGAATTTACATATTTGATTTAAAAAGCCTCTAGGACATTTATGTTCATCATATTAGGGATCAGATTGTCAAACAAATAAAAATCTTTTTTTTTTTTTTAAACCAGAGGAAGTAGATTAATCAAACCTGAAGTTTCCAGGAGCCAGACTGGCAGTAATTCTCCAGTTTTGAGTATAAAGGATCAAGCCAGGTATATCCCCCACCCCCAGAGAGTTTCTAGTCATTCCCCAGAAATGGCATTAATTAAGATCCAAGCAGTTGGTGAGATGATTAGAAGTTGGAGGAAGTACATTCTGGTTTTGACCCTCCACATGGAGCTATGCTTTGATTTTTGAGCAAGTCAGATAAATTATTCAAGGCTAACTGGGGAAGGGAGGAGAGAATGCGTGGAGAGCGGATGTGTGTTGCTGGTCGTTGTGCAAGACCCTGAGGAGAGCAGCGGTTTGTCAGTCTGGGTCTAACTGGGAGACGGTCTCACACAGCGTTTAAATAGGAGAAGGATTATGAAGAATTACTAAGCTATAACAAAACAGGACCTTCAAGATGTAAAGAGCAGTTCTAAGAGTCCTCTAGGGCTGAAGGAGAGTACAAAAGGGAGGACAATTGGGGGAGGAGACCCCTCTCCCAGACTGGGGCCCATGTTTCATGGTGGAGGATGTGATGTAGCATCTGAATGGCAGAGAGGCTCACGGGGTTGCCTCCACCAGGGCTTGTCCCCAGCTGCTGGGAAAAATAGGAAGCAATCCTCAGGGGCCAGGTGCATGAGAAGTGTGGCTGGTAGGTGGGCGCACAGAGGGAGTAGGGGTGTCATTGTGGATGGGGGCTTGGCATGTTCAGGACCTTCATGGGTAGGTGGGACTCACCCAGCCACATTGGGAACCTGAGCTCACTGAAAGGCTATGTTCTGGGCTTGTGGCTGGGACAGACCACCAGCCAGAGACGAAGCCCATTCCTCCTGCAGTGTCCTTCCACTGTACAGAGAAATTCCAACAGCCTGCCCAGTGTAAGGGAGTGAAGACATGAAGGGATTCTGTCCATTATCACAGAGCATGTATTGAAAGGGCAAGAAGTTGATAACTGGTACAGGCAATGAGCAAAACATAATTCCTGACTTTAAATCTATAGTCAGGTGAGCTTTGATGTATGTTTTCCTCGGTCTTGACAGCTATGAGTGGTAGAATCTGTCATTCCCATTCTTAAGATGAAGATACTGAGCTTCAGAGACACTGGAAGTTTTCCATGATCACGCAATCAGTAAATGGTCTGAGCACTGCCTGTCTGCTGAGCGTTTGCCCTCTGTGTTTGCTGCTGCACGCGGTCTTGTACACCTCTCAAAACAAGCACGGTCGTTTAGGTGCCTCCTTAGTTTTGTTGTTATCATTTCAAACTCATATATCACAATTCAGGACATTTTGGAGGATGCCGGAAAACTAGATTTTAAGGTGAACGAAATGTATTCTCTCGGGAATGGATAAACCTGTTCTCTGATACTTGGGGATTTCTTGGGAAATCAAGCACCCCATGTAGCTTAACTTAGTAGACAATCAAGAGTTTAAATGATCAAGCCAGACATGATTAAGGAAAGATGAATATCCTCAGATTCAGGAAGCATATCAAATTACAAGCAAGGTAAGGAAAAATTCTTTTTTAAAAATAAGGAATTGATTCTTAAACTCTGTTGTCTCACAGTAATGAAACTACACAATTTGGAAGATAACTATCTTAAAACAATCTGGAGGAGAAAAAAAATATTGCCTACAAAGGAACATAATTAGGCTGACAGCAAAAATGGAAGACAAAAGATAGTAAATTATCTTGTAGCACATGGAGAGTCAAGTGCTGAAGCTTAGAGAAGTGCTTCTTTAATACTTTCTTATTAGAGTAAGTATACTTATGACAGCAAAGTAGAAAAAATCCTAGGCAACATTTCGGAAGGCTTGAAGAGGAATGAAAAGAGTTATCCATTCTGAAAGGAGAGTAAAGGCAGAAGGCAGGCTGGTGTTTGAGATGAGGTTTGTAGTGAGTTCTACAAGAGCGTTTTCATTAGGGAGGTTGGGGCAGAATCTGCCAGGGAAAGAAAGGAGAACCATGGTACGATGAATTGGTGCTTAGCTGTGAGATCAAACGAATAACTACGTTTTTAAAGGAGGAGATAGTAACACCTTTATAAAGGGAAAAGGAAGGGATCCCATAGGGATTTCAGATAGTTTTTTAAGCGTTATTTTTAAAAGAAATTAGTTACTATCCTAGTTTAGGATATATAGATACATAATTAGGAGAGAAGATAGACTGAATAATAATTGATTACTCTGTTGTTCTGTGGAGCTGAAAAGGTCTCGGAATTCTTACAGCTCGCTCTCCAAAATCCATGTTGACCCTCCAAGATCAGATAGGGACCTCCCAGATACAGACAGTTCTGTTTTATGATCTCCTTTCTCCCAAACCTTCACACACCCAAGTCCTGAACTCAAACCCTGGGCCTGTCGTTGTCACTGGATTATGGAGGGGTGCTGAAATGTGAAGGGTCCTGAAGGAACCGGTTCTTTGCTTTTGTTACATACCTGTCTCTTGTGTCCTTCCTCATTTGTGATTTACAAGGGACAAGGGTGGCTGTGTGCATCTTCCCATATTAATTTTTCTGAGGATGAGTGTTCTCTCCTTCAGCCTCCCATTGTGTGAGTTTCTTGAGGAGCCTCTGCTAAACTGGGGAAACTGGTAACCAGGAATCTAGAAGCAGCCCAGCCTATCGATCTTTACCTAACTTCTTTTGTGTCATTTCAGGGCCAGCCCATCTGAAGCTCTGAGTATCCATCATTCTGTCATGAGTGATGTTTCATGTAGAGTTGATGTTTTTATTCCCTCCAGCTCCAGAACCTTTCACAGACAGTGTCTTTTTATACATACGCATGAGTAGGAGTTACTCATCCAATTTTATGCATGGAGAAGCTCATGAACTAAGACGGGGAAGGACAGTCATTCTGTCTGGCTTCGTTTAGTTCCCCAGGGCTGCTCTGCACTCCATGTTGAGTCCCTGGTAGAAATTCCACTCGCTAAGGTGCCAAAGCCTTTCACTGCCTGCCAGTTCTGTTGGTACATCCTCACTCTCCTTAGGTGACACCCATCTTCTCTGAGGTTCCTCAGACTTCCTCCTTTTCTTCGAACATCTTTGTGTCATTGCCTGCTGCCACTCTGCCCCTTGCTGTCTGTGTTTTAGACCCGTCTTCACTTGCTTCTTCAGCACCATGAGCACTGCTCCCCGTCTCTCCCTGGCCGTGTGTTCTGCTTTCAGCTGTCCTGAAGTCGCCCCCCTCATCCCTGCTCACCCCATTCAAGGGCACAACTTTTGTCAACTCTCGACTTCCTCCCCAGACCCTGAGCATGTTTTCACCACTGCCCACCATCCTGCGGTCACTTGTAGTCTGACATCGATTTCCATCACTTTGCAGGGGTCCCTCCCTCCATGTTTGTTGATGGTGCTCTCCACATCCCCAGATGCACCAGCGTTTTCTCGGTTCTGACGCAGGGCCACTTCTCTTCCTCTGTGTCTCCTCTTGTTTCGTTTTTTCCTGCCTTCTCTTTTGTTTGCTTTCAACCCTACATAGATATGTGCAATTTTTTTGTCCTGTGCCATTCTTTATCTTTCCTTAAAAGCAAGTTCTGCTGTTTAATCATCACAGGCTGATAGACTCCTTTGTGCTTAGGAAGGCTCAGTAAACTCCTAGGATAGACTGTGAGCCTCCAGCAAGGGACTGCTGACATGTAACTCATTCTCTGGCTCTGTGTCCCCTGCTCAGGTTACCTCACACACCCAAGACCTTCCTTCTCTCCCTCCTCTTCCTTTTTCATTTCTTTGACTCCAGAGTCAGAGTCATAGGCACTGTGTGGAAAGCACCAGGAACGCCAAAGCAGATAAGGTGTCGCTTGTCTCCTCAAGGTCCTCACAGGGACTCCTCTTTAAGGCTCAGGGGAATATGCCTGACGTATGAGCTTTACAATGACCAAATGATACATGTTTGTTGCTAAAAATAAAATCACGACACAGTTTTACCAAGGAAGAAGTCAGATGCCCTTCCTTCAACATTAGTTCCTTCTTAGTACCACTCTCTATGCAAATATGGACACTCAGGTATTTTTTTCAGAATTTGATATTCTGTGTATGTCTCTGTTCTGCCAGGAGCCCGTTTTTCTCTCAGTGATGTGTCAGGAATTTGCTTCCACATCTGTGCTTACTGTCTTCCCACTGGCTCTTTGATTCAGAGTTCCAAAGTCAGTGTGGTGTTTTCGGGTAAGCAGTGTGAGGGGGAATGCAGCGCACCCCAGATGTGAAGAGATCGTTTTGGGAAAGTGAACAAGGGAGAGATGGCTCAGTAATCTGAGGCTGATGGGGAGAGTGTCCGCATAGAAGTGATGGTGGCCGTAGACGGCATAGAGCGGTGTAGGTCTGTGAACTGTTGTGACCTTGGATCATTCAGACCAGTGACAGCCTGAATATTGAGAGTAATTAAGAGAATCATCTTGCTTAAGGAGCAAGGGAGAAAAAAGTTCCCGGTGAATTCAGCTAGAACCTTTGGTAGTTTTATCTTTGCTTTCTGCCTCTGGTGGATCCCACTTGATTATCAAATTCAATCATGGCAAAAGGGGGGAAATTTTGTCACGGTAACGCTTAAGCCTGAGCTCCACAGAAGCAGGAGCCACACCTGTTTTGTGTACTACCGTATCCTAGTGCCTGGAAGGATCCTTACTACATAGTAGGTGCTCAATAAATACTGCATGTCCAAGCTAGGGCAGGCTTGATTCACTTGTTTGCTGCACTAAAACATTCATTTCAAAAAGGCTGCTAAGCCTGCTTATCCTCTTGGCCTTATTCTGTACCCTTCTTTTTTTTTTTTAATTTTTTTTTGATGTGGACCATTTTAAAGTTCGTTATTGAATTTGATACAATATTGTCTCTGTCTTATGTTTTGGTATTTTGGCCACGAGGCATGTGGGATCTTCACTCCCTGACCAGGGGTGGAACCCACACCCCGTGCCTTGGAAGGTGAAGTCTTACCCACTGGACTGCCCTTCTTCATGGCCAGCAGCACAGCCTCAGAGAGGCCCAGAGCCAGCCAGAGAGCAACAAGGCGTGCATGGCAGAAGACTAAAGACAGCCACTGGCGCACGCAGAGTTAAAACCTCTGGATCAGTCTCTGTGCCAGGCCTTAGAGGGTATCTTTTACAGTAATAATCATGGAAAATTCAATTAGGCCATGTTTAGAAAGCTTCACATAATTAAACACTGTCTACCAGGGAGGGAATTTCCCTACGGAGGAAGAACCTGGGGAACAGGGAAAGCAGGCCTGGTCCCAGTTCTATTACTAAATGACTGCCTGGTTTCAAATGCCATTACTGTTAATGTGCTTCCTGTTTTTCTCTTTGAATACATAAAGAGAATCAGTTTAGAATTTGTGCAGAGCATTAAAGAGTCTCAGATAGGATAGTAAGTGCAAAATAACACCAGCCCTTCTCTGCTTGGCTTCTCTCCTTGCTGCCAAGTAGGCACTTGCCTGGTTTTCCGTTGAATGGTCTTGACCTTTCATGGGACACAAATACCTTTCAGAATATGGTGAGGACTGGATTCTCTGCCTTAAAAATTAATGTCTCTTGATACTTGCAAAATTTTGATTTGTTTTTTGACAATTTATGGACCCCATAGCCCTGAGGTTTATGAATTCCAAGGTAAGACCCCTGATGCCAAGAAGCACTATAAACCTCTTTGAATATTTTGCATCTCAAGCTAGGAAGGTTTATAACTGGTAGTCCTCCTGTAGGAGCAGAAGTAAACAAACCAGTCTAACTGTCTCAGTGATTTAATGCTTGAGTGATGGACAGGTATTACTTTAGCTTCTCAGGAGGTATTTGCATGTTGTTAGAGGAGCTGTCTTACTCAGAACACACCAGGTTTGTGTTGGTGGGTTTCAGGACGTGTGCGGGGAAAATATTTGTGTAGGAGGACAGCTCGTGGTACCTGAGCATCCTGGATTTGCATGGATGTGGGGAAGTGGGCGCAGGGTCTGCGTTTCCCTCTAGTGTGTGAGGATTATTGTGTGACCAACTTTAACACCAAAAATGAGTGAAGAGAGACTACTCTTGATTCAGAGCTGCAGCCCCTGTCAGATTAGCCCTTACTATTAATAGTAGCCTCCAGGATTGCTGCAGACAGAATCACAGCTCACCGCCCAGTGGCAGCTGGACCTGCCATCTGCACACCAGCCTAGAGGCTGTATTGCAGTGCCTGGTCCTCCAGCCTGGCTGGGAAGCCCCCCATGGGCTCCTCCTCGTGTCCTGGCACAGTCTGGAGGAAGGGTGCGGTGTCTCACCTCTAAATGTGCAGCCATGGTGAGTATAAGAGCATAGCCATGGTGAGCCTGCTCTTCCTTTCTGGTGGCACCGACCTCAGACGGTGGAGGTGAGGCTGACTGGGGGGTCCAGAGTGCAATGCATAGAATTCAGGAAATTTGCCTGGGGAAAAGCTAAACTGTCTGTGAGTCCCCACATCCTTTATCAGGAGACTCTGAGAAGCAGTTATTGAGTTACAGCCTTGCCTGTTTGCTGGCGGCAGTTATAACCAGGTTGTGATTAATCAAGTTCCCAGTGTTTGGTTAACATTGCTAAGTGTCAAGTTCCTAATGATCATTCAAGGTTTATTTTAAATATATGTCATGCCCACAGTAGGGATCTAATTTCTGTTTCTCCTGTGAAGCCTAGGACTCCAAGGCTGCATCGTCTTTAAGTTCATCCTTGTGCTATAGTTGTTTACCTGTATTTTTTAGGAGCTGTATCTTATTCACCTTTATGTCTTCTTGACTATTGTCTTGTACATTGTGCTTAAGTCATATTTTTTATTAAATCAAATTGATTTCTTTGTAAATCTTTACAAAATTCCCAGAAAGTGGGTACACTCATTTCTATAGACCTTTATCCAGAATTGGATGGATGGATGGACGGACAGACAGATGAGCCAACCAACCTGCAAATGTTTGTTGAGCCCTGAATGTGACTCATATGTAAAGATATTTGGGCAAGGTGACAAAAAGTGTTAACATTAGAACTTCAGGATGTATGTTCTGTTAGGAGATAATGAATAACACACAAATGATTATTGAAAAGGGATCCCTGCAGCTGAGAACACCGAGAAATGAAGTGGATTTGTTCAGCTTTGGAAATTTGGAAAACTCAGCAGTGGCCACAGGACTGGAAAAGGTCAGTTTTCATCCCAATGCCAAAGAAAGGCAATGCCAAAGAATGCTCAAACTATCACACAATGGCACTCATCTCACACGCTAGCAAAGTAATGCTCAAAATTCTCCAAGTGAGGCTTCAGTAGTACGTAAACCAAGAACTTCCAGATGTTCAAGCTGGATTTAGAAAAGTCAGAGGAACCAGAGATCAAATTGCCAACATCCATTGGATCATCAAAAAAGCGAGAGAGTTCCAGAAGGACATCTACTTCTGCTTTATTGACTATGCCAAATCTTTTGACTGTGTGGATCACAACAAACTGTGGAAAATTCTTCAAGAGATGGGAATACCAGACCACCTGACCTGCCTCCTGAGAAATCTGTATGTAGGTCAAGAAGCAACAGTTAGAACTGCACATGGAACAACAGACTGGTTCCAAATCGGGAAAGGAATCCACCAAGGCTGTATATTGTCACCCTGCTTATTTAACTTATATGCAGAGTATATCATGCAAACTGCCAGGCTGGATGAAGCACAAGCTGGAATCAAGATTGCCAGGAGATAGATCAATAACCTCAGATATGCAGATGACACCTCCCTTATGGCAGAAAGTGAAGAGGAACTAAAAAGTCTCTTGATGAAAGTGAAAGAGGAGTATGAAAAAGCTGGCTTAAAACTCAGCATTCAAATAGCTAAGATCATGGCATCTGGTCCCATCACTTTATGGCAAATAGATGGGGAAACAGTGGAAACAGTAGCTGACTTTATTTTCTTGGGCTCCAAAATCACTGCAGATGGTGACTGCAGCCATGAAATTAAAAGATGCTTACTCCTTGCAAGGAATGTTATGACCAACCTAGAGAGCATCTTAAAAAGTAGAGACATTGCTTTGCCGACAAAGGTTTGTCTAGTCAAGACTATGGTTTTTCCAGTGGTCATGTATGGTTGTGAGAGCTGGACCATAAAGAAAGCTGAGCATCTGAAGAATTGATGCTTTTGAACTGTGGTGTTGGAGAAGACTCTTGAGAGTCCCTTGGACTGCAAGGAGATCCAACCAGTCCATCCTAAAGGAGATCAGTCCTGAATATTCATTGGAAGGACTGATGCTGAAGCTGAAACTCCAATACTTTGGCTACCTGATGCAAAGAACTGACTCATTGGAAAAGACTCTGATGCTGGGAAAGATTGAAGGCAGGAGGAGAAGGGGCCAACAGAAGATGATATGTTTGGATGGCATCACCAACTCAGTGGACATGAGTTTGTACAAGCTCCAGGAGTTGGTGATGGACAGGCAGGTCTGGCGTGCTGCAGTCCATGGGGTCGCAGAGTCAGACATGACTGAGTGACTGAACTGAACTGTTCACTCCGCTCTTGGAAAGCCCAACATCTCTTCATGCAGTGAGATTAACCACAAAACAAGGCTGCCTTTGAACATATATCCGCTCCCCGCCTTAAGTTGGCCATGGATGCTAGCCCATCCTCTCTTATTTCTGTGCAGTTGGCTCTTTACTTGAGGGGTCAGTGGTCTTCTTCTGATTATCTTGGTCTTTGAATTTATCTCTTGTCCAGTTTGTCTCATAACTGGAGGGTGAGTGGGTGATGGGAGAGGATTTATTTGAGAAATGAAGCCATAATGAACATCTTGTTTTTTGGTGATGGTCCCAGTAAAAGGTGTTTTGGAGGGGAAGAGCCTCAGAAAGGCAACCCCTGATGCTCATGATCTGCACTTGGGTTCATTGTCCCTCATTGTCTCATTTTAGCATGTAATCAGTAGTTAAGGATGACCCTGACTGCTGGAGGTGGTGAGGTACTGCTGGTGGTTTTTCTTCCAAAGTTGGAGTGGCCATCCAAACAGTAGTCTGTGGCTGGATCTGCCTATCCCTACTCCCAAACACTAATAACAAAAGAAAAAATATATGTGTGTGCACATGCTAATATGTATATATACATGCATGCATGTAATACACATGCACACACATCTATCTTTAATGTCTGTGTATATGTGTTAAGAAGTATTTTTTTATATATTAAAAAACCCAAATCCCTCTCAACTGCCTTTGTTCATTGATGGGAAAGGCAAAGCCCTGAGGAAACAATTAAGCTGGTCAGATGCCTTAGCGGACAAAGGGGAATTTGATTGACAAGCTAAATGTATGAGTGAAACTGCAAGTGCTCATAAACCAGGTCCCCAGAGAGCTTTTAGTGTCCCTGGCTAGGTCTCCCTCCTCACCCTCCATGTATTTACAAGAAGCCCGTGCTTCAGTCTGTCAGAGCCAGGATGAATTCATATGTATCTCCTAAGAAGATTGCAGCAAAATGTTTCTGAGAACATGCTTTCCTATTGACCCGTGTCCTGGGGAAAGAAAAGTAAGTTAATGGACAGTAAAATGCAGGTCTGGAGTAGCTGACTCAGATGGCAAAGAATCTGCCTGCAATATGGCAGACCCAGGTTCGATCCCTGAATCAGGAAGATTCCCTGAAGAAGGGGATAGCCACCCACTCGAGTATTCTTGCCTGGAAGATTCCATGGACAGAGGAGCCTGGCGGGCTGTAGTCCATGGGGTCGCAAAGAGTCAGACACGACTGAGCGGCTAACACTTTCACTTTCTGTAACAGGTGAAAGAGCCTCTGCTTTTAATCAAGACTCTTTACTAAACAGTTGTACTGATCTCTTGCCTCAGCCAGTCTCATTCTGCCTACTTCCATGTCAGGCTCAACTCTCTGCCAGGGAAAGGCCCGGCTACATGAGAAAGGCCAGGCTACACGAGAAAGGCCACAGAGGAAGGGGAGAGAGGCCCAGCCAGGGGTGCATGCCCCCCCGTGCGGCAGGTTCCCACTTGGTGCCATTGACTCAGAGCAGGCACTGCTGTCTCTTCCCCAAGTTGGACCCCATCTTCTGCTGTCTCTGTTTCTTGAGCCATCATTTTCTCTGTATTTCCCCTCAATCTGGAGGCTATTTCTGTTTTGTTCCTTTTTTAGCCTATAAATAGACTCAGGTTTCACCATCTGAACAAAAAAAAAAAGATACTTCCAGAGCCTGCCATCCTCTCTTGCTCTTTTCCTGCCAGGCTCTTGGGAACGATCGCATTTGCTGTGTGTATTTCCAAGCCCCACTCATTTTTCAGCTCATGATAATTGGGCTTCCTGTGCTGTCTCCGAACGCTGCCCTTGCTTAGGTCACCAGGGATGCCTTAGTTGCTGTTAGAAGTCTCTGGCTCCTTTCTGTCCTCCTCCCGTCGTCCTCTCTAAAGCTCCTGGTGCCAGGCCTTTCCCTCCTGGAGCCTGTCTCCTCCCCCAGCTTCCATGGCTGTTTGCTCTTGTTCCTCTTCGCTCTCCTGGCCTTTTCCTGCTCTGTTTTCTTTTTCTGACTCCCCCTGTTCTGCCCTCCATTTAAATGGACACTGTTAAGTAGGATTCTGTCAATGATGTTTGCTCTTCTTATTCTTCGGGCTTCTCTGGGGATCTCATATTTTCCATGGCTTTAGCCACCCTCTGAGTCTGGAGACTCCTAAGTCTTGCCTCTCTCCTTGATCCCTTGTTTCCAGTTGTCTCATGGGCAAGTCCATCTGAGTTCTTTTGTGGCTTCTAGAGTTGACGTGCCTCGAGCCACGCTCCTCTTCTTCCTTCCCTCTACCCTCAGCTTCTTCCTTGTTCTGAGCCTCTTGGCCCAGTTCATGTTTAATCCACCCATCAAGTCACCCAAGTCACGTAACTCAGAATCTTCTCTCCCCACCTCCTTTTTCTCACCTCCAGAGAAAGGAGCACTGCCACGGCCTCGGTTCGGCCTGCAGCTTTTCTCTCCTGGACTCAGGCTGACCGGTCTGGCTGCATGGTCTGTGCACTGCGTAACTGCAGGCTGTACCCTTCCCCCCACCCTCTGCTTGGCCCCTGACTTACCCAAATGCCAGTTCTCATGACAGCCCCCATGTTTGTGGATGACAAAACTAAAGCCTGAGGATTGAAGGACTCACCCACTGTCTCACAGCTGTAAGCAGCAGAGCAGGGCTTTGAGTCCAGTTCTTCTGACTGGCAAGCCCTGGGGGCAGATTCTCCCTCTTCCCCTAGACGTTCCATGTTGCAGTTATGTCTTTATTGGCCTCCCTTCTGCCCCTGTACTCCTCAATCTACCCTGCACACCACCATGACCATCAACTACATCATCCCCCTGCTCAGCCCTCCCTCAGCGCCCTGAGCCCCAGAGGCGCGGGAGCGCCACGGCAGACGCTGACCTGCCGCTGGGCTCCCCTCTCTTGCCAGCCCTTCAGCACATCTGTGCCCCTGTGCCCGGGCACACTGCGGCGTTCGTGATGCCATGGCTTGGTCTGTGTCGTTTCCCTTGCAGAGACCCTTCTCCCTCCTCTGTCTCCGTGATGGTAGCTCTCCTTAGCTCCTTCCTCCAGGTCTGCTGCCCGCAGGGTGAGGTGCCAGCGAGGCCTGTGTGTGTGGACTGCATCGGCAGGCTTCTTCACCGTCACGAGGGTTCCTGCCGTCCAGGCACACTGTTCTCTCTCTGGGTTCTTGGGACCTGTCACTGCCCTCTTGGCCGTGGGGTGCTGAGGGCCCCCAGGGCTGCTGTGTTATCCTCCGGGGTTCCCTGCACTCTGCCTTCGTCTTTGTAAATCATCCCTAATTGACTCTCTGCAGATGACTCAAATTATGTTTCTTGCCAGGACCTAGACTGATGTGTTCCTCGTGCCACTGTCCCTGCCACCCCCGACGTGTTCTTTAAGAAGTCGCTTGAGCAGCAGCTCCTCGCCACCCGCCCCCCTTGGTGGGTAGCTGTGCTGGCTGCAGGCTGCAGGCTGCTGGCCGCGTCCTCCTCCGTGACTGTGTCCCCAGCGTGGTGATCCTCTGTCCTGCACTTATCTCACCCCATCAGCATACTCTAAGCTTTTCAAGGACAGGCTCTGAAACTGCTCAGCTCTATATCCCAAGAGAGTCTGATATCGGGCAGAAAAGGGGCTGGATACAGAGCAAGATGTGCGCTTCTGAGAATAAAGGTTATGCAGGACCACCCCAAAGGCACTGTCCCTCGACGTCTGCTTTTGGGTGGCAGGAAGACAGACAATAAGAGAACTTCTGGCATACAGCAAACAAGTCAGCCAAACCTCGCTGCCTCTGGCCTCCCACCTCACCCCTTTCCCAGACTTATTAAATAAAAACAAAAGACCATTAAAATGTGATTGGAAATTGAAATGAGATCAAATATGAGTCAGTTCATTTTTTTTAAAGGTATGTTAGTGGCCTAGAATCAAAGATACATGGTCCTTTATAGTTTAAAAGAAAGACAGAAAGAAACTAGATTATGATGGAAAGGAGGTTGTCCTAGGATAAATCACAGTGATTCAGCTGTTTTCCTGGGGGCATGGGTGAGAATTAGGGATGTTGACCCCTGGAGGGAACACCTGTCCTGAGCTCTCTAGCTGGTTCTCTTATCCTCCGTTCCTGGGAGGAGGTACCTTCAGGTGAGCTGTGACTCAGACCTCCTCTGGTGTAGCATCTGGCATCATCAGGCAAGCAGGTCAGAGCAATCAGCGGAAGAAAAATACTAGGAAAGAGGAGTTCCTGGCGATGTCAGCCAGGCCCAGCCAGCCATGCTCCAAGGCCTGGGTAGGGAGATGCTTTGTCTTCACTTCCTGTCCTGTGTTGAGCAAGTGGCCCGAGGGTGAGGGATTAGAGCCGAAGACACGAGTGTGTTACGGAATGAATCCCTGGTCCTTTGAACAGACTGAAAACAGTCCACCTTTGGGCAGACTAAGATGTTAGTACATTTATCATATTCCTGAGTTGATTTAGTTGAAGAAACAGATGTAAGGTGGGCAGTCAGGGACAGCAAAGCATTCAAGCACCACTCACTCAAGTGCCCATTGAAAATCTTACCCATGTGAGAATGAATTCCTTTTCCATAAAGAATCTATAAAGACATCCAGGGCTTGGAAAAATATCTGGAATAAGGAAATTCACAGTTCCTAGGCAGCATAAAATGTACCATAGCACTGACTTTTAGCTGGATACAGAGATAAGAACAATAGTAATAACAGTTTAATATCAAATGATGTTTGACAGTTATTAATAAACTAAGCAGGTGATTCAGGTGTGAAGGACTTTAAGATGCCAGAGTTCAGATTCTGTCTCAGAGATTGCAGCGGGCCAGATTGTGCTCCTCAGAAAGATACGTGCAAGTCCTAACGCCTGGTGTCCATGGACGTGGCTTTATTTCGCAGAAGGACTTTGCTGATATAACCAAATCAGGATGAAGTCGTGGTAGATTACGGCAAGCCCTGAGTCTCATGACTGGTTCCTATAAGAGGGAAATTTAGAGACAGAAACATGAAGAGGAGACACAGGGAAGAAGGCTGTGGACATGGAGACAGCAGGTTGACGTGATGCCACTAAAAGCCAAAGGATGCCAAGAATTGCCAGCCACCCCCAGATGCTGGGACAGAAGCAAGGAGTGGATTTCCCAGCAGAGGCTCTCAAAGGACCTGACCGTGCCAACATCATAATTTCTGTCTTCTGGCTTCTCGAACGCTGAGGCTAAACTTCTGTGATTTTACACCATCCACTTTGTGATAATTTGTGGCAGCAGCTCTCAGAAACTAATACAGGTACTTGCTAGCTGAGGGCTTCCCAGGCGGTGCTAGTGGTACAGAACCTGCCTGCCAAGGGTTTGATCCCTGGGTCGGGAAGATTCCCTGGAGGAGAAAATGGCGACTCACTCCAGTATTCTTGCCTGAAAAATTCCACGGACAGAGGAGCTTGACAGGCTACAGTCCATAGGGTTGCTGAAGCAACTTAGCCCACATGCATGCACAAGCTGTGTGACCTTGGGAAAGTTGACTAACCTATTTCCTCATCAGTTGAATGGAGGATGGTAGTAGTACCTATCTCATAAGTTGTGAGGATCAAATGAGTTTTTACATGTAGTGTGATTTGAGCTGTGCCTGGCACTCGAGAGAGACGCGTGAGATTAGCAAATATTCTTGTTTACTTCAGTTTAGTAAAGATTTTTTTGATTTCCTACTATGTGCATGCATTGTATATAAATCATTTCATTTGATTCACATAACAATCCTGTGAGACTCTTCTCTTACCATTTTGCCATTGAGAACTAAAGCTCAGAGCTTTGAGAAAGTAGAAGGGCTGGCAACTCAACTGAGGCTTTGCAGCTCTGTTTTGTCAATTCTGTTACTCCATGAAACCAAAGGATCTCAAGGACAACAGGGGAGTGGATCAGGAAGGATGTGAACTTTTGATTATGATTGATTTTGCATTGGGAAGATTGATGCCTGACCTTTCTCTCCACATACCACTTAAAAGAAGGGCAGTATTCGCTGTCTTAGAAGCAAGAGGACAGATTGTTCCTGGGGAAAGAGGAAGATGCAGCTTTCTCAGGAAGGCTCCCCACACACACAGCAGTCAAAGCAGCGCCGTTGTATTTGTGTGTGCTGATGTTCTGTCTGCTCCCTGACTCTGGGAGGAAAGCTGTGTCTCTGAGTAAGAGACTTCGGGAAGCCTGAGCATCCTCATAAGTGTAGGAAGGATGGCTGACCCCAGGAAACATGAGCATGCCAAATGTGCAAACCTAGATAACACAGAAGCAGAGGAGAAAGGATTGGCAGCCTGTGTACACAGATTTGGTTTTTGAAAGCCAACAGCAGGTGACAGTTATTTTGTAGAAATGACCAGTGTTGCAGAGAAGTTAAAGCCTTGGAGTGTATGAAAGGATTGTTGTGGTTTTGTGAGTGACACTGGCCTGTTTTTTTGCCCGCTTGTCAAGTAGCAAGCAAGAAGAAATTAACTTATCACAGCACTTGGCATTTAGAAATTGCTATATGGTGGTTTGTGGTCGATTCAGGTAAACCAGGAGAGATTTTGTGGGGCATAAGAAAGCACTTCTAACAGCTGTGGAATTAAAACATAAATTAACTGCTGAGATAGGACGTGAGGGTGCCTTAACTAGGCTTTCAAAAGATAAATGTGTATTTGTCTGACTCTCACTAGGTTTTAAAATTCAATTGATTGCTTACTTTTTATGCTAGGTACACACTAGAGAATTGTCATAATAAATTAGACATGTTTATAATGTAATGCCTTGAAGAAACCTTGGAAATCAGCTGTGATCCTTGAATTTCTCCACCTGCAGTTCTGTAGATGGGCCTGTCTCATGAGGTCTCTCCTAGCCCGAGGATCCCAGGCTTCTTTCCAGATCACGCTGTGAGGCAGGTCTGTGAGATACGCCAGGGCCGTGGCTGCAGGCGGATCTTGTACAGTGTATCCCTACACCTCAGACAGCCGTGAAGTGGGAGAGCAGTTCCATGAGGGACCATGGCACCTTTTCCTGAGTTGGTCACCGTACCTTTCTGACAAATAGCATCCCGGAGAAAGGTAAGTCTCATGGAGCCAGTACTGAAATCAAGAATGGCTAAATTGAGGGATGAGGAAGAAGAATATTGAGTTAACTTCTGATAAAAGAAAACCAGCCAAGAAAAAAAGAAGACCAGCCAAAGTGATAAAGGGTCCTTGACATACAGTGGGAGAGAGAGATAATCAGACCAAAGCAGCAAGAAGAAAAATGATCAAAATGAAAGGCAATTTTATCTAAAGAGTAGATTAAAATAAGAGACCTAGGGAAAGGAATGATGACTGGGGGCAGAAATGTGAAGCTGTGTGAATGCTCCAGGACTGGGTAGGAAGAGAGGAAAACACACCAGTGTCCAGGCAGCCTGAAGGGCTGGGGGTAGGGGAGGGGGTTGCTCATCGCTCTAGGTTTCTTGGGTCTGTTTCTGTTAGGAAAGCATTGGGGTCCTCCCTCCAGACTTCTGCCTTTTCTGATATTCTCCCCAGGCAGAAGTGGCACAGGCTGGACTGTCTGGGGAGTCGCTGCTCCCACGGGCAGAAGTCACGCTGGGATTTCCCAGGACCGCAGCTTCTGCCACACTCACCTGGAGTCGGTCCTCTGCATTTTTCACACCATGCTGCTGCTGCTTCCTGCGGAGGTTTACCTTAAGACCCACTGGGTTCCGTCTCACCATCTGCTAGTTACTTGGCAGCTTATCTTTTTAATCCTGGTTCGTTTCCATGTGTCCTTGAGGGATAAGGATGTCCCTGCCTTCCAGGACCTTAAAAGAAAAATCTCTGCTCCACGTTCAAACTGGAGAACCCCCAGAGAGTGGTGGTACTGGGGGAACAGTGATGATTTCTCTTTGTTCTTCCATTTGCTGTCTCCAAGGTTATTTCCGCAGTTTTAAAGTATCTGTGCGATGAGTTATGGAATATTTGTCCATCTGCCATCTCATCCACTTTCAGTATTTGTCCATCCCAGAAGTTTACAGCCACTCTGAAAGATGTTTTTATTGCTCTCACTTTATGGATCAGGGAAGAAGGCTGAGAGAAGGAAGAGAGTCTGCCTGGGCCCAAGGCAGGTCTCAATCCTCTGTTCTGAGGTCCCAGCTGGCTAGGTAAGACCCAGCAGGATTTGAGCAGAAGGCAGCTTGGAGACTTCTCTGTGGAGCCCTGTGTCTGTGGGTCTTAGATGAGGGAGCTTGGATGTGGACTCAGGAAATATTGCAGGTGACTCAAAAGCCTTTCCATCCTCTGTGGCCAGTGGGTTGAGAGGTCAGCCAGCTGTCCCCATGGAGAGGAGGGGAGATAGGGGCAGGATACTAATGCTGGGGTGGGGGTGGTACATGGCCATGGCATTTTAGAGTGTGTAACTTTCAGAGAGAGGAATGATGGCAGAATAAGATGATGACCTCAGGAAACAAGAGGTGAGAACTTCAGATTCTAACTGGGTCCCTAAAGGTGAGACCGTGAAGAAGAATCACGTGCCTACCTATATTTTCGTCTAATATCCTTTGAGAAGTACGGAAATCAGAGCTTAGAGCCGAGTATAAGTGCAGAGGAATTCAAGCTCTGAATGCATTGGGCTCATGGAAAAGGCTGATGATGATATATGTATACCTATGGCTGATTCATGTTGAGATTTGACAGAAAATGACAAAATTCTGTAAAGCAATTATCTTTCAATAAAAAAATTAAGAGAATAGCACATGACAAAGAGAAATTCTGAAGTTGCTTTGTTCTAACCATGTCTCTCCTTTTTATTTTTTCCCTCAAGTAGAGAACTATTGAATCTTCAAACTAGAAATGTTAAAACATAGGTGATTTGAAAAATGGAAGAAGTTCAAAAACTATGATGAAATAGGCAGGTGTCCCCCCCACTCCTTTAAATGTGTCCAGGCCTTGCTCACTTAGGACCTGGGCTCCTAAAGAATGTGATTACAAAATTATTATTGGCCACCTTTGCAAAGTCATGAGGAATAGATGAGATATGAGAAGATTACAAGAATAAGACATTTCAAAAAAAAAAAAAAAGAATAAGACATTTCACTTGCCAGAAAAGAGGAAAATCTGGGTCTAGGAATTACAGATTAGTGAACTCATTGCCCCTGGGCAAAATTCTAGAAGAGATCATTAAGCAGATGATCTGTGAGAGCTTGGAAAAGGAAATAGTGATTACTCTGAGCCAGTCCTCAAAACCAATTACCAGATATGCTTAAGAAATCTGCCTTGAGAGCAGTTGTGCAAATTAGCTTTGAACGTTTGAGGTGATCACAGTGTGAATAAGCAGTGAGATGCTGTAACTAAAGAAAAAAAAGATCAGAGAGGCTTTCCTAAAAATTCAGTTCTAGGGCATAGAAAGTATCCAGATACACTCTGTGGTGTTCTCATTCCCTTAGGAATATGCATTTAGTTCTGTAAACTATATTTTGAGTCATTGGCAAATTGGAGTGTATATACAGAAAAGGTTAACAAGGAAGGTGGAGATCATATTTACTAAGCAAACAATTCACCATGTGTTAAGGCATTATGCTAAATGTTGGAGGGGAGTTAATACTTAATACTATGAAGAGATCATTAATTCACCTATTTCAGATGAGGAATGAAAGAGTTATGCCGACTCAGTAGTTTGCATAAGGCCAACAGCTAGGAAATGGCAAAGCTAAGACTTCAACCCAAAGCCCATGCTCTTTATTACCAGAGCAATAAGTAATCTAGAAAATGGACTGGTCGAGGAACTCTTGAAGAGGAAAAATGAGAGGAGTAAATATAAATATGGTGATGGTTTCCAAATGTTCAAATGGTCACCACTTGGGAGAAGGATTAGCTTTGTTCTCTAAGGCCTCAAAGATAGAACTAGGACAGTAGTGTGGCAGTACTAGCATCAGTTACCATCTACTAAATATTTGCTGTAAGCTGGTCTTTCTGTATACATTTATTTTTTAAACCTTGTGAATGAGGTGCAGTACTGTGATTACCCCCACTTCATAAGTGAAGAGCCTTGAGGAAATCAAGATAATGACCAGGATCTCACAGCTAGTAAGTAGCAGAGCCTGAGGCTATAATCCCTGTCTGTCCTACACCAAGGACAGTGTTTTCAGCCATTTCCCTCTACTGCATTCCTGTTGGTAGATTTCTAATCAGTGTAAGGGAAAATTTCCAAGTAATTAGAAGCCATCAGAAAGGAGGAATGGATATTCTAACAAGAGTGAACTGCCCATCACTGACAAATGCTGAATGACAGGGGTGCTGGGTTGGACACGTCTGATGATTACATAGGTGTCTTTCTACTCTGTATTCCAACTTTTTTTTCCTATTTTCCTGAGAGAAACACATTTACTTATTGATTAATAGTCAAGGAAGTGGGGGCTGAGGTTGGTGGTGGGTCTTGTTTTTATCAGTTTGGCAGCTTGAATTCCAACATGATGATAAACCCCAAATCCAATTTCTCCAAGATATTGTTTATATTTCAGTTATTTATGGTAAGTTTATGACCATAATCTGCAGAAAAGTCTATTGCTTCGGCTTTAAAGCATATAGTTCCATTACTGAGTGAAAATTACATGCATATTTTGAAATAACGCTAAGAAATTTAAAGTCAGAATAAATGTAAAAAGATCTTTTGCTTTTGTTTAGCCACTCAGTCATATCCGACTCTTTTGAAATCCTGTGAATGGTAGCTCACCAGGCTCCTCTTGTCTTTGGGATTTCCCAGGCAAGAATACTGGAGTAGGTTATCATTTCCTTCTCCTGGGATTCTTCCCAACTCAGGGATCAAACCCACATCTCCTGCATTGCAGAAGAATTCTTTACTGCTGAGCTACCGAGGAAACCAGTAAGATCTTCAGTTCAGTTCAGTTCAGTCACTCAGTCGTGTCTGACTCTTTGCAATCCCATGGACTACAGCATGCCAGGCTTCCCTGTCCATCACCAACTCCTGGAGCTTACTTAAACTTATGTCCTTTGTGTCACTGATGCCATCCAACCATCTCATCCTCTGTCGTCCCCTTCTCCTCCGGCCCTCAATCTTTCCCAGCACCAGGGTCTTTTCCAATGAGTCAGTTCATGCCGGCTTGGATGATGTACAAGCTGGAGTCAAGACTGCTAGGAGAAATATCAATAACCTCACATATGCAGTTGACAGCATTCTTATGGCAAAGGATGGAAAGCAAAGAGGAATCAAAGAGCCTATTGAGGAAGTTCATGAAAGAGGGGTGTGAAAAAGCTAGCTTAAAACTCAACATTCAAATAACGAAGATCATGGCATTCTGTCCCATCACTTCATGGCAAATAGATGGGGAAACAATGGAAACAGTGACAGATTTTATTTTCTTGGGCTGCAATATCACTGCAGCTGGTGATTGCAGCCATGAAATCAAAAGACCCTTGCTCCTTGGAAGAAGAGCTATGGTAAAACTAGACAGCATATTAAAAAGCAGAGATTTTACTTTGCCGACAAAGGTCCGTATGGTCAAAGCTATGGTTTTTCCAGTAGTCATGTATGGATGTGAGAGCTGGACCAAAAAAAGGCTGAGCACCGAAGAACTGATGTCTTCAAACTGTGTTGCTGGAGAAGACTCTTGAGAACCCCTGCACTGCAAGGAGATCAAACCAGTCAATCCTAAAGGAAGTCAACCCTGAATATTCATTGGAATAACTGGTGATGAAGCTGAAGCTCCAATGCTTTAGCCACCTGGTGGAAAGCACCAGCTCATTAGGAAAAGAACCCTGATGCTGGGAAAGATTGGAGACAGGAAGAGAAGGGGACGACAGAGGACGATATTGTTGGATGGCATCACCGACTCAAAGGACATGAATTTGAGCAAACTCCGGGTGATGGTGAAGGACAGGGAAGCCTGGGGTGCTGCAGTCCATGGGGCTGCAAAGAGTTGGATACGACTGAGTGACCGAGCAACAACCATGTCCCACCCACAACACACACACACCCACACACACACACA
Organism: Cervus elaphus; assembly: GCF_910594005.1. NCBI lineage: Eukaryota > Metazoa > Chordata > Mammalia > Artiodactyla > Cervidae > Cervus > Cervus elaphus. The sequence goes on along the minus strand of NC_057834.1, from coordinate 30,432,556 downwards.
CCCACAACACACACTTCTTAAAACCAAAGTATGAAGAAATATAGTATATTTGGAGTATATTTTGTAGATTTAGAAATTTGGACCTGAGCCCTTAATTTGTTGATCTGTTAATTTGTGGGTGAATGAGGTCCCATGGAAAAACTTCCTGCTTCTTGATTGTATTGTAGATATTTTTCCAAGCTCTTAACTAGTTGGCTTTTTGGTTAGCTAAAGGTTCCAGGCTTTTAATGACTTACACATGAAGTTTCTGATCTCAGATATAACAGAGCTGTCTCCAGAGAGCTCCAGTTCAAAGAGTTTGGCTTCATTCATGCCCAGGTTGTCGTCGTGTTTGCCAGAAACGTGCTTTGTCTAAAGGTAAAGGTAAAGTTCATACTAGCTTGCTACCATCCTGAGTGCCTTCCACGTCTCTGAGTCTTGTTGGCATGTGCGTCTGCCTTCATACCTGCTCTGTCGATTTTAATTCCAGTTCTCAGTCCTTAGGATATTGCATATGTGCTCAGTCATCTCCAGCTCAGTGCGACCCTATGTAGCCTGCCAAGCTCCTCCGTCCATGGGATTCTCCAGGCAGGAATACTAGAGTGGGTTGCCATTTCCATTGGGATGTTATATAATAATAAATGAAAAACTCAAAAGTCAGAGGAGCTTAATGTGTGATGCATCTGAACTAACAGGCCCTGTCTTCTGGGGGGAAAATGAGTAGCCAAGCAGAGCACCTTGTGGGTGCTTATTAATGACAGCAAGGATGCCTGCCTCCCCCTAAGCAGATGTTGGGGACCTCTGTGCCGGTCACTGTGCTGCCACTGGGGTACCAAGATGTGGTCCTCGGTTCCTTCAAGAAGCTTCAGTGTAAACATCATAATGTGAGGTACGTGCTATGGTAAAGGTGAGCCCAGGAGCGTCAGCACCTCAGATTTGGAGGCAGTGTGGGCAGGGAAGCCTTCTCTGAAGCAAGTCTTCAAGGACGCCAAAGGTGTCACCACAGACGCAGAGGCAGGCAGATGTATGCGACTAGTCCTGAAGAGCTATGTAGGTCAGGCCTCTGGGGAAGGATGAAAGCAGAAGCATAGATACTCCATGCTGAGGAGTTTGGGCTTTATCCTGAGGGCAGTAGGAAGCCTTTGAATGGTTTTTAAAGGGAAATGCCAGGATGTTGTCTGTTATTAAAAATGCTGTTTTTCTAGCAGAATAGAGAGTGGGTTGGCAGTAGGTGAAGTAGGAACCAGAGAGACCCTAGGTGAGTTGCAAGACTCCAGATGAATAGTAAGGACCTGTGGACTAAGGCAATACTGTGAAATTGAAGAAAAAAACATTTCAGAGATGTGTCAAGGAGATGGACTGCAGAGAACCTGGTCACGATGACAGATATGGGAGAACAAGGGAGGAAGGAGTCGAGGCTGTTGCCCAGGTCTCTGGCTTGAGTGGACATTGTACCCTTTATCAAGAGGGGCCTCGGCCACTCGCCACAGCTAGAGAAAATCCACACACAGCAACAGATGAGCCTGAGCACCACAACAGAGACCCAGCACAGACAATAAATAAACAGAATATGTTTTTAAAAAAGGGAATATGAGGGAGGGAGTAAAGCTGAGAAATTCTTTAGTTTGTGTGTAACAAACCTTCTGTGTAAGAGTAAAAAGATAAAGCTACATTTTGAGCCGTGACATTAATATTTTACAACTGATTCGGGTATAAAAACAAAAAAAATTTGTAATCATTGTGTTACTTTAAGTGCATTTTTAAAAGACTTAAGAAAATTAGCTGTGTTAGACTTACAAAAACATAATGGGTACAATCTATGCTTAAACATTTGGAAAAATGCAATTGACTGCATAAAAACTTTCTATTTATAGTTGTTAAGAGTTTGTAAATATTTGGACAGTTTTGTATTAAGGATTAAGCAAACGTTAAATAGCATACAAATAATAAAAAGAGAGGGCTTGGGGGAAGGAAGGCCATGCTTGCTTGGAGAATTCAGGGGAGATGATTAGTTGGGGGAGGTGTGATTAATTTGAAGCTTGAGAGAAGATCAGGAGGGCATGTCTGGGTGGGCCAGGAGCTCAGGCAGGAGATGCTAAGATGCAGCTGTTGGCCTGTCCATTTGGTGTTAGGAGGACACTCTGGCATCATTAGAAGGATCGGTGTTTTGTGGTATGGGCCCCCTAACATTAAATTAGCTTTCTTAGAAGCCACATTAAATAAACATAATACCCTCAATTTCAGTGTTGTTTGGATTTGGTGGACTAGTGAGATGAACTGAAATGACTTTTAGTAGAATTCAGCAGAGAAAGTTTGGTCCTCAGGGTGAATTTGGATTTTTTTCTTCATACTTCTTGGGGTCCTTGGTTGGAATCTCAGTAAAAAGACTACTGAGAGGCTATATCAGCAAGGAGAAGTAAAAAGGCACTTTACTCATTCTTTGATCTTCCCAATAATGCTGTAAGGTGTTATTGTAAGAAGTCCCATTTTATAGATAAGAAGACTGAACCTCTGAGGGTTACCTGGCTTTTGTGTGCGTGCTAAGTCACTTCAGTCATGTCCAATTCTTTGTGACCCTGTGAACTGTAGCCTGCCAGGCTCCTCTGTGGGATTCTCCAGGCAAGAATTGGAGTGGGTTGCCATTTCCTTCTCCAGGGGATCTTCCTGACCCAGGGATCGAACCTGGGTCTGTATGTCTCCTGCATAAGCAGGTGGGTTCTTTACCACTAGCACCACCTAGGAAGCCCTGCTCACCTTGTAATAATAAATAGTAAGGGGCAGAGATGTGACTGTGACTCTAAATTCCATTCTCTTTCTGCTACACAGCACTGAGTCAAACATATCAGGCCTGTGAAATCCTGGGATAGAAAAGTTGTGTTTTCATTGAGGAAAAGATATTTTTTGGAAATGATGTGGCCCCAGGAGGTTGATTTGGAGCATGGCTGATTCAAGCTGATATATGGCAGAAACCAACACAACACTCTAAAGCAATTATCTTCCAGTTAAAAATTTTTTAGAAAGAGCAACACTCTCCTTGGATCACCCTAGATGAGTTCCCCTGATATACCCCCGAGGCTCCCCTCCCCTGCCCACGTTAACAGCTCTCAGACTGGCATTTCTGGTGGTACCCCGGCCTAGGTCTCTCTGAGAGTCAGCACTTAGGGCATTGCTTTTGATTCTCCCTTTGCCACCCCCACCGTCCACCCATGACAGCTGGACAGATTCTTGCGTCTAAAGCATCAGGCAGGCAATCTGCTGCTCCGTAACCTCTGATGGCTTCTCGTCTCACTTGGAGTGAGACAGCCGCTGCCCTTCAGGGCCTCCTGTGCCCTGGCCTTGGGCTGTTTCCCTGACCCTGTCTCTGACCACCCTCCCTCGACTTGAGCCTCGCTGACCTTCGGGCCACCCCTTGGACTCTGAGAGCGCCTTAGCAACACCAGTGGGCTTTGAAACTTGCTGGCCCTCTTCCTGCCCTGCTTCTGCCCACGTAGCGCTGTGACGGACACTCTCCCATGAGGTCTCTGCCTCTCTGCGTGGCCTTCCTGCTGGCCTTCCTGTCTAAAATAGCAGCCCCATGCCCTGTCCCTTCTTCGTCATTTCTTCATGGCACTCATTTTCTATTTGTTTATTGATATCTCCTGCCTGCGAGCTCCATGAATTCGGGGGCTTTTTTCTGTCCTGTTACTGGCTGCTGGGATGGTGCCTGGCCCACAGTATGCACTCTGGGGGGGTTGGCTGACCGATGGAATGAATACATGGATGCCCCGGGCCTGATGGAGAGGGATGGAAAGTGAAGGAGCTATCACCAAGGGGCCTAGATAATGAAACAGTGTCTTGGTCTCTCCTCTGTGGTTAGCATTGCTGGTTCCCTAAGTCTTCTCATTGGGAGGTATTGGGAAACCTCCCCACGTTTCCCTGGGTTAGAAGCAGACTTACTGCTCTGATAAGGATGGAGATGATTTTTTCCCGTAACCTGCAAGTGACCAGGAAAGATGTACTGCCCAGTGCTCGCGTGGGGTTCATGTCCGACCCCTGTCCACCCTTCAGCCTCTGGCGGTCACTCAGAGGAACGTCAGTGTTTGTACAGCTTGTGGAAAGTACCTCCTGCCTTGTGACTTTCATTGGAAGGAGGCTTTCGCTAAGAACTTGGTTAGAGCTCTGTCTGCAGGGCGTCTCAAACAGAGGTTTTCTTGTTGGAGATTTGAACCTGAGCCATTTTCAGTGCATTTTTCTGTTGTTCTCCCTACAGGATCTTCTACGTCTCTCATGATTCCCAAGACTTGAAGATCTTCAGCTATATCGCCCGAGATGGTGCCAGCAATGTCTTCAGGTGTAACGTCTTTAAGTCCAAGAAGAAGGTAAAGGGGCCGTCACTGGTCATCCCTTCCTCTGATAGAAGCAGGGCATTCCCAACAGTGACCTGTCTCCCTGTTGAAGGAGGGGCAGGATTTGGAGGTGGCTATTTGAAGGCAAGATACAGGGCACCTGTCTCACTAGCCAGTCATGGCTTGTGTATGATGAAATTCTCTTTTAGTTTCATCTGAACTTGGTGCTTAGTTGTATGCAAGCAACTGGAGAGATCTCAGCCACTGGAAACGTGCTCTGGAACACAGCAGGCAGACACAGCACCAGGAGTGAGGCCCGTGTTGGTGTGTGGTAGGAAAGAAGGTTGCCACTCACTGAAGTGACCCTTCACCGTAATTCTGTATTCTGATCAGTGACCTCCAAATATGACATGGTGGGATCTAGTTAGACTTTGTGATGTTGGTTGTCCTGGATGGTTATTTTGGTACAGTAGCCTTGATGCTTGAGTAAATGCAACTTTTGCAGTTCTGTAGAGACAGGGTTCCTCTCTATCATGCTTCCAGGAGTCTAATGCACAAAACTGGGGTTTGGAAACATGGGCTGTAACCCCTCTTCTCTCCTGGACCCTGAATGATGTTATGAGGGTCAGTAGCCCCCTTAGGTCTCAGCTTCCATCTCTATAAAATAAGGAGGGGCGTCAAAACCAGCATTTCCTGAAATGCATCCTGTAAAACATTTACCATCCAAAACATTTAATATGTTAACATTTAACATATTAAAACTATTTAATTTAAATGTGCTAGAAAGTCCTAAGTTAGAGAAATCCCTTTAGGTTTAACCCAGCATTTCTCAAACTGAATTGACCATGAAATCATATTTTTTCCATGTATATGTGTTAATGTCCTGGGAATGACTTTTCTGTAGAAGAGAATTGCAAACTACTATTTGTGTCTGTAAGGTCCCTGACAGGTAAAGGTGGAATGGTAAGATTCTTACCGCTCTTGACACAAACCAGTGACCCTGACTTTCTAGAGGACTACTTCTGAATTCTCTCCTGCTTGTCCCTTCTCTGATGCTGTGTGACATCTTAATGCATCTTATGTGCTAAGACATCTTTAGTAGATTGGTGGGAGCTGTGCCAAGTGGGGATAATAAGAATAAAACGTGACAGGGTCGGGATTTACTGTAATATTATGTATGTCCCGTCTCCCGCCCTGGCTCCACAGAGAGAATTATACTTTGCTGATTTAGCCTCTTCCTCTAAGGAGATGTGTGCCCTTACCCACCTACTCTCAGGCTTTTTAATGCAAACTGTGGAATTGAAGGGAAAGAGCCAGAACTGGAAAGGTAGAAGGAAGAATGGGCAGGTTGCCAGATTTTACTTTTAGGTAATAGTACAGTTGAGAAGAGGAAAAAATGAAAGTAGGTTATGAAAGAACTGATAGGAAGAGGAGGAAGTGTTGCTGGAAGGGGGACCCCTTCCAGGGCCCGAAACTGGGCTCTAGTCTAACGCTCGGAAATGAATTGTCCAAGGAGAGGCATGCGCTGACAAAGCAAGAGATTTTATTGGGAAAGGGCACCCGGGTGGAGAGCAGGAGGGTAAGAGAACCCGGGAGAACTGCTCTGTCACATGGCTTGCAGTCTTAGGTTTTATGGTGATGGGATTAGTTTCCGGGTTGTCCTTAGCCAATCATTCTGACTCAGAGTCCTTCCTGGTGGTGCAGGCCTTGTTCAGCCAAGATGGATACCAGAAAGAAGGATTCTAGGAGGTGGTCGGACAGGTGGTGTCTCCTTTTGACCTTTCCCGAACTACTCTTCTGGTTGGTGGAGGCTTATTAGTTTTGTGTTCCTTACCAGGACCTCCTGTCATAAAACAACTCATGCAAACGGTTACTATGGTGGCTGGCCAGGGTGGGTGGTTTCAATCAGCGTGCTTCCCCTAACAGAAGGAGAAGGACAGAAAGAAAAGCCAGAGGGACTGGAGATGAGAATTTAGGGGTTGGGAGAGGGAAAAGCACTTGTGTGGTTTTGAGGTGTAGTGGATCTCGGAAGGAAGGAAAGGAAATGCAGAGTGTTCCTGAGACTTACGAACTGGATCCTCTGCAGTGCTCTTCAACAGAAGCAAAGACTAGGATTCCCTTTCACTCATTTTGGGTGCTCCACCGTACGTTTAGTTGTGTCCAGAGGCTGGACTGTGTGAATCTGGCACTTTATTAAAGTTACAAATAGCATATTTTAATTTACAGAGTGCTTTAATGTTTAATCTTACTAGATCGTTCCAAAAGCCCACGTGAAGAAGTTAAGATGGCAATTTTCATGGGATAAGTAAATTGAAAGATTAAATGACTTGCCCAAGGTCCCATGAATAGGCACTGGCTGGCTAGGATCAGGGAGACATACAGAACAAAAGGGTTTTGAGCAGGAACTCCAGGTAAAGGAGATCGTTGTCTTTGCTTTGCTGTCTCATCTGGTACAGAAGCACAGGCACAGTGGGATCGTCCAGTCCTTCTGCCAAAACCCGAGTCTGAGAACAATGCCCCCTGGAACTGTGATCTTGAAGAGAAGCACAGAGTGAAGTTCTTATTACCCAGTGACAAAGGAGTAGTCATCTGGTTCCCCATCACACCAGTTTTGTCCATGTCTCAGCGCCAGTGCCGATCTCTGGTGCTCTTATTTTCTCTGTCCCTTTTGCCCTCACCTGCTGAGACTGTAACTCTTCCGAGCTGGTTCTCAGGCCCTTTGTTGGCCTGTAGCCACATGGCTGAAGGAATTGTTTACAGACAGCCTGGGCTGTGAGCCCCATTGCTGCTGAACTATAGGTGGAAGGGCTGGTTTCCATGCCAGGAAAGAAAAGTGAATTAATTGTTCAGCAAAGGAAACAGAGTTGGGGAGGAGTGGGACCATGTCTGCAAGGTTTTGCAAGCTTATCCTGGTTAGTCTCCAGATCTGGTGATTTACTTTCTTATAAAGCATTTCTGGTTTGGAGAGATAATAGTTAGCTTGGGAAGGAGTTTTAATTGGCAAATGGTAAGAATACTTAAGGGGTGAGGGGGAAAGGACTAAATGCCCTGAGTAAGTGTGTCTAGTAGGGATGTTTCTGGTTGTTGTGGGTCAGTAGGGAGGTCTCTTGACTGTAGCTCAGCAGCAAAGAATGAATTCCTGCAATGCAGGAGCCACAGGAAATGTGGGTTCAATCCCTGTGTCGGGAAGATCCCTTGGAGGAGGGCCTGGCAACCCACTCCATTGTTCTTGCCTGGAAAATCCCGTGGACAGAGGAGCCTGACAGGCTACAGTCTTTGTGGTTGCAAAGAGTCAGACATGACTAAAGCGACTGAGCACACATGTGGAGGGCTCTTGACTGGAAGCCAGGGGTCTTGGGTGTCCTCCAGGGCCTTCATGTTGATCATAGTGTAGAGAAAACGTCCATGAGCTCCTTGCTTTGTTAAGGCTTGGTTATTGCTCTTCACATCATCTCATGTCCCCAGTGTGTCGTCTTTGGCATTTCCCATGACGGGCTTCTCATGTGGGTCATCCATCCCTTATAGTTCACCATGGGAGACGTGATTGTCTCTTCTGTAATTAATAATACGGATCAGATTCTCAAATTTCCTGGTAGATGACCTTCCTGCACCTGGCTGCCAGCACCGTGGTTATTCTATACCTATGGATCTTCCTTTAGTTACTCAGGTAGCCAGTGTGGTTCTCGTCTTTGGGACTTTAATCTTGAGCTGATTTTTTTCAGTTGGGCCTTCATCAGAAGTTAGATAGCAGAATATTGTAGGGAGATAATATACTATCAGTCATTCATCTATCACTCTATATTATCCATCCTTATATTATTAAGTCAAATAATACCAGTCAGTTGAGTTACTTGCTATATGCTTGTGACTATTCTAGACTCTTCATTTAAATTATCTTACTTTATTCCTTCAGCAGCCCTGTGAGCTGTAGGTCCTATGATGCTCTTCATTTTACGCGTGAGAAAATGGAGGCTTAAGGGATGTAACTCATAATAAGTGGTGCAGAGGCTTCCCTCATGGTCCAGTGGTTGGAACTCTGAGTTCCAGCTGCATGAGGCTCAGGTTTAATCTTGGTTGGGGAACTAAGATCCCACATGTAGCACACACCCCCCCTCCACCACCAAAATAAAAAGTGGTAGAGTTAGAACTGTATCTAGAAAGTCTGACTCTGGAGCTTACCTCCTTCACCACTGCGTTTTATTATCTTCATCAGGAAATTGCATGACTGAGGAGTAACCTATTTCTCCAAGGTCTACTTGTAAATGAATTCTACTGTAATTGTTACGGGGGTATGAAGAGCTCCTTAACTCTGAATGGTCCAAGTCATTTTGACACAGATTTTCCTTTTTTTCTCTTAATATCGTTGTATGATTAATCCTGACTCCATTTTATAGTGGGAGAAAGAGAGGGCCCAAGAAAGTAAATACCACTGGTCACACAGTGAGTCAGCAATGCCCCTGAGATAAGAACCTAGCTTCCTGCCTCCTAGTCCAAGCTTTGGCCACTTGACTCTGTTACATGAAATTCATAGAACATAAGTGAGCCTCTCTGCGTCTGAGTTTCTCCAGCTACCAAATAAGATGAAAGGCATCCCAGGAGTGCTGATCTCTGGGTGCGGAGTGAGGTGTGACCTTCAGGAAACAAATTCCGTGTGACTAGGAGGGATCACCAGGATTGTAGTGGGGAGATCCCAGCACTGTTCAGAGCAGCGCCAGAAGGGAAGGGTTGGAAGAGAGTCTTTTCCTTGCCCGGAGTGTTGGTGACACTTCCTAGCAACACGGCTTTCCCATTTCCCTCCCTCGAGGATGTAATAACAGTATTCGTTTGCAAGGCCTTTTGCCTCCTGCGAAGCCTCTGTGTGTTCTCTTGACCCCTCCTGTGTAGTGGATGTCACACTCCTGTCATATGCTCCCAGCCCCAGGTGGATGTGGCTGTCTGCCCTGATTAAGTCTGACTGTACTTATTAGCGCATCAGTGCATGAAGTGCTGGTGATTAACAAGAGCCACAGGTATCTCCCCATTATCTTCACGGGTAGCTCCTTGAAACTGTTCTGCTTGTAATCACGGCTCAACTGGTTTGGGTTAGGAGAAATCACTTCTTCCTCTAATACTGCCACCATCAGGTTAGGGGCCACAGCACAAAAGGTTAGCTGTCCTTAAGGGCTTGCCCTGGATTTTGCATAATGATGTCAGTCATGTGCTAAAGAATGAGTACTTTTCCGGACAAGTTCAAGTTAGGGAGGAGAGATAGGTCCTAAATTTAGGGGAGGAGGCTCTTTTTTATATTTTAAATGTTGGTGTGGGGTTGAGTTGAGAAGTCAAAATACAGAAATCGTAAGTCTCAGAATTCATGTAGTGCAAAACTCTTTGTTTATGGAGAGGAAGTTGGTACCTGGAAAAGTAAATTAACTCACTTGGGGTCATCTGGGTGGTTACTGACAGTACTGAGGTTGTAACTCGGCCTTTTCTCTATGCTGCTGTGGTTCATGGGCTAGCAGAGAATAAGGAAAAACCCAGAAGTCCATTGGAAATTATAAGGTCCACTATCTCCTGTCAATGTTGAAAGTGTAAACCTACTTTGAAACTAAGCTTTCTCCGTAGTATCAGTATTCTGGTGTCCAAGGCATTGCCTTGATCAAATTATATGATCAAGGCCATTAAAGAACCTGTTAGACAGAAACCTAACCCATTTCTCAGTTCAGAGCCTGAGTTTGTTGGATCTCCCTCTATGTACAATTTCAGATGTATTTTCTTGCTTCAGCATTGCAGATTCTATAGATTGAAATCACTTGATAGATATAAGCTTAAATCTTTTACTAAGGTTCAAAAAACACATTAAAGAAACATGAACTTCAGTTCTATTTTTGCTGAGATTCTGTGGTGTTAAGGTCAAGAGAAGGGCACTGTACTTTCTTGCTGTGATAAATGAAAAGAATTATAAACCTGTGAGTTACTCTAGAACTGACTTACTGAAGTTTCTGAAGTTTGAAGTTTCTTAGAATTCAGAAGCACTTGGCAGATAAATCTCAAGTTCTCAGAGGAAACAGTGGCAGGGGAAGGAGATGTAAACTGGAGTAGAGAGCTGGTAGACTAAGAAAGATGCCTGCTTGTAAGAAGTGTAAGAAGTCTTCTCTTCTTTCCCTGTCATCGTCATCATCATCATATACACCTTGCATTTTGAGCTTCTTCTAGTCACTTTGGGCTTCCCAGGTGGCGCTATTGGTAAAGAACCTGCCTGCCAATGCAGGAGACATGAGACATGAGTTTGATCCCTGGGTTGGGAAGATCCGCTGGAGAAGGAAATGGCAACCCACTCCAATATTGTTGCCTGGAGAATCCCATGGACAGAGGAACCTGGCAGGCTATAGTCCGTAGGGTTGCACAGAGTCGAACACAACTGAAGTGACTTAGCACACACTAGTCACTTTCCTTATTTATCTGATGACTCCTTTAGTTATCTCCATGAATTGTGAAGTAGAGAGGACTTTTTCCAGGACAGTGAAATTCAAAACACTGCCACAGTTATTTATTAAATCAGCTGTGGAATAAGACTAACAGTAATTACCGTTCTTTACATATATGCTGCACTCAAAAGATTCCCCAGATTTACAGGACCAACCAACAACAAGATGGCTTAAAATGAAAACAGAAAATAAAATCATGAATGACTGTTATTTTCCTGTGGGCCAGTAAAATGCAAAAATCAACTTTCTGATTTCTATCTTTCTGAAGGTACCATTGCAGGCTCTTGTCTGCTTTTGAGTAGATAGTCCACTCTCGCTGAGAATATAGTCTTATTATTATTTTCATGAGTTTTGCTGCAGTTCATCAGATATTGATGCTGACTACCAATACAGTTGGTACCCACATTAAGCATACAGAAGAGACTAGCTATTTCTTGCACCTTGACTTCTGTATTGGACTGAGGTTGGAGGGAGGAGAAAGAAGGTTTTGTCGATATGATTAAATAGATGATTTAAAGAAACGTTTCTGGGTGCCATTTGGGGAAGTGGTGTGAAGTTCTAAGACAGCTTCTTACCCAGTCCTCTCCTTACAAAATTGCCTGTAATTGGCACCCCCCATGGGCTTCCATGCATTCCATCTGCAGCCTAGAACCTCTCTGAGGTTAGGTATGCCTTCTCGGCTTTGAAAACATCAAAGCAGTTACATCCGTTCTAATCTTGACAGCTGAAAGTCCACAGATACTTCAGAGCTGCTAACACAAAACTGGCTTTTGAACAGGAAGATTTGATCCATGTGGCCAAGTACTTTCAGTGGCTTATGTAACACTGAACTGGGTTTGTACAGAAATAATACAGTATAATGACGCTTTTTTTTTTTCTTCAACCTAGCAAATTCCAGAGAATGGTCATATCCTAGAGCTGAAAAAGGCTGCCTTCCCAGCATGCTGGTTATTGGCTCTGCTTCATCCCTGGCTGCCCTCATGTCTCTAAAACCCCAGTGTGCTTCCCAAAGGTCATGAAGCGTGAGCACTTGCCTCCTGGTGACCTGTGCGGGCCGTTGGAAGGGGTTTTCCTGAAACCTTCTCCCTCTTGAGTTAGACCTGGTCTATAAACTATACATCCCAGCTTGTGTGATTCCTACATTACAAAGTGCAGGCAGATCTCTGTCCTTGCTTAGAAGGCTAGAAGGTCCAGTCACCACATGGGGTAGGCCTGGCAGGCGGGCACCAGCGTGGCCATGCACGAGCAGATGGTACCAGTGATGGGAGCTCCTGCCAGCTGTGGGCTGGCCCTCCTAGCCACCTCCAAATAATGTTCCCCCAACAAGGTTCTTAAAGAGAATCTTCTGAAAGTAGACTTTTCACTAGTGAAGGAAGAGGAGCCTAAAAGGTCAAGGGGCATCTGAACTCACCTAGTAGTTAGGAGAGAATTGGGAGTCATCCAGCCTCTTCTAACTGCTAGAGTGGTGAGTGGGAAGGGCAGTCTCTTACATGTATGTAATCATCCTGTGAAGCAGATAGGGTAGCTTCATTACGTATTCAAATGCAGAGAACTCTTCATAAAACATGGCACTGTGTCCTTTTACTGTGAATGGAAATACAGCCTTCACAGTAAAGAGGAGTAAAGGATAAATCAAAACGTTACTCAGCCCCGAATGTGCCAATCCGGAACTCTTACTCAACGATTTCCTTGCAGCAGAAACCATCACTGCAGCTCAGACCAAAGATGGTTTGGCCCAGTTCTTCTCTGTTGCTATGGGGACAGAGAAATGATGACTTTAGCCCTTTTGATGCTAACTTACCTATGTTAAGAGTCAGTTCCCTTCATGTCTTCATGCTTCTGTTATTGATAAAGTAAGCCCAGCCTTTTCTGAACTACTGTTTGTTTTCTGTCTTATTTCCCCTTTGGTGCAATGAATTCCATATTCAGAATAAAACATTTCTTGAGCACTTGGTATATGCCAAGCACTGTGGGAGGTGCTTTCACATATGTTAGCCATATCTTTATTCCTCTATGAGGTAAAGGAGAGAATATAAACATCAGTGATTCACTTTTTGTTGAAGTTTACAGAGGTGTTTTGTACTGCAAATGTGAGGAAGGGAGGCTAGGAAGGAAATGGGAGGTGGCGAGTCATTTCGTTAGAAATGTTAATAGGGAAATCGGGACCAGTGAACTGTAAGTCTGCGTTTCCCACTTTTTCCAGGGAATCAGATAGAGGCGAGGGCCAGTTGCTTATCATGGTAAATGTACTAAAAAGTGAAAATGAGACATGGAATATTAAATATTAATATGAATATTAAGCATTAAGACCAGCCACTTTCTTACAGCCATGGGCTTGTAAATAGTTGGCTGAGACAGATGGGTGTGTGTCAGATGTTTGTCCCTGATGAAGGTGAGAGAATAGGAATTGGAGCCAGGGTCCAGTTTCTGCAGATGTTCAGTCCTGAGTGAATCTCATCATCTCTTGTCAGCTTGATGCATGAGAAATGCAGGTCCTCTGAAAAGTCATTTCCAACCAACTACATCCTCTTACTTATATTGGTGTGTTTCCTTCCAAAGACACATTTAGAAATCCTGTCCCTTCTCTGGTTTATCCCTTAGACTCAAGGACACTTGTTTGAGGACCCTTCCATTTTTAATGTCATCTTAAGAGTTAAGGAATGTGTCTGTGACTTACAGATTTGGTGGAATTTGTAACATGTCCTGCTTAGGAGAACCTGAGATTTTAGAGCAACAGATGTAGTAGTAAATTTGGAACTTTCCGTATGGCAACCCACTCCAATATTCTTGCCTGGAAAATTCCATGGACAGAGGAGCCTGGCGGGCTATTGTTCATGGGGTCACGAAGAGTCAGACAGGACTGAGCGATTGAGGACACATATGTTTTTAATAGGGAAACTGGGTCTCTACTCTGATAATGATACAGTTGGGAAAAGACTAATTCAGCCTTTGCAGGTACTTATGCACTATGATTTATATGGGTTAATTTATGTAAAATAAGGAAGTAATGGAATTAAATACATAATCTCTACATATCATTTAGACTTACGGTACTTTATTTCTAAACTTCCCCAAATTTGTCCTTTTCTGTCTCTTGTAAAGATGCTTAAGAGAGCAAAACTTCTGAAGGTCAGAAGAAGGGGAAGGGGCAAGGCTGTGTGTCATGGACCCTGGCTGTCCTTGGTAGGCAGGTTACAGCCTCTCTAAGGTTTGGTAAACTGGGAATGAGCATTGCTGTAAAAGATTAACCACAGGCAGGCAGTCTGCTCTTTCTCTCTTAAAGAGAATAAGCAACACCAAATCTAAGGCCTGGGGGGAGAACTCTTTTGAGTAGAGCAGACTCTTCTCCATTTTCACCCGAGGATTGAGCTTCCTGGCTCAGCCTCCTCATCAGAGCACAGCTTGATTGCCGAAGGAGATGTGAAAGCTGTGGGGCACTTGGTCTGGATTGGTTAGGGACTGTGCCCTCTAAATCATACTATTTTATATATTTGAGAAATGAGAAAGATGGAGGCTTCTTGCTTAAGACCAGGGCCTGCTGCTCCTCAGCTTCCGGTACAGAAGGAGTTGTTGTCTCTCAGATAGCACAAACCCGAGAAGGGGCCTCAGCCCGACCTTTGGAAAACAGGGAAGTTAAGCGTGGACATAAAGACAGAGGCTCTGACCCCACTGCTGGGTGATGGGGGTCCCACGGAAGTCACTCCTTTCTTCCTGCCTCACTGGAAGTGGTCATCATCCAGACATGTCAGGATGTTCCAGGTAAGAGATAAGTTAAGAACATCCCTAGAGTGCGCATTGTGGGCTCAAAGAGATTTGGGCTCTAAGACAGCCACTTCTAGGAAGCAGTTTGGGAAACATCAGAAAGAGAAGTTGCCTGAGATCTGAAGTAGGCCTGTGATGGTGACTGGCTAAGATACCTTTTCATGAACATGAATGCTCTGACCGCACATGAAAAGAGGAGACACAGAAGTAATGGAAGGCTTGAGACAATAGTAAGGGTAGCTCTTTGGGGACTTGCACCTAGCAGAGAGTGAATTAGAGCAGCAGTTCCACACACGGGGTCTAAGGCTCTTAGGGGTTCCTGGCATAGTAATGGAGAAATGTGAGCTAACTTCAATATTATGAAAAGCATAAATGAATCGCCCATTTACCCTCAACAAGGCCTTACAGGCTATCAAAACAGTGGACTCTGCTTTTGTCTATAATTGAATTGGTTTGCTGATGAGAAGCTCTGCTTGACGGCTGATGTTACTTTGTTTTTCTTCCCAACGTGATGGTGAACTGAATAGGTAGTCACAACTGACCTGAAGTCAGATTATCCAAGATGTGATTAATCTTTGACTCAAGGCGTATAGTGACAGCCACAGTTAAATACTCCACAGTCTGTGGTGGCAGAATGGTTGGGGACCACTTTTGTAAAAGGAGCAGTGACCTTCAGTTTCCCATCCTGAGTTCTTACACCATGCACATTGAACTCATTCTTGGTCTTTGAAGGAAAGTGAAGCAGAACAATTACCAATTATAATCAGTTGTCTACTTTGGAGACCATGCCCTGAAAATCTCGCGTGTGGTTGTTCCTCGTAGCCTATATGGGCCACTTAAGACTCTTTTCAGGAGCAGGCTCTTCTGTCCTGTCTCCTGCTGTCCTGAAGCTCCAATAACTTTGGCCATCTGATGCAAAGAACTGACTCAATGGAAAAGACCCTGATGATGGGAAAGATTGAAGGCAGGAAGAGTAGGGGGTGACAGAAGATGAGATGGTTGGATGGCATCACCGACTCAATGGACATGAGTTTAAGCAAACTCTGGGAGATGATGCAGGACAGGGAAGCCTGGAGTGCAGCAGTCCATGGGGTCGCAGAGAGTCGGACATGACTTGGCAACTAGACAGCAACCCCCACCTGCTGTCCTAGCTAAGTAGTGGAATACCAAGAGCTAGGGTTAAGCGCAATGCTTGGGCAGTTAGAGGAAGAGGTTAAATAGCAAGAAAAAGAAAGAATGAAAAGGAAAGAAAGAAAGCAAAGGAATGGACTCAGTGAGCCATGTCTTTAGAGCAAGGCTGGGAAGCTCACCTCAGATATGGTTGGCTGCCAGTGATGTTCCAAGGGATCTGGACTCTGGTCCTCAGCTGGTTCTGCCGTTTAGACCGTGGCTTCTCAATCCTGTATCTTCACAGCCCTTGGTCTGCAGGAACACCGGGAAACCCACCATTTCTAGCAGGAAAAAGAAAATGACAGCTGAGTTACTCTTAGTGTGGTGAACTGATGAAACATTTGATCATGGTTGCCAAAAGAATTCTGAACCATATCAACCACTGTTGTCAAACTTGGGAGGTAGAATTGGGCTAAGTCCAGGATTGGAATCTTTGCTGTCTGTCCATTCAGTTGACTGATTGTTTCCAAACTCTGGTGACAGTTTCTGTTTTCTGGAGTACTTGAGGGAAGGGAAAATGTTTTTGCGTACTTCTTTGTGAGTCTGTCTGCATGCCTTGTGCATATCCTCTCCCACCTCGGCCCTTCTTGTGTCCTTGTAGAGGGTCTCCGCATCCTTCATTCTCTTCTTTCCTTTGTCCTTCCCAGAGCCAAGCCATGCGAATCGTCCGGACGGTGGGGCAGGCCTTCGAGGTCTGCCACAAACTGAGCCTGCAGCACACGCAGCAGAATGCCGACGGCCAGGAGGACGGGGAGAGTGAGAGGAACAGCAGCAGCTCAGGAGGCCCAGGTAGGCACGGCCGCTGCCGTGGACGCGGACGGACAGGCAGGCAGACACAGTGTGGGCGGCGGGTCGTCCCCCGAGCCCAGAGCAGCCACTCCACCTGAAACACATTTGCTCTGTTTCTCTCTAGATTCTAAATTTTCTTTAAAGAATGTGTGTTGCTTTTATAACAGAAAATTAAAGATGTTTAAACTATCAAAGAAGCATTTAAACTGGATATCAGGAAACACATTTTAATGGCAGAGCTGCTTATAGTGCCAAATCAGACCCCGAAGAAAATTTTCATAGAAAATCACCTTCATAAAACAAATAAGATAATTTTCATTTATCTAAGTTTTTTTTTCCCTATTTCTAAATTCTGTAGTTCTGTAAACCCTCAGGGTAGATGTTATTCTAGTATCTCCGGTCTCCACGTCTCATTAAAAGTCAGGAACAAGATCAAGCTGTCCTTTATCATCTCTCTAACACTAAATGTGGGAGCAAGAAGTATAAGTATTAGGCAAAAAGTTAATATTGTTTATATTTTTATGTGGGAAGCCCATGAAAATAAACTGAAAGCTATTAGAAATAAGAGAATTTAGAGGTAAGGTCCAGAAAATACATATAGATAGCTGTGGGTTTCCTGTTCCAATATCAACCAATTGGAAGTCATAGTGGAAGAAAATATCCACTGAAATAACTTTTTTATCTTTAAAAACTATTTTTATCTTTAAAAACTATTTTTATCTTTAAAAACTTTTTTATCTTTAAAAAAGATAAAATGCCTGAATAATCATAATAAAATATATATGTTTATATGAAGAAAATCAAATAGTTGGAAAGTTCTTGGTTGGGAAATCTCAGCATAATACAAATGTTAACTCTCCTTATGTTAATCTATAAATTTAACATTACAGTACAAATTTTTATCAGCAAAGTAGGCACCGTGGTAAAAACTATAGGCTACAGATAAAAAGAGTGCTCAGAGGAAAATCAAAGGTTTAATTATTTGTAGTGATAGATGATAAATCATGAAAATCAAATTAATTAAACATTCAATTCAAGAAGTTAGAACATGGCAAAAGAATTCTCCCATTGCAAAAGGCAGTTTTGCTAAGTGATGAGGGGTAGAGATTTTCAGCTTCCATTCAAGTGGCACTGGTCACTAGCTGTGTGATTCTGGGCAAGTTCCATAACCTCTCTGTGCCTCGGTTTCCTCTTCTGGAAAAAGTAGGAATAGCAGTAGTACCTGCCTCATAGAGTGACTGTGTTGATTGGATAAGCAGATATATTTAAAACGCCAAATCTGGTACTTGGCACATGGTAAACACCAAATACATGTGATCTATTATTATTTTTAAAAATGGGAAAAATCTAGAATAGGATAAATCCCAGAAAAGATGAGTGATGACAGAGGAGTGACTTTCCAGTCACTCCTGGAAAGTATGTTTCTTCCACAAAAACATACTGTAACACTGTAAAACTGTGCTGATGCATTAGTAAGTGTCTGAGAGGATTGGAATAGAAAGCCCAGAGATAAACGCAGACACACATGTTGACATAGTGTGTGGCAAAGGTAGAAACCCTATGGAGAAAAATATGGAAATCATTAAATTTAAAATTTCACATGCTCTGACCCCCAAATCACCCTCAAATACTCTTCTAAGAATTCCTCTTAAGGGTACACCCATACATATGTAAAATGATGCATACATAAAGTTATAAAAATTGGAACTAGCAAGAGGGGATTTTATAATAATTTGTGGTTACAAGTAATGGAGTATTGCAGAACCTCTAAAAAGGATGAATTGGTTCTCTGTGAACTGATAAAAAATCATCTCCAAGATATTTTGCTGAGTTTTTAAAAAACAAAAAACAAGATTAGAACTGTGAATTGGTAGCATTCCAATTATATTGTATAAAAATATATACATGTAAATATGTGCTTTCATATATGCCCACTATGCATAGAGCATCTCCAGAATTAGTAGCTGTGGTTCATTCTGGAAAAAGGAACTAAGTGTCTATACTGGGAGGAAGATTTTACTTTTCATAATTGCAGACCTATAGCTGGCCACATTGCTCAGAGAACAAAAACTGATCTGCTCACTTCTGAACTGGAGGATTTGCCCTCGGAGCTGCTAGCAGGAGTAGATTGATGCCTTTACATTATTAACTCTTCTTTGTCAATGCCCTGCTCCCTTGGTGGTGGAGAGTCATGGCTACACCTCAAAGGCTTTTGAACCCACAATACAACTGGCAGCCAGGATGCACATATACAAAGATATTCTAACCAAAAAGTAAAGGGCATTGTCTCTGGTGAAGCCACTTATTCCTTGAGTGAAAGAGGTTGGACACAGAGAAGTTATCTAGAGGTTGAGTGTTTGAACTTTGTTCTTATCACACAACTGTCTGAGGAGCTTGAGCTAGCCTCTAAGTACCTAATCAGAACTGACTTCTTGGCCATTTGCTAAAGAGGGCAGAATGGCGTGGTTTGGCCTTTTGAAGAGAAAAGCGTTTCATATGGACTACTCTGAGAGCTAGGTTGTCTTCCCCTCCTGCTGTGGGAGCTACTCTTTCCTTCCCCCTCCAGACCCTGCAGGGCTCTTTTGGGTGGGGGTAGGTTGATATGATTTCCTGTGATACCAGGAAGGAGTCTCTTTGGGGAATGAATAGAGGTTCCACCAGGGACCCCTTCCTATCATTTTTCTTTCTCATCTTCCCCCTACTCCTCCCCCAGCACCTCCCTCCCATTTTCAGTACTATTCCAGCAGTCAGCGTTTGCTGCATTTACCTCCAGGCAGCCATTCTAGTCAATCTTCACCATCCTGTCTTCTGGGAAGGCTGCCTTCCAGCTCCCACTGTCCCATTCCCTTTCCTGCCCCTTCCCAAAAATTTAAACACGTCTTCCCTCTAGGTTTCTATGTTCTTTTCACCCTTGGCTGGTGCTGCTACCATCAGCATTTAGCCCACTGTCTACCAGATACACAGCGTCATCGATCTTCAGTAGAGGACAAGCTCTAGGGTGGGGGGGCAGGGAAAGGACTATTGTTCACACAATAAATACTTGTTGAGTAAAGTGATGGCCACGGTCAGTGATTGTGGCAAAGGATGTGTCTCATCTTAGTCATTGTCAGCAGCATTTATTCAGTGTTTACTCTGCGCCAAAATGAATATGAAGATTGAGTAGAAATTTCAGCAGGGAGTGACTTCTTAACAGTCTGCTTGATGAAGAAGAAGGATGACCTTGAATGGCAGGAGTAGGTAGTGTGTTTTTATGTGTGTGTGTTTGTGTGTGTTCAGTCAGTCATGTCCAGCTCTTTGCAACCCTATGGACTATAGCCCGCCAGGCTCCTCTGTCCATGACATTTTCCCAGAAAGAATTCTGGAGTGGGTTGACATTTTCTCCTTCAAGGAATCTTCCTCACCCAGGGATCGAACCTGCATCTCCTGTGTTGGCAGGGGGGTTCTTTACCACTGAGCCACCTGGGAAGTCTGGGAGTGGGTGGAATTGAGGTCATATGGCCTAGAGGGGGCGACTAGAGGGCTGGAGAGAGTGCTGAAGGTGATGAGTGACAGTGCTTGAGGCTGCAGGTAGAGACCAGCGTGGTGACACTCTTCTGGCTGTGACAGCATTGAGCTGTCTCAGCGTTGAGATATTGGGCCCATCAGCTACATGTCCCTCTCCTTTTATAACCTTTTTGGTGTTTTTTTTTTTTTTTTTTCAAATTACAGTAGTATACATGAGACTTCAGCTACTTGGCATCTTCTGTATACCATTCTCCTAAGAAGAATGTAACTGACGTTCTACATGTGGAAACATCTAGGTTCATTTTAGGAAAACCTGTCAGGCTGTTAAGATGTCGAAGCACTGAGTGTGTCTCTTTAAGGAGGTTGAGCATGGCTTGAATGGGACACTTTGGGTATCATACATCCCCGCAGAGAAAGGGAAGTAGTGGGGCCCTGCCCAACCTGTGTAAGTAAGAATCTGGCCTGTGGAGTGATGTAAATTGTCTTAGGGAGATACACACACACGTACTAATTTTAAGGAATTGGCTCACGTGATTACAGAGGTGTGGTGAGTCCAAAATCTGCAGGGTGGGCTCCAGGCTGAAAACCCAGAAAAGAGTTGCAGTTCAAATCTTAAAGTGGTCGGCTGGCACAACTCCCTCTTCTTCCAAGGAGGTCTGTCTGTGTTTTGTTAAGACTTTCAACTGATTGGATGAAGCCCAGCTATATTATGGAGGGTAATCTGCTTTATTCAATCTATTGATTTAAATGTTTACTCTCATATGAAAAATACCTTCACCACAATATCTAGAATAGTGTTTGGTCAAGTATCGACACCATGGCTCCACCAAATTTGTGCACAAAATTAACTATCACAGAAATGAAAAGGCAGTGTGGTGTGACAGATGGAGTGCTGGACCCGCAGACTAGAGAAGCAGTGGAGAGCTTGGGTTCTGGCACTTCTCAGATGAATTCTAGGCTTGAATGCTAGCTCTTTGAATGTGTTCAGCTCTTTGCGACCCCATGGACTGCAGCACTCCAGCCTTCCCTGTCCATCACCAACTCCTGGATCTTGCTCAAACTCATGTCCATCCAGTCGGTGATACCATCCAGCCATCTCATCCTCTGTTGTCCCCTTCTCCTTTTGCCTTCAATCTTGCCTAACATCAGGTCTTTTCTAATGAGTCAGTTCTTCGCATTAGGTGGCCAAAGTATTGGAGCTTCAACTTCAGCATCAGTCCTTCCAATGAATATTCAGGACTGATTTCCTTTAGGATTGATTAGTTTGACCTCTTTGCAGTCCAAGAGACTGTCAAGGGTCTTTCCAACACCACAGTTCAAAAGCATCAATTCTTCAGCACTCAGCTTTCTTTATGGTCCAACTGTCACATTCATATGACTACTGGAAAAACCATAGCTTTCACTATATGGACCTTTGTCAATAAAGTAATGTCTCTGATTTTTACTGTGCTGTCTAGGATGGTCATAGCTTTTCTTCCAAGGAGCACACATCTTTGAATTTCATGGCTGCAGTCACTATCTGCAGTGAATTTGCAGTCCAAAAAAATAGTCTGTCACTGTTTCCATTGTTCCCCATCTATTTGCCATGAAGTGATGGGACAGAATGCCATGATCTTCATTTTTTGAATGTTGAGTTTTAAGCCAGCTTTTTTTTCACTCTCCTCTTTCAGTTTCATCAAGAAGTTCTTTAGTTCCTCTTCACTTTCTTCCATAAGGGTGGTGTCATCTGCATATCTGAGGTTATTGATATTTCTCCTAGCAATCTTGATTCTGACTTGTGCTTCATCCAGCCTGGCATTTGCATGATGTACTCTGCATATAAGTTAAATAAGCAGGTGACAATATACAGCCTTGACGTACTCCTTTCCCAATTTGGAACCAGTCTATTGTTCCATGTCCAGTTCTTACTGTTGCTTCTTGACCTACATACAGATTTCTCACAAGGCAGGTAAGGTGGTCTGGTATTCCCATCTCTTGAAGAATTTCCCACAGTTTGTCATGATCCACACAGTCAAAGGCTTTGGTGTAGTCAATAAAGCAAAAGTAGATGTTTTTCTAGAACTCTCTTTTTTGATGATACAAAGGATGTTGGCAATTTGATCTCTGGTTCCTCTAACTTTTCTAAATCCAGCTTGAATATCTGGAAGTTCACGGTTCACATACTGTTGAAGCCTAGCTTGGAGAATTTGAGCATTACTTTGCTAGCGTGTGAGATGAGTGTAGTTGCATGGTAGTTTGAACATTCTTTGGCATTTCCTTTCTTTGGGATTGGAATGAAAACTGACCTTTTCCAGTCCTGTGGCCACTGCTGAGTTTTCCAAATTTGCTGGCATATTGAGTGCAAGCACTTTCACAGCATCTTCTTTTAGGATTTGAAAGAGCTCAGCTGGAATTCCATCACCTCCACTAGATTTGTTCATGGTGATGCTTTCTAAGGCCCAGTTGACTTCACATTCCAGGATGTCTGGCTCTAGGTGAGTGATCACACCATCGTGCTTATCTGGATCATTAAGATCTTTTTTGTACAGTTCTTCTGTGTATTCTTGCCACCTCTTCTTAATATCTTCTACTTCTGTAAGGTCCATACCATTTCTGTTCTTTATTGAGCCCATCTTTGCATGAAATGTTCCCTTGGTATCTCTGATTTTCTTGAAGAGATCTCTAGTCTTTCCCATTCTATTATTTTCCTCTATTTCTTCATATTGATCACTGAGGAGGGCTTTCTTATCTCTCCTTGCTATTCTTTGGAACTCTGCATTCAAATGGGTATATCTTTTCCTTTCTCCTTTGCCTTTAGCTTCTCTTCTCAGCTATATTTGTAAGGCCTCCTCAGACATCCGTGTTGCCTTTTTATATTTCTTTTTCTTGGGGATGGTCTTGATCCCTGCCTCCTGTACAGTGTTACGAACCTCCGTCCATATTTCTTCTGATAGGCACTCTGTCTATCAGATCTAATGACTTGAATCTATTTGTCACTTCCACTGTATAATCATAAGTGATTTGATTTAGGTCGTACCTGAATGGTCTAGTGGTTTTCCCTCCTTTCTTTAATTTAAGTCTGAATTTTGCAATAAGGAGTTCATGATCTTAGCTGGGTGATCCTTGGCAAACTTTCTAGCCTTTCTAGGTCTTTCTTACCTGCTAGCTAGGTGTTGGGAGATAATGCAGGTAAATCAGCATCGTTCCTAGCATATAGAACACTCTAAATACATGTTAGCCATTGTCTAGTTCTCCAGTTCAGTATCTCAACTCCATGACCTCATGTATGCTGTGAGGACAGTGGACAAGATCTCTGAAGTCCCGTGATCTTATGAGAGAGCCACATTAGATGAATAATCAGGTACCCAGCATTTGTGGTGTGGTGCCATGGCCAGGATGTGGAACCACCTTTGAGTATCAGTGTTTGGAATTCTACGGATCTGGAATGGGAAACGTTTTCTTATCAAGCCCCAAAGTCACTTCCTCTTTACAGCCCCACTTGCTTCCTCACTGTTTATAAACCACTAGGAACACATTCCTTTTTACCGTAAATGCTTTTTCCGTAAATGATTCCCCCAGAAGCATTTATTGAATCCATTAGGATTTTTCTCTGTAATGGGGCACCTTGAAGCTTCAGAGTGGAACTGTGGATTGGCAGGTTTTCTTTTCCTTTTAAGGAGAGTCTTGCTTCCACATTAGAAAGCTTTCATTTAATTCGGTGTTTATCTTTCCAGTAGAGCTGCCCCAGGCAGGCCCTTTGTTGTGCAGAGGAAACTTGTTTACTCTGGAGGAATCCGAATGTGTGGAGGCTTTGCTGTCCTCTTTGATGTCTTGTGGGGCCCTTCGCCTTTTGGGCTTTTCAGCCTTTAATGAAGGTCCTCACTTTCATTGTGTGTGCTGCCGCGCTCTCTCTCTCTCTCTGTCTGCTTTTCTTTCCTCCCGCATTCCCACCATTCCCTGCCCTGGGGGAGATCTGTCCTTTGTATCCTTTGGCAGCAGCTGCCCTTGGCCATTCCCCCGGGGCTCAGAGCCAGGTGGGGCCTCTGCCCCTGTTCTGCTTGCCTTGCCTTGCCCTGTGCAGTTTCTCTGACTCCCGGACAGGTTTCCTGGGAGAGATCCTGTTCCCCTGGAGTCATCTCTCTTCCCACGTTGGCAGACAGTCCAACATGGGGAAGGGCTTGGAGCCCTTTGGAGATCAGAGCCTCTTAAAACAGGACTCATGTCATCTGGACAGGGACCGGTGGCTCCAGAGCATTTCCTGTGTCCCTGTTACACCTGCCGGATCGGGCACCCCGACCTCCTGGCACTTCCAGGCTCCCACCACACTGCCCTTCCGTCGCAGCAGGCCACCGTCGCCTGATGCTCTGTTTCTCCTTGGTTTCAGCTCCCTTCCTTCATTCAGTGGGTATTTATTAGTTTCCCCAGATGCAAGGCTTGATTCTGGGAACTGGGAATGCTGTGAAGAAGACGACAAGGCTCCTGCTGGTGAGGAACTCACATTGGAAGTTGGGGTGGAGGGTCAAACAGATGACACACGGGGCCTCTTTAGGGGATGTCAGTGCAATGAAGAAGACAAAGCAGAGTGGCTGAGCCTACAGGTAGAAGCAGTGAGCCTGTTGGGAGGCAAGCTGGTGCAGTGGTTAAAAGCACCACGCTTAAAGCCAGATTGGCGGGCTTTGAGCCTTAGCTTCGGTCTTACTAGCTGCGTGCCTCAGTTTCTTTATCTGTCTAATGGGAATAATAATAGTGCCTAGCTTTCAGGGTGGTGGTTAAAAGGATAAGTAAGTTAATAATACACGTACATCCCTGAAACTAGTGCCTGGAACACAGTAAGCACTATTTGAGTCTAAGTTATTAATATTACAATTTTGAAGCAAAAAGTGATCATTTCAAGCTCTTTTGGACTGAGCTGATAATCTTTTGTTCTTTTTTTCCCAACCATCTTGTTTTGAGGCATAACTGACATGTAAAAACTTCTGTGTTAACCCAACATTACCTATCCATTTTAGCCCTGTGACACTGGTTCATACACATCTGTGGTCCCTAGACTTGGCCCAGGCTGCTTTGCCCTCAGCCTTCCTGCTTTCCCTTTGTCCCCTCAGCTTCCACCTTAGGGTACAGTGTCCTTCTCCTGTCCCAGATGAACCCTTTCACCTGCCTCTGCCTTCTCCTCATCTTGCCTCTTCCTAAACCCTGAGCCATCAGCTCTCCTGAATCATCACCTGAATCTTTCACTGTGCTTTCTTCTCCACTGCAGATAGATAAGGTCAAGTGTTTTCCATCTTAAAAACAAAGCAAAAATCACACCTTTCTTGTCCCTGCATCTCTCTCCCTGCCGTCGCTCAGTGGTGTCTGACTCCTTGTGACCCCATGGACTGTAGCCTACGAGGCTCCTCCGTCCGTGGGATTTTCCAGGCAAGAGTACTGGAGTGGGCTGCCATTTCCTTCTCCAGGGGATCTTCCCGACCCAGGGATCGAACCCAGGTCTCCTGCATTGCAGGCAGACGCTTTACCTTCTAAGCCACCAGGGAAGCCTCCAGGTCACTGAAGGGCCAGCTAATTGGCAAATTGAACCAGCCTTTCTCAGCAGTGTGCATCATGGGGAATGAATCACTCCCCTTCCCTAGTTCTGGGGCACCCCACCTCCACTCCTGCCACTCTTTCCTTCTTTCTCTGCTAGATGCTTTCCAGGATCCTTTTTTTTCACCTGCCCCTTAGATGAAATCCCCAGGGGATTTCTCCTGGGATTAGTCCTAGGGGCTTTTTTTTTTTTTTTCACTTCCCATGGTTTTAACTTAGTTTATCTCTAGGCAAGACCTTTTCTTGAACTCTCCACTTATGGATAGTGGGTATCTCCAGTTAGCTGTTACAAACTTTCCCAATTTCATTCTCTTATCCATAATCCTTCTTTTCTGGAATTTTCTGTATAGGATGCGTCTCAGTCACTTAAATCAGAATTGTAAAACTCATTCTACATGTATTCCTGTCTCCTCCCTGCCTCTCCTCCTCCTTTCCCTCTTCCTCCCTGTTCCCTGCCCATAGACGCTTACTTTCCAAGTCCTGTGATTTCTGCCCCCTGAAGATATTCCAGGTTTGTCTCCTTGGCTCTTTGTTATCACCACCTCTTTAGCTTTAGCCCTCATATTTCTCACCTAGAGCACTGCTTTCTATCTTGTCCCTTATAGATCTACCCTCTACATCATCCCTTGGGTAGAATTTGAAAGAATGAAAATCTTTCGGTATCACGTGCCTGCTTTTCTTCCTTCAAGATAAGATCCTGACTCTTCTCAGTCAGGTCCCTTCCTACAGGGTCATTTGCAGTGCCTCCACCACGCTGTGGATTTCTCTACATCTGTATCTTTGCCCCTGTCTTGCTCTCTGCCTAGAGTGCCTCCCGTAGCCTCCCCTCCACCCTGCCCTCTTCTTCTCACTGGGGTCTCCTGCATTGCAGGCAGATTCTTTACCAACTGAGCTATCGGGGAAGCCGCGATACGCTGACAGTCACACCCAATAATAATATCCCTCCATCTAGCTTGTTCTTTCTCTCTGCCCTAGCCTTACCCCCCTGGTTCTAACAGATCTGTTACTGAACAGGCATTAGGAGATACCGCAGGTTCAGTTTCAGACCATGACAATAAAGTGAATATCGTAATAAAGTGAGTAGCACAAATTTTTTGGTTTTCCAGTGCACATTAAAGTTATCTTTATACTATAGGCTTTCCTGATAGCTCAGTTGGTAAAGAATCCATCTGCAATGCAGGAGACCTCAGTTTGATTCCTGGGTTGGGAAGATCCGCCAGAGAAGGGATAGGCTACCCTCTTCAGTATTCTTGCCCTTCCCTTGTGACTCAGCTGGTAAAGAATATGCCTGCAATGAGGGAGACCTGGGTTTGATCCCTGGCTTGGGAAGATCCCCTGAAGAGAAAGGCTACCCACTCCAGTATTCTGGCCTGGAGAATTCTGTGGACTACAGTCCATGGGTCACAAAGAGTTGGATACAACTGAGTGATTTTCACTTTGACTTTACATTATACTATAGTTTGTTAAGTGTAAAATAGTATTATATCTAAAAAAATAATTGAATATACTTTAATTTAAAAATAGCTCATTACTAAAATGCTATCACCTGAGCAAACTATAATCTTTCTGCTGGTAGAGAGTCTTGCCTCAATGCTGATGGTTGCTCACTGATTAAGGTGGTGGTTGCTGAAGATTGGAGAGCTGAGGCAATTTCTTAAAATAAGGCAGCTGTGAAGATTGCCACATTGGTTGTTTCTCCTTTCACAAATGATTTTTCTGTAGCATGCAATGCCATTTTAATAGTGTTTTACCTGTGCCTTACAAAATTGAACTCAGGCCTCTCAAACCCTGCCACTGCTTTATCAACTAAGTCTATGTAATATTCCAAACCCCTTGTTGTCATTTCAACAGTCTTTGCACATCTTTACCAGAAGTAGATTCCATCTTAAGAAACCACTCTCTTTGGTCATCCGTAAGAAGCAATTCCTCATCTGTTCAGGTTTATCATGAGAATTCAGTCACATCTTCAGACTCCCCATCTTATGCTAGTTTCCTTGCTATTTCCACCATATCTGCAGTTATTTCCTCCACTGAAGTTTTGAACGCCTCAAATTCATCCATGATGTTGGAATCAACTTCTTCCAAACTCCTGTTCATGGAGACATTTTGGCCTTTTCACATGAATCAGAATGTTCTTAATGGCATCTGGAATGGTGAATCCTTTCCAGAAGGCCTTCAATTTATTTTGCCCAGATTCATCAGAAGAATTGCTATTTGTGGAAGCAATAGCATTATGAAATATATTTCCTAAATAATAAGACCTGAAAGTTGAAATTACTTCTTGATCCATGGGCTGCAGAATGAATGTTGCACTAGCAAGCATGAAAACATTAATCTCATTGTACATCTCCATCAGAGCTCTTAGGTGACTAGTTGCATTGTCAATGAGCAGTAATAATTTGAAAGGAATCTTTTTTAAGCAGTAGGTCTCAACAGTGGGCTTAAAATATCAAGTAATCATGTTGTCAACAGCTGTGCTGTTATCTAGGCTTTGTTGTTCCATATGTAGGGCACAGGCAGAGTAGATATAGCATAATTCTTAAAGGCCCTAGGATTTTCAGAATGGTAAATAAACATTGGCTTCAACTTTAAGTCACCAGCTACATTAGCTCCTAACAAGAGTCAGCCTGTCCTTTGAAGTTTTGAAGTCTGGCATTGACTTATCCTCTCTAGCTATGAAAGTCCTGAATGGCAGCATCTTTCCAGTGTAAGGCTGTTTCCACTATGTGGAAAACCTGTTATTTAGTGTAGGCACCTTCATTAGTGATCTTAGCTAGATCTTTTGGATAACTTGCTGCAGCTTTTATATCAGCACTTTTTTGTACTTTTTTTTTTTTTTACAGTTATGTCTTCTTTCCTTAAACCTCATGAACCAAAGCTCTGCTAGCTTCAAACTTTTCTTCTGCAGCTTTCTAACTTTTCTCAGGCTTTATAGAATTTAAGAGAGTTAGGGCTTTGCTCTGATTTAGGCATTCACAACTTGGCTCACTGTTGCAATAAGCCTTGCTTTTGACCTGTTTTGGCTTTCAACATGCCTTCCTCGGTTAGCTTAATCCTGTGTAGCTTTAGATTTAAAAGTGAGAGATATGTGACTCTTCCTTTCCTTTGAATACTTAGAGGCCAGTGTAGGTTATTACTTGGCCTAGTTTCAACATTGTTGTATCTTAGGGAACAGGGAGGCCCAAGAAAAAAGAAAGAGATGGGCACAGTGGTGGTGGAGAGGAGCAGGGGCAAAAATGGCAGCAAGTGAAGCAGTCAGGTACATACTGCTATATTTAAAACAGATAACCAGTAAGGACCAGTAAGCACAGAGAAGTCTGCCCAGTGTTATGTGGCAGGCTGGATGGGAGGGGAATTCGGGGGAGCATGGATACATGTGTATGTATGGCTGAGTCCCTTTGCTGTCCACCTGGAAAATACTTTCAGTCTGAATATTCTATAATACTATATCACATTTGTAAAAAAAACAAAAACAAAAACACATTTGTTAAGTTTACTGTCTTACATGGGTACAATTAACGCTGCCCCAAAATAATTACGATAGTAACATTAAAGGTTATATAGAGTGAAGTAAATCAGAAAAACAAATACCATATACTAATGCATATATATGGAATCTAGAAAAATGGTTCTGATGAACCTATTTGCAGGGCAGAAATAGGAACACAGACATAGAGAATGGACTTGTGGTCACAGTAGGTAAAGGAGAGGGTGGGACAAATGGAGAGAGCAGCATTGAAATACACACATTGCCATATGGAAAACGCATAGCTAGTGGGAAGGTCGCTCTATAACACAGGGAGTTCAGCCTGGTGCTCCGTGACGACCTAGGGAGGTGGGATGTGGGGAGCGGGGTGGGAGGGAGGCTCCAGAGAGAGGGGGATATGGGTATACTCACGGCTGAGTCCCCTTGTTGTGCAGCAGAAACCAGCACAACGTTGTAAAACAATTATCCTCCAATTAAAAATTTAAAACAAATTTTAAGAGATCACTGATCACAGATCATAACAGATAGTGAATAGCAACTAATAACAATGAAAAAGTTTGAAATACTGTGAGAATTCCCAAAACACGACACAGAGGCACAAAGAAAGCAAATGCTGTTGGAAAAATGGTGCAGATTTGCCAGAAACCTTCAGTTTGTAAAAATGAAGTATCTGTGAAGTGTAATGAAGTAGGTATGCATGATCTCTACCCATCAGCTGTATTAAACCTGTAAGAATCCAGATGTGATCATCAGAGGGCCCTCTGAGTGGCAGAAATCGTCTCAGAAAGAAGCCCATAGTTGGTGATCCAGTTACATCAGGGTTGGTTTGGAAACTCTACTAGTACAAAGAGAATGTCTGAGAAGTTTGTTTCTTAATGACTTCCCCTGAAGCAGAACTAGAATCTGGAGATTTTTCAGTCCCCTCTGAGTTTCTGGCGTGCAGGTCTCCAGACCCTCTGCAGGGTGCTGCTTCGTTCTCTACGGTCAGTCCCCTGCATACGAATGCATTCTGGTCTGAGTGTGTGTTTGTAATCCAACAAAGTTAGTCTAGGTACCCACCTAACACAATCAGCCATATAGTACTGCACTGTAAAAGATTTACAATACTTTTCACACAAATAATACATAAAAGACAAACACACAAAAAAACATTGTTCATCATATGGCACAGTACCTTGAAAAGTACAGTAGTACCAGCCACATCACTGCTGCTTTTATACTTCCTTCTGTACATCCAGGCTTAAAATAAAGATTCCATACTCTGTACAGTACTGTCCAGTAAAGTACACAGAAGCACAACCACTAACAGAGGATGTGCTCATGTGGCAGTGTATACCAGCCACGTGAGCTAACTTACATGATTGGACAGGTGAATGCACATTTGCATCTTTGAAAGTTTGCAACTTGAAGGTCTGCATGTAGGGAACTTACTGTATTAGGATTTCCAGGGCTGAGGGGCAGCCTCCCTGTATAGCCCACTTCCCTGTTTTGTACCCTGTGATAACACCGTTTCTTTTGTAAGTATTTACTAAACACCTTCTCTGTGCCAGATCCATGGGAAATGTGAATGAAACACACCCTTGGCCTCAAGATCAGAAAGACACAGTTGATATTGCTTTTGCTAATTAAGAGCACTTGACAGATGGATGCCCCGTGCTGTGGAAGCCAGTCCCTCCTGATGACCGATGGGAAGCTGTCCTCGAATGCAGCTCCATTTCACCGTGTCTGTTCCTCTAGGGGCGAGGAGAACCAGATGCACAGTTTCCAGCACTATCTACCTACTGAGTAATAGACACTAGTTATCCATCAGTCCTCCCTGTCACAGGGTAAACCTCCTGATTGTCAAGAAGGTCACTCCTGGGTGCAGGAGGTGGTGAAAAGCAGTCTGCTGTCTATGCTCCTGCTGGCTGGTTAACAAGCAGAAGAACTGCCCTGCCGGGCCATGGTCCAGGGTCCTCCTTTCTGTTACACGCCATCGCAACACGCAGCAGTCATCTCCCAGCTCCAGAGCAGCCAGAAGGGAAACCAAGCACACTGTTTGCTTCTGAAATACTAGGCTATGGGAAGAGAATTTTTAAAAGAGTAGATAGGCTACCCACTTCAGTATTTTGGGGCTTCCTTTGTGGCTCAGCTGATAGAAGAATCTGCCTGCAATGTGGGAGACCTGGTTTCAACCCCTGGGTTGGGAAGATCCCCTGGAGAAGGGAAAGGCTACCCACTCCACTGTTCTGGCCTGGAGAATTCCATGGACTGTATAGTCCATGGGCTCGAAAAGAGTCAAGACACAACTGAGCGACTTTCACTTTCGTGTATAGGTGCACCAATGACTCACTTTGCTCTACAGCTGAAACTAACACAACGCTTTAAATCAACTGTATTCCAGTAAGGGCCTCCCTCGCGGCTCAGTGGTAAAGAATCTGCCTGCAATGCAGGAGACATCGGAGATGCAGTTTTGATCCCTGGGTCGAGAAGATCCCCTGGAGTAGGAGATGGCAACCTACTCCAGTATTCTGGCCAGGAAAATCCCGTGGACAGAGGAGCCTGGCAGGCTACGGTCCATAGGGTTGCAGAGTCAGAGGTGACTGAGCACACACACAAACACACATACGCCAATGAAAATTTTAAAGAATAAAATGATTTTCGAATGTTAAATAAATACGAATATACACACATACCAGGCTTGCTTCCCCAGATGACTCATGGATTTGCATGGGAAGACTTGTTAGAACCATTTGTACTACAAGGCAGGCCCTCAAATGATCAAAGCCTGGCTCCCTGAGTTGGCTTGAGGTTTAGGGAATCAACTCTTCATACTTCCTACTTACATTACTCTGTGCAGTTTTACAATTGGTGCTTAGTCTCTGAAAGTTTTTAAGTTTCATTTGAAGACAGTTAGTGATGAACCTAATCCTGAATGTAGAGAAAAAGGTATTTCCTGGGAAGTGCCTGAGAATCGCCAGTTGTTTCTACAGACTCCAAGAAAGAGAGAAGAGCAGAGAATGAAGAAAAATAAGAAATAGTAGGACTTTCATACTGAGCATGCTGAGCATGTGATCAAAGACATGGTCAGTGTGTTCAGTGGGACACAGACAAAGCATGACAAACCAGCCTCCTCTCTCTCCTGTGCCACCGCCGCTGGTTCCAGGCCCATCCCTGGCTTCTGTTCTTGAAGGAGGATGGTCCGAGACAGGGCCTGAGGATCGCAGACAGATGCTGTGTGGGCTGGGGCCTCAAATCTCCTCATTTCCACCCCCTCCCGCCAGGCCTGCAACCCTCCCACCCGTCTAACTCAGCCTCCAGGTAGAGTTGAAGGAAGTGGGGCCCAGGGAGTGAGGTGACTTAACCCTTTCCTGACAGCCTGATAGGAGTGTGGCGGAGGAAACCCCTACCTCTCTGGATGCCCCATTCAAGGTTATTCAAATGGTAAAGAATGTACCTGCAATGCAGGAAACCTGGGCTCAATCCCGGGGCCTGGAAGATGCCCTGGAAAAGGAAAAGGCTAACCACTCCAGTGTTCTTGCCTGGAGAATTCCATGGACAGAGAAGCCTGGTGGGCTTCAGCCCATGGGGTCGCACAGAGTCGAACACAGTTGAAGCAACTTAGTATTCATGCATGCTTCGATACAAAATGAAATTTTCTAAAAATACACCAAGAATAACAAGATGGCAGAGTAGAAGGACGTGTACTCATCTTCTCCCAGAAGAACTCCAAAATTACAGCTTGCTGCTGAACAACCTTCAACAGGATAATATTGGATCCCACCAAAAAAAGATATGCCACGTCCAAGGGCAAAGGAGAAGCCCCAGCAAGACAGTCAGATGTGCAAAATCACGTTTAAATAAAACCCCATACCCGTCAGAGACACTCGGAGGGCTCAAGCAAACCTTGTGCACACCAGGACCCAGATACCCCACAGAGACCGAGCCAGAACTGTGTTTGAGTGTCTCCTGAGGAGGTCCGGGCCAGCAGTGGCCTACCGTAGGGGCAGGGGCTCTGGGCGCAGCAGACCTGGGTATGGCATAAGCCCTTTTGGAGGAGGTCGCCATTAACCCCACCAGAACTTATGCAGGACTGGGAAACAGACTCTTGGAGGGCACAAACAAAACCTTGTGTGCACCAGGACCCAGGAGAAAGGAGCAGTGACCCCACAAGGACTGACCCACACTTGCCTGTGAGTGTCCAGGAGTCTCTGGCAGAGGCGTGGGTTGGCCGTGGCCTGCTGCCGGGTCAGAGGCCCTGAGTGTAGCAGCCCATGCATGGGACCTTTTGAAGGAGGTTGCCATTATCTTCATTACCTCCACCATAGTTTGGCCTCAGGTCAAACAACAGGGAGGGAACATAGCCCCACCCATCAACAGAAAATTGGATTAAAGATTTACTGAGCATGGCCCCACCCATCAGAACAAGACCCAGTTTCCCCCTCAGTCAGTCTCTCCCATCAGGAAGCTTTCATAGCCTCTTATCCTTCTCCATCAGAGGGCAGACAGAATGAAAACACAATCATAGAAAACTAACCAAACTGATCACATGAACCACAGACTTGACTAACTCAGTGAAACTATGAGCCATGCCATGTAGGGCCATCCAAAACAGATGGATCATGGTGGAGAGTTCTGACAAAACGTGGTCCACTGGAGAAGGGAATGGCAAACCACTTTAGTATTCTTACCTTGAGAACCCCATGAACAGTATGAAAAGGTAAAAAGATAGGGCACTGAAAGATGAACTCCCCAGGTGGGTAGATACCCAATATGTTACTGGGGATCTGTGGAGAAATAACTCCAGAGAGAATGAAGAGATGGAGCCAAAGCAAAAACACCACCCAGTTGTAGATGTGACCGCTGATGGAAGTAAAGTCCGATGCCATAAAGAGCAATATTGCATAGGAACCTGGAATGTTAGGTCCATGAATCAAGGTAAATTGGAAGTGGTAGAACAGGAGATGGCAAGAGTGAACATCGACATTTTAGGAATCAGCAAACTAAAATGGACTGGAATGGGTGAATTTAACTCGGATGACCATTATTATATCTACCACTGTGGGCAATAATCCCTTAGAAGAAATGGAGTAGCCATCATAGTCAACAAAAGAGTACGAAATGCAGGACTTGGATGCAGTCTCAAAAAGAACAGAATGATCTCTGTTCATTTCCAAGGCAAACCATTCAATGTCATGGTAATCCAAGTCTATGCCCCAACCAGTAATGCTGAAGGAGCTGGAGTTGAATGGTTCTATGAAGACCTATAAGACCTTCTAAAACTAACACCCAAAAAAGATGTCCTTTTTATTATAGAGGACTGGAATGCCAAAGTAGGAAGTCAAGAAATACCTGGACAACAGGCAAATTTGGCCTTGGAGTACGGAATGAAGCAGGATAGAGGCTAACAGAGTTTTGCCAAGAGAACACACTGGTCATAGCAAACACCCTCTTCCAACAACACAAGAGAAGATTCTACACATGGACATCACCAGATGGTCAATACTGAAATCAGATTGATTATATTCTTTGCAGCCAAAGATGGAGAAGCTCTATACAGTCAGCAAAAAAAGACCTGGAGCTGATTGTGGCTCAGATCATGAACTCCTTATTGCCAAATTCAGACTTAAACTGAAGAAAGTAGGGAAAACCACCAGACCATTCAGATTTGACATAAATCAAATTCCTTACAATTATACAGTAGAAGTGAGAAATAGATTCAAGGGATTAGATCTGATAGAGTGCCTGATGAACTATGGACGGAGGTTCGTGACATTGTACAGGAGACAGTGATCAAGACCATCGCCAAGAAAAAGAAATGCAAAAAGGCAAAATCGTTGCTGAGGAGGCCTTACAAATAGCTGTGAAAAGAGAGTTAAAGGCAAAGGAGAAAAGGAAAGATATTCCCATCTGAATGCAGAGTTCCAAAGAAAAGCAAGGAGAGATAAGAAAGCCTTCCTCAGTGATCAAGACAAAGAAATAGAGAAAAACAGTAGAATGGGAAGGACTACAGATTTCTTCAAGAAAATCAGAGATACCAAGGGAACTTTTCATGCAAAGATGGGCACAATAAAAACAGAAATGGTATGGACCTAACAGAAGCAGAAGAAATTAAGAAAAAGTGGCAAGAACACACAGAAGAACTGTACAAAAAAAGGGATTAATGACCCAGATAATCACAATGGTGTGATCACTCACATGGAGCCAGGCATCCTGGAATGTGAAGTCAAGTGGGCCTTAGGAAGCATCACTATGAACAAAGCTAGTGGAGGTGATGGAATTCCAGTTGAGCTATTTCAAATCCTAAAAGAAGATGCTGTGAAAGTGCTTGCACTCAATATGCCAGCAAATTTGGAAAACTCAGCAGTGGCCACAGGACTGGAAAAGGTCAGTTTTCATTCCAATCCCAAAGAAAGGCAATGCCAAAGAATGTTCAGACTACCACACAATTGCACTCATCTCACATGCTAACAAAGTAATGCTCATAATTCTCCAAGCCAGGCTTTAACAGTACATGAACCAAGAACTTCCAGATATCCAGGCTGGATTTAGAAAAGGCAGAGGAACCAGAGATCAAATTGCTAACATCCATTGGATCATTGAAAAAGCAAGAGAGTTCCAGAAAAACATCTACTTCTGCTTGATTGACTATGCTAAAGCCTTTGACTGTGTGGATCACAACAAACTGTGGAAAATTCTTCAAGAGATGGGAATACCAGACCACCTGACCTGCCTCTTGACAAACATATATGCAGGTCAAGAAGCAACAGTTAGAACTGGACATGGAACAAGACTGGTTCCAAATTGGGAAAGGAATATGTCAAGACTGCATATTGTCACCCTGCTTATTTAACTTATATGCAGGGTATATCATGCAAAATGCCAGGCTGGATGAAGCACAAGCTGGAATCAAGATTGCCGGGATAAATATCAGTAACCTCAGATATGCAGATGACACCACCATTATGGCAGAGAGTGAAGAGGAACTAAAGAGCCTCTTCATGAAAGTGAAAGAGGAGAGTGAAAAAGCTGGCTTAAAACTCAACATTCAGAAAACTAAGATCACAGCATCTGGTCCCATCACTTCATGGCAAATAGATGGGGAGACAGTGATAGACTTAATTTTGGGGAGCTCCTAAATCACTGCAGATGGTGATTGCAGCCATGAAATTAAAAGATGCATGCCCCTTGAAAGAAAAGCTATGATCAACCTAGACAGCATATTTAAAAGCAGAGACATTACTCTGCCAACAAAGGTCCATCTAGTCAAAGCTATGGTTTTTCCAGTAGTCAGGTATGGATGTGAGGGTTGGACTGTTAAGGAAGCTGAGCTCCGAAGAATTGATGCTTATAAACTGTGGTTTTGGAGAAGACTCTTGAGAGTCCCTTGGACTGCAAGAAGATCCAACCAGTCCATCCTAAAGGAAATCAGTCCTGAATATTCATTGGAAGGACTCATACTGAAGCTGAAACTCCATTACTCTGGCTACCTGATACAAAGAACTGACTCACTGTAAGAGACCCTGATGGTGGGAAAGATTGAAGGCAGGAGGAGAAGGAGACGACAGAAGATGAGATTGTTGGATGGCATCACCAACTCGATGGACATGAGTTTGAGTAAGCTCTGGGAGTTGGTGATGGACAGGGAAGCCTGGTGTGCTGCAGTCCATGGGGTCGCAAAGAGTTGGATACGACTGAGTGACTGAACTGAAAAATACACCTATCTATTTATGTAATTTTTTTCCTGCTGAAACCTTTGGGGGCTTCCCTGGTGGCTCAGTGGTAAAGAATCTGCCTGCCAATGCAAGAGACACCAGTTCAATCCCTGGACCAGGAAGATCCCCTGGAGTAGAAAGTGGCAACCCACTCCAGTATTCTTGTGTGGGAAATCCCATGGACAGAGGAGTCTGGTGGGCTACAGTCCACGGGGTTGCAAAGAATCAGACACGACTGAAAGAGTACTTTTTCCCCTAGTCTGTTTCCACTCCTGAGTTTGAGTGAGGTCGAGGTGGCTGTCATCCCTTTCTTGCAGGTTCCCTACACCCTGTCAGTGAAAACATCACGCCAGTGTGGCAAAGCAGTCATGTCCAGTCTTGAGGAAATGTTGTCTTTGTTTCTGAACTATGAGAAGATACTAAAATCAGAACATCTTATTGGATTGGATTTAATGGACTTGAGTTGAAAAGATATATGAAAATGTTACTAAGCCAGTGGTGTCCCGAAGCATGACATGATTGAAAACCAAAGTGTTGGGAAGGAGGATGTTGTTCTTGGTGTGGCTCTTCCCCTTCCCCACGCTCTCTCTTGTCCCTGTAGGCCGCCAGCTCACCGGAGCCGAGAGGACCTCCACGGCCACTGCAGAGGAGACGGACATCGATGCGGTCGAGGTCCCACTCCCAGGGAACGACGCCCTGGAATTCAGCCGAGGCGTGACCGACCTTGATGCTGTAGGGAAGGAAGGAGGCGCCCACACAGACCCCAAGGTAGGCAGGAGGCAGCCCAGCCAGGTGATCTGCACATCTGTGTGCATGTCACCTCCCAAAGCAGCCTGTGTCACGGCCTCAGCCCCCGTCGGTCACCTCTTGGCCTCTGCCAGCCCAGTGGTGGCTCCAGAGCATGTGTTACTTCCTTCCAGACTGAATCTAGAGATTCAGTCCCAGTGAACTGATGCTAGACGCTGCTGCATGTTGGGATTTCACAGAGCTCATTCCTGACGTGCATTACCCTCCAGGGTCCATCAGTCCTCAGATCCCTTCTTCTCATTGGAAGCCCCAGCTTTAAGGTACCTCATCGGGGCACAATACTTGTGCATGTGGCTAACCCTTGCACAACACAGTGTGATCCCGTGGGGCTTAGCTGAAGGAGCAGGGTGAGTTTGGGCTGTCTCTGCCTGTGGCTAGGATCGTGTGCGTTGATGCTCCTGGGGAGGCTGGAAATTGGCCCATTGGAGGTTGGAAGCTCCAAGACCCCCTCAGGCATCCTCCATTTCAACCTCCTGTTTTTATGGGTGAGATGACGGATGCCCTCAAGGGGTTTCTGATATGATCCGGGTGAAACTGAGAACTTCCAACCTGAAGACAAAACCAGCACCCCTGGCCCCCCCGCGCACACACGCACGCACACACACACACACACACACACAGCCCCCCACGCACAGCCGCCGACACACACTCACAGAAGGAAAATTCTGACAGATTGCCCTTGCCTTAGACTCCCTGCCAATTCCCTGTATCATGAGTGCCTCTCTTTACTCATCATTTAACAGCTTTTCCCAAGAGGAGGTCATTAGGCTAGTTCATCGGAAGGGGAAACCTGTCCAGTTTGAAGGCGGTATTGTTCCGTCTTGTCTGCCTGCTATCTTCTGTGGTGCCCAGATTGTACCCTGCACGTGGCAGAAGCCCTCCATCCCCGGCGCTTCCTCTTGCATACCTAAAGGAGGGCCAGCGGCGGAGCTGCTGCAGCGGGATTCTCTGGCTCCCAGAAGCCGTCCAGTGACTGTCCAGCCATCAGGAGGGAGACGGGAGGGAAGGGAATGGAAGCTGCATTCCCCTTTCGGAGAGAGGATCTCCCGGCCCACGTTCTGTGTGTGTCCAGACTTTCTTCTCCGGAGCTCCCGTTGTGAGGAGGCAGTGCCGGGTTGGAGCACCGCCCTCATGGCCTCTTCCTCCAGGGGTCAGCTCAGGAGACCCTGCAGACCCGGGAGGAGAGCGCCCTGAGGACACAGCAGAGTGAAGGTGGACACTGCCTCACAGCAGGGTGTAGGTAGCTATCTTTCCTAGAAACAGACCCAAGACCAGAATCTCAGGTAACTCAACAGTGTGGTAGAGTTGGAAGCCATGGGCAAGAAATGGAACAGGATCAGCTGCCTGGCCTCCCGTTGTATCACATCAGGAACTCAGCTATACAAACAGGGTTTTCTGACTGTGGTCCCAGCACAGGCCGTCAGATCATCTCCTCTGGGGGTAGTGGAGGGGTCCTGTCCACATTTCCACTGAAGACGCAGCATTTCCAGCTCTTGGTTATAAGTGGGCCATTTCACCCCAGCCTCGCATGAGACATACTGTGTATATTGAAGACGGTAAGTTGTCCAAAGGAGGCCCATGCCCAGGCTCACGCCCGATCTTCTCCTCTCCTCCAGGCCTCGCCCCACCCCCAGGAGCCCATGCTGACAGCTTCGCCCAGGATGCTCCTTCCCTCCTCTTCCGCGAAGCCCCCGGGCCTGGGCGCGGGCACGCCGCTGTCCACCCACCACCAGATGCAGCTCCTCCAGCAGCTCCTCCAGCAGCAGCAGCAGCAGACGCAAGTGGCTGTGGCCCAGGTTCTCCTCAGCCTCCTCCCTTCTTCGCAGGCTCCACTCTCATGGGCTTGACGCACCTCCCCTAGCGAGGGGCACAGGGCAGGTTTTAAAGCCTAGGGAGCTCTAAGGGATGGCTCATGCTGTTGGATCATTGCTTGTTGGGGAAGGGGGTCGGTGGGGAGAGGAGGAAGAGGGGATGCAGATGAAATGGGAAGAAACGTTTTGGTTTCCCATGTATCCCCCACTCTGAGTTGGGCTTGGCTGGCTTGGCTGGATGTTGTTGGGTCATGACTTGAACTTACTAAGGAACATAATTTCACCCTTCCTTTCCTGCCTTCTTTTCCTGGTGTGTGGGTGAGAAGGGATGCTTCTGGAGTCAGGACAGGTGTGAGGATAGGTGTGACTTTGTGATACCACTCTTAAAAGAATTACAGTACGAATTTGTGCCAAATGCCCCTGCAGAATCTACCATCCTGCAAACCTTGTCCATAGAGGTTTCCATGCCTCCTTTAGTGATCTACTCATTCCAGGCAGGATTTCTCTATTTAGGTAAAGATGTCTCCAGGCAGGACTTGATACCATACTGGCCTTGATTATAATGGGATTTAACTTCCAGGAACTTGTTGTCATTCAGTTGCTAAGTCCTGTCCAACTCTTTGCAACCCCGTGGACTGTAGCACGCCGGGCTCTTCTGTCCTCCACTATCTCCCTGAATTTGCTCACATTCATGTCCATTGAGTCAGTGATGCTTTCTAACAGCTCATCCTCTGCTACCTTCTTCTTCTTCTCTTGTACATTTCCTTACAGGAACTTAGGTATTTGAGCCATAATGGGAAGAACTGGCTTAGATTTCGAGAATCAAGCACTGTTTGAGCCCCGAGGACTCATTGGGCTGCTGTTGCTTTATAAAGGAGGGGTGAGCTGATTTCCTTGCTGCTTTTAGCAGGGATCCCTTCTGCTTGCTTTCTGTGGAGGGCATTGTCATCCACATCTTCCTTGGAACTTGTGAGTCTGAGCTGCATCTTCTCTCCGGGCAGTCAGGGGATGGTGGACACATCATTGGTACCATTCAAAGGCTGCCTCCTAAGGTAAGAGTCAGATAGGGTCAGGACCTAATGGGTAGATGAAAACAGTGAGGAGTGGGGACTTCAGGATTTGGAGAGTTGGGGAGAGATCTGGGAAGGCAGCTCTTGGCATTGGCATTCTACATCTGCTCAGTCAGGCTGGCCTCTGAGGTCTTCTGCATTCTGGAATGAGAATAAGAAGACTTCTCTAGAGAGCTGTTATTGATCCTTGTCATTTCTTCTCCTACCCTTCTCACGATCCCCAGGTGGAGTGAATCACACGGGTAGAGCTGTCCTTCCCAACACAAACCCCTTGAGGAAGTATCCGGCAGCCTAACCAAAATGATGCAATGACTTGGGTCTTGAAAACACCTTCTTACAGCAGTCTCACACTGACCTGGGCCTGAGGCCCAGCCTCATAGGTGCCTTTTGCAACCGGGTTTCAAGAGAATAAAATCAGCGGGGCTCTGCTCCCAAGTGATTTGAGCCTTTTAAAAAATACTGACCATGAACCAAAAGGATATGTGCTGATACTGGCAGGATCTGCAGGTATTCCCAAAACAACAACAAAGAGGAGGGATGTCATTAATGGCTTCTGATATTTGGGGGGAAAAATCACTGCCTTTTGTCAAATAATTGTATTCATCTCCTGAATTAATGACGTGGCGGGTGTGATGGCCGACAGGAGCACAAAGCCAGAATGCTCCAGCACAGGGCCATTTGGCAACCCACATCCATCCTCCAACCACGATACCTTTCTCTTTCAGCATATCCATTACCAAGTAATTAGTATTTATCTAAGAATGAGCTTGATGCATATTCATGATGAATATTATCAGAGAGGCATTTGAATTTGAAGTCACTGCTAAATATTGAAGAAAATCTATTTGAAAACATATAATCTGCACAAGAAGAAGAGTGTTGTAGTAGTCGAAGGATGCACAGTCTGCAAAGCCATGGGACCTGTGCTTATCATAGGTCTCTCCCAGTCAGGATGAAACCCTCCGAGTGGTTCTCTGGCCCAGAATCAAGCATCTGTCTCAAGGAGACATCGCTGTCCTGGCCCTGTTTTAACTGCCTGTGTTGTAGAAGACAGGGAAGCGAGGAGAGGGGAAGAGTGCGGTTCCTGCAGTTCACTTGATGAACCTCTCTCAGTTCAGCCACTTCCACACTTGGAATCTGTTGATTATAGCTGGCAGTGCCCTGGTTGAATCTGTTCGGTCTGTGACATGACTCAAAGGCCACCGGAGCGCATCAGTATCTCCCATGGATAAAACGGCTTTGGGTAGGGCGATAGCCTTCGAAAGTGTTCGGGTTAGACAGTCCCTTGAGGTCCTCACAGAACCGCTTAGCAGAAGTTGTCTTCCCCTCTCCACTGTCCTTGCAGGCAGTCTGTCTGTTCAGTTTGCTTCTTCCTTTGCTGCCTGGGAATACAGCTGACATGTCGCACCTCGCAACTGGCTTTCAGCTCCTCTTGTCCTCCAGACCGATTCGGTCCTAAACCAGCCTTCAGTTACAGGTTTCCCTGCATGTTCCTCTCACTCTCTTCGTAGCATTTGATTCAAGGGCTTTTTATTAGTATCCAAACCTTTGGGTGTAAACAATGATATAAGATATATATATAGGTGGATTAATAAATAGGTCTTCTTAACATCTTTCCTGCTTTTAAAATATATCAAGTCTGGCTTACTTGGCTTCTCTGCACAGTGTCCAGCTTGAGGTCAGCTTTTTCTTGTGCTGTCAGACGCTATTGCCATCAAACCGCAAGGTTTCTGCCTGTCTTTGTAAAACTACCAGCAGCCCCCGGAATTCCAGTGGGCAGTCCTGTGACCTCAGCATTTCAGGTGGGAACACATTTTCCTTTGTTCTGGGAGTATCCTGTGTGACTCCTGAGAAGAGCTAAGGATAAAGACAGTTTCTTGCAAACAGATGTACTCTTGGGGTCCCTTGTTGCATGATTTATGCACCCTCCCCATTTTTTCTCAAAGACCCATCTGGTTCTACTGTTATCATTGGGACCAGGCTTAGATCTCCTTCACACTGTTCTGATTTGGTCTCAGACCTCAAGACCTCTCCCAGCCTCTCCCTAAATTGGTTCCGAGTTGGTCTAGAAAGGCCCCGCCTTGGCCTTCAAGGTACGTGGGCAAAGGTGTTGCTCAGCTGACTCTTAAACATTTCTAGACTAGATCTCAGTGCATAAATGGTGAACCCCAAGCCCTTCGGACCACTTTCCTGACCCCAGCATGAGGCTTGCGTGGCTGCACTAGCTTCCTGCTTTTAGATGGACAAGAAGTTCAAGGGTGCGAATCAAAGTATAATCGAGCCTTGAACCAAAGCTGGGTTGTAGCTGGCACCCGCATGGCCACGGGCTGGGCCCACATAGCTCCAGAATTGATCCGGGCACTGTGGCTGACTGGCAGCAGTTAAGTAGGCCAGGTCCCTTCACAGTCTGCCAACTCCTAGCCTGGCTCCTGGGGAAAATGTTGTCCTGCAGCTCAATATTGCTATTGAAAGACTTCTCTACCTGCTGCCACTTGTCCTGAAACAAGCGATCGGTTACTTAATGCTTTGCAATTGTGTATGCCGTGTTTAGAGGAACGGCGCTGAAAACCCTCCGCAGCCCCCCAACCCCCGACCCTAGATGTAGCCTCTGTCCTCGTGGCTTCTCCAGTCCCCAGCACCCTGGGTGCGCTGCCCAGGCCCCTGCCTCGTGCATGCAGAGCCAGAGCCTCCTGCCTCCGCTTGTGTGTCCGGTGTGTTGGGGGGCAAACTGCTCTGGTTCTCTCCACTGCCATTTCCATGTGCCTGCTGCTCCCTAACTTCAGCCTGGCCCTGCCCCTACTTCTCGCGGAGGAGCTGGAGTCCAGGCAAGTAGGCTGGAGGGCCAGTGGGCAGTGGTCTGGTGTTGCTGGGTGGGTTGTGGGCGGCTGTCTGAGTCTGGGGAAGGGGCGCAGAGCTGGACGGCACAGGCTTGAACTTACACTTGTACTGCTGTGGCCAAAACGCAGAACTGGACACCGACTCCAGGCGTGGCCTTCCCCCCCGATCTAGTCTGTGACCAGAATGCCTGTGTGCTATGTCTTCTCAGTCTGGTCTGACTCTTTGCGACCCTGTGGACCGTAGCCCGCCAGGCTCCTCTGTTCATGGGATTCTCCAGGCAAGAATACTGGAGTGGGTTGCCATGCCCTCCTCCAGGGGATCGATCCCTTGGCAGGCAGATTCTTTACCACTAGCGCCTCCTGGGAAGCCCAGAATAGTTATTGCCAAAGACCGCATGGCTCCGGAAAAGCAAAACTATCTGCTACCTTTTCAGAAATTAACATAGCCTGCCTTGGCAAAAGGTGTTCGAGGTTTTAAAAGAAGAGCGTGCTGAATACAAATAAGTCCCATCTGCTAGGGAAGGGGAGGTGGTATCTACTCTGTTGTACACTGCGGGGAGCGAGCACACAGCTGTAGCTGACTGCCCAAGCCAAGGCTGAAAATCATGCTGCTTCACTTCAGTGCTTCGTGGCTAGACCCACATATGCGAAACACAAGGACTGTTCAATTGCCTCAAATTTAGAGGAAGCGCGGGCCGTTTTGCCCCAGCTTGGCCTGGGTCTCGTACTCCTGGGGTGCAGCCTGCTGCAGTGGGAGGCCTGAGCCTTATGCCTGCTGCCCGTTGGGGCGGCTGCAGGAACAGAAGGGCTCCTTAGCGCTGGCTTTAGGCAGCAGCAGGAGCCTGTGCTTTCACATTCCCAGGGTTTGAAAACACCTGAAATGTTATAAGTCTGCGTTTGCAAAGCTAAAGTCATTTAGGCTGATACAAGGAACACTCAAACACAACTTTGTCTCATAGTACTGAGTGCCTGTGGATATGAGATGAAAGATTTGTTTCAAGGGTGGTCTTTTATGTACTAATGGTAACTCCCCTGCTAGAATGGTTACGTGCAAAAGAAACTTCCAGATTTTGGTGTTTTTTTTTTTTTTACTCCCCTGGCTTCTGCAGGAGGGAATTCCT
This sequence comes from Cervus elaphus, assembly GCF_910594005.1. Taxonomy (NCBI): domain Eukaryota; kingdom Metazoa; phylum Chordata; class Mammalia; order Artiodactyla; family Cervidae; genus Cervus; species Cervus elaphus. Next base: position 30,388,177 of record NC_057834.1, on the reverse strand, counting down.
CTTTTGTCCCCAGTCCTAATTCTCTGACTTCCCAGAGGAAATCTAGGAGTGTTCTTCACGGAGCCTTTAACCAATGGCCACTAGTGCTATTCCATTCACCTGATATGGACTCATAGACTGTCCAAGCCTCTGGCCAACCCTCTCAGTTGAAGAATGCAGAAAGTGAGGTGCAGGTAGAAGGATATTACCTACAGTGCAGTAGGGAGTAACCAACAGATTCCAGCACTCAGCTCCTGGTCCAGTGCTCTCAAATGGCCTCTTCTGTGGGCAGGTTCAGACGTGGGCTTTGGGCACCTGAGTCTGTAGCCTTGGTGTGCAGGGCCCTCTGTAGATGTCAGTTGGTGGTAGGTGGGATTCTCCACTTTTTCTGTTTACGTGCACTGAAAGTTTTGCTCCACATTTATGCCTTGTGTTTCTGTTTTGCTCTGAAGAAAATAGAAAATGGATAATTAGCGATTCTGTCTGCCCAGTACATTCATTTCAGTGATACTCTTAGTTGGAATAAATTACATTTACTGGCAGATGGAAGGTTATGGTTTCCTCTGGGGGCACTTGTAAGGGTGAGGTTCCCACAGCAATTGTCCTGATTCTCAGAACCAGCAGGATTTGGGGGACTCTTTTGGTGAACTGTCTCCATGCCTCATTTTTGCAAGGAAGACAGGGGCTCAATAGCCATCTACCATCTGATACTAGATTAAAATATTATTGCCACTGCTTTCCCTGTTCTTGCCCCACTCTAGATCTCTCCTTAGCTTATTTGAGGCTGATGTCTGGACTGGAAGATCAGTCTTGTCCTTAGCAGCGCCTGGTGAAGGACAGATTCATTTTAGATTCCTTAGGCATCCTCCCCCTGGGGAACGATAGGCCTAACCTCAGGAGCCGCTAATGGAAAGTGGCAACTAATCTCATTAGTGGCTCCACTTAGAAGCAGAGCCAACAACTGCAAGGTCAGGTCCTCAAATCTGGGCCGGGGTGAGGAGTTGGGGGAAGGAAGCAGCCACTGTATCCAAAAGTGTGATCTCTGAGGGCTGGCTGCCGGGAGGGCAGGCACTGCGCTAGCAGGACTCTGGGCCAAGCTCGGCCAGACCATGGGGTGAGCCTGACCTTTTACTCCCTGACAGAATGTGAATCTCTTTGGAGCAGATGGCTCTTCAGAAACCCAGAGCATTTGTTGTCTGAGTCAGAGAATCGACTCTCCCAACTCCTTCCCTCTCTCTCCTCTGCTCCTGGCTGTACCTGTCCCACCCCGGTTCTCCGGACTCTGTGTCTTTATCCACACCATGTTTTTGGTTCAAGAAAACCCTCTTTCGTACAGGCTGCTTTGGTCTTAACCACCAAATTCACGAGCTCCCGTTATTCAGGGACCTACAGAAACCTCCCAGAGGCCCTTTTATCCACTTCTTAGCACAGAAGTCACACACTGTTGTCATTGTTGTGTGACTTAGTGGTGTCAAGCCAGAGTCCTGAGAGAATCCCCACGTCTCCCCCACCCTGGGTTGTGTCCCCACACCCAGACTGCACAGCGGGCGCAGAGAGGCCCCCCAGGCCCCGAGCACTCAGGGTGCTGTTGCCGGGTGCTCTACCGGGGGACGGTAAGAGGGTGAGGGTCCCCCTCTCCCCAGAGAGGGTGGCTCTGGAAGCCGTCACCGCAGGCTGACAGCCCCCTGCCGGGGCTGCTGGACGAAGCCCTGTGGTTAGTCAGTCAGCAGCTGTTTGACCTCTGCTAGGTATGAGGCTTGCTCCCAGAGGCCCCCAGAAAAAAAAAGGGAACGGGAAGGTCAGGGGAGGAAGCTGACACCCACCACAGGCGTGGAGAAACAGCCTTCATTACAGTCGCCTCACTGTAGACAGGGCCTGCGCCTGGCTTCCTGTTTCTCATGCTGTTTGGGTGTGAGGAAGGGGAGAAGGAGGATGGTTACGGGGGTCTGCTGTGACACTGTTCTTAGCTAGTGGGTTTTGGCTTTGTTTTTTAAAAGACAAGATGAGGAAAAGGTACCTGCCTCAGCACAGCGGTAGTGTGTTAGCCGTCAGAGCAGTTCTGACGGGGCTGGGGCTGGGACACAACTCGTTCCCACCTCTTGCTGTCCGTGTGGGACTCTAAGTGGTACCTGGATGACACGTCACGGCCCCCACTCGGGATGCGGATCCAGTGGCCCAGCTTCTTTCAGCTCCTCCTCTGCATTACAAGCCCAGGTGCCCATTTTGCCAGGAAAGGGCTTCTCCGTCTTGAATTGAACCTGGAAGGCATGTCTGGCCCTGGCCCTCCACCAGTGACTCGTGTTTACATTCACATCCTTTTCTTCTCTCCGCCCTGTCTCCTCTCTGTCTTCTCTGTCTCCCCCGTCTCCGCAGGTTCACTTGCTGAAGGACCAGTTGGCTGCTGAGGCCGCAGCGCGGCTGGAGGCCCAGGCTCGTGTGCACCAGCTCCTGCTGCAGAACAAGGACATGCTCCAACACATCTCTCTGCTGGTCAAGCAGGTGCAGGAGTTGGAGCTGAAGTTGTCAGGACAGAATGCCAGTAAGCGAAGGCCCTGCCTGGCCTCACCTCCCTGTGGAGGCTCTGGAACCGTTTTCTCTTCCCTAAAGCTTGTGGTGGTACTCTGTTGGACCCCTGGCCTGACCTGGTATCCGAGCAGAAAATATAAGCAGCTCTGTCTGTTCCACCCACACACTTAACGGAATTATAAAGTGGCAGGGCCAGAGAGGGTCCTGGCTGCTGCTAGCCCAGTGCCCAGATTTGACCTTGACAGTGCCCAGGGGTCACCGCCACACGTTCACCCAGCCTCTCCTTGATGGGCCCACAGGCTCTGCACATCCTGAGGCCGCCTGGTTCCTTCTCAGAGGGCTTTTCCAATCAAATACACTGAGCATCTCTTGTGAGTCATGCTCTCAGAGAGCTCTGCAGGAGACGTCAAACTGTCCATAGTTCACTCCCCCTGCATAACGCAGCAGCACAGAAAAGGCTGGTAGCAGCCTGCCTCTCAGTGGGTAAAGAGAGGAGACCCTGTGGCCAGCACACACTGCTGGCTAGTGGCAGAGGTTGCTTGGCTCCCAGCCTGAGATGGCTGCCTCTACTCCCAGCTGATGCCAGGCTGCCCTGGGAACTGCTGGAAGAGTGTGTCTCTATGACATGCTGAACTTGTCCGTAGGCTGTCTGCTGTGCGCGCTGACTGTGGACCAGCATCAACTGACCATATACACGATCTCATTTAATCCCTACCGTGGCAGATGATTTTGTGCCCATTTTACAGATGAAGAAACAGATTCGGAGATTAAATAACTGGCTCCAGGTTTCAGGACTAGCATAGTGTGGAAGCAAGGTTCAAACTCGGGTCTGATCATAAAGCAGATTCTTTCTGAATTTTACCAGTAGTTCTCCCAAACTACCCTGTGAGCTTCTTAAAAAATGGATACTCCCAGATCCAACCCAAGAGATTCTGCATTGGTAGGTCTCGGGCAGAGCTCAGAACTCTGTTTTTAAAGTGGCCCAAAGGTATGGATAGCGAACCACTGTACTTTACCACTCTGAAAGCCCTTCTGGATTTTTCTTTATCAAAGCCCTGTTGTATTAATGCCAATTTACAAGTTTGTGCTAAACATTTCTACATACTTTTAACATAGCTCTTCAATTTGTACCTTTTCCCTCCCACGTTCCCCATTCAAAGCATCCGCTGGTGTTGCCGGCCCGTGGCGGTCATGGCCCCGCCTTTGCCTCCTCCACTGGCTCCTCCCCCTAGCCTGGCATGTCCATTCTGAGTCAAGTGGAAGGAAGAACTGACCCCACTCCCCCCACGTTGGCCAGGGGCCTGGGAGGGCCAAGCGTGGCTTTCAAACCACTGCCTTGCTAATACCACCCCTCCTCCCGTTGTCTCCTCCTCCAGTGGGCTCGCAGGACAGCTTGTTGGAGATCACCTTCCGCTCTGGAGCCCTGCCCGTGCTCTGCGACCCCACGACCCCGAAGCCGGAGGACCTACACTCGCCCCCCCTGGGCGCGGGCTTGGCCGACTTCGCCCACCCAGCGGGCAGCCCCTTAGGTAGGCGCGACTGCTTGGTGAAGCTGGAGTGCTTCCGCTTTCTCCCACCCGAGGACACCCCGCCCCCTGCTCAGGGCCAGCCGCTCCTCGGCAGCCTGGAGCTCATCAAGTTCCGAGAGTCGGGCATCGCCTCGGAGTACGAGTCCAACACGGACGAGAGCGAGGAGCGGGACTCGTGGTCCCAGGAGGAGCTGCCCCGCCTGCTGAACGTCCTGCAGAGGCAGGAGCTGGGCGACAGCCTGGATGATGAAATCGCCGTATAGGTGCCCAGGGGCGAGGAGGCGGAGGCCGAGGTGTGGAGGGCCGAGTCTGGCTGCTGCCTGGGTAGGGCTGCCAGCTGGTGGGCAGATGGGCACTGCTGAGGATGTCCAGGGGCCTGGAAACGTTTACAGTTTCAGAAAAGCATTAGGATTTTGCTTTGGAGGGTCAAGCGGGGAAGAGACTGGATTGCCAAAAGTGAATCAACTCCTCCCTCCTATTTGTGACTACTGGGGGTGGAGGGGACTTTCAGAGCCCATGGCTTTGGGAGAGGGTCCCTCTTGACCACCAGGCTGCTGAAGGACCTGCTCCCACCTGCTACATCATCAGGCTGCCCTGTCTGTCATGTAAGGCCCGTATAATCCCCTTGCTCACCCTACTTCTGTGGTCCCGACTATGAAGGGAAGCCATCGGTACCTTCTCAGGTACTCTGCGTTTAGATGCCAGGATGATACCAGTTGCCTAACTCTCCCCGACCTTCCTGGGAGGAATAACTTCTCTAAGCCTTTGCAGAGACTGTAGAGGTTAAACGCTCCAGGCTAGAGGACAGGATAGTCCTTTCAGTGTGAGGGTGGATTGGAATGTGTCGCATTGAGGGGATAAGCTTTCAGATGAATCGGATCCAAGTGCTTTCTCTGGGCGGCATCAGGTGTTGCTCCAGAAGGAGATGGGACTTCACTACCGTTCAGGCCCTGCCATGGAAGCCAGTGGGGAGGACAGCCTCTCTACTGCCCCAGATCACCGAGGTCTGATTCCTCGTGTGGATGCCCCGCCCACCTCCTGCCTCCAAGTCCAGCTCATCCCCAAGGAGCCTGGAAAGCTGCCCTTCCTCTCCTGTGTCCTGCCTCAAGGGCTGTGCCTACTGAAGCTATTGTAGCACTCTGCCTCTATAAAAGCCTCAGAGCCCCCAGCCTTACCTCTCAACCTGTCCCCTCCACTGGGTGGAAGTGTGCAGTTTTTACTGCAAAAAAAGAAAACAGGAACACAGGCTGGTAGCTGAGACTGCTCAAGTCCACTCTTCAGAATCACTGCCACTTAAGTCAGGGACCAGAGCCACTTTGCCCTTGACCGGTCTCCCTGTGGATGCATGCCTTGAGCACGCATGTGAAAAGTGCCATGTGCAGTTCTCTTTTACCATCTAGGCCTGGAGATTACCGCCTGATACACTGGGCTGATTGGGGCACTGAGGGAAAGCTTACTTGTCTTTGCTCCCAGTAAGACCCTGAGTGGCTGGTAACAGATTTAAAGGTGCCTGGAGAGAGAGCTGAGACTTGCTAGTGCTGCGTAAGTTTGGGGAAATGTCTTTATCTTGAACAGCAAATTACAGACCCAGACTGTATTACTATGGGGTTGGCTAAAATGTTCATTCAGGTTTTTCCATAGCATCCTATGGGAAAACTCGAACAAACTTTCTGGCCAACCCAGTATTTGCGGATCAATTGGTAACGATGTGGTGGCTTCAAAATCAAGTTCTTTAAGCCTAACTTGGCTTTATAAAATACAGAAATGAAAGTGCAGATCTTCTGATAGCTACAGTTGGGTTTCCTCTAGACCAGAAAGTCCAAATTAAAGGAAATAAGTGCAGCTTTATGTTAGCCTTCCTTGGTGCATGAAGGTACCAGTGAAATGAGATGGGTGCATGTGTGTGCATGTGTGTACACGTGTGCTTGCTTTGACATGCACGTGTGAGGGAAGGTGTATATGTGTGTGGGCTTGTGAGAAGTGACTAAAGAGAATGGGAATCTCCAGAGTGTTGGAATCAACAGTAGACTTGTGTTCTTTTCCTAATATGCATTTAGTTGGAGAGGGGGGTGGCTGTTTTCTTATACTTTCTAGTTAATCATTGGATGTAAGTCCAGAGACAGAAAGGAAGAACCATGAAATCAAAGGAGAGAGGTCAGGAGTCCAGTTTGGCTGAGCCTCTCTAGCTTACAAAATCCTAACCCAGGCTTCCTTGAGTGTGGGACCTCTTTGCTCAATAGAAGTTGGGGTGTTCAGGGGAGGGGAAGGTCTGGCTTCTTCAGGCCCACTGCCTGCAAGCAGGGGCTGAAGACAAAGCCAGAAGCCAGTGGACTGGGTGTGTGGAATGTGCTAGGAGAGGGCGTGTTTGGGGTGGGGCAAAGAGTGGGTGGGGAAGATAGTTTCTAAAAGGGTCTTGAAAAGATTGCAAAGGGGAAGGAGAAAGGAGATGGTAGAGAGACTGAAGAATTGGAGAGACTAGTTCTCTGTACCGCTGACTTGGGACCCATTCAAGACCCTTCCCTTCAGGAGGCCCCGCAGTGGTTTCTACCCACCTTGGCCCCATCCTTTCCCCAGTTCAGGCCCTCCCTGGAGCACTGGAGTGTGTGTTGGCATCATCCTTAGTGTGACCCAGCCAGCGTGCACTGGGTGTGTGGAGATGGAGGAGACAAAGGACAGATCTAGGGGCCTTCACAGGTCACCAGCCACGGGCAGGAAAGGGAGCATTGCAGACCCCAGCCTCCAAGCGACGTCACCCTGTCCCCTCCTGCTTGCTTCTTGCTCTGCTAACTCAGCTCCTGCCCTCCTGTCTTTCATCCTTCTACTGTGCCCTGTGTGGAGGACGAGTGGACACCAGGGGCGCCTCCCTTACAGTACCTGCCCCAGCCTCTCCCGGGTGCCAGCAGACTCTTGGGCACCCTAGGCTCTCACAGGTGTGGAGCCAGGGAAGAATTGCTCTGCACAGGATGGACTCTCTATTGGAACTGAAAATTATATTCCTTATATTCCTGCTGATACCAATGCTGTCTATAAAGCCTCTTCATAGCCTCACTTCTCTCAACTGCTCTCGTTTAGGGGTTGTATTCCTTTTTGTTTTCTCTTTGCCTGACTGCTTTCTCCTACCCCTCACCCCATTTCTCTCCCTCTTCCTGAGCCTTCTACTTCCTAAAACTGTGTGGCATTAACTCTGTTGGATCAACTCTCTGGGAAAAGATTCTGTTCATGTAAGTGCACTTACTGCCTGGATGTTGTCACTAGTCTAGTGGCTTTTGCTAAATAAACCTTTCTTATTTCTAAAAGCTTTTCCATTGTCTTTTCTTGCTTCTTCTATTCCACCTGCTCCTTCTCCCCACCCCACCCCACCCCACTCCCCAAGCCTGGTGGCATCAGCTCTGTGACGCACGATTCCCAAGGGTGTGGTATTGAGAAAAAGAACTCATGCTTCCAACAAGGAGGCAAGGAAGGTGGTACCTTCAGAGGCAGTTTGTCCCAACCAGCCTTGCAGGATCAGACTGTACCAACAGTTCGTATCCAGGGGCGGTGGTGCTCCCCCAGGGGATGTTTGACAGTGTCTTTTTGGTGTCAGAACTCGGAAGGAGTCTGTTGAGACATAGTGATTAGAAGCCAGGGAAGTTGCTAAATATTCTATAGTGTGCAGAACAGCCCCCACGACAAAGAATTATCCAGCCCAAAATGTCAGTAATGCCTTGTCTATACCTGTTTCTTTTCTTCAGACTTTCCCATACCCAGGCCCTTTCAAGCTCCAAACATCATTGAAATATTTTGGCAGCAGCAGCAAAGTTTTGAGTGCTTGAAAAAGTACATCATAGATCTTTTCAGATAGAGTTAAGATCATCAAGATTATAAAATTTTACTGATTCCCTGACTATAAATGTCTGAAATATGTAGTTGGTAGGATGCTGGATGGGAGCAATCCAGAAATGTCCGTACTGGAGGCAAAGCAGGCACCTTCCCACACCTGCCTGGAAGGATGACGGTGTCACTGAGACACAGCTCAGCGGAGGGGTCCTGTCTCACTGAGATGTGGACTTTCCTGCAGGGAGCAGAGATGAAAGGGGAGGCAGAAGGCTGGCAAAGATGGACGTTAGAGAAGCTCTCTAAACCAGCATCGTGACAATCAGGCTGCCGTGACCGGAACATATAGCCCTTTGGAAGGCATAGGTTTTGTTAAACTTGACTGTGGTGAGCCAGGCCTGAAGGAACGTTGGGAGGTCAGGTCAACCAGGTTTACATACCCTCTGCCCTTCTCTGGCTGAGTGAACTGAACTGAACCTTATTTTCTCCTCTGTAAAATGGGAATACAGTACACCCCTAAAGCCTCGACAAAGAGGAAATGAGGCTGCATTTTAGAAGCAGTCAGTGTTGCTTCCCCGGGGTGCCTGGCAGGGGCTCGGGCACAGTGCGGGGGACTGCCGAGGAGGTGGGATGGGGAGGCGGTGCAGGCGTGTGCTGCGTGCATTTCTGCGGCGCTGAACCTCCTCAGAACTCTATATATTGAGAATGCTACTGGGGTCATAATGACACGGCATTAAATGTGAAAGGTGGAAAACACCTGGTCCCTAGGGAGAAAACGCTAACTCTGCGCACCCACCAGCGCACCCATTGGCGCAGCCCCCAGCCTTCGATGGCTTTCTGTCTCTTCTTTAAAACTGTGCTCTGTGCCCAGGTGGCTCAGCGGTAAAGAATCGCCTGCCAATGATTGCCAGTGGCAGGAGGCGCAGGTTCAATCCCTGGGTCGAGAAGATCCCTCTGGAGAAGGAAGTGGCCACCCACTCCAATACTCTTGCCTGGGAAATCCCATGGACAGAGGAGTTTGCTGGGCTACAGCCCATGGAGTTGCAAAGAGATGGACACAGCTGAGCACGCCTGCACGTAGGTTCCCTGGCTGTGCCCGTGATGCGGGTGCCCGGAGAAGGGCGGGAGGGCTGGGCTGAGGGGGAATGACTCCTCTCCTGGGCCCCCCATACACCGTGCCGAGACCATGGGCAGCCTTCTGTGCTCCCGCAGGACCCCCATCAGGGGACATGTGTGCACAATGACCTCTGAGGAGAAGCTCCCGAGGCTTCTGTGGCTTTCCATTGAGGGGAGGAGGGCGTCAGGGTGAGGACTAAAGAGTCATGAGAGCCTCTCATCTGCTCCCTCAGAGTACCAGGCCCTGCAAGAAGTAGAGGCATGTCAGGGCTGCCTGCAGACCACCGTGCCCCCTGGGGGCAGAGTGGGACCCTGCTTGTCCTGGCTCCTGGTCCAGCTGGAGGCTCCAACGGGGGCGTGGAGGGAGGTGAAGGAGTGGGGTGAGGAGCAGGGCACTGGGTGTGGGGCTGGGAGTGGCCTCCCAGCAAAGGACTGGGGCGTGGTGGGGCCGTGAGTCCAGTTTCTCTCTCTCACAAAGGAACCACAGATGGTATTTGAACAGGACAGTGCTCAGCAGAAGCAGCTTTGCTAAACCATAATGTGGGGCTTCAGAAGGACTTACCATATGACCACGGGAAGGGTCAGAGGAGATCCTCCCCACCTTGGCCAACCAGTGGGCAGGCAGAGACAAGGGGAGGGCTGGTGCCAGGGTCCCCGAAAGGAAATGAGCCCCCACCCCCCTGCAGTGAAGGAGCCTGCTGAGTCACTAAGAAGATGAAGTGAGAGGTAAATAAAGCCTAAAAATAAGACCTCGAACATTAAGCTGTTTTCTTTTTCCACCACATAATGGCCAAAACAGGTGTCCTTGCTGCCCACTCAGTGCTCATCTGTTTTTCTGTGTCAGGATGGGCTGTGAGGTTTGCTTGAAAATGGAATAAGGGTCAGGCCTATCTGCTGGGACATTCCTTGGTACTAGAAGCAGTGTTTTCACATGTTTAACCTGGCCTTTCTGCCATGACTCAACAGAGCTATGTAAAGATGTCGCATGTGTCAAAAATGACCTACTTCAGCCAGAGATGTCCCTTCCAAGAGAAGCATCATGGTATACGTGGTAGGAATGGGCCCCAGCCTTATTTGCTTCTCTTCTGGCTTATGTGTGAGGCATGGCCTTCCCATTCCATCCCTCAGAAGATCTAACACCTAAGAAGCTTTTAAACTGCACGCAGATTCTGCTGATGCAAGCTTCCCCAGGTTGACAGGAAAGGGCCTTCAGCCCTTCTCCCTCCATGTGAGGTTCCCCACGGCGCGGGGCCAGGACCGATCACAGAGGGAGCAGCAGGGCGGTCAGGGTCTTAGAGCCGTGGTTCTCATACTTGAACTGCATCAAAATCGCCTAGAGGGCAATTACAGCACAGACTGAGGGGTCCACCTGCAGTGTTCTGATTCAGCAGGTCTGAGAATTTAATTTGTAGCAAATTCCCAGGGGACACTGACACTTCTGGTCTGCGTGCCTCACTTTGAAAAACCACCATCTTGGAAGATACTCTCATACTTTGGGTATTCTTTCAAAACAAAGAGGCGGGGAGATGGGCCTGGTGTTGCTAGGCAACCAGCAGCAGAAGAGAAACGGGATGGGGACCAGGGGCTGGGAAGGGTGGGGTACAGGGTGACCTCACACTTAATAAAAGGCCGTCACTGACTTTGGTTTATTGACATCTCCACAGAGACATAAATAGGTATCGTCCCCTATTTACCTGGCATCATCCACTAACAAGGCAGCCGCTGCTGTCCAGCAGGCCCCTACCGGAAGGCCTGGCCACTGCCCAAGGAGAGCCTGTCTCCCGGCCGGGCCTTCGGCTCCTTGCCCCAGAGGGTTTTGAGCTTGCGGTAGTACACCTTGCAGCTGAAGCCCTCCCTGAAGCCCCTCTTGATATGGCTCTTGAGGGAGTGCAGTGTCGGGTACAGACGGCAGCAGGACACACACTTGTAGCCATTCTGCTGGGCCGGGTGCCACTTGGAGGCCGTCAGGATGTCCTGGGAGGTGATGGAGTCTGTGGAGTCTGGGCCGCGCCTGGACTTCCTGGTGGCCTCTCGGGGACAGGTGCTCTCTGGGGAGGGAGAGGATGAGCAGACGCTCTCGCCTGTGTCGTCCGGGAGGCAGCTGTCCCCCTGACCCTCGTCCCGCTGCACCTCTGGGAAGCTGTAGGTCTCGAGGTGGCTCTCTCTGTCCTTGCATAGGAAGTAGCTGTAAGGGGAGAACCAGGGCCGGTAGATGGTGCAGTCCCACCTCAGCTGCTCTCCATTTGGGGAGTCCCCCAAGATGCAATCTGCAAATGAAAGAGCTGCGTCTGAGCCTCAGGCCAGGCAGGGAGCAATGAGGCCTGGGGTGGCCAGAGACTGTGCAAAGACGCAGAAGGACAAGAAGACAGGTAGTCGGGCCTGCCCGCAGGTTACCCCTGCCCCGCCTTGGGTGCAGTTCTGAGAGCAGGCAGAGGGTGCGGTGGGGAGAGCAGTCTAAGGCATTCCTTCCTGCTGTTTGCTTTTCTGCTGGTACAAATGGTGGTTTGACCTCTGGGCAGTGACTCCCGTTGGAGTCACTAACCAAGCCCTGGTATTTGCAGGTGTGTGTCTCCCTAAGGACACCTCTCCTCTGCCTCCTGAAAGGAGCGGACTGCCAGACCTCTGCACTCCCTCTTCCTTCCACCAATGGTTGTGGCCATTTTTCCAGCCTCACTGTCTGCCTGCCTTCAACAGCCTGGTCAGGCAGAGACTGCTGTTGTACATCAGCGTGAGAGACAGCAGAGGAGACGCAAGAGGCCTCCCCAGGCCTGCAGGTCTCTGCTAAAGGAAGCACCAGGCAGAAGACTGCGGGGGGCAAGGCAGCAGGTGGTGATCCCACGCACAGCTCCCCCATGCCCTTAGGGAAACAGCCCCATCCCCCCAGCTTCTCATCTGTGCCCGCCCCAGCCGGAGAAGGCCTCACCTGGCGAGAGCACTATGTTGTGCACCCCGTGCCGGAGAACGCTGCCTGGGTACTGGGCTAGCAGGGCCTGAACTGGGCTGGACACCTCAGCGGGTAACACAGTCTTTGCGATGTCTGGGTTACAGGAGAAACATTCCGGTGAGCTGAGCATTGTTGGGAGTCCTCTTGTTGGAGCCCTCCTCCCAAGACGTACCTAGAGGTTCAACCTTGGTACTTTCAAGGCACTGCAAAGCTGAAGCAAAACAGTGACCTTTCTTGCACCTAGATAGGCAGAGCTATTCTGGATGACCTCCTGGAGAATTGCAAGTAGGGTGTGGTTTCAGTGAGACCCGGGAAAGATCCTCTCCAAAGGAGAATGTATGAAGTGGCCAGATGGCAGCTTTCTGCCCGGCCCAACCCTCTGTTGACCCTCCTGCAGCTCACCGTGTGTGTGTACGTGTTTCTGTATGTTCACTCTACATTGCATGTTTTGGGTCCCTCCGGGGCCCAGGGGAGGGAGTCATGGGCCCTGTTGCTTTGTTACAAGATCCCTTTGAGGATGAAAAGCTGGTTTCTCCAATAAAAGTGCCTCCCACCCATAGCCAGAAAGTGTTCAGATGAATCTTAGCTGTCTGATGGCTGCTAATACTTGGCTTAAAAAACTGGCTTTCCTCAAATCTCAGAGTAGTAGCTGTGCTCAGCTTGGGAAATAGATACAAATGTCCTGTGTATAGGCAGTGGGTGTTTAGGAGAACTACTCCTCCATGGAGCAGCACTTAACTTTAGTGTACATAGGAATCACCTGAAATACTGTTAAAAGTGCGGATTCTGACTCAGCGGGTCTTGGGTAGGGCCTGAGATTCTGCATTTCTGACAAGCTCCCAAGTGATGCTGACGTTAGAGGTCCATGGACCATGCTTTGAACAGCAAGTCAGAACATTCAGCTTTATTCCATGGTGAACTCATCAGCCTCTTCTTCTCCAACTTACATAGACAGGCTGGCCCCTCGAGTGTTCATGCAGATTCAGAGGGTGAAAAGCATGACAACAAATGTTTACCCCATTCTTCACTTGCAAAAAATGAATAAACAACAGGGACCACTTACCTGGTTTCTCCAATTAAAATGCCTCCCACCCACAGCATTTTGAAAAATTATTTTCTCCCCATGTGTAATTTAACTTTCTTGCTAAATTGAGGGCCTGTAACATGATCTGGTAGAGTACTCAGTTACAAGCTTCAAAGAGCCACATTTCGGGGGGCCCAGGGGCACCAGAGTTTACCTGGCAAGCTGGTGGCACGTGAGGACATAAAATCAGGAAGAGTGCTCAGGGCAGGGGAAGAGATTCGAGTTCCAGAAATGCTGAGGAGTGAAAAGTTCTCCATATTCTGACTACCGAAGGGTACGGAGGTCACGCACACCTGCTCCCCAGAGGCTGGTTGGGTTGTCCAGACGATAAACATTCCGAGCGCAAGTGACATCACAGGAAGACCACATGATTCCACTCACCAGTAAGGGGCCCCTCAAAGATGGATGGGGTCTGGTGCAAGCAAGATAAAAACTTTTCAAGATTTTTGTGACTTGGCATTCCTCAGTGGCCTGTCTTAGTTGGGAATGTCCAGAGAGATGCAGGCATGCAGGAGAGACCTGGTCGCGATGCTGTCTGCTCCCCCATCTGCTCTTTGCTGTCCCTTTTCCAAGTCGCTGTCACTACCCCCAGCTCTGGGGTTCTCTGTCTTCTCTGAGTGACCTCCTTGTTTCCTTTTTCATCTGCCCAATGTCTGCCACCAGATATCTTTGTTGTTTTAATTTAGCTTCTTGTTTGGGATATGGTGTGTTCTTTTATAGTTTTCTTTGGAAATAATTTCAAACTTATAAAAAGCTGCAAAATTAAAATTAGTACATGCACCCTGTATCTAGATTTTCCTATTGTTAACATTTTATTCCATTTGCTTTGTCAATTCCCTCCCTCCCTCTCTGTCTATGCATGTATACTTTCTTTTCCCCTGAGGTATTTGAAGGTAAGTTACAAACATAATGTCCCTTTGTGCCTAAATACTCAATATGTTCTCCCCAAGAATAGGGACCAGATACTGTTTTAAATGGTTGGTGCTGTCTTTTCTTAGCAAATGACTAAAACATAAATGGGTGGCTTAACACCATTTGCTCATTATAAGCTATTTTCCCATGAGGCTATGAACTCAGAGTGGCAAGGTTGCCTCTTTTCTTTGCTTCACTTCTGTCACATAGCAGCCTGGGTAGCCTGCTAGAGGGTTGATGGGTGAGTTGAAGGTGCCCCCTTCTCGATCATCACCATGAGATGCATACGGGGCTTTAGATGTAAAGGTGGTTATGTTTGTGCAGTGTGGGAAAGATCTGGTCCACTCTGTGAGCAGCAGTGGACCGACCCCTTTGTGTATGGACCAAGTGTGAGTGAGCGACTGCATGTGGAGCCCGGAGTTGTCCTTCTGTCTGTGTTTGTTCACAACACTCAAACGTTTGCCGGGGGCAGTGTGGAGAACATGCTTTCCTCACGCTGCCTCCACAGCCTGGCCTGGAATGTTAGGACGAGTTGGGATGCAAACTGATACTATGTACCTTGGCAACTGTAAGGTATTGGCAATTTCAGTTGGCTGTTGTGGCCCGCAGAAAGATCAGGACTCAGGGAGTCAGCCTGTGTGAGTTCTAAATTTGGCTCTACCGTTTAGCTCCCTGTGGGTGTGAGGCACACCTCTCTGCCACCTGCTTTTCCCGTTCTGTTAATGGATGTGATTGGAGTGAATGACCATCTTCCTGGTCTTAAATCTAGTGACTTACATGTGGAAGTGAGACAACAAAGGAAGGAGTGATGCACACAGGGTCCAGGAGACTTAGAACTTCATCCTTCCCTGGCCCATTCCATTCCTCCTGCCGCCAGCTAGGAACTTCCGATATACCTAATGCAACGGGGGCTCAGAATATTGGGGAAAATACAGGAGGCTACATCAGTGCCTTTTGGGAGGGTTTTTAAAATACTGTTTTGATCTGGTTATTAAAAAGCATACAGGCACCCGGTCCTCCTGGGTGCCTCACAGCAGGGCATCTGTCTCTGTGTGTGGTCGCCGGTGGCCCAGACAGGAGACGACACTCTCCACGTGGTCGGTCACTACATAAAACGTGTCTCTCTCTCGTTTGTTTCCCACCTGCTTTCCGAGCCCCTTTCTCGGACAGGTAAGATACCGTCTTTCTTATGGATGCCGTTGGCTCCAGATGTTCCTCTCTGCTTGACTGTGTGCATGCTGGGGGTGCTCTTGGGAGGGTCACCTGGTTGGGGTCCAGTTACCTTCCTTTCCACCGTCACTGTTATTTTCTGAACCACCACGCTTCTAGTCCTGACAGTGTGTGCAGTCTTAATGCTTTCAGCAGGAAAAGGGCTTGCTGCACACCCCTCGGATAGGGAAATGAAGGAAGCCCCAGGGAGAGGCCTGCATTGGAGGCTGGCAGTTCCTCCCAGTCTGACCTCAAGAGCCCCTGTGGACCACTCCCGCAGGAGGGGGTTTTGAATGACTTTTGTAAATGGAAAAGGGCTTGGAGAACAGTTTCTCTGAGATGTTAGCTCCCAATGCAGTCAGTTTTAAGCATTCATGTCAAAAGTCAATTCAATTAAACTATTTGCTAAGTGCCTGCTATTGTGCAAGGCCCTATGCTGAGCATTGTAGACCAAAAGTATCACTTAAGATGCTACAGCCCATGGAGGAGCTTATTTTATTATAAAGACGAGATGTATTTTCCAGAAGACTTCAGAGAATTGTGAAGAGAGTATGTGATGGGCTATCTTTAAATTACTTAAGAATTCAGCATATACATTCTGACGGGTAGAGAAGCAAGAAGTACAGGAAATCTAAAATGGTGCTTAGTCAGAAAGTTATGTTTATTAGACCGTTTCCTCAATAATTATGATAAAGGGGCTTACAGTTTACAAGTTTCTTTGCCAGGTACTTACACTTTTAGAAATGAATGTGTCTGCTCTGAAAGTTCACATTAAACAAAGCAGCAGCCACAGAGCCATGTGAGCCCAGAAGTGGTGGGGATTGGCCTTCTTCCCCAGCCTACCTCTCTTGAACACTCACTCTAGCTTCGTGGTGGCCCAACTACTTTCTGGTTTGGGGGGAAATCATTAAATGCACTAGTTTTCAAGAGTTCATGATCAAAGAAAACTTTGAAGAATGTGGGACGTGATAGGTAAATTATGCGAAAGTGGATAACATGGCAGGATTTACACTCTCAGGAGAAGACTCGAGTTGATACCCCTGTTGTCGGATGGGCAAGGACCTCCTGCTGGTGTGGCGGGTCTGCACCGGGAAGTCAGCCAGCCTGAACCAGCGGGCTCTGTGCCCGGGGTCCCAGCGATGCCCTAATCAGGTTCCTGGTATGTCTCCTGCAGAGGTGCTTTTCCTGCACGTGGGTTAGGGTCAGTTACAGGGGTGAAGACTGGGGCTCTCCAAAGGTGGAGATTCCACTCTTCCCACAGCTGCCTCCTACCTCCAAAGACCCTCACCATCTGCCTTATTGAGGTAGTTGGCTCAGAAGAGACATCTCTGCTTGAAACCACAATACAGACAAATGCTCCCTGTGACCCAGGACTCAACAGGGCAGGGCAGAGATCCACCTGCAATGCAGGAGACTTGGGTTCAGTCCCTGAGTTGAGACAATCCCCTGGAGAAGGGATACTCCTGTATTCCTACATGGAGAATTCCCTGGATAGGGGAGCCTGCCAGGCTACAGTCCACGGGGTCACAAAGAGTCGGACATGACTGAGCGACTAACACTTTCACTTTTTTCAACAGAAGAAAATGTACACCCTAATCTCAGTTCCTCTTAGGAAGGCTCAGCAAGAATAGACACTTAGGAGAGGAGCCTGTGACCAAAAGCACCCTCTCCTCCCCATAGATTGGCAAAAGTGTCTGGAGCAGTTGGGAAGGACAGGAACCTCCGGCCTGCTTGCAAGGCGCTAGTGTGCGTCTGGCTGCACTGAGGCCTGAGCTGAATTTCCAGGTGGGGAGACGCCGCCCCATGCCAGGGTGTAGACAGCATGGCTTAGAACCCTGAGCTCCAGCCGTTTCAACTAGACTTCTCAGAGCTGCTGCGGTCTTGGTCTCCACAGTTCTCTATCTGCAAATGGGTTTGGCAGTTCAGGGTAGTTATTTTGAGCACCTACTGTGTGCTACCTGTCAAAGACACAAAGATGAATGAGACATGGCCACTGCCTTGCAGGTATCAACAACTCAGTGGGTCTCCTGTCAGCCCTTTGAGTTAATTAATCCTTCCAGCTGAAGAGAGATCCCTAAGAGGAGTGTCCACAAGGCGTATTTAGACAGCATGCGAGGCAGGGGAAGGAGTGGGACAAGCTCTGAGCTTTAGGTGAGAAAACCTGGTTCCTAGTTCCCACAGCACCAGTGATTGGCCTGTGACCTCAGGCCCGACAGTTCACTGCTCTGAGCCCCGTTTTCCTCCTCCATAATAAAAACCTTAACCACATCCCATCTCATTAGGCTGTCGTGAGGATTAAGTGAGCTGGTGTTTGTCAGCTTCCTCCTGCTTCCTTGGCACCAAGTGCTTGTCCGTTTGGTTCACACCATCCCTCCTCGAACAGCTGGCCGATTCTCCCAGATTCCACAGCAGGAGAAGTGAGCATTTTCCACGGAGAAAGCATGCTACGCATGGGGCTCTTTGGCAGAGAACCTCCAGCTCCAGGCCTCACACTTGCCCTTCCTCCACCAGCTTCTACCCCAATACCCAAGTCCCCGCCGTGTGTGCTCACCGCACCGTCAAAACGGACATCTCATTGTTTCATCCTGGTTTTCCTTTACTTTAGAAGGCCCGTGACCCCAAGGTCAGGAGTTAGGCTGTGAGTCAAGGAGGCAAGCTTAAAGGGAGAAGTTAGCTTTTTTTTGTGGCTAGAGTTCATCACTGATTAACCAGGGTGAGGCAGAACTAGAATTTCTGGTCCCACAGCCCATCAAGACAATGGGATTGGAAGGTTCAAGAGTGTCTTTGCTGGCGTGCTCTCAACCATTCCCAGAGCCTCCTGAGGTTACCGAGCTGTGGGTGTGGTCTAAGGAGAAGGCCGGCAGCCATGAGGAAGGAAGTCCCCACGCCCTCCCCTCACCAGCTCTCTCTCTTTCCCTCTTTGTTTGTAGTCGACCACAGCATGTTTGAGAACCTGAACACAGCCCTCACTCCCAAGCTCCAGGCGAGCCGCTCCTTCCCCCACTTGTCCAGGCCCACGGCCCCCAGCTCTGCTGCTCAGGGGTCTGCGGAGTCCGGGGGGCCTGGACTCTGGGTGGGCAGCAGTCAGCACCTCAAGAGCCTGGGCAAAGTGGTGGGGGCCAAAGTGAATGACTTCCTGCGGAGAAAGGAGCCCTCGAGCCTGGGCAGCGTGGGCGCAACAGAGGTCAACAAGACGGCGGGGGCCCAGCTGGCCAGCGGGGCTGACGGGGATGACGGAAGGTGAGTGCTCCACCCATCACCTCCCTGCGGGTCGTGAACCAGGAAGAGGCGTAGTGTCTCGAGAGGAGAATGACCCTGGGGCAGGGACGTGAGGTTGTCACATGAGGAGTAGTGTCTTGAGAATGACCCTGGGGCAGGGACGTGAGGTTGTCACATGAGGAGTTGCTGAAGGGTGACGTTTGGGGAAGCCGGCTTCACCGTCCACCACCACAGCCGAGGTTCACGGCATGCCCATCATGTCCTAGCGCTGTGCTGGGCTTCAGCTGCGCTATTTTACCCGACCCTGCCACCGTCCTCTGAGGTAGATGGTATCATTTCCATTTTGCAGACAGTGCAGGTTCAGAGTGGTAACGTGAGGAGCTTAAGGGTACAAAGTTAGTGATGGGCAGAGCTGGATTCAAACCCAGGTATTGTGGGAAGCAAGCTTCCCAGGGGGATTCTGACACCCAGCCCCATGTGAGAAGCCCATGTTTGGGCAGACGCGGGGGAAGCCTCATTTTGAGCCTCGTTTTAGACACCTGGACATGGAGGGTGGTGATGCAACTTTTGAGAGCTACTGCGTAGGGTCTGATGTGATGCGGTTCACCAGTGGGCCCAGTGTTAACACTCTGCACTGCTCTGAAGACTGAGTGAGGATGTGACAGGCCCAAAGCCATTTGTGCTCACACTGCTGAGACTCAACGCTAAAACAAGAATGAGAGTCCAGAGTGTAAAGCGCCCCCCTGGGTGGGTGAGTGGAAAATGCGTTTGGAGCTAGAGACGGGAGAACACAGCAGGGACTGGTGTCTCGCCAGCCTCAGAGCACTGACGTCAACTTTACAGGTCAGCCCTGCAAGAAGCATTCCCTCGGCTGGATCCTCCACCTCCCACCACCAGGAAGCGAACTCCTCGGGCCCTGAAGACCACCCAGGACATGCTGATTTCATCACAGCCTGTCCTAAGCAGTCTGGAGTATGGGACAGAGCTGTCATCTGGGCAGCCCCAGGTCTTGTCTTCCGCCCAATCCAGCCCAGCCGATGCTTCCCAGCCAGAGGCCACCACGGAGGTGGTGGACAGGGGCGACGCTCTGCCGAATGGAGAGGCTTCCGTGTCGGTACCTGACCTCATCCACAAGGACAGCCAGGACGACCCCAAGCTCAAGGCGACTGAGTGCCGAAGGGCCTCCTCCCCTGGCCTCATGGAGAGAAATGGCCTCAAGCTCAGCCTGAGCCCCATCAGCCTGGCCGAGTCTCTGGAGGACGGCAGCCCACCTCCCCGGGCGCGGACCTCCAGCGTTGACAATGATGGCCCTCACCCAGACCTGCTGTCCTTTGAGTAGAGCTGTGTCTGCCCCTGCTGAGCGCCCCTTCCCTCTGCCGTCTGCTCCACCGTGCACCCTGGCCCTGTCCTCTCTCCTGCTGTCCTCCTTGCACACGGCACGGCAGAGTGATTCTCCTGGTGATTGCAGGGCCAGAGGTCCAAGTGGTTGTAGTTCAAGAGTCTGTCCATGGAATGGAAAAAGCACGCACTTGGATGCCTTCCCAGCTTCTCTGCCTGCTGGCTGCAGCCCTTGGATGTTGGGGCACCTCTGCTCCCAAGGTGCCCTGGCTTCCCACTAATGTGCAGGGCCAGCAGCCCAGGGTGAAGGCTGTTCTCTTTGCCTGTCTTCCAAATGCCGCCTGCTCTTCTCTTTTCCTCGCCCCCCTGGTTCCTTCCTTCTCCTCCCTGGGCGCCCAGAGGCCTCCTGCCGCAGGGGGAGTCAAAGTGGATGAGGGATGCTGGGTTTGGCTTGGTGATGGGCCCAGACCCAGAAAGCCACACCTGAACACAGCCCAGCCACAGCACTTCCTGGTCACAAGACAGTGCAGGCCTGGGGCCATCACCTTGCCTCTGCCCTTGTGGGTGCCGGCTGAGGGAGATGCTTATGAAGCCTGAGACCTTAGGCAGCCTTGTCACCCAGAGTTCATAGGTGCTGCTCATCTAGACAGGGAAACACGGTGAGCCCTCCCTGGGGCAGGGCATGGAGCCAGCCTCCGCGAGCACCTGCCCAGCGTGGGCATGTCCAGAGGCTTTGGGAATGACGATGCCCCAGGTACGCGCGTGCTCCCTGCCCAGAAGGAGGGACCCGGGCCTCCCGTGCTGTGCGTGAAGACAGGGCTAGGCAGGCCCTGGCAGAAGCAGCAGAGCAAGTTCTGATGTCATTTGGGGGGAGGGCCCGGGACCCTGGCATCCAGGGAGCTGGTCCCGAGAGAACCCGGAGGAGGAGTGGAGGAGGATGTGGGAAGAGTAGTCGTAAGGACTCAGGGCTATGGGCGCCTCACCGCCTGCCGTGATGTAGTTCCAGGCTCTAGGCGTGGTAAGTGCGAGGACGAAGGTGAAGAGTGTGAGGACCAAGGTGAAGAGTGTGAGAGGTTGGAATGTGGTGAGGAGCATGGGCAGGCTGCCCTTGAGGAGGAGGCACTCTCTATGCGCCTGCCTCTGGGGTCTCTGTGACGGACTGACAGTCCCCCTGACCCCGCTGGTTCCGCCCTCCTGTGTTAACCCACTTCTGTGTTCCTGTCTCCCACCAGGAGTCCTGTCCTGCTGCTTTCCTGTGGCCAGGAGACCCTGTCAGGGGTTGATCCCAACCTTGGGGGCCTTGGCAGCAAGAAGAGAACGTGCCTTTTCTTGAGCAGGGTGGCTGGTCCCTGAGAGAAGGCTGAGAGGGGCTCGTCTGGCCAGAGCAGGGTCTCCATTCCTCTTCCTGCAATTCCTGCTGCCTCCTGTTCTCTTCATCGCTTGGCTTCCCCTTCTGGGTGCCCCAGAGCTCACTGCCCACTTCCTCTCATCCCCTGATCCCTGCTCCCCTCCTCAGCACTGTGGCCCTGGGAGCCTCGGGGCATCACCAGCGTGTGTGCTTGTGTCTGCAGCCACGTGGCCAAGCCCCAGCTCTGCCACGGCCTTTCTCCTGCCTTGTCTTTTCACAGCCAAGCCTTGTCTCCTCGTCCTCAGAAGGGTCCCAGCGCACCAGGCACCTGGTGGGCCATTGTGAAGTGAGCAAGGCTGTTACTGAATTGAGTCAATCCTGCCTTATTCCAGGAACATCACAAGGACGTGATACCTGCCCTCAATGCTCAGAAGTGCTTAGGACTAGCATTCTGGGGGCCTGTGAGTTTTCCCATATGAGCTTGGGGTTCTGCACGAAACACGGAGCTGGAGGTGAGGGACAGAGAGCTAAACCCACGTGCTGGGAGCGAGCCCGCTTTCTTTTTTACTTCCATCCCGGAAGTCCAGTTTGCTTCTCTGATGGGAAACTTTCTAAGTATCTACACTCTGGCCTGCTTCTGTCCCAGGGCCCAGGGTGGCTCTAGCCGGATGATACTGTAGCCATAGGCACAGAGGTGGCAGGCCAGGGCTGGCTTAAACACCCTGCTGTCCGCTCCCCACCCGGACACCACTGAGGTCCAGGGGTCAGCACAGGCATCCTGCCAGGCTGTCCTGGGACCATGGGCAAGGCAATCTCAGCGTCCCCAGACGCGTGTCCAGTGCTGAATAAGGAGGGGGCTGAGGGACCCTGTGTCAGCGTCCAGGTGGCCTCGCTTTGGTCGCCACCTCAGCCATTCTGCAGCAGGGGGTGAGGGAGCTCTCAGGCTACATTGAGTCCTAAATGCTGCAGAGAGTGCCTGGTGCTAGAGGATAAGGGCTGCCCAGAGGCCGACAGGAAACGGCAGTGTCTATCCTGCTGAGGGCCCTGGCGCAGACCAGCTGTCTATGCAAAACCCCACTTGGCTTCCTGCGTCCATCTCAACACCTGACCTTCCCGTGACTGCAGCGTGGCCCGCACACACCCCTCAGGGTGACTGCAGCTTCTCTGGAGGCTTGACCCTGGGGTGGCCCAGCCCGCTCCAGGACAGGGCACCGAGGAGAAATGTCTTCTGTGTTCTCAGAAGGAAGTGGGGCCATGGGGTTTTCTTCACATCCTGGTCCCACTCCCCTGAATCCCCATATTCAGCAATAGCTTTGCCCTGACAGATGCAAGGTGAGCTTCCAGAACCTGGCCAAAAGGTGGCACATTTATACTCCACTGGCACAGAGAGAAATGTAATGTGTTAACGAATATGGGTGGTGAAGACCTTCTTGTAATCCATCATCTTTTAAAGAACAAAGAGATTGGCCCCAGTTTCGGGGAAGAAGAATATTACAGAGCTATTCCGAGTATTTTCTAGAGATTTTATATTTATATTTTTAGTAATTTTCTGGTAGAAACTATACAATAAAATGATTTGGTTTGGTTTTGCTGGTTTGGCTTTTTTCTCCTAACCCATGGGGAGTGGTTGCTTTTTCTGAAGGCTGACCTGTTCCTGGCCGTTTGCTTTGTGAGCCTGGGAGAGTGAGACGTGACAGATCTCTAGCCCGAGACCTTGGGCGGAAATGTGGGGATGTGCCCTCATTTATTCCCCTAACTGGCTGGCCGCTGTGGAAGTCTCCCTCCTCCAAATTGGACTATGACTATTTCAGGGAACCCACATCATGGGCAGAGGTGCCACCCTCCCCCTCAGAAAGAAGCAGGAAATGAGAGTGACCACCAGATCTTCTCCCTGGGGTCCATACCCCTCTCCCGTTGAGGCAGGAACGGAGCTGGGTGTGCACGCAGACCTTCAGGGAGGGACCGGAGCTGCTGTCATATTCCAAGTCATTAGTAACGTCAGTAAAGCACCCAAAACTGCTGATGTGGTCACTTACCCCAGACCACAGTAGCCCAGATGCTCCTTACTGAGAGCATGGCTTAGAGCAGTGCTGGCCTGAAGCCCCCTGGGTGCCCCCGGCTATCCGCCGACTGGTGCCAGACTGAATGACCCAGAGGACTCCCAGCTGAGAGCCGACCGGACCTTTAACCTCCTTAAAAGGGACAAAGTGGAGAAAAGATAGGAAGAGGAAGGAAAAAGAAGCCATATCCGTAACTAAAGGGGGAGGGATGGGCCCTTTCTGCCCAGCCCTGTCATTCTCCCCCATGATGATGCCTGAGACCCCTCCCTGGCTGCAAGTAAAAAACATCTCAGGCATGAGGCTAAGTCTCCAGTCTTTTCGGCTCTGAATTCCACTCCTGCACTTCGTTCCTCAGAGGAAGAAGACAATGGCCCTTCACTCTGCTTGCTTGCTGTGCAGTGGGGCTCAGGGTATTGTTCTGGGAAGCTACGAATAATGCAAAAACCAATCCAACATATTCCATGCATGGGAAAAGGCATTTTAAATACTTAACGGTAGGAAATTTTTCCTTTAAGTGTAAGCTCCAGTTTGGGCAACTGCTCCCATTGAGTAGCTTCAGGATTGACTTCTGCAGTCATTCATGTGTGAAATGTACCTTTCACATGCCTTTTCTTTCCCACTATTATGCAAAGTAATTATTTGGGGCTAAGATCAAATATGAAAAATAATGTAAAAATAAAAACTTTTTGAGGAAATTTTTAAGTGTGAAAAGGGATGTGAATATGTCACCTGGTCTTTAATGCTGTGGTCTGGAAGCTGGGGTTAAATATCCAGGCCTGTTTGTGTACTGAGGGCTATCTGGGACACAGTGGTAACACTGGTGGAGAAGAGATCCCTGCTTGTCTCTTACGAGGCCCACAGTGGACAGAGGAGCCTGGTGGGATACAGTCCACGGGATCGCAGAGTCAGGCACGGCTGAGCCCCCAGGCATGCATGCCCCCGGTGGCTGAGGGCACCGTGGAGCCTGCCTTCGTGCTCTGCCTAACAGGCCGTGTTAGCATGACCTGTTACACAATGGAAGTACAGGGGCGGGGTGGTAATTTCAGCTGAAAGTGTTTTTCCTCTGCCTGTAGTGATCATTGAAGGAAATGAACAAATCACAGGTCCTCAGGAAACCCACTTCATTCCTCAAGTCTGGTGGGGAGCTCCTGTTGGGATTCAGAAGTCATGGGATGACTGTAGCTAGTACCAGACTGCACCTCAGATACTGCTCCAAACTCAGAGAGCTGCTTCCTGGTGAGTTTGCTCTCAGACTTATTCCGAATCCCCTCTTAGTCTGTGAATCCTGGGAGTGTTCTAGAACCGTCTGTGTTCAGTACCCTGTGTCCTCTCTGTCTCATCTCCACCACCACAGGCCTCCCGAGTTTGGTTTGCCACCTACAGGCAATAGCTTCTTGCCTTTGAGATGTGGGCCCTCAGGGTTCCCTGGGCTTCACTCAGCGTTGCCCCTGCCGTGCCTACCACTTGGTTTGAGGTGCCCATTCTGGAGCTCCCCACCCGCCGTCGTGGCCCCCTTCTGAGTGGGAACAAGTAATTAATTCCACACAAAGAAACTCGGCTCTCCTAGAAGAATCCCCGCCTCCCCCTAAACAGCTTCGTGAGTGCAGACATTTAATGTCATTCATCTCTCCCAAGGAAATCCACTCTGGAAACCTTCATTTCAGTCGTCCAGTGAAGCACCTTCGGGGACTTTCCCGTCCAGGGTGCCGTCCTCCCTGCTGCCGTTTGCACTGGGGCGTGTGATAAAAGCCTGGAGTCCCCTCCTCTGACTTCCCACTAATGAAAAAATTCCTCCGCGTTCGTATCTAGGGCCTGACACCCAGAGACACAAATCTTCTTTGTGTCCAGCTTATCTCCAGCTGCTGCCATGATAAATAGTGCAGCTCAAGGGAGCCTAGGCAAGCTGTACCCCACAGAGCAAATCACTTGGTTACTGGCCACACAGACAGGGAAGCCAGCTAGGGGAAATGTTTAGGGACCAACTCAGACACACCAGGCTACTTTCCCGTGGGAGGTGCCCGAGGAATCTGTCTGTTTGGGGGTAGGAAACACTGCCAGTGTTTCACTCTTGGAAAAGACAAAAAAGAAGAAAGTCACCCAAAGCCAGAAGCCACCTCACAGCAAACTGCAGCTTTTGTTTTGCGTGTCACCAGTTAACCAGTCTAGCGGCTTCCAGTACCATGGGCTTGGCCACCTTGTGCCTTAAAGCCCTTGGTATTTGCCTGGGAACCTCTCTACACTCCTGTTGTTATGCAACTCCCACCCTTTGAGCTGGTGGGTAAGTACAGCAGGTGGCGCTAGTGGTAGAGAACCTGCCTGCCAATGCAGGAGACACCTAAGAGATGCAGCTTCCCTCCCTGGGTCAGGAAGATCCCCTGGAGGAGGGCATGGCAACCCACTCCAGTGTTCTCGCCTGGAGAATCCCATGGACAGAGGAGCCTGGCGGGCTACAGTCCACAGGGTCTCGAAGAGTGGGACATGACTGAAGTGACTTAGCATGCACGTAAATACAGCCACAGGTTCAGCCTGCTTCACGGGCTGACTCATGGCAACTTACAGCATCTCCCTGTGGTTACTGCGGCGTGGTTCCAGTTGGCCCAGGCCAATAGAGGAACGGGAGCTCCACCAGCCCTGCAACTTCAGCCAGGGACTGTACTCCCCCTGCATCCTAAGCCCACAGCCGATTGACCCAATTGCTGGATAGGAAAACTCAGAACAAGCTTGTTCTACCTTCCAGTCACTCTGGTTATCTGGTACACTGTCAACTGTCCTTGCTCAATTAAAATCCTGGGTTCTCTGTGTCACGAGCTGTCAGAAAGTCTTTGCAGCAGACCTGGTCAGTTCTCTGTAGGCTGGGCCAAGGTGTGGTATTTCTAGGAGCTGGGTCTTTTGGAGAGGCTGTGTAGGACAGCTGGAAGGTGACCCCACGTGTGATAAAGCTGAGGGAGGAGGTTGTGCTCATGGGCAGCAGCCCGCCCCTGCCTCTCCCCACACCCCCCTAATCCTTCAGTCAGCGGTTATGTAGGTGGCATAGATGTGACGAGGCTGGGGCCTCTTCTGGAACACCCATGGGAGAAGGTGAGCCTGGTTCTCTGTGCAGTCCTGCCCAACCTAGCTTGCCGACTCCATCTGCCACTACTGCGTCTGTTTCCCAGGGCCCACACTCTAAACTGCTCAGAATTACTGCCGTGTCTTTGTTGAAGAGTGTCCATCCACCTGGTCACCCCCTCTCATCCTTTCTCTGTCCTCTGACTTTGTCAGGCCGTGTTGATTCATCCTTCCTATTTCAGCTCAGGCATCCCTTCCGCTGGGATCCCTGCCCAGACGCCACCCCCAGCCCATCCTCCGCTCCCGGTGGCACCCTGCGCCTTTCTCCATGCCGGCACTTGCCATGTGATCTGAGCCGGAGCTGCCTCCTGCTGGCTCTCTCACAAGTCTCGGGACCCCACAAGGGCAGGGCCTTGTCGCCTTCATCTCTGACTCCTTGGTCCCTGGCACAGCCCCCCACACATCAAGGGAGCTTGATAAAGAGCCTTGAAATGAGCTAAACTCAAATTTGACTCGTCCTCTGATTTGGGAGATTTTATATACATGCGCACATACACACACGGGCTTCCCAGGTGGCTCAGTGGTGAAGAATCCCCCTGCCAATGCAGGAGACGTGGATTCGATCCCTGGGTTGGGAAGATCCCCTGGATAAAGAAATGGCAGCCCAGCCCAGTATTATTGTTTGGAGAAGCCAATGGAGGGAGAAGCTGAGTGGGCTACAGTCCATGTGGTTGAAGCATTAGACGTGACTTAGTGACCGAGGACAGGCGCGCACACATCTAGTGCTGAGTGCAGAGGCATAAGCCAGCCCCCTCCTTTCAGCTCCTCCCTCAGGGCCTCGCCCGCAGGTGATTTCCGCACTTGAAATCCACTGCAGGGACGGTTAGGGAGCGGCCGTTTTCAAAGTGGAAATGATGAGTGGACCGGTGTGTCCTCATTTCTCTTCCTCCAAAGGCTTCATCAGTTCTGCCCCCTGGACAGGTGGCACCACCGTGCAGCCAGCAGAAGCAGGCACATGCGTCCAGCCTGACGTGAGAAGGGTCACACTCCAGCTCTGGTCTTGCGGCTCCTCCAGCTGCCCTCAGGTCCAGTTCTTAAAAGTCGTACTTCACTATTCTGGGCTTTCTTACTAACTGATGCTTTATTATATTTCCAAAGCTCCTGTATATTCCAGGAATTGTGCTAATCAGTTTACATTCATTATCTCATTTGTTTTTCTCAATAGCCCTGCAAGGGAAGTCCTCCTAAGCCTGTTCTTTAGGTATAGACAAAACATACTGCAGTCAAAGAATTCACACACATGATCTCATTAATCCTTATATCTTGTGAGGTAGTTATTTCAGCCCCATTTTATAGACGGGTAAACTGAGATTGGGGGCTTCCCCAATGGCTCAGTGAAGTGCAGGAGACACAGGAGATGCTGGTTCGATCCCTGGGTCAGGAAGATCCCCTAGAGAAGGGAATGGCTACCCACTCCAGTCTTCTCTCTCGGAAAATCCTGTGGACAGAGGAGCCTGGTGGGCTGTGGTCCATGGGTCACAAAGAGTCAGACACTACTGAGTGACTAGCACTTTCACTTAGATTGAGGTAATGACTAAGCAGATTGCCTGAGTCTTACAACTGATAAAAATATAGAGCTAGACATGTAGGCCCAGGATTTTAGATTCCAGGAGCAGACAGCATCATCACCACCACATGGTTCTTCTCTGTTTCCATCACACCAGTCTGATAAAAATTTCCCAGAAATATTCATGGCCCAGAAACATCTTGTTGAGTTGGACCTTCTCCAGGGATGAATGTGATTTTATTAAATACTGAATATTCACGTGGGGTGGGAATTGAGAGACCCATTCACCAAATCCCTCATTTTACAAAGAGAAAACAGCAAGGACTACAGTTTTTCAATATTAACCTGTCCTGGCATGGTCTCTGATTTCCCACAATAACTCTATGCAGTAAGACTTATTAACTCCATTTTCTAGATGAGGCTGGCCCGAGGCTAGAGAGTTTCAGCAGCTTGCCCAAAGTCACTCTGCCAGTAAGTGACAGAGCTGATTGGTGCTTCTGGAAAACATCCACTCTGCAGGGTGTTGGTATGAATATGATCTATGAATTGCACTCCAAGCAGGAGTGGAAGAAGTATTTCTACTGCATCTCAAATTGCAGACTCAAGGAAGCCTGGCTCATGCACTAATCCTGTTACTGACCCTGGAGATTAAGCATTCAAATGAGAGATGAGTATTATGAGAGGAATGTTTCGCCTTTTGTAGCTACCATAGCAGTGCTAAAACAAAAACTTCAGCTCAGTATCTGATTTCTTGGTGGTTGTCTGACCTCTTGTGGCTGACTTTAGGCATTGCAGTTTCTGGCAACTAGTTTCTCTAAGGGGCAGCTTTTTCATGACAAAAGTAACATACATTTATGAGGTAAGTACTATCTCTTTTGGAAAGGTTTGTAAGTTTCCTAAGATCATTCAACAAGTAGTATGTGAAAGGATAAATAAAACAGATGACACCTTTTTTTTTTAACTAGGAATTCCATAGGAGAGAAAAAATAGAAGGGGAGGAAATCTTTGAAAAAAATGAGAATTCTCCAAAAGTATAGAGAGATTAAAATTTTAATACAATGGCATATAAACCTTCAAACAGGATGAGGAGGAAAAACTCAGACACATTTATAGCAAAATGTAGGGTCCAAAAGAGAAACCACCTTTACCGTTTCCAGAAAAAAAAAGATGGGCTGTAAAGGAGAATCAGGTTGACATCAGACATCTCAATAAGAATCCTAGATACAAAAAATAATGGCTTAATGTTTGATATTGTTGGAAGAAAAGGACACTAAGCCTGTGTATTCAGTTCAATTATCATGTGAATGAGTATAAACACTATTATGAAGTATGTGTGTGCTCAGTCGCTCAGTCATGTCCAACTCTTTACGACTCCCTGGACTGTAACTCACCAGGCTCCTCTGTCCATGGAAATCTTCCAGGCCAGAAAACTGGAGTGGGTTTCCATTTCCAACTCCAAGGGATCTTCTTGACCCATTTGCAGGTGGATTCTTTACTGCTGGGTCACATGGGAAGCCCATTATGAAGCATGTAAGACTGCAAAGATTTATTTCTCAAAGACCATCTTTGAAAACATTCTTGGAGGAAATACTCTAGTAAGAAAAGATGTGAACTCAGAAGAGTTCCATGTGTTTGTAAGTACATAGGAAGTAAGGATGAATAATTGATTCAGTTAATCTTACTGTTACATAAATGATAAAGGACTCAAAAGGAGTAGATAATAATAATTCAGATTTTAGATCAGGAAATGAGATGGGATTAACAAAGGTGACAAAATTATAGAGAAAAGCAAAAATACTGGTTTTTAATAGACTGTGGATAACCATCACCAAAGAAAATTTTAATAGAGCTTTCGAATCAGTAGGGTTAAAGGAGAAAAAAAGAAAACAAATATATAGAAAATGGAAAGAATGGAGTAAGATTTTTCTCTTAGCTCAGGCTTCTGTAATAAAATATTCAATACCATAGGTTGAGGGGGTTAAACAATGCACATTTTACTAGACTTTCTTGCAGGGTGGGAAGTCTGAGGTCAAGGTGCCGGCAGATTCTGTGTCTGGTGAGGATGGCTTCCTGCGGTGCCGACAGCCACCTTCCTGCCACGTCCTCACAAGGCCTTTCCTCGGGGCTTGCAGGTAGAGAGAGCGCTCTGGTGCCTGGGCTTCCTCTTCTTACAAGGGCTCTGAACCTCCTATGAGGCCACCACCTTACCTAAACCCAGTTACTTCCTGAAGGCCCACCTCCAAATACCATCAAACTGTGGGTCAGAGCTTCAACACGTGGCACTGGGAGGCCAAAAACATTCAGCCCATGACAGTGGCAGAAATAAACTCAAATAGAACAGTTTACAATAAATATAAGGGTATCAAACCTACCAAACAAAAGGACAAAAACTTAAATTGGAAAAAATTACATCCAGTAATATTTGTCTATAGAAGACAGGGTTAACACAAAAGATATGAAAAAACTTAAAAGCAAAGGGATGGAAAATTATATATTGAAAAGTATGGATGAAGAGAAAGTCAAGATAGCAATTTAAGTATGATAAAATATAATTAAAAGCAAAAATTTGAGAAAAAGAAACACTTCAAAAAAATGTATTAAGATAAAATAGTTATTAAAAATATATACACCTAAAAATATAACCTCAAAATAGCTGAACTATGAAGATGTCAATATAATATATGTCAATTATTATAATTAGAAAACTAAACTATTATATATTGGGTTAAAATGAGAGACTTTTCTCTTTGATCAAATAGATGAAAAATAAGAACATCTATAAAAATATTTGTCTTATATGGTCTATAATCTTGGTGAAGATAGCTTTAAAATGGATGGAAAAAACAACTCTTTCCTAACGAAATGTTCACATACACCAGGTCATCAATGAAGCCTCAGAATTCAAGTCAAATTATGTTAAATTTAATACTATATAGTTTGCAATCTATACTCAAGTGAAAACTAAAGTACATGTTTGAAAAAATTACAAACTACTATTCTCTTCGATTACAAATACCTTGACCTGAACAGCAATAAAAACCATGCTAAAATTTGTGGGGTACAGGTCACGTAGTACTATGAGATAAATTCATAGCTTTTAGATGCATTTATTACAAAAAACAATAAATATTGAAGATAAGCCAGATAAGCTGAAAAATGATGATAAAAATCAGTGAAATATAGAATCTAAAAAACAGTAACAAAATTAAAACTAAAAGCTGACTTTAAAAGGACAATTAAGATGCATAAAATTGATTGGTAAAAAGAGTAAGATGCAAATAAAATACATAGTGAAGAAGATATAATGACGGTCACAATGTGTTTTAAAGAATAATAATAGTATTAACTATATGCCAACAATTTAGAAAACTTAGACAAAATTTATAAAATTCCTGGAAAAACAAAGAATGCCAAATTTGGCAAGATAATTGAATAAACCGTTGAACATTAAAGATACTGTTTTGACCAAAGTGTTTGTTCGGGTGTTTTCCTAAAAACCCTGATGAACTTTTCGGTAACCCAATATTTAAAGAGTAATAAGAGATGCCCTATCCTTCAGAGCTTCAGACTCACTCTTGTAAAAGTATTAATGAGCTTTTAAACAACACATAGACTTTTCCTTACAAAGCTGTTGTAAAAAAATAGAAAAAGATAAAGATTACTTCACCCACTCTGCATGGTTAGCATAACCATGATTCAACAAATTATAGTTCTGTTTGGTTTACAAGTTTTAATACAAAAATCTTAAATGAAATAAGTTACCAAATCCAACAATTTTTTAAAAATAATGTAAAATAATCAAGTTAAGCAATACAAGCAGGATATAATGTTAAGAATTTAATGTAATTTATAATGGAATAAGGATTAAAGGAATGTGGTAGATATCTCTGTAGATACAGAAGCAAATCACTTAATAAATTTCAAAGCATTTCTGATAAAATTAAAGTAGCCTTCTTAAAGGCTACAACAAACATTGTACATAAATGGAGAAAATGACTAAGCATTTCTTACAATATGGGAGCAACACAAGAATGCTCACATTCTGATTGGTATTTAATGTGTACTGGAGGTCCTAGCCAATCAAGTAAACATAGAAAATAAATAAAATACATTAAGTGTTGAAAGGAAGGAGAACAAAATGCTATCATTTGTAGTTGACAAAATCATTTACATAGAATTTACAGTTTAATTTACAGTAGAATCAACAGATAAACCAGGACATCTAACAAGAGCATAAACAGTTTGCTACTGTCATAGTCTATTAGAAATGTAATAAAATATATGACTTAAAGTTATAACAACTAAAAATAGGAATTAACCTAACAGAATTTACAATACTTCCACATTGAAAATTTATGATTTCATTAAAGAGCAAAAAAGCTGGCATGAATAAATAGAGTAGCATTTTATACATGGGAAAACATCACAAGAATTTCAGTTCTCCCCCAACTGCAAGTTTACTCAAAATTCCAGCAAGATGTTTTGAGAAACTTATTTATTCTAAACTGTATGTGGAGGAATCAAGGTCCACAAATAGCTAAAATGATTTTAAAAAATGAGTTCTTATCCTAACAGACAATTACAAAGCCAGAGTATTAGAACAGTTGTGCTATAAAGAAGAAACCATAAACCATAAACCGGAGGAGGGAAAATGAATTATTAAGCAAGTAGAAATCAGAAAACTACTTCAATATACATGGAAAAATACAAAGTTGGATTCTTACCTCTCACCATGGACAAAGGTGAACCCCAGATTCATCCTTTACTCAACAAATATTCATTGAGCATCTACTAGGAGTGAAGGACTTTTCTAACACTGGATATATGCCACTGAAAAAGGCAAAAGTCCCTGCCGTCATTAAAACCCTTAGTGTAGAAGATAAAAGTATAAGGCCAGTAGACGCTTGGAGTGGGGAAGGGCTTGTAAAACAGGGATCAAAAATCACAAAGCATAAGCAAAAAAGCACTTAATGGGCTTGATTATACCATAATTAAATCTGAGTACACTTTGTGACCCATCCATATAGTCCAGAGGAAGCCTCTTACATGTCCATAAAGAGAGGCTGTTCATTAAAAGTGTTGTCCTAGTAGCAAGGAGTTGGAACCAACTTAGATGTCTGCCTCTAGAGAGATGAGAAAACAAAATGTGATGGATGCATGCTGTGGAATGCCATGCATTAGTTAGAGGCACTGGGTTAGGTGTACACTCAACAGTAAAGAATAGAACTAATCATAATATTGAGTGAAAAAAAAAAGTAATAACAGAATTGGATCAATAGCACTATATCATGTATGTAAATATAAAAGATATACAGTCTCAACCAAATCTGTACATTCTACAAGAGTGCATACATGTAAGTAAAGTGAAAAAAAGTGTTAGTTGCTTAGCTGTGTCTGACTCTTTGTGACCCCATGTACTGTAGCCCGCCAGGCTCCTCTGTCCATGGAATTCTCCAGGCAAGAATACTGGAGTGGGTAGCCATTTCCTTCTCCAGGGGATCTTCCTGATCCAGGGATTGAACCTGGGTCTCCTGAACATTGCAGGCTGATTCTTTACCATCTGAGTCCCCAGGGAAGCCCATACATACAGGGCATGGTACGGAGCTGGTTCCATCGGAATGGGAATGAGGGATGAAGGGAAGAAAAATGAATGTGTCTTATATGCATGGATCGTGATAATAATGAGTTAAGAGTTAAATAATGTGATTAATTCAACTCTCCACAACTAAATCATTTGGACCCCAGAAGGCAGGGGACTGTTTGAATGTAGGATAGCTCCAGTCGGCTCCAAGTTCTTCCGACATTGAGTTCTTCCTACGTTTGGCTAAAACTGCCCTCCTGTAAACACCCAGCCACTGGTCTGAGTTCTTCTGTCTGGCATCATACCCAGTGAATCTTCTGTTCACCCTCTTTCACAGAACGGCACTGCCAACATTGAAACAGCTGCTGTAGTTTATTGTCTTCCCCCTTCCAGTCCCACATACTCAGATCTTTCAGCTGTTCTTCATATGACCTGTTCAGGGTCTTCTAAGCCTCAGGGAAATATGCAATGACATCCATAACCACTATTAAATGTGGCTTCCTCATTTGAGAAATATGGCTGAAATTCCACCAGGGATCAAGCTTCTCGTAAGGTGCTATGCATAGATGCTCAGGAAGAAAGGAAATCACTTCTATGAGAGTTATAATGGAAAGATTTTGAAGTAATAATCATGTTCTCCTTGATTTTGAGATGTATAGAGTTCAAACAAATCTTTGCTATCCAGAATGAGTGACCACATTTCATATATATTGATTTATTCAGGAAATTGCCACTGACCATGTTTTCTGTGCCAAGGATTGCTGCGGTCCCAGATAACTGGAACATGCTTCTTTGTACCATGCAGAATGAATCAAAGGCCCGGGGCCGAACCCTGGAGAGCAGGTTTGCTTCTGGTGTCCTTTACTGAGCCAACCAGAAGGATGCTGATGTGGTTCCTACAGTTCCCTTCTTCTCTCCTATGGTTTGCTGTGACCCAGGAAGTCAGAATGGCTCATGTTTTGGGGTTCCAACCACAATATCTATTCTTGTTTCCCAGAATTCCAAGTTCCTCTCTTTAATAACTTTAAAAGGTAAGGTCAGTGGGGCGAAATGAATCACTAAGGTTTGAAGATGGATCAGAGAATGGGCATAGCATGTGGTACATTCCACACTAAGCAGGTCTTAATTTCAAATGTGAACTAGCAGGAAAATACAAAGGGCCTGAGAACCAAGGTTGCCAAACCCTTCGGGAATGGGCTCCTAGTCAGTAATGTCTCGAAATGGGGTACAGTTTTGTGTGGCATGCATTTCTATGTGCTGTGGAGGATTCATGGGGAGACTCAACCACACTTTAAAGCCTAGTCAGAAACAGGAAACACACCTTCAAAATCCCCACATGTGTCACAATGCAGAACCACATTGGTGCTGTTGAAGTGGTTAGTGCATAAATGAAATGAGGCAGAATCAAAGAGGAAGTGTCTCCAGGGCAATGTTTGGAAGGGATCGAGATCATAAAGGAGGCGGGTTGCCCAGGCTCGGGGGAGAAGGGTGAATGAGTAGGTCTGGGCTCCCCCCATCACCAAGACCAGCATGGGCAGGTGCAGAGACTGCATGGGCTGTTTTGGGGGTCTGAGGTCCGGTATACAGGTCCATCACTCAGGAGCCCCCCAACGCCACTTGCCTCAGCCAGCCTCAGCAGGGAGGCTGGGGCGTTGTCTGTCCTCTGCCCAGCCACTTGTTTTTTAGATGAAGGAACAGAGACCTAGAAAGAGGAAGAGGTTTGTCTGCAGTCACATTGTCATGACTGGAACTCAGGCTCCAAAGTAGACACCAGCACTCTCTTCTCTCCCCTCTGGTCACCTGGTTGAAAGATGACCAGACGTCAACTGGTAGCACCTTTAACAAGTCAAAGAGAATAGGTTCAGGCAGTCGTATTCCAAGAAAGACCAGTGGGAGGGGGAATGGCGTTTTGAAGCTCCTCGTTTTGTATGCATGGGAGGCAGGGCAAGGGGACTGATTTCTCTGAGGCTGATGAACAAAGCATCTTCAGTCACTCAGACCAGGAGAGTCTAAATTGTCCCCTAGAGTTTGATCTTCCAGACCCACACCTGCAGGAGAAGCAGGATCGCTGGCGAGAGCTGTCACCCATCTCTTCTATAAGTGCTTCATCCAGTCTCCATACCTTCAAGGCAGGACATCCACATAGTCACTGCCACTGTTCTCTGGGGAGAAAAGGAGATCAGCCGTGAGGCTTCAAACCCAGGAGTCACCCTGACCAATACCTCTCGTGGGAAAGAAGCGCTCTGCCCAGGCACAGGGCGGTCTTGATGCCACATCACAGTGGCATCTTCAAGGGCTGGGGTACCACAGGGAGCTCTCCTGGCAAAATAGGGGGCCTGTTTATAAGTCAAGTATCAGAGTTTCCAGCACCAGACGCCTCCACTCAGCAGCAGAGAACCTGTGCTTCCCTGAGAGTGGGAACACCTGAGGCTTGTTCTGAGGCGGCCACGGGGACGGGGCAGAAGATGCTCAGAGGAAGTTCCTTCCCCCTTGATGGCTGAGGATTTGGGAGCTCGTCCTGCCAAGGCTGCCTGAGCTTGGACAACTGGTGTGGCGAGACTCTCGCTCAATTCTTGGAATGAACTCCAAAGAGTTCTCCTCTTGGGATTTGTGGTTATTTTACTATCCCTGAGACAAATACTACCGCCGCCCTCAAGCACCCCGAGCAGCTCGTCAGGGTTTGCCTAAGGACTGCAGCACAGGTACATTCCTAGGTTGCTCCTCTGCCCCACTTTAATTCTTTGTATTTTTATTTTTTTCTGTAAGTTATGGTAGAAAATGGCCATGGGACCACATCTGCAGCAACTATAGCAAGCAAATCTGTGACAGGGTACACACTCCTCTGCCTAGGGCAGGGGGACAGAGAAACAATGGGAGTGGAGGGCTGTTTTCTTATAATTAAAAAAATGTGCCTAGTCTTGGGGAGGCGAGAAGCTTGCTCGGGGAGTCTAAAGGGCAGCTTGTCTGTAGGCAGAGTGCAGTGGGTGTGGGGTGACTGCAGACTTCCCGGAACCCTCGGTTCCCCCTCCCCGTGCTCCCTAGCTAGCACGCTGCTCCCATTGAGTCACCTGCCCACTGAGGACTGAAGTCACTTGAATGGAGCTCTGACCATACATCCCCCCTTGAGAAAACAGGGTTAAACTGTAAATGTCTCAGGAAGTCTGAGCTAAGTTCCAACTATGTTGTGACTGACAGATACTAGATTCTTTTCTGCGAACAGATTTCAAGGGGTGTACACAAGAGTAGCTGCTTGGGATAGGACCTGGATCCTGTGCACTCAGATTTACTGATCCTCTGCAGTCTCATTTCCCACCATGGCTTAATAACTCTTGGAGTGTATCTGAAATAATTAGCCCCTGCTCCCTGCTAAGGCGCTCCAATCGTGTCTGACTCTGTGCGACCCCTTGGACTGTAGCCTGCCAGGCTCCTCTGTCCACGGGATTCTCCAGGCAAGAATACTGGAGTGGGTTGTCATGCCCTCCTCCATGGGATCTTACAGACCTGGGGATCAAACCCACATCTCTTATGTCTCCTGCAGTGGCAGGCGGGTTATTTACCACTAGCACCACCAGAGACGCCCAGTTTGTCCACTAACACTACATAAATCAATGCTTAGCAAATATTGAACAAAATGTAACAGGATGAGGCTTGGAGAAGGAAGTTGAAGCAATTTTCTCAGTTGAAAATTCTGCTTTTTGGCCCTCTATTCCCAAATATGTGATTGGCACAAGGTCACAGGGTGAGTTTGAAGTAGGCTCATGGAATGCCCAGGAACCCCTCCTCTCTCTGGGCTGCCCGAGCACAGAGCGCTCTGTGCATTTGCCACCACCAGAAGCATGAAGGCTCTGCTCCCCAAGATAGAAAATGCTGTTTGCAGGATGAAGCTTTTTAGAGCTAACATCATAGAAAGGAGCAGTTATCTGTATGGATTCTACCCAGTAGGGCGGTAGTAGAAGTGGGACTAAGGCTCTTGTCTGGCCCCCCTAGGAAAGTTTTTACCATAAATACCATCCAACTCTATCGTCGATCTTCTCCATCTCAGGGAGGATCTGGTTCTCTTTATTGGCTTTACAAGGTGAAACACCAGTCCTTGATTTGGCTTTTCAAACTTGGAGATCAGTTCCTTTAGGTTTGGAAAGATCTCTCGTTTAACACCTTCCACGGTCTGCAAAAACGCAAGAAGAAGAGCACTCATCACCAGGCAACTATGTGTGAGAGGTGACACTTCTCACAACAGTGGTTTTCAGGGCTGCCTCTGAGCCGCGAACTGGAAACATGTGGCTGGCATCTCATGTGTGGGAGCGCACACCACACACAAAACACAGAAACCTTCCCTTTAACAACAGAGCTCTGGCTTGAGCTACTGTGAGTTAAGACGATTAACAATCAAGGGTCCCCACCTCAGTCTGCAGTATTGAGTGAGTTCCCACCCATGGCAATTTGGGGGCAGCTCTTGTAGGTACCCTGTGGAGGGTAAACCCTCTATGAGCTTATGTGAGTGTGTAAGTGACTAATGCCTGAGGACTTCAATGGGAAATGCAAAATATGTAAATTCTATACTTGATGGTGGTTCAGGGTTAGGAACTGGTGCTGTCCCTGCATGGTCCTGGGTTCAATCCCTGATCAAGGAATTAAGATCTCGTAAGCCACATAGCCAAAAAAAAAAAAAAAAAAAAAACCCACAAAAGCCTACATACTAGAATTCAGAACCTCCGTGAGAGGAAAATAAGACCAAAATGTCCGGATTTAAATTGAAAATGGAAATGTCAGCATGATTCAGGTAAAATTATGAACAGTTGTTTTCTGTTTACCAGCTATAAGCAAAGTACAACTTCCTAGTCATTTAAAAAAAAAAATGCTTTCACTTTTTTTTTTGATGTGGACCATTTTTAAAGTTTTTATTGGATTTGTTACAGTATTGCGTCTGTTTTATGTTTTGGTCTTTGACCATGAAGCATACGGGATTTTAGTTCCTCAACCAGGGGTCACACCTGCACCGCCTGCGTTGGAAGGCAATGTCTTAACCACCTGACCTCCTGGGAAGCCCCTCTACTATAATCTCACAGAAATAATTTAAAAACACAAAAGCTTCCTCAGTTCTTATGTAGTTGTGTCTCTTGATGATCACTGTGGTTCTCAGAGGGCCAAGGTGTTGGTCTGCAGAGAGGGGTGGTGATGGGAAAGCTCTGGGACCTGCAATGTGTCAACCTCCATGACAGAGACTCAGGCTGAGGCGGAA
This sequence comes from Cervus elaphus, assembly GCF_910594005.1. NCBI lineage: Eukaryota > Metazoa > Chordata > Mammalia > Artiodactyla > Cervidae > Cervus > Cervus elaphus. The sequence goes on along the minus strand of NC_057834.1, from coordinate 30,349,665 downwards.
GTCAGCTCCACGAAAGGCTGTTGCGTCAGCCCAAGGCAGCATCTAGCACCAGCCCTAAAGTAGAGCTGCTTCTCGTGAAACACCCCTGTGTCTGTTATAACAGATGCGGATGACTCTCTGTTTTGTCCAGACAAGAGACAAAATGGGGTGTTAAGGAATTATCCAGAATTTACCAAAATATGCACAACAAAGAAATAAATGTTTTAAAATGAGTTGCTTTAAAAGTTTCAAAACTGTTCTTTAAATTTCCATGTATATCCTTCAGCTGCACCCCAAAGGTTAACATTTTATTGTATTTGCCTTTCATCCTCTCACTTTCCAAATATACAAATCTACATATATTTATCCTTTTTTTTAAAAAAAATATATGGAAGTTACTGACATGATATCCCTTTAACCTAAATACTTCCTACTTCCTAAAAAGCAAGAATATTACATAACCAGACTAAAAATGAGGAAGTTAATCTTGATGTGATACTGTTTACTAATCTATAGATCTTATTCAAAAATTTGTAAGTTGCCTCAACAATGTCCTTTGTTTCAAAGAAAAAATTATATGTGTGTGTGTGTATCTGGGGATCACTGTATATTCAAATCTCAGATAGTCACAGGGCACATTAGCATATCAAAGATTCTGAGAATTCTTGAAGTAAAAAATCTGCTTAACCATTTTGCAAGTATTTCAGAAAGATTATTTCCGATTATATACTACTTATGGTAGTAATTAAAGATTCAATGACATTCATTATACTCTACTTGCTGCCAGAGAAGTAACTTCGAAAGAAGAAAGGTTTTTCTGCTCAGCGCTCAGTAAACCAGACGCATTAACAAAATCCCCCAAATTGCCAGTTGACTGACGCTTCCTTTTGTATTTTCATCCAGGTATGGCACACCCCCCGACTCCCTAACATTCGGAGCTCTCCCCGTCTTCCCTTTGCACCCGGCCTATCGTTTAGTCTTCTGATTTGACAGCAGTCTTAGATAGGGTTCAGGTTGGTGTATTTGCCCCTGGAGGAACTCTGTGCCTCACATTTATGAAAACAGCCTTGTTTGTTTTTTTACAAAAAAAATTGAACCCAACTCTAGTGTGTCCCTATTTCTCTTAAAGGAAGACCGGGTTAACTGCTGATCTGACTCCAACCTACACAGTGCTTCCCAATGTAGAATGCCTCCACATGGCCACATCTCAGAGATGTTTTTAGGTTCTTCTCCCCCAGCTTTTGTTGTTTTTGTTACAGGAGTTCTTATATGTCCTTACCTGTATGTTGTAATACCCATGTTGCTCTTTGAAGATTCGGTATGTGTAGACAAAATTTTTAAACCTGTGGAAAGATGACTCTGTGAATCACAATGTTCTTATATGCAAATCCAGGTAACATCTATCACTGTATTTTGTGTGCAATGCCTTTGTCATTCTTGAATCCCTATAACAAACTGATCATTTCAGGCTTTCTCATCTGTGGGAATTTGAAAGAGAGGTTTTTTTATTCTGATGGAAATCTGGGCTGTAGCAAAGGGAATAAGGAGAGAAAATTTAGAATTTTCATTGTCTTGGTATTTCTCTCTAATTTTTTCACTTAGCACTTACTTGAAACACTATGCAAAATACCATTGAGCCATTCCTGTGTTGTTTATTAATTGAAATGTCATTGATCTCATTACAGACAGTTAATGTAACTAAAATAGAGAAGGTTAGGAATTAAGTGCAAGGAAGTGGTGTGTTGGGCTCTTATTCTTCATTGGACCAGGAGCCACTAGATGAGTAATCTATCTAGAATTTAGATAACAGACCCAACTGAACAATTTCCAGAGCAAGAAATAGCATACATTACAATATTTCTTCAATTCCCAGATGCCATCAATTGTAGGATACCATATCAATTTAATAACGGCTTTTGAGGAGAAAAAAATGCATCCCTTAAATGCCTCTCTCAGTTGTTACCTATGTTCTGATTCCCAAGAAATATTAAAATGTAAAAAATGAGGATCAAAAACATTAACATGAGGTTCAAATGATCTGATTCATCGCTCCTCACCCCTTCACTTGCACCCACGCCAAGGAATCAGATGACTCATCTTTCAACTGAATTGGGAAGGCAGATAGCTACTTACAGTTCATTGCCAATTGTCTGGAGGCTTTAACTGACTTCAAATCCCAATCCTTTTTGTGGTGTTTCCTGAGGCCAGAATAAGCTAGTGGGTGTCTCTGAATGACATAAGCAACAAAACCTTTTACATGAATCCTTGTCTATAAGTGACATATTAAAGTATTCCACTGCTTGGGAAGAGGTCCCACAAATATCTTTTCACAGATATCTTATTCAAATCAGGATCCAAACAAGGTTCATACACTGCTTTTGGTTGATCACATGATTTCTTGAAACTCATTTATTATATGGCCTAAATTACATTCTTAAATAAATGACTTTATTTTTAATTAATTGTATTATCAGTCTAAGAAAGTATTTACTAGAGGAGTTTGAAAGAATAAAACAAAAGGAGGTTCTGTGTTAATTAGTCCAAAAGCCATATACTAACTATCAAGTTAGAAAGACAGACATTGCTCAGATATAGTCTTACTCTTTGCAAAGCACTTTTAATGAAATAACAAACCAAATTGCAGCAAAACTTTAGAAGAAATTGATTTATTGACCTTGTAATACCAATATGCATTTATTTTGAAATGTTTATCCAAAAAAAAGCACTGTAAGAGATTACAGAGCAGTGAGGTTAGTATCTACTTCATATGGCTGCAATATTATTAGTGTTAGTTGCTCAGTCATGTCCAACTCTTTGCAACCCCGTGGACTGTAGCCCACCAGGCTCCTCTGTCTTTGGGATTCTCCAGGAAAGAATACTAGATATTGCCATTCCTTTATCCAGGGGATCTTCCCAACTCGGGGATCAAACCCGGGTCTCCTGCACATTGCAGGCAGATTCTTTACCATCTGAGCCATCTAGAAAGCCCACAATATTATTGGGTCAACATAAAAACTTGTTTTAATGTCTATTCTAATTATTACTTTATAGATGACATTTATAAAACTTTTAAAAAGATACATGAATTTTTAGCGTGCATCTACACTTAAGACAGGTAAAAAGACCCTGGTGCCTTCTGCCCTCGTCACCATGGTGACAAGGGAGTCATCTTTGTCCTCCAATACTCACAGTCTTCCCTCTACCCTCACCTGGAATCCATTCAGCTAATCTCATCATGTCCTTTGTCCCTGTTGTTAGTCATTGCAAGAATCCCAGTCTCTGCATGTTGTCTAGCCCTCTGTGTTCTAATCCTACAAGGCTTTGTGCAGCCTTATTGTATCCCCTTCTTCCCAGCCATGAAATCCTTCTTTGTGTTCTCTAGTGCTCAAGGTCTGCCATCATCAAATTCTCCTCTATCTTCAGCCTCTTCTCTAATCACCCCTGTCACTCTCTTGCTCCAAGGACACCTGGACACACTGTCTCTGTCCCAGCCAGTTCAGTTCAGTTGCTCAGTCATGTCTGACTCTTTGCAACCCCATGGACCACAGAACTCCAGGCCTCCCTGTCCATCACCAACTCCCAGAGTTTACCCAAACTCATGTCCATTGAGTCAGTGATGCCATCCAACCATCTCATCCTCTGTCATCCCCTTCTCCTCCTGCCTTCAATCTTTCCCAGCATCAGGGTCTTTTCAAATGAGTCACCTCTTCCCATCAGGCGGCCGAAGTATTGGAGCTTCAGCTTCAACATCAGTCCTTCCAATGAACACGCAGGACTGATCTCCTTTACGATGGACTGGTTGGATCTCCTTGCAGTCCAGGGGACTCTCAAGAGTCTTCTCCAACACCACAGTTCAAAAGCATCAATTCTTTGGCACTCAGCTTTCTTTATAATCCAACTCTCACATCCATATATAACTACTGGAAAAACCATAGCCTTGACTAGACGGACGTTTTTTGGCAAAGTCTCTGTCCCAAGGACCCTGCTTCTCTGGGACTCCACTAAAGGGATGCTGCTGTTACCTGCATAACCTCTCCTTGCAGGCCTGGATGAGAGGCCAGAGTTCTTGCTTCTGTAGCATCTCAGTGTCGTTTCCTGTCTCCAAACTCTAGCTTTGAGTTTCGTGTACATTATGTCACCTACTGCCCAATCAAGATGTCTCTATTGATGACCGCTCCTGAACTCTAGGTTATTGTCTTTCATTTCTCTAGGTTCTAGCTCCTCGCTCACTGTCACTGCCTTCAGTACTATGCCTATCTAAATTGTTGGCAATTTCAATTCACAAGATGATTATTCTTTAACACCCCAATTTCTCTATTCCTTGAACCCACCTCCTCCAATAATCTTGTCTTCCCCTACATTGCCCACTCGTTCCCATGTTCATCACCAGGATTGGCTCATAATTTGTGGGGCCCAGAGAAAAAGGAAAATTTAGGGTCTCTGTTTAAAAGTTATTAAGAATTTGGGGATGGTAACAGCAGTACAGGTACTTGGTTGATAACCAAGTACAGGCTCTGTGAGTCAGGCTCTGTGTGGCTGCATAAGGTTGCATGCCATAAAGCCAGCCTCACTTGTAACTTTGACCGTATAATTGCCAATAGTGGAAACCTTCTCATAATGTGAGTTTCATGCATCCCATTCTCTTCGTCCTGCTTTCCATCTTCTCTTTCCCTAGTATACGAACACCAACATTCCCTTGACCCTACAGACCTTCCAGTCCATCGATCCTATCACTTTTCAGGGTTTTCACTTACTTGTCTTGACTCCCTTCTTTACCCAGATTAGACGGCTTGCCCATCATTATAATCACTCTTTTCAACTCCTTTACCATCTTTCACTTTATTTCCTTAATTAGCAAACCCAGAATCCTGACTGAGCCCAACTCACTACCACAGTATGTGGCTGGTAGACACACAGCCATGTTCATCATTCTCGCTTAAATCAATGACCACAAATTTCAACTGGACCCGTAATTCCTCCAGGCAGTCATTTATTTTCCTATTCCCCTCAAACAGTGATTCTATACCATTTGCTTTCTTCTTAAACCTTCAACATCGCACTCATAACCGATGACTTCACTGAGAAGATTAAAGCAATCCGGCGAGAATTTCCAAATTCCCATCACCACACATCTGCAGGCATAGACTCTGCCTTTATCACCATGGATGGCCATTGCATGCTGATCTGCAAAGCTAATCCTTCCTATTTCCACTGGTTGTCATCCACTTTCATCTATACAAGGACATAGTTCTAGCAATTTTTCCCCCTGTCTCTGATGTTATTATTATTCTTTGCACAACAGTCAGGGTAGTCCTTTTTAAAAATATGAGTCAGATCATGTCGTTCCTCTGCATAAAAATATGGTCTAGTCACTTTTGAAAAAGAAAAATAAAACTGGTATGGGGGTATGTGTGTGTGTGTGTGTGTAGTGGGATGCTTCTGTCTTAAGTCTCCTTATAAAGCTATAATTAAAACGTAAGGAACTAGCTCTGTAGTGGAAAAAACATTAATGAAATAAAATAGCCCAGAAACAGACCCATAAATATGTAAAAACTTGATATATGACTGAGCTGGCATAACGAATTAGTGAGGAGGGGAGGGACTGTTTGTTAAATGGTAATGGTAATGTTTTCACGTGGAAACAAATAAAATTGGATTCTTGCTTCACGTTCTAATTGAAGACCCAATTATAAAGAAACAAAGCACTAAACTTAGGAGAAATAAAAGTGACCAACTTAATGACCTTGAGTTAAGGAAGGAGTTCTTAAATCACGAAAAGTACCAGTCAAAAGATAAGATTAATAAAACTCACTATATTAAAATTAAAACTTCTATTTATCAAAATATACTATAAATATACTATATACTTTTGTGATAAAGTCCACAATTTGGGAGAAGATAATGGCAACCCTAATGTAAAATGAGAACATTAATGTACAATAAGAAAATGATAAGTACAATGATCAATAAGCAAATGAAAAGTTGCTTCACTAATAATCAGGGAAATAGAAATGAAACCACATTAGACTGGAGAAGGAAATGGCAACCCACCCCAGTGTTCTTGCCTGGAACATCCTGGGGACGGAGGAGCCTGGTGGGCTGCCGTCTATGGGGTCGCACAGAGTCGGACATGACTGAAGTGACTTAGCAGCAGCAGCAGCCACATTAGATATCATTTCATGCCAAATTGGCAAAGATGTAAGAGTTACTAATTCAAAATATTGGCTGTGATATGGAGCTATACAAAGTTTTATATACTACTAATGGGGGTGTAATATCTAATTACCAAAGCCTTAGAGAACAATTTGGCAAAACTTAGTAAAGTTGAACTGTGTACAGCCCATGAGCCCAAGTGTCTACTCGTTCACATTGGCACTGTTGAAATTGACAATGCCAATATTTTCTTACTTATAAAGCAAAGATCAGTGAAACTATGTATTTGTTACATTTAAGTATACTTTAAAAGTCATAAGTATATTACAAAGTACAAATAAAAGTATAAATTAGTGAAAATGTATATTTTCTAATATAAACTATTATTAGATTAAATTAATCAAAATACAGTAATCAAAAAATAACACTCCATAAAACTTTAAAATTACAATTAACAATAAAAATTTAAAATAAAAATAGCTTTTTAGTGCAATTTTGAGATTAAAGGGAAAAAATGGAGGGGTGAAGGGAGGAAGAAGAAGGAATGTAGAAAGAAGGGGTATCGGTGGTGTCATCCTTGAATTCTGAGGGGTTTTGGTGCAAGTTTTTCCATCTGTCAGAACTCTGTTTACACTAGTCGAGGGATGCTAAAGATGTACGAATAAGCTAGGTAAATCTTCTCTTATGATTTGTTCATCTTCAAACAAACATCTCTTGTTCTGCAGCTTGGAAAAAATCTTTTATGAACATTTGACTCTTTGTAGTAGTTAATATCTCTTTACTGAAACCAAGCTACAGAGTTTGTTATTTAAGCCTTTAGTAATCTCAGCAGTTAGCTTTCTAGATTCCAGAAAATTACCACTGCTCTGAAACAGCCTTTGTCCAAACACAAAGCAAAACAAAGAGATAAAAAGTTCCCACCACTGAATATGTATTATTTTTGCCAGCAACCTCACCCCTTTTATCCCTTTTGAAGTCCACTATTTTGTGGTAAAGGCTATGTTTTAATTCTCTAGTAATTTTCTTTTAAGGAGGTTTTACTTTTTTCAATATTTAGGAAGAAGACTTTTCAAAAAACAGATGTAAAGTGAATACAGTCTTAACAGATGTGTCCTTGACTTTCCCCCTGTGCATTTAAAGAGGATAGGGTGACTTCAGGCTGATTCTCTTGGGGAGAGAAGAGGAGTGATGGGTAGATGGGGTTTATTTGGTGTGTGTATATTCCTGTCTTACCAGGTCTCAAGTCTTATAAAACTGTGATAATCAATATCACAACATTGTCACATCTACAGACCACTATAACCAGCCACAGGACCTCTGCCATCCAGGCACTGCTCAAAGACCTGGAGGAGCAAGGCAGCTGCGCTGAGTCAGGGCACCTAGTGCTTCAGGTCAGGCATGCCGGGGTTCATCAGTAGGAAAGGGGAACTTTTGAAAATACACATTTATCACACACTGAATTTTAATTATCTACTTCCTCTTCTGTAATCTGGGGCTTCCCTGGTGGTTGTGGTAAAGAATTCACCTACAGTGCATGTCTGATTCCTTGGTCAGGAAGATCCCCTGGAGAAGCAAATGGCAACCCGCTCCAGTATACTTGATGGAGAATCCCGTGGACAGAGGAGCCTGGCAGGCTACAATCCATGGAGTCCCAAAGAGTCAGACATGACTTAGTTTCTCAACAACAACATCTTTAATTCACACTCAGATCAGAATAGTGTCTGCTTTGTTCATTCTAGCACATTACCTGTCTCATAGCACATTCTCACTATTTGTTGGGTTGCATTGAATTATCTTAATAAGAAATGTGCCAAACATATATGGAAAATCTAACCAATAAAATACTTCACAGAACAAAAGGAGGTGGAATGTTTTTGAACTGAAAGACTATTGTAAAAATATAAACACTTACCAAATTATATCTTAATCTGTAGTCCTAGCTTCAACCTGCCCCTGAACTCCAGACTCAATTTTTTCCAACTATTTAACATCTTCTCTTGGATGTCTGTTAGGCACTTCAAATTTAATACATCCAGTACCAGTATATATATATGTGTGTGTGCTGGATATTTTCCATATCTCCAGATCCTCTTTCTAATTTTCCCCACTCTGCTCTGTGTTCTGACCTCTATGGGCTCCCTTGCTCTCAGACTTCTGATTGGTTTAGTCAGTGGGAGACATGTGTACGAAGAGTACATGTGGAAATAGATAAAAGGATGTTAAACCAAAAAGGATAAAATAGAACATTTGTTGGCTGAATTCATCAATAAAGGCACACTCACCCAGGATTTGAAATTAGTATATTAGCTCATGTACCTGGGAGTGACATAAACATTTTGCTAGACTGGTAAATTAAGGCATGGATTTAATAATGGCTCACATTCCATAGAGATTAAAATGCTAAAATTTCCTTGGCATTCTATAGAGAAAGGAATCTAAAAACTCAGGAAGATGAGAATGTTATGATAAATGTATTTATGTGAACTATTTAGTTATTCCTCTCCCCCCTTTACGTGACTTAACTATGCTTAGTCGCTGTCATGTCCGACTCTTTGCCACCCCATGGACTGTAGCCCGCCAGGCTCCTCTGTCCTTGGGCAAGAATGCTGGAGTGGGTTGCCATGCCCTCCTCCAGGGGATCTCCCGCATTGCAGGTGGGTTCGTTATGGTCTGAGTCACCAGGGAAGCCCCTTAGGGGACTTAATGATGCCTAAATAATAATTGCGAAGAGAGTACCAGCATCTTTGAAAAACTCTGGCTCTGTGCTGTAAGCTAGAGCTGACATTGAGGAATTCTGCAATGGAACTGGGTTCCCTGATTTCAGTGGAAATAACGGGGTGCACTGAAACAATGAGGTTAGGTATTGGTGTTCAATGAGAGACAAAGAGGGCCAGTTATCAAAAACCACAGAGATGTAACAGTATAAGAAACAGCTTACTGGACATCTGTGGTGATATTTAATTGATTCACTGGATTGCAAAGCAGAGAATGATGATAGACAGTCAAAAGTTCTGTTGGATATAAAGTAAACAGAGAACTTCTAGGTCTGGTGGAAGAACCCTGACTTGAGTCACAGAATAGGGATTCTTGGGTGACTTATTCAATTTATAGATTTAATCCAGTCCACAGTCTCAGATCCCTTTCATTGAAAGGAATGTTGGGTTTCTGGACTCCTTTAAGAAAGAATGTGACAACACTTCAAGCCTTTCCCAGAAAAACCTACAGGGGGACTGTATACTGGAAAAAGGAAAAGTGCTCATGTTTTCGAGTGTTATTTGATAGTGACTCTGAACTGACACTAATCCTCAGAGACCCAAATGTTCCCCTGATCCGGCAATTCGGAATTAGAACTCCTGAGGTCAGGTGATATAATAAATTTTGACCTGAGTCTATTTCGAGTGGGTTCAGTGGGGCCACAGGACCATCCTATGGTTATTTCTCCAGTTCCAGAATGTACTTAAATACTTCATTGTTGTTCAGTCACTAGGTCATGTCTGACTCTTTGCGATCCCATGGACTGCAGCACACCAGGCTTCCCTATCCTTCACTATCTCCTGGAGTTTGCTCAGACTCATGTCCATTGAGCCTGTGATGTCATCCAACCATCTTGAGGTGTTTGTGGTGGCTCAGACAGTAAAGAATTTGTCTGCAATGCAGGAGAACTGGGTTTGAGCCCTGGGTTGGGAAGATCCCTGGAGAAGGGAATGGCAACCCACTCCACTATTCTTGCCTGGAGAATCCCATGGATTGAGGAGCCTGGCAGGCTACAGTCCTTGGAGTCCCAAAGAGTCCCTAACACTTACACACTTGGAAACTGGCAAAATCTTGTTGGTTCTTTGAATCATAGAATGAGTAGTATAGTAGTGGGAAGGACCAAGCATGAGCCCCTATAACTGGTTTCATCTTCCAAGACAGTAAACTGAAGCAATTCACATCCCTAGAAGAAATTTCTATACTAAGAGCACCATCAGATCATGAATTGTGTGGTGTGTTGACTCCTACCACATTCTCATTTAGCTCACCCATTTGGCCAGTGCAATCACTAGATAGGTCTTGGAGAATGACTATGAATTATTGCAACATTAATCAAAGGTTATTGTATTTTCAACTGCTGTTCTAGATGTGCACATTTTGGGGGATAAAATAATCACAAATCTGGCACCTAGGTCTATGAAAAGATTTGCTGTAGGCCAAGCAAAAGCAAACCATCTGTCTGTCTGAAATTCCTAATAGCAAAGTAGTCAGAACCAATTTGCCTTCATTTGAGAAGAATAGCAATACACAGTCATGGTCATACCACAAAGATGTGTCAATTCTTCTTCTGGTGTAATATAACCCAGAAGGACATTGATTATATTAATGTCTTTAAAAAATGATGTTGGTTCATTTCTGAATTTGTTCCTATTAACATTTCTCCTTCCCTTTAATAGGAATGTTTAGACCATTTGCATTTAATATGATCATCAATATGATTGAATATCAGATATAACATTCTGACATTTTACCTTATTTGGTGATGGATATTTTTGTATTCTTATAAATATTATTGAACACATTTCTAAGGGTGCAATTAAGCTACTTGGAAAAAGTTAAATATTTTTGAGTCTTACTTAAAATCTTTTTTAGGTGGGACAAGAGAAGTCTTGAGTAAAGGGAAGTTATTGTTTAGATTGGATAAAAAAGCAAGACTCAAGTTTATGTTTCCTACAAGACACCTGATATAAAAATAAAGACAGAAAAGTGTGATCCCACTGTCCACTGGGGAACAGCAAACTTGTTGAAATTCTAAGAATAAAGTCTAATAATTAACTGAAAAAAAAAAACGCAATTAGATTAAAAGTTAATTGATGGGGAAAATATATCCTATTAACACTAATAAAAGTAAAGCTAGCAATGTCAGCTAAAGTAGACTTCAGAGCAGGGACTCTAACCAGGAATAAATAAGGGGATTTTCAGAGAGATAAACGTGTCAATTAATCAAGAGGATATAACAACCCTAAATGTTTATGTATGTTAAGTATTTTTTACAAAATGCATAAAGGATAGATGTTTTTCCAAAGAAGATATACAAATACAAGAGATATATGAAAAGGTGCTCAACCTGATGATTACTAATCATCAGGGAAACTGAAACCAAAATAACAGTGAGGTATTACCTCATACTAGTTAGAGTTTTTGTTGTGTAGTTGCTAAGTTGTGTCTGACTTTTTTGTGACTCCATGGACTGCAGCCCTCCATGCTCCTCTGTCCATGGGATTTCCCAGGCAAGAATACTGGAATGAGTTGTCATTTCCTTCTCCAGGGGAGAAGGATCGACCAGCATCCCCTGCACTGGCAGGCAGGTGCTTTAGCACTGAGCCAGCCATTAGGGAAGCCCATCTGTTGGAACAGCGATCATCAAAGAGACAAGAGATAGCAAGTGTAGGTAAAGATGTGGAGAGAAGGGAACCCTTGTGCACTCTTGGTGGGAATGCAAATTGATACAGCCACTATGAAAAATAGTATAGAGGTTCCTCAAAAAAGTAAAAATAGAACTACCACGTTATTCATTAATCCCACTTCTGAGTATATGGCCAAAGGGAATGAAAACAAGATATCTAAGAGATATCTGTACTCCCTTATTCTTTGCAGAATTATTCACAATAGCCAAGATAAAGAAACAACCTACAAGTTCATCAACTGATGAATGGATAAAGAAGACGTGGTATGTATAAACAGTAGAACATTATTCATTCATGCTAAACAGAGGTAAATGCTGTCAGAGATTAAATGGTATCACTTATACATGGAATCTTAAAAGAAAAAAAAAACCTGTTGATTAAGAGACAAGGAACAAAAATTCACACTACCATCTAAGTTGATGCACAAAAAACTCAGCCCTACTAGAAATAGAAGGGCTAAAAACATAGCTAACAGGAAAAGACTGAATACTTTTCTGCAAGGTCAGAAAATGATGAGGATTTTTGTACTCATCACTTCCACATTGTTCTAAAAGTCTTAGGTAGTGCAATAAGGCAAGAAAAAAAAAATGGAACAGAAACATTGAAATGGGAGAAGTACAGTTATCTTAATTGCAGATGGCATATAGAAAATCATACAGAAATTCTACCCAAAAAGTCACTAGACCAATAAGTAAATTTAGCAAGGTTGCAGGATATAAGTTCAATACATAAAAATTAATTGTGTATCCACTCACTTCAATTGAATAAGTGGAAAGTGAAATTAAAATAATTTAAAAATTTAAATCATTAAAACCTGTTATCATGTAGAATAACATCAAGCATATGAAATTTTAGGGATAAATTTTACAAAAGACGTACAAGATCTGTTACAAAACATTTTTGAGAGAAACTATAAAAGATATAAATGAAAGAAGAGGTTAAAGTATCTTCATGGATCAGAGGAATTAATATTATCATGTTGGTTCTCCCCAAATTGACCTATAGATTCATGCAATCTCAGTCTATCATCAGTATTTGTGTGTGTGTGTCTTAGTTGAAAAGTTGAATCTGAAATATGTATGGAAATACAAAGGATCTAAGATAGTCAAAATAACCTTGAAAAAGTTGAGTGATTTACACCACCTTATTTCAAGACTTATTATAAACTGATGCTAACCAACATAATATAGAATTTGCATAAAGAAAAAAAATCAAGGCTGAGAGCTCAGAAATAGAGCCAGACTTATATAGTTAATAGTTTTTGTTTTACAAAGGCACCAAAGCAATTTATTGGGAGAAAGAATAATCTGTTCAACAATTGAGCTGGAACAAATATGTGGCCATATTTAATAAAACACCAACCCCAACCTTACCCAAATGCAAAAATCAGGATGGGCTACATGAACTGTGAAAGTTAAAACTTTCCAACTCTAGAAGAAAACATAGAAGAGAACCTTTGTGGATTACATTAGCCAAGGGTTTATTATATATTGACATATTACTGAAATCACAATCCATCTTTTTCTCTTAAAAGATAAATTTGAGTTCATTAAAATCAAGAACTTCTGTTCTTTGAAATATACTTCTAAGAGGATGATAAAACAAGTTACAAGTCAATAAAGAATGTTTTAAGACTTGACTTCTGGCTTTCTCACTGCTCTTGACTGGAGTGTACATCCATGCAAACTTTGATTGTACTAATTTGTCAATGTGTGTAAAAATGTTAAAATGTTTCGGGTATTGTCCTGAGGAGAGAGTTGGGCCAACTCTCAAAGATGTAAGCACAAAAATATTAGTTGTATCAAATTACATTGGGTCCACTGGACCAAAGTGGAAATAACCTAAATGTATGAAAGTGTTAGTTGCTCAGTCATGTCCGATTCTTTGCTACCCTATGGACTGTAGCCCACCAGGCTCCACTGACCATGGAATTTTCCAGGCAAGAATACTGGAGTGGGTTGCCATTCCCTTCTCCAGGGGATCTTCCTGACCCAAGGATTGAACCTGGGTCTCCCTCATTGCAGGCAGATTCTTTACTGTCTGAGACATCAGGGAAGCCCACATGAATAGTTACGTATAAATTATGACATATGCAATCAATAAATAGTAAGCAATCATAAAATTATGATGTATATTGGCTTTCCTTGATCTGGAAATGTACCTATTATACATTGAAAAAGAAGTTGTACCTATGACTGATTCAGTTGATGTATGGCAGAAACTAACACAATATTGTAAAGCAATTATCCTCCAATTGAAAGTTTTAAAAAGTCACAAATCATCATATATATGATGAGTAACTTATGTACATATATAATATTCACTTATACATGCATATGAATAGAGAACAGTCTGGAGAGATGTGTGTTGAAATATCAAGAAAGGTGATTTCTGAGGGGTGAGACTGAGATAATTTCTGCTCTCTTTTTTATACCTTTCTCAACATTTGATTTTTTAAAACAAAAAAGCTTAATTTTTTTTCTTACTTTCTGAACTCAAGTCTTTCCAAAGATCTCAGAATATGAAAGCTGGAAATGACTCTTGGGATCTCTCACTCACTGTTTCCGTTGTTGCCATAAGTCATGGTTTGAGTTCTTCTTACCTGTAACCTTCCTATGACTACAAAAAGTCCCTCCTTTCCCTTTATACTGGCAGCTGAATCCCTTATATCTCCAAATATCTATTCCATTTTGACTCTGCTGATTATAAAGCTAGACCCAGTTCCAACTTCTAACTGTCAAGTCACCTACATAGTGTTTTGCACATTGGTGTTTTCTGCACACTGTATCAGACTGTGAGATCAGGTAACATTTCCTGTCCATGCTTACCACCCACATAACTGTCTGGTCGGTGATAATATGCTGCTAGACCAACTTTCCTCTGTGACTTCCTTTATTTCTAACCTTCTCCCTAAAAACCTCATTTAGATCTGTGAAAGCATGGAAGTTGGTATATTGCTATTCTAGCACAACAAAGAAGAAAGGTTAGTTCTCGAAGAAGCAAAATGCAAGATTCCACATATCAGGATCTACTGCCAAGCCCAATGCATGGAAGGCTCCTGCTTGGGCACTTTAAAGAGTTCCAAAAGGATCACCTTGAGCATTAGAACTAGGGACATTGGTAAGAAAGGCAGGATAACAATCTATTATGACAGTTTGATCATGGACCTCTTAGTTAACAAGAAGTCCATTCCATTTCCCACAAAATAGGGATATATCACCTACCAAGAATGGCTTTCCAAAGCATAAATAATTGATGTAACATGCTTGGCACAATTTTTGGCTCATGGAAAGCACCTTCATAGTGGCTCTTGTTGCACTGATGTAGAAAAACAGGCTAACACTTGTGTTGTAGATAATTTTCACTTTGCTCACACAGGTTCATATTGGAATATGAACTGCTTTACGTGACCTTCTCAGAGGAAACTTTCCTGAACCCAACCTAAGGTAGACTCTGCCCTTGCTGAAATGTGCCTCTGATTTGTTTTCACTTTATTGACTCCTCTCACTGGAATGTCATTTCATGAGGGCAGGACTAGTGTCTGTACCATTTATTACTATTTCACCAATGCATAGGACCATACCTAGAACATAGTAGGCACTCAGTGTGTGCTGTTGAATGAACGAATGATGGTTTTAGTCACCCTCCAAGTCCTATCTTCCATGAAGGCTCTTGACTCCTTGATGAATGAATCATTCCTTTCTCTCAGTTCCTATCATGCCCTAACGTAAGTCATCAGTTATCACACACCTCACAGGGCCCATTTACTTCTCTATTTTTCACTCTAGACTCTGAGGTGTATTGAAGGCATTAACTGAGTATCTACTATAGTGCTTGGCATGAAAGTGCAAGCTTAGTCACTCAGTCGTGTCCAACTCTTTGCGACCCCATGGACTGTAGCCTACCAGGCTCCTCTGTCCATGGGATTTCCCAGGCAAGAGTACTGGAGTGGGTTGCCATTTACTTCTCCAGAGGATCTTCCTGACCCAGGGATTGAGCCCAGGTCTCCCACATTGTAGACAGACGCTTTACCATCTGAGCCACCAGGGAAGTCTTTGACATGGGAGACTTTAAAAAATTGTTGAAAAATTACAATTGAATGGTCTATACTGATGTGATAAAATTTCACAAGAACTATGAAAGGGGCCAAACGGGTTTTGAGGGGGCTATTTGATCTGAGCCTTAAGGCTGAGGGTGCCTGAAATTTTGTTTGCCTTTTAGTGACATGGGCAGGGAAGAGGGTGAACCTTGATCAACTGCAGGTGTCTAATGGATATTTATTCCTGCCTCTCCATTTGATTTGTTGTTATTATTTGTATTCAATTTTTTAGGGATTTTTGCTTTGGGTGAATATTTAAGTTAGCATGATGTATCACAGAGCAGTTATGCATAAATGTCAATTATTATAGAGAATCCCAGTATAGGTTAGATTACCTACGCTGAAATCTTGACCGAGGTCCCTCCTATCTATTTCACATACTTGGACCTCCTTTTATTTTTAATTTTTAAAATTTATTATTCTTTTATTTTGGCTATGCTGAGTCTTCATTGCTTTCCCGTGGGCCTTTTCAAGTTGTGCTGAGCGGGGGCTACTCTTCGTTGCGGTGCTCAGCCTCCTCATGAGCTGCTTTCCCTTGTTGCAGAGCACAGGCTCTAGGCGCATGGGCTCAGCAGCTGTGGTGCATGCTTTAGTTGCTCCACGACCTGTGGAATCTTCCTGGACCAGGGATCAAACCCGTGTCTCCTACATTGGTAGGCAGATTCTTCTCCACTGTGTCAGCAAGGAAGTCCCCCTTGCACCTTCTTCTAATTTCCATTCCCACTGCTTGCCCCACCATTGCAAGTGCCTCACCATCTCCCATCTAGAGACACAGCAGTCTCTATTGCCATCATTATCTGCCAGCTTCAGTATATTATCCTTATTAGATTGAAGTTCCCAAAACTCAGTACCAGTCTTGTCATTTCCTTTCTCAGAAACCATCCATGTTTCCCCATCAACTACAGAGTCATTCTTTTAAGACCCATAATATTACTCTAAACTGACTTTGATTTGTTTCCAAACTACCTTTCTAGAAGCCTGTGTGATTCCTGTATGCTTTAAAATATCCGTTTTCTGGACCTGTGTTCCTGCCTTTCCCCCAACCTACAATACCTTCCATCTCATTTCTGTATAACTAAATCTTATCTACTCTTTTAAGTCCCAACTCAAATACCACCTCCTCTAAGAAGACTTTACTGATCATCTCCTCTGGTTTTAAGTTTGTATAAAACTGTCTCTTCTGAAATTTATACTTTACTTTATTTTATTTATTTACATGTTGAAAAAATTGTAAGTTGCCTATTGGAATCACCTTAGAATCCCCCAGGGCCTTAGCACAGTGTTTCCATAGATAGTAGGGACTCACTACATTTTTATAAACATTTTTAAAAATCACCAAAGTGATATCTGCACATATAAACCATTTAAACAGTGAGAAAAAGTTATCAAGTAAGAAGAATGAATCCACAACCTTTTCTTCCCCATTTGTTCCTCCTAAATTTCCCAGCTATAACCAATATTGTGAATTTCTAATACACATTTCAAAAAGTGTTTATGGATATACAGGGATATAGGCATCCTTTTTTTCTTTTTTTTATACAAATGGGATCATACTTAATATCTTGCCTTTTTCACAATAGATCTTGGAATTTTTTCCATATTAAATGCGGATTTACTCAATCTTGTTAATGCCAATTTGTACATACTTATGCAGTAATAATTATAAGATATATTTTTATTAATGAGATTTGCAATCAAATGTTAGGCTTTCCCAATGGCTCAGCGGTAAAGAATCTGCCTGCAGTGCAGGAGCTGCAGGAGCTACAGGTTCAATCCCCCAATAATGAAGACCGCCTGGAGAAGGGAATGGCTACCCACTCCAGTGTTCTTGCCTGGAGAATCCAAGGGACAGAGGAGCCTGGCGGCCTACAGTCCATGGAGTCTCAAAGAGTTCAACACGACTTAGTGACTGAATAGAAAGTGAAACAAAGTGAAGTCGTTCAGTCGTGTCCAACTCTTTGCGACCCCATGAACTGTAGCCCACCAGGCTCCTCCATCCATGGAATTTTCCAGGCAAGAGTACTGGAGTGAGTTGCCATTTCCTTCTCCAGGGGATCTTCCTGACCCAGGGATTGAACCCTGGTCTCCCGCATTGTAGGCAGCCGCTTTTACCGTCTGAGCCACCAGGGAAGACCAATGACTGAATTGTTATTCACCATTCAAAGAAGTTGCATTTAGCAAATGTAAGCACTTTTATTTCCCCAAAATTGAATTTCCTCTGGGTATTTTCAGTTTTAATTCTGGACCACTGAAATGGTAAAAATGGCATCATATTATTCTTTTGTGTTTATTTAGCTATCTAATATTTTCTTATTTTTTCTTTTTCATATTCCATTTCAGAGAATCTCCTCCTCTTGCACTTGGTCTAGTTTTCTATTGTTTTTAAGAGCTCTTCCATATTAATGAAGTTTTGATTTTCTTCTGTTGGTTTGTCATTAATAGTTTTTTTGTCGTTGTTCTTGTTATAATGGTCATATTTAACCATCTTTTCTTTTTTGTTTTCTGGTTTTATATCTTGTTAGAAAGACTTCCTCAATTCCAGGAATATTTTTTAATAGTTCCTATTTTCTTTTAATACACATGGTTTCATTTAGAAAAAATAAGTTCTGTATTAGAACCACTTTGAATTAACTTTAAGAATTAAGAAAGGGATTCAGGTTATTTTTTCTAAGTGACAAGCCAAGTGTCCCAACACAGTTAATTATCATTCATCTTTTCCTCACTGATTTGAGATGATCTTTTAAATATAAAGTAAATTCCTTATGTATTTGACTTTATTTCTATCAGACTCTATATTCCAAATATTTAATTGATCTCTTAGTACCAAACTCTTTTAATTATTGTAGTAATTACTGTAGTAATGTATTTTAGTATTTGGTAGAGCTAGTCCCCCTTCTTTTAATAAAAAACTTTTCTGGCTCTCTGGCAGGTTCCCTGTGTTTTATTTCCCATCTGGATACATTTTACTATCTTTGAAGAGAAAATTTAAGATTCTGTTGATTTGTTTTACTAGAAAAATGCTGAATTTATAGATTAATTATGGTGAACTGGTAAGCTTCCAAATTGAATTCTTCCTTCCGTTTAAGTCTTCTAGTGAGCTCCCCAGTAGATATTTAAGTTTGCACATTTCATATTATATTTATTCCTAGGTACTACTAATTTTTGCTGATGTAAATGAGGTGTTTTATTATATTTTCTTACTAGTTATTATTTCAGTATGGAAGCTGTTGATTTTTAGATTTCAATTATAAAAGCTGATATCCCTACTGAATTTTCTTAAAGATTTTAGTAGTTTTTTTTCCAGTTAAATCTAGATTTCAAAGGTATAAAGTCAACTGCAAATAATAATTTTACATTTTCCTTTTCAATTTTTACATTTATTTCTTTTGATTAATTGCACTTGCTGATATCTCCTGGAAAATGTTACATAGTAGTGCTTATAATCACTTTGGCTCATTCATGATTTTAGGGGTAATACTTCTAGCGCTTCATCTGGTGTTAAGGAAGCATCTATCTAGCTATATATGGTTAGGAGTCTGTAAGTGAGTGCATGCATATGCACACATGAATATGTGTTTAATTGAGGGGTAGACGCTGAATTTTATTTAGTACCTTTTAAGCAAATTTGAATGAGTTATACAGTTTGCAATCTCTGACCTACTAACACACAATTAAACTGATACTTTTCCTGACATGGAGCCATCCTTGGTTTCTTAGGTTGGACCACAGTGTATTTCCTGCTTTAATGTCTTGCTGGCTTCTGTTTTGTGAGTAATTTATTGAAAATTAATAGTAAATGAAATTTAAATTGGTCTGTAGTTTTCTTGTGTTAGTCTTTTTTTGAAAAAAAAAAAAAAGTTTTACCTTCATATACAGAAATTGAAAAAAATCAGTAGAAAGAAGACAACAACTCAAGCTAAAAATGGGTAAAGGATATGGGTAAAGGATATTATGCAGCTCTCGAAAGAAGAATTAGTGATGGCTAAAAAACATATGAAAGCACTCTCAACATCACTTGTAACTTGAATTCAAACTGCTAACACCTGAAGGCTGCCTTCCTAGTGTCACATAAAGAAAGAAGGACATCCCTGTTTATTCTGTCAGTAATGACACTCTTTTTTGGCCTCGTGGCTCCCAGTTCTAAGAAGCACTGAAGCTTATCCTTGGAGACACTTGGGTTTTAATTCTTGTAACAGGTAAAGAAAAAGTTCAGTGTTCTCTACAAACAGAAGAATCCTTTAAAGATAGTAGATTTTCCCTGATATCTGTTTAAGATTGGTTTCTAAACTGGGCTAAGCAACTTCCTTCAGTAGTGTAGCTCTGATGCTCTGGCATAAACTTTCACATGGAACTCAGCTTCTTTGGAAACACCCGACATGTTACAACACAAGCAAGTTGTTTTAGACATCCCAGGGTCTGTTTCTGCATCTACAAAATGGTAGCCTTGACGGACTACAAGCAGGATGAAAGGAAATCATGTCCATTGAAGCCTTTTACAAATGTAATAAAGTCTGAAATGTTATTAGTATCTGAAAAATCACAAGCAGAGCCAGCCATGTAAAAACTTGGCCTCTCAGGTTAAAGTGTCATGTTTCCCGTGTTAAATAAATCAGCCTCTGTAGGAGAGGAACTTTCTCACATGGCTGCCTTCTCTGTCTCTCTGCTCCCTTCCTATGCTTCCTGAAGCCTTATCCTCACCACCAGCCCCACTTCTGCTGCTCCACAGAGTCTGCTCATGGAGAGAAGGAAAGGTGGAGGAGCTTAGACAGACTTGTTCCTTCCATTCCCTGGTGGCAGTGTCTAGCTATTTCTCATTCTGCTCATTTGGGCTGCGAAGTCAGTGAGGCACAGTTTCTTTTCCACCTGGATATCAGTCCTACACTTAACATATGCGTGGAAGGTGAGGCTACTCACGAGACACAGAGGCACAGGACTCCGGGCATAGACTCGCTGTCTCTTAGCAGATAGTTGCCATCCACTCTTTCCTTGAGCAGCAGGGTCTCACAGTCTCGCTTGGACAGAGGGCCATGGTAATAAGGCAGATCCATGGGGAGCCCTCCGGTACCCCAAGTCGAGGGATGAATCTGAGGAGAGAATTGGAGGCAGCTGGCCTAAATGGGATGTGTGGAAATACCTCTTCCTGCTCTGGCTTGTAGGAGTGAAATAAGGTTACTCTGTGGGACTCAGATAGTTTCACAAGATTCAGGAAATGAGAGAGGTGGGGTGATGAAGTGACCAAGGCTTTTCAGCCTATAAGTGGCCCAAGTATGACTCACGGAAGTGGGTTAAACTATGAAATACACAGTGGAATCAACAATGTTTGTGGCTCAAGCTCAATGCTGAACACAAGCGCCTCAGAACTGGTTGCAGCCGTCCTTGTAGTTTACCCTAAGTCACCAGTTTTCAGCTTCTCTGGCTCGTGGCATCCCTTCCAGGGATGCTTTTGGCTGAAAGGGAATCCCATCTCCTGCTGAAGCCACCTTTGAGTATGCTGTGCTCAGCTCAGAACAGGGGCTCAAAAGAGTGTACAGATGCTGAATGAATCCAAGTATATCCAGAGGTAGTGGAACAATCGAGAAGGTAGGACATCCACGGATCAAATGACATGAGAAATGTAAGACAGTGATGGGAATAGGAAGCCCTGGGCACTGTGGGGGAGGATGGTCTGGGGGGACTATCGCCTGGCTAAGGCGCCTAGCCACTGGTGAACAAAGGCCATTTTTAACATCTTCTAGCATCGAGCCTCTTGGGGAAGGGGCTGGTGCACATGGGAGGGAGATCTGGATATGCACAATGAGTGTAGGGATGTTTCTCCAACTGGAAGAAAAGAACATATTAGGCTTCAATTTGAAAAACCTCAGGTCCTTTGAGGTTTCCATCCTTTGGGGCATCAGTAATGTTCCTTATAAAAAAAAAACAAAAAAGGTCTATCCAGCCCAGGACACTTAGCTACCCTGGTGTTGACAAGAAAAATCTTTTCTGCTGAGCCTTTTCTACTTAGATCAACTGATATTCTTGGAAAAGACTGTTTCTGTTATCTGAGGATCAGAATTAATCCTAACTATAATTTCTAAGACCCCTTTTCCTAGCTTTGTTGACATACAATTGACATGTAACATTGTATAAATTTGAGGTATAACCATTTAATTTCTTATTTGCAAGTGATTACTACCATAGCATTAGCTAACACGGCCATCTTGTCACATGCTTACTATTTCTTTATTGTTGTGAGAACATTTAAGATCTACTCTTGTGGCAACTTTCATGTAGTAAGTATTATTCCTTGTAATCACCATACTGTACTTCAGATTCCCAAAATGTACTCATCATATAACTGGAAGTTTCTACTCTTTGACCAATATCTCCTCATTTCCTCCAAGGCTTTTTGAGGAACTAAGCCATCCTACGTAGTATTATTTGCAAAAAGAAGCAATAGAAAGATTTGGGACTCCGGCTGCAGTTTGTCAATCCTTCATTTAGAATATGACTGCCTCAGTTCAGTTCAGTCACTCAGTCATATCCAAGTTTTTGCAACCCCATGGATTGCAGCACGTCAGGCTTCCCTGTCGGTCACCAATTCCTAGAGCTTGCTCAAACTCATGTCCATTGAGTTGATGATGCCATCCAACCATCTCGTCCTCTGTTATCTCCTTCTCCCCCTGCCTCAATCTTTCCCAGCATCAGGGTCTTTTCTAATGAGTCAATACTTACCATTGGGTGGCCAAAGTATTGGAGCTTCAGCTTTAGCATCAGTCCTTTCAATGAATATTCAGGACTGATTTCCTTTAGGATTGACTGGTTGGATCTCCTTGCAGTCCAAGGAACTCTCAAGAGTCTTCTCCAACACCACAGTTCAAAATCATCAATTTTTTGGTGCTCAGCTTTCTTTATAGTCCAACTCTCACATCCATACATGACCACTGGAAAAACCATAGCTTTGACTAGATGGACCTTTGTTGGCAAAGTGATGTCTCTGCTTTTTAAAACACTGTCTAGGTTGGTCATAGCTTTTCTTCCAAGGAGTAAGTGTCTTTTAATTTCATGGCTTCAATCACCATCTGTGGTGAATTTGGAGCCCAAGAAAACAAGTCTGTCACTGTTTCCCCGTCTATTTGCCATGAAGTGATAGGACAGAATGCCATGATCTTTTTGTTTTCTGAATGTTGTTTTAAGCCAGATTTTTCTACTCTCCTCTTTCACTTTCATCAAGAGGCTCTTCAGTTCCTCTCTGCTTTCTGCCTTAAGGGTGGTGTCATCTGCATATCTAAGGTTATTGATATTTCTCCCAGCAATCTTGGTTTTGGCTTGTGCTTCCTCCAGCCTGGCAATTTTGCATGATGTACTCTGCATATAAGTTAAATAAGCAGGGTGACAATATACAGCCTTGACATACTCCTTTCCCAATTTGGAACCAGTATATTGTTCCATGTCCAGTTCTAACTATTGCTTCTTGACCTGCATGCAGATTTCTCAGGAGGCAGGTAAGGTGGTCTGGTATTTCCATCTCTTGAAGAATTTTCCACAATTTGTTGTGATTCACACAGTCAAAGGCTTTGGCATAATCAATAAAGCAGAAGTAGATATTTTTTTTGGAGCTCTCTTGCTTTTTTGATGATCTAATGGATGGTGGCAATTTGATCTTTAGTTCCTCTGCCTTTTCTAAATCCAGCTTGAACATCTGGAAGTTCTTGGTTCCTGTACTGTTGAAGCCTTGCTTGGAGAATTTTGAGCATTACTTTGCTAGTGTGTGAGATGAGTGCAACTGTGTAGTAGTTTGAACATTCTTTGGCATTGCCCTTCTTTGAAATTGGAATGAATACTGAACTTTTCCAGTCCTGTGGCCACTGCTGAGTTTTCCAAATTTGCTGGCATATTGAGTGCAGCACTTTCACAGCATCATCTTTTAGGATTTGAAATAGCTCAGGTGGAATTTCGTCACTTCCACTACTTTGTTCCTAGAGATGCTTCCTAAGGCCCACTTGACTTTGCACTCCAGGATATCTGGCTGTAGGTGACTGATCACACCATTGTGGTTATCTGGGTCATTAAGATCTTTTTTGTATAGTTCTTCTGCGTATTCTTGCCACCTCTTCTTAATATCTTCTGCTTCTGTTAGGTCTGTACCATTTCTATCCTTTATTGTGCCCATCTTTGTATGAAATTTTCCTTTGGTATCTCTAATTTTCTTGAAGAGATCTCTAGTATTTCCCATTTTATTATTTCCCTCTATTTCTTTGCATTGATCACTGAGGAAGTCTATCTCCTTGCTATTCTTTGGAACTCTGCATTGAAAAGGGTTTATCTTTCCTTTTCTCCTTTGCCTTTAGTTTCTCTTTATTTCTCAGCTATCTGTAAGGCCTCCTCAGACAACCATTTTGCTCTTTTGCATTTCTTTTTCTTAGGGATGGTTTTGATCACTGCCTCCTGTACAATGTTACGAACTTCTGTCCATAGTTCTTCAGGTACTCTATCAGATCTAATCCCTTCAATCTATTTGTCACTTCCACTGTATAATCATAAGGGATTTGATTTAGGTCATACCTGAATGTCCTACTGGTTTCCCTACTTTCTTCAATTTAAGCCTGAATTTTACAATAAGGAGTTCATGATCTGAGCCACAGTCAGCTCCCAGTCTGGTTTTTGCTGACTGTATAGAGCTTCTCCATCTTCAGCTGCATAGAATATAATCAATCAAGAATAAAAAATCCCTTAGAAGAAATGGCATAGCCCTCTTAGTCGACAAAAGCATCCACAATGCAGTGCTTGGGTGCAGTTTCAAAAATAACAGAATGATATCTGTTCATTTCCAAGGCAAAGCATTCAGTATCACAGGTACTTATTGCCCAGTAATGTGCATTCTCCTGTGAAAAGTGCTCCCACCCCTTATAATCCTGGACATCTTAGGAATTTGGCACATCCAGACATGTGCTTAGTCATTCAGCCATGTCCGACCCACCAGGCTACTCTGTTCGTGGGGATTCTCTAGGCCAGAATACTGGAATGGATTGCCATGCCCTCCTCTAGAGGATCTTCCCAACCCAGGGATCAAACCCAGGTCTCCCTCATGGCAGGTGGATTCTTCACCATCTGAGCCACCAGGGAAGCCCAAGAATACTGGAGTGGGTAGCCCATCCCTTCTCCAGGGGAATTCCTGATGCCAGAATCGAACCCAGGTCCCCTGTATTGCAGGCGGATTCTTTACCTGCTGAACTACCAGGGAAACACCATCTAGGTGTGGTGCTGTTTTAAAATAAAGCGAATTCATAGCAAGCTTGAGGATCATTGAGGTTTATAGATCAGGAGACTATTGCCAGGAAAAAAACCCACCTTATTTCTCACCGTTCCCAAGAGAAGGGGGCTCATGGAAAAGCACAGGTCACAGGTGCAAGAGCATGTAGGGGAGGCGGGGACAGGGAAGGGGTCTGAAGCTGTAACCTCTATTGCAGTTTCCCTGGGAAGGAATAGGCGAAGCAGGGTCAGCAGGTCTAGAATTGGCTGGTTTGAACCATTTCAGTGGGCTCTGGAACATAGAGCCTGTTCCTAGTTTTCTGGTATCTGGCCCTGTGTGATTCAAGCTGGTGGCTGGGAGTATGAGATAATGGAGGCTGGTCAGGAGGTTAGGCTTCCCTCATAGCTCAGCTGGTAAATCATCTGCCTGCAATGCAGGAGGCCGGATTGGATTCCTGGGTTGGGAAGGTTCCCTGGAGAAGGAAATGGCAACCCATTCCAGTATTTTTTGCCTGGAGAATCTCATGGATAAAGGAGCCTGGCAGGCTACAGTCTACGGGATCACAAGAGTCGGACACGGCTTAGTAACTAAACCACCAGGAGGATAGGCTCTGGACTAGCTATTCTTTGCATTTGTGAGTGGGTTGAGCTGTTTAGTAGTTCTAGGAACTGGCTAGCCCTGGGCAGGGCAGTCTCTCTATAGAGGCTCAGCAAACCAATTTGACTAACCTCAGGTGGTGAGTGGTCAGGATGGTTAGTCTTCAGAGATTTTCTGCTCACACAATCACTGGCTTAATAAATTTAGTTAATTAATGTCTACCCAAATGTACTAATGGCAGAGGTCTGAGGGGTTTCTTCCAAATATAAAGCATTTTTCTTGGGGACTTCAGAGACAATGCAGCTGACTGATTGGCTAATGTAGGAATAACTCCAGAGGTACATAACACAGCTTGCAGTGAACACTCCCTACCACTTGAAACTTAGGCAGAATTACCTCAATTCCCCAGGTCCATGCCCTGGGAAAACTCCTTCAGAGTTTCTGTAAGTCCCTGTTGTTGTTCAGTCGCTCAGTTGGGTCCCACTCTATGCAGCCCCATGGACTGCAGCACACCAGGCTTCCCTGTCCCTCACCAACTCCCAGAGTTTGCTCAAATTTATGTCCATTGAGTCAATGATGTCATCCAACCATCTCATCCCCCCCCTTCTCCTCCTGCCCCCAATCTTTCCCAGCATAAGGGTCTTCTCTAATGAGTCTTCGCATGAGATGGCCCAAGTTCTAGAGCTTCAACTTCAGCATCAGCCCTTACAATGAATATTCAGGTTGCTTTCCTTTAGGATTGACCAGTTTGATCTCCCTGCTGTCCAAGGGTCTCTCAAGAGTCTTCTCCAGCATCACAGTTCAAAAGCATCAATTCTTCGATGCTCAGCCTTCTTTATGGTCCAACTCTCACATCCATACATGACTACTGGTAAAACCACAGCTCTGACTACATGGACCTTTGTTGACAAAGTGATGTCTCTGCTTTTTAATATGCTGTCTACGTTTGTCATAGCTTTTCTTCCTTGGAGCAAGTGTCTCTTAATTTCATGGCTGCAGTCACTGTCCACAGTGATTTTGGAGCCCAAATCAATTTATTTATTTTGTTAAATTAAGTCTGTCACTGTTTCTACTTTTTCCCCATCTATTTGCCATTAAGGGATGGGATCGGATGCCATGAAGCCCTGCAAATTCCTAGAGACACACTTTTCCATGATCTCCTCCACCTCCAAGTTCCTGCGCCTCATGCCTCTCCTAACACTGCCATGTAGACATAGAGAGCAGTCAGTTCAGTTCAGTTCAGTCACTCAGTCGTCCGACTCTTTTCGATCTCATAGACTGCAGCAGCCGACTCTTTTCGATCTCATAGACTGCAGCAGGCCAGGTTTCCCTGTCCGTCAGCAACTCCTGGAGCAGAGGGCAGTACTGCAACACTTCTTCTAATGCCTTTCCCTGTCAAAATTAACATCCACTGGTAAGGAAGGACTGTTAACATAGCAGAGAGCTCTGCTTAATGCATTGTGGAGACTTGAGCAGTGAGGAAGTTCAGAAGGGGGCGGGGTATGTGTACATGTGTGGCTGACTTATTTTACTGCACATAGAAACTAACACAACATTGTAAAGCAACTATACGCCAAGAAAAATTGATTTTTAATTATTTGTTTATTTTTGGCTGGGCTGACTCTTCACTGCCTTTCTCTAGTTATGAAGGGAGCACTCCGCTCCTTGTGCCATCCAAAAGCTGTGTGGGCTTTTCTCTAGTTACGGCGAGCCGGGGCCACTTGCTAGTTGCTGTGTGCAGGCTTCTCACTGTGGTGGTTTCTCCTATTGCGGAGCACAGGCTCTGGGACACACAGACTTCAGCAGCTGTGGTGTATGGGCTCATGGTTGTGATTCCCCGGCTGCAGCACACAGGCTCAACAGTTGCAGCGCACAGACTTAGTTGCCCTGCGGCAGAGAGGATCCTCCCAGATCCGTGTCTCCTGCACTGGCAGGCGGATTCTTTACCGAGTCACCAGGGAAGCCCCCAAATAAAAAGTAATTTTAAAAATGTTTATAAAAGGATTGGTGAGCAAAGTAGAACCTACTGAAGATTCGCAGCAGCAGAGGTAGAGGAGGAGAGGTTTGCCTTGCACATCCCGCAACAAGCAACTTAGAAATATGTTTAGACATCCTGACTCTCCAAAGTGACTTTTCAACCAACCAACATCCCAAGAACTCTCTTTGACACCCTTACCCCTTTCCCACAAACAGAGTCTTGTCATATCTCCCTTCTGTGTATATGCAAATTAAACAAACAAGCAAACAAAAACACAACATAAAAAGAGACAAGAAAACCTCATAAAAGAGTACATTGTTGAGTTGCATATCAAATGTACTGATAGGTTATATTTGCATTTTGAACAGCGCAAATCAAAAGGTGTCCCTGGTAGTTCAGCTGGTAAAGAATCTGCCTGCAATGCGGGAGACCTGGGTTTGATCCCTGGGTCGGGAAGATCCCCTGGAGGAGAGCATGGCAACCCACTCCAGTATTCTTGCTTGGAGAATCCCCACGGACAGAGGAGACTGGCAAGCTATAGTCCATGAGGTCTCAAAGAGTTGGACATGACTGAGTGACTAAAAACAGCACAATAAAATTTTGAACAGTGCAAATCAAAAGATGTGACATGAATTACTAAATATTCTCCAAATCCCCCTAAATTAGAAAAAAAATTCATTAAGAGCAGAATAATTACAAAGTTGGTGAATAACATGAAACATAAACTCAAATGTATTAGTAATTATATATAATGTAAATGAGCTAAGTGCTCCAGGTAAAACACAAAAATTGATGGATAGGATTAAAATAAACAAAGCCTAACTTCTTAATATTTACTAAAGGAACATACAAAACATACAAATTTCAGGAACCAGCTATATGTATATCTATGTTCCCTCCCTCTTGAGCTTCCCTCTCCGTATCTCCCTCCTCCCCCCAAGTCATCACAGATAACAAAGCTGAGCTTCCTGTACTATAAAGCAATTACACTCCAATTTAAAATAAGATTTAAAGGAAAATAAAACATACATTTAGTACCTTCAAAAAATAAAACACATGAACAGAGAAATTCTGAATATAAAAGCATAGAGAAAGATCATAGCATATAAATATGAACCAGAAGAAAATTGGAGTAATATTAATGTCAGACAAGACAGAATTTATGACAAAAGTATTAATGAAGAGTTTCAGCTTGTAATGAAACAGGTTCAATATATAATAATTTGTAATACATTACATAATTATGAGTAATACATAACATTTAAAAACTTTCATGCACCTAGTAATATAATCTTAAAATATAACTATATATTTAACAATTTCCCCAAATAGGAAAAAAGTAAAAACAGAGCAGATTTTATTTTCTTGGGCTCCAAAGTCACTGCATACAGTGACTGCAGCCATAAAATTAAAAGACGCTTGCTCCTTGGAAGAAAAGCTATGACAAACCTAGACAGCATACTAAAAAGCAGAGACATCACTTTGCTGACAAAGGTCCATGTAGTCAGAGCTATGATTTTTCCAGTAGTCATGTATGAATGTGAGAGTTGGACCATAAGGAAGGCTGAGCACTGAAGAATTAATGCTTTTGAACTGTGGTGTTGGAGAAGACTCTTGAGAGTCTGTTGGACAGCAAGGAGATCAAACCAGTCAATCCTAAAGGAAGTCAGCCCTGAATATTCATTGGAATATTCAATGAATGCTGAAGCTGAAGTTCCAATACTTTGGCCACCTGATGTGAACAGCCGATTCATTGGAAGAAGATTCAGATGCTGGGAAAGATTGAAAGCAGAAGCATAAGAGGGCAACAGAGGGTGAGATGGTTGGGTGGTATCATCAACTCAATGAGCATGAGTCTGAGCAAACTCTGGAAGACTGAAGGACAGGGAAGCCTGGCGTACTGTATTTCATGGGTTTGCAAAGAGTTAGACATGACTTAGTGACTGAACAACAACGTAACAATTTAAAATTTGCGAGCAGGCTTCCCACATGGGGCAGGTGGTAAAGAATCTGCCTGCAATGTAGGAGACACAAGAGATGCATGTTTGATCCCTGGATCAGGAAGATCCCCTGGAGGAGGAAATGGCAACCCACTCCAGATTCTTACCTGAAAAATTCTATGGAAGAGAAGCCTAAGTAGGCCAGCCACAGTTCGTGGGGTTGCAAAGAGTCAGACATGACTGAGCATGCACACACATGCAAAATTTGCATGAACCTAGTAAGATACCTTAAGCTATAGAATATAAAATTGATAAACCAATAAGGAGAAATAGACAAACCCACAAGGCAAAATATTTTGACATATTCGCTCCATAATATTCTCTTATGATAATAAATGTGGACTATGAAAAATTATCAGAAGATTTTAAAAAATCTTATAGTATTTGAAACAAGAAATAGAATTTTAAATAATCTATGTATGGAAGAAATAATAATTGGAAAAAGGGGAAGAATAAAAAAGGAAAAATTAGCATCATCCTTTTTCACAAACAATATTATTTCGGCAATAAAGTCCAAAGAATATACAGATAATTTGTTAAAAATCAGTGAGCGTAGAAAGGTGCAGTATGCAAAGTCTATGAAAAAACTGATTGTGTTTGCATATAACAATACCATTTAGAAAAGTAAACTTGAAAATATTCCTTATGCCATTTATGATATCAAAACACTTCAAGGACCTAGGAGTAAATCTAGGAAAAGATGTGTTAGATTTCCAGAATCAAATTATAAAACATAATTTGGAGATATAAGGGAAGATTCAAATGAATGAATGAATATGTATACAATTTGGAAGAAGAAATGTTGTAAAAATGTAAGTGGATCCAGATTAATGTATATACACACAATTCCAAACAATATCACAACATGTTTTTTTAGTGTGGAAAATGTCAAATGTTTCTGAAATTTATATAAAAATGAAAGGGATTGCTACACCAAGGCACTCTGTTGCTGTTGAGTTGCTAAGTCATGTCCAACTTTGTGACTCCATGGACACCAGCATGCCAGGCTCTTCTGTCCCCCACCATTTCCCAGAGTTTGCTCAAATTCATGTCCACTGAATCAGTGATGCTATAACCTTCTCTTCCTCTGCCTCCCCCTGCTTCTCCTGCCCTCAATCTTTCCCAACATCACAGTCTTTTCTAATGAGTTGGCTCATTGCATCAGGTGGCCAAAGTATTAGAGCTTCAGCTTCAGCATCAGTCCTTCCAATGAATATTTAGGGTTAATTTTTTTAGGATTGACTGGTTTGATCTCCTTGCAGTCCAAGGGATTTTCAAGACACTCCTGAAGATGAGGAAAGGGGTCAGAACCATTTCTACCAGATATCAAAATCTATTTATAAAGCTACTTCAATTCAGAAACAGGGGAAAGGCCAAACAGAATAATGGAACAGAATAAAAGCTCCAGAAACACAACTGGATGTATTTAGACACTTACATATGGCAAACAAAGTATTGCAGAGCTGTAGAGAAATACCAGTTTTTCACAAATAGTGCTAGATCAGTTGACTAGCCATCCATATGGGAAGTAATGAAGTGTGTACCCTACCTACACCACACAAAATTCCAAGTATATTGTAGACCCTCATGTGAACTGTAAAATAACAAATCTAAAAGATACTGTATTTGTAGAAGAATATCTGTATTCTATACAACTTTGTGGTAGGGAAAGAAGTTTTAAACCAAACCTAAAAGAAATAACCCTAAAAGAAATGATAAGATGTACTAAGTTAAAATTTAGAACTTCCACTCATCAAAACACCATTAAAAGAGTAAAGAAAGCACAGAATAGGTGAGGATATTTGCAAAACATATAACAAAATGGTCTTATCCAGAATAGATGAAGAATTTATACAAATGAAAAAGAAATGACAGATAATTCAATACAGAAATGAGCAAAAGAGTTGAAAAATATCTAACAAACTAATAAATGTTTGTAAATGTTTCAGTTTCACTAGGAATCAGGCAAATAAAAATTAAAACTAAATTAAGATACCAAGATACACCCAGGAGGAACAGTTCAAATAAAAAGGCTAATGACACTAGGCATCATCAGTGGCCCAATGAGATGTGGAACAGTGGGAACACACATATACTATAAATGGAAGGGTAAATTGGTGCAACTTCTTTGGAACATGGTATTTTATTATCTATCAAAGTTCTTGGTGGTTAAGAATATGCCTGCAATGCAGGAGCTGCAGGAGACTCAGGTTTGATCCCTGGGTTGGGAAGATTATCTGGAGAAGGGCATAGCAACCCACTCCAGTTTTCTTGCCTGGTGAATCTCATGGACAGAGGAGCCTGGTGGGCTACAGTCCATCAGGTCACAAAGAGTTGGACACAACTGAAGCAACTTAGCACACATACACAAAGTTTCAATATAGATATACTCTATGAGGCAGTAATATTCTATTCCTAGGTATATACCTTAAATAAATGAGACCATGTAAGTGCAAATAAATAAATAAAAAGATAGGTAGGTAGGTAGATAGATGGATAAATGTACATGGTATTGATAGAAGTATTATTTACAATAGAGCCAAGCTGAAAAAGCAAATGCTCACAACTAGTAGAATATATTAATAAAGTGTTATGTACACATACAGAAGGATACCATATAGCAATGAAGATGAGGGAACTTCAGTTCAGTTCAGTCACTCTGTCGTGTCTGACTCTTTGCAACCCCATGAACTGCAGCACTCCAGGCGTCCCCATCCATCACCAGCTCCTGGAGCTTGCTCAAACTCATGCCCATCAAGTCAGTGATGCCATCCAACCATCTCATCCTCTGTCACCCCCTTTTCCTTCTGCCCCCAATCTTTACCAGCATAAGGGTCTTTTCTAATGAGTCAGTTCTTTCCAATGGGTGGCCAAAGCATTGGAGCTTCAGCTTCAGCATCAGGCCTTCCAATGAATATTCAGGGATGATTTCCTTTAGAATTGACTGGTTTGATCCCCTTGCAGTCCAAGGGACTCTCAAGAGTCTTCTCCAACACCACAGTTCAAAAGCATCAATTCTTTGATGCTCAGCTTTCTTTAAGATCCAACTCTCACATTCATACATGACTACTGGAAAACCATAGCTTTGACTAGATGGACTTTTGTTAGCAAAGTAATGTCTCTGCTTTTTAATATGCTGTCTAGATTTGTCACAACTTTTCTTCCAAGGAACAAACGTCTTTTGATTTCATGACTGCGTGAAATTCAGCTAGCCTCTAAAACATGAATGACTCCTGCAAAATAATGTTCACCAAAACAAGTCAGATGGAAAAAGACATATGCTATACAACCCCGTTTGTGTAAAGTTCTGATATAGGCAAAACTAACCTATGGTGATAGAAGTCAGAATATCTGGTACCTTTCTGGAGAGACTGCATGTTGGTACACTCCTGGGAGAGGGCAAGAGATGGTGCTTGAGAGCTGCAGGTAATTTTTAATTCCTGATGTGAGTAGCGGTGACACTAATGGGTTTACTTTCTGGTAGTTTATTGATCTCTTAATTTATCATATGAATACTTTTCTGTATGTTATAGTTCAATAAACATGTAACTAGGAAAGTGATTCCCACTAAGAAAACTTCAAACCCAAAAGACTTCATTGGAAGGTTCTACCTTTTAAAAAAATTTTAAGTGAGGTAAGATTGTCATATACAATTATATTAATTTCAGGTATACAACATAATGGTTCAATATTTGTATATATTGTGGAATTATCACCACAATACATCTCATTAACATTTGTCACCATACAGAGTTACATTTTTTCTTGTGATGTAAACTTTCAAGATTTATTCTCTCAGCAATTTTCAAATATTATGATATATATTATTAACTATAGTCACCAAGCTGTGCATTATATCTCTATGACTTTATTTTACAATTGGAAGTTTGAGCCTTTTGTCTTCCTTCCCCCTTTTCTTCCACCCCCTTCACTCCCCACCTCTGGCAACCACCAACTTGCTCTTTTTATCTATGAGCTTGATTTTTTAAGAAAGATAGTGTTGGAAGTTTTGGCCACAGCAATCAGAGCAGAAAAAGAAGTAAAAGGAATCCACATAGGAAAAGAAGAAGTGAAACTCTCACTGTTTGCAGATAACATGATCCTCTACATAGAAAACCCTAAAGACTCTTCCAGAAAATTACTAGAGCTAATCAATGAATATAGTAAAGTTGCAGGATATAAAATTAACACACAAAAATCCCTTGCATTCCTATATACTAACAATGAAAAAACAGAAAGAGAAATTAAGGAAACAATACCATTCACCATTGCAACAAAAAGAATAAAATACTTAGGAATATATCTACCTAAAGAAACAAAAGACCTATACATAGAAAACTATAAAACACTGATGAAAGAAATCAAAGAGGACACAAACAGATGGAGAAACATACCATGCTCATGGATTGGAAGAATCAATATCACCAAAATGGCTATTCTACCCAAAGCAATCTATAGATTCAATGCAATCCCTATCAAGCTACCAACGGTATTTTTCACAGAACTAGAACAAATAATTTCACAATTTGTATGGAAATACAAAAAACCTCGAATAGCCAAAGTAATCTTGAGAAAGAAGAATGGAACTGGAGGAATCAACCTGCCTGACTTCAGACTCTACTACAAAGCCACAGTCATCAAGACAGTATGGTACTGGCACAAAGACAGAAATATAGATCAATGGAACAGAATAGAAAGCCCAGAGATAAATCCACGAACCTATGGACACCTTATCTTTGACAAAGGAGGCAAGGATATACAATGGAAAAAAGACAACCTCTTTAACAAGTGGTGCTGGGAAAGCTGGTCAACCACTTGTAAAAGAATGAAACTAGAACACTTTCTAACACCATACACAAAAATAAACTCAAAATGGATTAAAGATCTAAATGTAAGACCAGAAACTATAAAACTCCTAGAGGAGAACATAGGCAAAACACTCTCCGACATAAATCACAGCAAGATCCTCTATGACCCACCTCCTAGAATATTGGAAATAAAAGCAAAACTAAACAAATGGGACCTAATGAAACTTAAAAGCTTTTGCACTACAAAGGAAACTATAAGTAAGGTGAAAAGACAGCCCTCAGATTGGGAGAAAATAATAGCAAATGAAGAAACAGACAAAGGATTAATCTCAAAAATATACAAGCAACTCTTGAAGCTCAATTCCAGAAAAATAAATGACCCAATCAAAAAATGGGCCAAAGAACTAAACAGACATTTCTCCAAAGAAGACATACAGATGGCTAACAAACACATGAAAAGATGCTCAACATCACTCATTATCAGAGCAATGCAAATCAAAACCACAATGAGGTACCATTACACGCCAGTCAGGATGGCTGCTATCCAAAAGTCTACAAGCAATAAATGCTGGAGAGGGTGTGGAGAAAAGGGAACCCTCTTACACTGTTGGTGGGAATGCAAACTAGTACAGCCACTATGGAAAACAGTGTGGAGATTTCTTAAAAAACTGGAAATAGAACTGCCATATGACCCAGCAATCCCACTCCTGAGCATACACACTGAGGAAACCAGATCTGAAAGAGACACGTGCACCCCAATGTTCATCGCAGCACTGTTTATAATAGCCAGGACATGGAAGCAACCTAGATGCCCAACAGCAAATGAATGGATAAAGAAGCTGTGGTACATATACACCATGGAATATTACTCAGCCATTAAAAAGAATTCATTTGAACCAGTTCTAATGAGATGGATGAAACTGGAGCCCATTATACAGAGTGAAGTAAGCCAGAAAGATAAAGAACATTACAGCATACTAACACATATATATGGAATTTAGAAAGATGGTAATGACAACCCTATATGCAAAACAGAAAAAGAGACACAGAAGTACAGAACAGACTTTTGAACTCTGTGGGAGAAGGTGAGGGTGGGATGTTGTGAAAGAACAGCATGTATATTATCTATGGTGAAACAGGTCACCAGCCCAGGTGGGATGCATGAGACAAGTGCTGGAACCTGGTGCACTGGGAAGACCCAGAGGAATCGGGTGGAGAGGGAGGGGGGAGGAGGGATCAGGATGGGGAATACGTGTAAATCTATTGCTGATTCATGTCAATGTATGACAAAACCCACTGAAAAAAATAAATAAATAAATTAAAAAAAAAAAAAAAAAGAAAGATTCCACATGTGAGACAGTACAATATTTGGTTTTGTCTCTGTTATTTCACTTAGCATAATACCCATCTATGTTGTCGAAAATGGCAAGATTTCATTCTTTTCTGTGACTGAGAAATATGTATATATATTGTTGTTGTTTACTTGCTAAGTCATCTCCAGCTCTTTGCAACCCCATGGACTATAGCCTACCAGGCTCCTCTGAGCTGTGATTTCCCCAGCAAGAATACTGGAATAGGTTGCCATTTCTTTCCCCAGGTATGAATGGTGAAACTCTTCATATGAAGTCCTAAAGGAAATAAAACAGAAGGGCTGTTGCTGAAGCTGAAGTTTCAGTATTCTGGCCACCTGATGTGAAGAGGTGACATACTGGAAAAGACCCTCCTGTTGGGAAATATTGAGGGCAGGGGAAGAAGGGGGTGGCAGAGGATGACAAGATTGGAAATCATCACTGACTCAGTGGACATGAATTTGAGCAAATTCTGCGAGGTGCTAGAGGACAAAGGAGGCTGGCATGCTGGTATCCATGGGGTCACAAAGAGTCAGACATGATTAAGCAACTGAACAACAGCAATGAATGGTCCCTGGGGTACAATGGCTTAACTTACGATTTTTTGACTTTACAGTGGTGCAAAAGTGATAAACACTCAGTAAAAAACATACTTCAAATTTTTATCTTTTCCTAAGCTAGCGATATGCCATCTATACTCTCACTTGATGCTGGGCAGTGGCAGCAGCCACAGGTCCCAGTCAGTCCACAATCACACTGATACAGTGAAACAGCCAATACACTTACAACCATCCTGTACCCATACAACCATTCTGTTTTACACTTTCAGTATTTGAATTCAGTACATTACATGATATATTCAATACTTTATTAAAAACAGGCTTTGTGTTAAATTATTTTTGCCCAACTGTAGGCTAATGTGAGTGTTCTGAGCACGTCTGAGGTGGGTTCAGCTAAACTGTGATGTTTGGTGGATCATGTGTGTGTGCTCAGTTGCTCAGCCATATTTGACTCTTTGGCACCCCAAGAACTGTAGCCTGCTAGGCTCCTCTGTCCGTGGAATTTTCCAGGCAAGAATACTGACTGTGCTAATTTGCTTCAGTCGTGTCTGGCTCTTTGTGACTCCATGGACTGTAGCCTGCCAGGCTCCTCTATCCATGGGATTCTCCAGGCAAGAATACTGCAGCAGGTTGCTATTTCCTACTCCAGGGGATTTTCCCAACCCAGGAATCGAACCCACACCTCCTGCATTGGCAGAAGGATCCTTTACCACTAGCACAACCTGAGAAGCCCACTCAATGGATTAGGTGTGTTAAATGAGTTTTTGACTTACAATATTTTCAACTCATGATGAGTTTATCAGGATATAATTATATCATAAGTCAAGGAAGATCTATACCACATTGTCTTTAGCCAATTCATCTGCTATATCCATTATACATTATTAGTAGTATTCTTGTTTAAAAATAGTTATAAATTTATATATCTTATGCTTAATATTAAAACTATGAATGAAACATTTTAAATTTCTTATTGTAATGTAAAACAAGTTGAGTTGATTTGATAAATGTGGATCTTGATGTTTTCTTGGTAGGTATTTGGCTCTCCATAGAAAAGGATTTCCTCTATTTGATATATGTCTTCAATGCATACATGTTGGCTGGACCTCAGTGGATGACAGTTCTAGGAATAACAATAAGGATGAAATCCTCTCTAATATTTGCACGCCTTAGGCTTTTGAAATTCACCAGTGGGAATTTTATTCTCATTTCAGAAATGAGAACTCTTTAGATCTTCAGTTCAGTTCAGTCTCTCAATCGTGTCTGACTCTTTGCGACCCCATGGACTGCAGCACGCCAGGCTTCCCTGTCCATTACCAACTGCTGGACCTTGCTCAAACTCATGTCCATCAAGTCGGTGATGCCATCCAACAGGTGGCATGTGATGTCACCTGTAGGAGAAGGTGGTCCCCTTATCCTCCTGCCTTCAATCTTTCCCAGCATCAGGGTCTTTTCCAGTGAGACAGTTCTTCTAATCAGGTGTCCAAAGTGTTACAGCTTCAACTTCTTTAGATCTTACACAGTCCATTTGTCAATCTTCAGCTTGGTATTTTCAGTTGAGGTTTAAAAAAGACTATAGACCTATGTTTCTGCTCTTCATGAAGCT
The DNA here is from genome assembly GCF_910594005.1 of Cervus elaphus. Taxonomy (NCBI): domain Eukaryota; kingdom Metazoa; phylum Chordata; class Mammalia; order Artiodactyla; family Cervidae; genus Cervus; species Cervus elaphus. Next base: position 30,311,866 of record NC_057834.1, on the reverse strand, counting down.
GCTAAGCTCTTTCTGACAGGGTTTTGGCCTTGTAACTGCAATAAGAATCTCACATTTCAATTTTGATGTTTGACTGCTGATGGTTTTTAAGCCTCATCGCATCCTTTTCCCTTCTGCCCCACAACTCCGAAAGTTGATCAAGCTGTTAAGAAAGGCTGGGTATTCCCTCCTTTGCCATAAACAAGAAGTTCAAAACACATGAGCCCCACACTCATACCAGCCCCACTCCAATGTACCATGAAAGCCCTAAGCCAGTCTCCTTTGTCAAAAGTTCATTAAAAACATAAATAAAACCAACGAATCACTTAAGTGGTAATTAGTAAAGGTTTGTTGTGCACACACAAAAAGACAATTTGCAAACCAAAACATGAAATGAGGCTCAAAGATATATTGCTATAAAGTAGCTTATGTAATGTGAAAGCAGGGAGTGTTTATTCTTTACAGTGATTTGTTACAAAATTAGAATTACTTAATGAACAGGAATTGGTTAGTGGTTATCTGACATCAGTTTTGGGGATTGGTTTAAGTTTCATTTGTGATTCTCAGGAGGCATAAGCGGAAATGACCCAAGTCAAGTTAACCTTGTTTGTCTTGCAAAATAAGCCAGATGAAGCTTTGCTTGCATAGCTAAACTGGTTTTGCTCACCCAGAGAATTTTCAAGTCTGACCTTTCTTTGTGGTTGACTTTAACACTTTTCATTGCTTTCTCCATTCATTTTCAGACCAGCTCTAGAAGACTGTCCTGCTCTAGCCTTTCCGGCCTCATCATAGGAGTAATAAACCTTTCAGATCCTTTTGGTATGTGGGTGGCACCTTCAGCCTGACATTTGAGCCACACTTGTGGTAGAAGTGCATCCTGTTTCTATAGAGTAAATGCAGGAGCTGTGCTAGTGAACAGCTGCAGATGACCAGCATCTCAGGAGAAACCCGCTCACATTCTGTTCTGACATTCGGGCTTGAGTTTTTTTTTTTTTTTTTTCCATGTATATTCTTTTTTAAATTTATTTTTTAATTGGTGTATAATTCCTTTACAATGTTGTGTTAATTTCTTTTATACATGTATCCCCTCCTTCTTGAACCTCCATGGTTGAGTTTTTAATTTTTGTTTTAAACCAACTTTAAAGGTCATCTGGAGGAAATAAAATTGAATGTGTGTGAGGGTGTGATGTTATTTGTGTCGCCTTCATTTTTCCATGACATGACACAAGCAGGGGAATCCAAGTCAATACAGAATACTTGAAGAATTTTCCATGTTGTAAATTGGTACAATATTTGGGCAGCAGGATAATTTTGTAAATGCCTATCAAAATTTTAGATGTACAAGTGTTTGACCAAACAGTACTATTTCTATAAATTTACTGCAAGAGAAAGCTTAAAATAAATTAATTGATTTAAAAAATTTAAGTATGAAAACTTTTATTGTTACATTGCTGGAAAAAACTTATAGTTTTATGTAAATCAATACACATACACTCACATACTGTTGAAGCCTGGCTTGGAGAATTTTGAGCATTATTTTGCTAGTGTGTGAGATGAGTACAATTGTGCAATAGTTTGAGCATTCTTTGCCATTGCCTTTCTTTGGGATTGGAATGAAAACTGACCTTTTCCAATCATGTGGCCACTGCTGATTTTTCCAAATTTGCTGGCATATTGAGTGCAGCACTTTCACAGCTTCATCATTTAGGATTTGAAATAGCTCAACTGGAATTCCATCACCTCCACTAGATTTGTTCATAGTGATGGTTCCTAAGGCCCACTTGACTTTGCACTCCAGGGTGTCTGGCTTTAGGTTAGTGATAACACCATTGTGGTTATCTGGGTCATGAAGATCTTTTTTGTACAGTTCTTCTGTGTATTCTTGCCACCTCTTGTTAATCTCCTCCGCTTCTGTTAGGTACATACCGTTTTTGTCCTTTATTTGCCCATCTTTGCATGAAATTTTCCTTGGTATCTCTAATTTTCTTGAAGAGATCTCTAGTGTTTCCCATTCTATCGTTTTCCTCTATTTCTTTGCATTGATCACTGAGGAAGGCTTTCTTATCTCTCCTTGCTATTCTTTGGAACTCTGCATTCAGATGGGTACATCTTTCCTTTTCTCCTTTGCTTATAGCTTTTCTCCTTTGCCTTTAGCTGTATGGATCACAACAAACTGTGGAAAATTCTTAAAGAGATGGGAATACCAGACCACTTTACCTACTTCCTAAGAAATCTGTATGCAGGTCAAGAAGCAACATTTAGAACCTGACATGGAACAACAGACTGGTTCCAAATTGGGAGAGGAGTATGTGAAGACTGTAAATTGTCACCCTGCTTATTAAACTTATATGCAGAGTACATCATGTGAAATGCTGGGCTGGATGAAGCACAAGTTGGAATCAAGATTGCCAGAAGAAATATCAATAACCTCAGATATGCAGATGACACCACGCTTATGGCAGAAAGCAAAGAAGAACCAAAGAGCCTCTTGATGAAACTGAAAGAGAGTGAAAAAGTTGGCTTAAAACTCAACATTCAAAAAATGAAGATCATGGCATCCGGTCCCATCACTTCATGGCAAATAGATGGGGAATCAATGGAAACAGTGACAGACTTTATTTTCTTGGACTCCAAAATCACTGCAGATGGTGACTGCAGCCATGAAATTAAAGAAGCTTTTCTTGCTCCTTGCAAGAAAAACTATGACCAACCTAGACAACATATTAAAAATCAGAGACATTACTTTGCTGACAAAGTTCCATCTAGTCAAAACTATGGTTTTTCCAGTAGTCATGTATGGATGTGAGAGTTGGACTATAAAGAAAACTGAGTGCTGAAGAATTGATGCCTTTAAACTGTGGTGTTGGAGAAGACTCTTGAGAGTCCCTTGGACTGTAAGGAGATCCAACCAGTCAATTCTAAAGGAAATCAGTCCTGAATATACATTAGAAGGACTGATGCTGAAGCTGAAGCTCCAATACTTTGGCCACCTGAGGTGAAGAAGTGACTCATTTGAAAAAACCCTGATGCTGGGAAAGATTGAAGGAAGGAGGAAAAGGTGATGACAGAGGATGAGATGGTTGGATGGCATCACTGACTCGATGGACATGAGTTTGAGCAAGCTCTGGGAGTTGGTGATGGACAGGGAAGCCTGGTGTGCTGCAGTCCATGGACACAACTGAGTGACTGAACTGAATTGAACTGATACATACACTCAATGTATTATATAAAATTATTATTATATAAAATTATTACTAATACATGCTTTCATGGATGTAGAAAGGTTTCCATGGTATATCTTTTGAGTTATAAAATGTAGTAGATCAGAAAAATCAGAAGATTTCACCTAAGCACATATGTGTGTGGCTTTGTATGTGTGTGTGTGTGTGTATGTGCTTATGTGTACGTGTATCTGCATATGTATGTGCACAGAGAGAAGTCTAGAAAGAATTTTGCCAAAATATTGATAAGGATCATTAATATAAGGTAAGGTTTTAGAGGGTTTCTTCTTTCTTCTTTATGCCTTTGTATTTTGCTTGATTTTTCTACTATGAACTGCTATAAAATATATAGAGACTGTGACTTTTTAGACTGTAGAGACTTTCTAAAGGCCTTTTCTTTTTTTTTTTTTTTAACTGATTTCTTTAATTGCCATCTTCCTCAGTGAGCATTCCCTGAGCATGGTTTACGTTCTTCTCACCTGCAACCTTCCTACAGAAAGCTACTTTCCTCCTTTCCCTTCACACCAGCTAATGAATTCCTTGCATCTCCAAATATCTATTCTGTTTTGACTCTACAGATTATAAAGCCAGACCCAGTTCCAACTTCTAACCTCGCAGTATCACCTGCACAGACCATGTTTTGCACATTGGTGTTTTCTGCACGCGATATCAGACTGTGAGATCAGGAAACATTTCCTGTCCATGCTTACCACATAACTTTCTGGTTGGTGCTATATGCTGAAGGCCAACTCTCCCCTGTGACTTCCTTCCATTACTTCTGACCTTCTCCACAATGTCTTCATTTAGATCTGTGAAAGCTTGGAAGTTGGCATATTACTATTCTAGCCCATAAAGAGGAAAGTGAAGGTGTTAGTCACTCAATCATGTTCCAACTCTTTGAGACCCCATGGACTGTAGACTGCCAGGCTCCTCTGTCCATGGGATTTTCCAGGAAGAATGCTGGAGTGGGTTGCCATTCCTGTCCCCAGGGGATCTTCCTGACTCAGGCATCAAACCTGGGTCTCCTGTATTGTAGGCAAATTCTTTACTGACTGAGCCACTAAGCAAGCCTGAAAAGAAGAAAAGGTAGCTCATCTGTAGGAAGCAGAACGCAAGATTCCACATATCAGGATCTGCTGCTAAGCCCTCAGTTTCCCAGCTTGGGCAAGTTCCCTGCCTGGGATGTTATAGCACAGTTCCAAGGGGACCACTGTGAGTACTGGAATTAGGGACATTGATAAGAGAGGGAAGTTCCATTCCTTTTCCCACAAAAGGATGGGTTTTGCAAATAATAAATGAGATAATGCATGTAACCTACCTGGACATCACATAAGTATTACAGAATTGATATATCCCAAACAAAATTCTTTATCCTTCCTCTCTGTCTGTGCCTCCTCTCACCAAAATCTGCTCTTCTTCTTCTTCTTCCTTCTTCCTTCTTTCTTCTTCTTCTTCTATTTTGGTTCTCACTACTGGCTTGTAGCACTGCTATTTTCTCATTTCTGATTTCTGAAGTCAAAAACTGGAGTCATTTGAAACTTCTTCTCTCACACCTCCCACAATTAGCCTGTAACTAAGTTCAATCACTTCAGCCTATTATTCATATCCATCCCATCATATCCATATATTCATATCTATACAGCCTATAAATCATATCCATCCCACCTTCTTCACTTTCTTCATTGCTATCACCTTTGCTCATGTCTTTTTCTTTTTCCTGATTGGTTTCAATTAACTTCTCACAGATTGCTTCATATTCCTTTTGGACCATTTTCCATGCACTGTCTAAATAGATGATTCAAATAATTTAATCAGGTTCTTCCCTGCTTATAATCATTCAAGGTACTTTATGCAAAGCCCTTTATAATCTGGCCTTTCCCTTTATACTGTCATCTTCTGTTTCTAAATATACATATTCTACTTCTGAGTCTTGCACAGACATATTGGGACACCTTAAATCTGAGGTCTTGTGCAAGGCGTGAACTGAAGCTATTGCTATTCTGTCATTCCTTTGTTTGTCTGACATCTCCTACTCTTCATTCAAGTTCATTTCATAGGACACCTCCTCCATGGGTCCTTTTTTTTTTTTTTGGTCACTGCTCCTAGGCAGTTTGTGTTACCTCCTCTATGTTTTTATAATAGTTGAACAGGCCATATGATGGCACCCATTCATTCATTCATAAAGTGAGGTATTCATGCAGCAAATATTCAACAATTCAGCCATCTTGCTAGGTTTGCAAATTCAGATAAGAAACAATCTCTGTTCTCAAGGAATTCATTGGCCCAGTGAAAACAAATAAAACATATACAAATAACCTTGTAATACTATGTGCTAAGTGCAATGATAAAAATATGCATAGGATAATAATATGGGAACATTTATCCCTGTTCGTGGGTGGGGTCCTCCTGGAGAAAGCAGTTCAGGTGCTCTCAAAGTCTTATTTGTCTCATTTAGAATATGATAAAAATAATAAAACCTACCATATTTGAGTGCTGAAAGGTTTAAAGGAAAACATCCATATTCTAGGCACTTAGCAAGCCCTCAATAAATGTTAACTGCTGTTTTAATTATCTTTAGAAAATTCTTTCATTTTTTATTAAAAATGGTTTTTAAAGGTAAATTGATAAACTTTTCTTTTAAAAATATTTATGTATTTATTTGGCTGAGCTGGGTCTTTTTAAAAAAATTTTGGCTCTGCCGGGTCTTACTTGTGGCACGTGGGGCCTTAACTCCCCAACCAGGATTCAAACCCAGGCCCTCTGCATTGGGAGCGTGGAGTTTTAGTCACTGAACCACCAGGGCAGTCCCTGGGCTGAGTCTTAGTTCCTGCATGCAGGATCTTTAGTTGCAGCATGTAGGATCTAGTTCCCTGACCCGGGATCAAACTGGGGTCCCCCTGCATTGGGAACACTGAATCTTAGCCTCTAGACTACCATCCTATTTTTAGCTAATTCTTAATGATTAAGAGTTACCCTGTGTAGAAGAAGAAGAAATAAGGGGTGGGAGGAAGAGCATTCCAGACAGCATAGCAGGAGCCAGGAATATAAATGAGAGATCACAGCATTTTAAGGTTGTTGGGGTGTTAACTTCAAGGCAGAGAAGAGTAGCAATGAGGCTGAAGAGACAAATCAGACTATGGTGGGTCCTCATAAGACGTCCTAAGGATCTTTAATCACTCCATATGTTATGGGATGCCCCAGAAGCGGATGAGAGTCATGTTGATAGCCAGCCTGATTCTAATAATGGATAACTAACAAAGTGAACATCCTGCAAATAAATGAAAGAGATATGGAAATTTGTGGACTATGAAATAAGGGACCCAGAAGTTTCTGTAGAAATATATGTAAGAAAAAGGAGAAAGAACTGGGTCACAGAAGAAAAACAAAGACTAGAAAGGAAGTCTCAAATAATAAAATTGCTTCAATGCAGAGCCAAATTGGGACCCCAGGAGCAGCAGAAGTAGAGACTCAGTGAAGGTGGTAATTCATTGCATGATCTGGTATACATGTGGTGGCCCAGGTAAGAACTGGTCCAAGAAGGCGAGAAGTTTCATTGTTGGCACAGGAAGATGGGCAAGAGTTTGAAAATTTAAATCTACAGTATTTGTTCAACTCACTTTCCTCCAATAGACCCAGAACACCTTAGGGCTACCTGTCTTATCTCTGTATCCCCAGAGAAACATATCTTCTTCTTATGATTGACTCACTTGATTTTAACTTCTATTGTAGGTAAAAGGTGAGAAAGTTTCAGTGGTCCATAGTCTATTGGGAGACTATCATTAAGTCAGCATTGCTTTCTACATTAGCCTTTAAGTAATCACTTTGGTAGGATAGTTCTGGCATTTTGACCTGATATTAGATGGATTTTACTGAGAGCAAGTCATCTGAGAAATTTTGGGCTTGCTTATTTATCTAAATAATAGTGATTACTTATACTTACCTTAGTAGACCCAGAGAGAGACAAGGGGAAATGATAAATATTAAATCTAAATAAAAGCTAAATAAAAATGTGTAATACTAATAGTATTTAAGATACTATTAGTATTTTAAATATTGTAAGCAGAGGTGGTAGAATGCGTGTAGAGAACAGTGAAGCACAATTTCTTTTCTACTTGTTATCAGTCCTATGTTTAACATAAGGTTCCAAATATGTAGAAGATGATGCTACTTCTCATGAGACACAGATGCACAGGGCTCACCATTTAACAGACAGTTGCCATCCACCAAAAGCAAGGTCTCACAGTCTCCCTTGGACAGAGGGTCATGGTAATAAGGCAGATCCATGAGGAGTACTCTTGTACCCAAGGCTGGTTTGATTGCAGAAAAGCAGCCCCATATATTCATTGTATATTGTGTGTAAGATATCTAAGGACTGGCGCCGAAATGCAGCCTCTGTTCACTGGTGTCAAATAGAAATGTGGAGACGTGGGGTTTTGCGTGATGTAGAAAAGAACAGCTTCATTGCTTTGGGGCCACAGCAGACTAATGCCCTCAAGACTGTGTGACCACCCTGGAGAGAGTAGTGAGGAGTCTTCTAGTATTCAATGAGTAGGGTATGATCAGCTCATGGCTATTCTTTTGGTTGGTGGTGAGGTGATTGGGAGTCAGCATCATCAACCTTCTGATTCCAGCTGGTCCGGGGTCTATGTGCTCATGGGCAGCATAAAGTTAACTTCTTTCACCTGGCGGGGATTTCAGTATCTACAAAATACCTCAAAGGACATGACTTAACACTCTTTACAGTCCTTGAGGAAGAACTAAAACTCCTTGACTTTATTTAAGGGCTAAAGTATTATTACATTATCTTGCTTGACTGTTTTCCTTTCTTTCTGTGTTTCCTCAACTCTCTGATTAAATTTATCTTTGACTAAAGTTTTTATACAGTTTTTTAACCCTTTTAAAAAGGCAGGCAGAGGACCCTAATGGGTTGCAGTCTATTCTGGGAAGGCCTCAAAGGGTCCAGCTCAGTTACAGGATGCACGACTTGCAAAGAAATCTTAAACTCATTCAATGTTTATTGCTGTTATTAAAAATTTTGATGATACTATTATTATTTAGTTGTTCAGTCACTAAGTCATGTCCGGCTTTTTGAGACCCCATGGGCTGCAGCATGTCAGGCTTATCTGTCCTTCACCATCTCCTGGAGTTTGCTCAAACTCATATCCATTGAGTCAGTGATGCCATCCAACCATCTTATCCTCTGTTGCCCCCTTCTCCTTTTTGCCCTTAATCTTTCCCAGCAACTGGGTCTTTTCTAGTGATTCAGCTCTTCCCATCAGGTGGCCAAAATATTGCAGCTTCAGGTTCAGCATCAGTCCTTCTAATGAATATTACAACACATACATTAGGAATCTAGGGGAAATGGTACTGATGAACATATGTGCAGGGCAGGAAAAGAGGCACAGATGTAGAGAATGGATTTGTGGATATAGTGGGGGAAAGAGAGGGGAAAATTGAGAATCAAGATTGCCAGGAAAAATGTCAATAACTTCAGATATGCAGATGAGACCACCCTTATGGCAGGAATTGAAGAGGAACTAAAGAGCCTCTCGATGAAAGTGAAAGAGGAGAGTAAAAAAGCTGAAGTAAAACTCAGCATTTCGAAAAGAAAGGTCACGGCATCTGGTCCCATCACTTCATAGCAAATAGATGGGGATACAATGGAAACAGTGACAGACTTTATTTTCTTGAACTCCAAAAATCACTGCATGGTGACTGTAGCCATGAAATTAAAAGACACTTGCTCCTTGGAAGAAAAGCTGTGACCAACCTAGACAGTGTATTAAAAATCAGAGACATTACTTTGCCAACAGAAGTCTGTCTAGTCAAAGCTACTGTTTTTCCAGTAGTCATGTGTATGTATGGATGTGACAGTTGGGCCATAAAGAAGGCTGAGCACCGAAGGATTTATGCTTTTGAAGGATGGTGATGGGGAAAACTCTTAAGATGCCCTTGGACTGCAAGGAGATCAAACCAGTCAATTCTAAAGGAAATCAACCCTGAATATTCATTGAAGGGACTGATGCTGAAACTGAAGCTCCAATACTTTGGCCATCTGATGCGAAGAGCTGACTCTTTGGAAAAGACCCTGATGCTGGGAAAGATTGAAGACGGGAGGAAAAGGGGATGACAGAGGATGAGATGGTTGGATGGCATCACCAGCTCAATGAATTTGAGTTTGAGGAAGTTCCAGAAGATAGTGCAGGACAGGGAAGCCTGGCATGCTGCAGTCCATGGGATCGCAAAGAGTCAGACACAACTGAGTGGCTGAACAACAACAGCAGCAAATGTTATTCTCTTTCTAAATGTTACTACTCTCCAGCTTGTCTCGCCAAAGCTGGAGATTATTAAAAATTCCTCCTCATTTATCCCTGCATCCAGTGATTAATCATGTTCTTTCCACCTGAAGAGTCTTGTATCCATTTCTTCCCATTCAAATATATAACTTAAGTTTACAGTCTCATCACCTTTTCTGAATGGCTCAATTATCTCTCTGCTAAACCCTACCTCTAGTTTTACCCCTTCCAAATCCCCAACTTGACCTTTCTGAAATAAAAAATATATATTCATTTCCCTACTGGGATGTATGAGTTAGGATGGTTTATGTTGGATATAACAGAAAACTTATCTCAAAGTAATTCAATAAGGAAATTCAGTAGGGAATCTTAACTGACATAACACAAAGCTGGGAGGGAAGGCAGACCTAAGTGTTGACTTATTCTGCTGGTTCCGATACTATTCCCCTGTAGTTCTCCTATGCATGCCTTTCCCATTGTGAGTTTTGTTCTTCAGGTAGGTTGCAGGGGGGCTGCAGCAGTTTTGGTACTCACAATTACAATGTTGGAGAGAGGAATAAACTGCCTCTTCCTTCCTTTCTTAGGAGGGAGAAAACTTTACCCAGAAGCTTCTAGCAAACTTCTCAAATTTCATTAGATCATTTTCATCATGTGTACAACTCCTGAACCTGTCTCTCTGGTTAAGGGAATTCATCCACAGATTGGTTCAGAGATCCTGAACCAACTACTGTCAAGGTCTATGGGGTTATTAAAAATAACTTAGAGTACTCATGTTGTTGTTTTTAGTCTCTAAATTGTGCTCGACACTTTTGAGACTCCATGGACTGTAGCCTACCAGGCTTGTCTGTTCCTGGGATTTCCCAGGCAAGAATATTGGAATGGGTTGCCATTTCCTTCTCCTGGGGATCTTCCTGACCCAGGGATTGAACCCCCGACTCCTGTGTCTCCTGCATTGTCAGGCTACCAGGGAAGCCCAGAGTAATCATGACATGCTCCTAGAGCCAGGAGTCATGTCACTTGGATGGTGCATGATGAAAGTGGTACAAAATTGATATTTAGTAGAAAGTCAAGAGAGCAAATACATGGATATAATGCAAATTCCTTAGAATAGCCAAAACCCTTTGAGTTTTGGCCTCTGCTTGTCTCTCAGGACTATTTTCCTTCCACTTTTCTTTGCATACATAAGATCCAGTCATATGGAATTACTTGCATATCCCCAAGAGAACAGGGTCTTTCAAATGACCCTGTTTTTATATATTTATATTTACATCTATGTCTATATTTATGTCTTACATTTTCCAGTTCTTGGGATACCAGTCTCCTTTGATTAACTGACAAATATAGCCTTCAAAATCAAACTTAAATACCTTCTCCCATATGAAGCCTTCCTTGATTTCTTTGGACAAGTTTGACCAATGACTCCTCTGTGGCTGTAACTGTACCTAGTTCATCCTGTAAATATTGCTCATTGGTTTGCAATTATTCGTTTTCTTTTTCATCTCCTCAACATGACTGTGAACTTATTGAAGGCAGGGTCTATGTCTTCTCTGTTTCTCTCTCTCTACTGCCTAGTCAAATTCCTAGGACATACGAGATACTCATAAATACCTTGTGGATGAATGAAGCTTGCTCTCAGCATCACTGTTTCCCCTCACTTTATAGGCTCCCCTTGCTTAGTTTTCTTAGTCCCAGCCAGGCTACCCAATGCTGCCTTGCTGGTCCTGAGATCTTGAATTTTCACATTTAGGCATAAGACCTGTACTGTGTATCGCTTCAAGGAGCAATTATTTCTTTAGTGGGGTAACTCACCAGGTAAACAAATCCACTTATATGAGCTAGTGGTAAAGACCCATCCCAGATTTGTGCTTATTTCTTTCACCAGGTGCTTCAGTGATGATATCTCTGCTTCTTTACCCGCCCTTTGAGTGTCTCTAATGGGCATTGGTATCGGGCTGGAGGATGGATTTGGGTACATCGTTGAATTACTGGGGTAGCCTCCTACCATCTCTCTGCTTCTGGTTTAGCCCCCTTTCAGTCTGTTCTCAATTTACTCACTGCAGTGCTCTTTTAAAAGATTAGTCAGATTCCTGTCTTCCTGTTGCTCAACCTTTGGCAAATGGTCTTTCCTTTCACTCACAGTAAACATCAAGGAACCTGCAGGGCCACAGAGTCTTGCATGACGTGTTCTCCTGCACCTCACCACCCTGGTCTCCTTGCTCACTCTGCTCCAGCCACACTGGCCTCCTGCTCGCTCCTCAATGTGCCAGGCGTGCCTCTGAACCAAAACCTTTGTACTGGCTATTCTCTTTGCTGGACTTCTTCCTCATCCACCTGGATAATTCCCTCCCCTCCTCTAAGTTATTGTTCATATGCCGTCTTCTCAGCCCTGTCATGCTCTTTGTAAAACTGCTGCTTCCTGCACACCACCTCTATGAACTCGTGGTTCTCCCTGTTCTGCTTTTTCTTTTTTGTTTTTACCATTGCGCTTATACCTTTCACGTGTACTATGTAGTTTACTAATTTATTTATTATGTTTACTGTTTTTGTCTGAGTAAGATAAAAATATAAGCTGAACAAAAAGTCAGGGATCTTGATTTTGCTCACTGATATTTCCAGAGTGCCTAGAAGAGTGTCTGTTCCATGCGCATGTCATAAATGTATGTGGAATGAATAAAGAATGAACTAAAGGATTATCCAGACACCTCTTTTTTTCAGACATCTTTTTTACAGTTCTCTTCCTGAGAGCATCTAGGACATGGGTTTGCAGAATGCAGTGGTAGAATGCACTTTTGATACTCACTATAAGGAGTTATGTTCCCAGAAAAAAGCTCAAAAATAAACCACATATTTCCCAAACTCAGTAGAAACTTACAAAATGTATCATTTGAGCAGTGCTAAAAATAAACATTTTGTAATTGTTTCTGTCATATATAAAATTCTCTGGATTGAGAAAGTATGTTTCATCAAACAGTTCATATATATTCTACACCCACTGCCTCCATTTCTTCATCTCTGTTTAACACGTTGCAATCCAACTTCTGCTTTTGTAATAAGCATTTTAAATAACTGTATTTTTGCCGTATTTATATTCGGCCTGGTTCTATGATATTTTTTAGCTCCTGAGGGCGTCTGCTGAGAACCTCTAGCTTAAGAACAACTTCTCAAAGGTAAGAACTCTACTGGACTACTTTTTAAAAATCCTTAGCAGCAAAGTGTACGGAGCAGTTAGTCAATAAAAGCTCACTGAATGCATGAATGGACTCTCCCCCGCTCCCAGGACGTTTCCGGCATTGTGGGTGCGTGGGCCTACTTTCTCAGTCATGTCCGACTCTTTGTGACGCTGTGGATTCCCCTGCCCATGGGGTTTCCCAGGCAAGAATACTGGAGTTGGTAACCATTACCTTCTCCAAGGGATCTTCCTAACCCAGGGATCGAACTCATGTCTCTGCCTTGCAGGCAGATTTTTTTACCGTCCGAGCCACCAAGGAAGCCCGCATTTTCTGCATTATACCGCATTAATGTTTTTACAGCATATTTGAAGTGCATGGCTTCAGCATCTTAGAATGACCTCAATTCTATACACATATGCCTCTGAAACCCAATCTTGTATCAAAATATAGAACTTCACCATCAAACCTATGAGTTTGCTTATGTCGCATCTCAGTTAATTACTGGCTTCCATGCCCGCCAGACAATCACTATTCTGATCTTTTTCACTATAGATTAGTTTTGACTGCTCAACAATTTCCTACGAATGGAATCATAAGGTAAGTATACAATTTTGTAAGGCTTTTTTTCATTCTGTATAATTTTGCTAATATCTTATTTGCAATTATGTTCGCGAGTGAGACATTCATTTCTTTTCTTGAACTCTTCTTCTGGTTTTAGAAAGATTATTTGTTCTCACCGCATGTTGGTCTATTTCTTTTGCCCAACAGCTATTACAATGACTTACACATAGTGAGTATGAAAAAATACATGAATAAATGGAGCCATTAATAATTTCATAGTTGTTTTGATCTAGCAAGTTCATAGTCCTTGCCAAACTCTAAGGCTGTTCAGTTAAGAATGGCAGTACCATTAAATTGAACACTGGAAAGTTTGTTTTGACTAGATACCAATGGCAAACTTGTTAATTATAATAAAATTATAATAAACAAACCATTTTTATTATGTATTTCAGCTTACACTACTAGTTGCCACATAATATTCATTAATTGTTGACACCTTTAAATGTTTTAACATTTTAACAAGGGCAAAACAGTTATATTCAGATTAAATATATCTCCCTCATCAGTTCAGTTCAGTTCAGTCGCTCAGTCGTGTCTGACTCTTTGCGACCCCATGAACTGCAGCACATCCAGCTTCCCTGTCCATCACCAACTCCCAGAGTTCACCCAAACTCATGTCCATTGAGTCAGTGATGCCATCCAACCATCTCATCCCCTGTCGTCCCCTTCTCCTCCTGCCCTCAATCCCTCCCAGCATCAGGGTCTTTTCCAAATGAGTCAGCTCTCCGCATGAGGTGGCCAAAGTATTGGAGTTTCAGCTTCAACATCAGTCCTTTCAATGAACACCCAGGACTGATCTCCTTCAGGATGGACTGGTTGGATCTCCTTGCAGTCCAAGGGACTCTCAAGAGTCTTCTCCAACATCACAGTTCAAAAGCATCAATTCTTTGGCGCTCAGCTTTCTTCACAGCCCAACTCTCACATCCATACATGACCACTGGAAAAACTATAGCCTTGACCAGACGCACCTTTGTTGACAAAGTAATGTCTCTGCTTTTTAATATGCTATCTAGGTGGGTCATAACTTGCCTTCCAAGGAGTAAGTGTCTTTTAATTTCATGACTGCAATCACCATCTGCAGTGATTTTGGAGCCCCCCCCCCCCCCAAAAAAAAAAGTCTGACACTGTTTCCACTGTTTCCCTATCTATTTGCCATGAAGTTATAGGACCAGATGCCATGATCTTAGTTTTCTGAATGTTGAGCTTTAAGCCAACTTTTTCACTCTCCTCTTTCACTTTCATCAAGAGACTCTTCTTTAGTTCTTCTTCATAAAAGAATGAAAAACATTTTTTTTGTAACTACATGTGTTGACAATGTTAACTAGACATTGGTGGTGATCATTTCTCAATGATACACAAACATAGAATCATTGCTTTGTACATCTGAAACTAATGTAATATGTCAATTATACCTAAAAAGAACAACCTCCCATTCAGTCCCATTACTGCTTGGTAACTTCTGAGAGTATAAATCACTGCACATGGAAAATGTCAGGCAGAAGTCACAAGTGGATTCTGAAATTTTATTCTACTCAATAATCTTGTTAATAACTCCAGTTAATGGTATTGTTAATAATATTCCAGTTAATAATCTTATTCCATAAAACTCATGCAAACATCTATCTGGTGTCCCAGCCCTTCCTGACATCTGTCTTAGTCAGTTCAGACTTCTGTAACGAAATACCATAAACTGAATGGCTTATAAAAATAAACATTTATTCCTGCCAGTTATGGAGGCTGAAAGTCTGAGATCAGTGCACAGCATGGTTAGGATCTGGTGAGAGTCCTCTTCTGGGTTGTAGACTGCAGCTCCTAGGTGTATCATCACATGATGGAGAGCAGAACATAGGAAGCTAGCTCTTGTGACTCTTGTAAAGGCACTAATCTCAGTGAGGGCCCCATCCTTATGACAGGATTTAATCTTAATTTTTAAAATGTCTGCCTCATAATGCCATCATACCGGGGATTAGGATTTCAACATAGAATCTGGGGATAGGACACAAACATTCAGTCCATCTGAACACTCATTCACTCTCAGTATACCAAAGCAAAGTGAGTGGTGAATATTTAACGGACAAGCCCACAAAAATTTCTTGAGTATCTATTATTGTCAGCTATAAGAAATATTTTCTTCCCTGACAATTCATGTGAGCAGAGATACAAAAAGCAACACAGAATGACTATCAGTGGAATAATATCAGCACGAGTCCTATAAAAGATTAAAGAGAGGAGAACTTGGCAGGATGGCATCATCAAAGACAGCAACTTTTGCGGTGGAGAAGAACCTGGAGCTGAGACTTTAGAAAGTGTTTAAACTTTTGTGGTACACAGAAGGTTCTGAAGATCACACAGATTACAAAGTACTTTCATCCACAGACCTGTGAGGTAGGTTTCATTACTATAAAGACCAGTGGCTTCTACCTTGGCTACCTGACCTGTAGGCTGAAAAACTGGAATGAACTAGAGTCTGTCCCAAGTGTAAGGAATAAAAGAAGATAAATGCCTGTTAAATCAGCAGACTGTCAAATTTTCTTCATCTGAGTGCTGCTTACCTGGGTGTTTTCACTTTGTGAAATTTAACCGTATACCCACAACTTGGATGCATTTCTATGTATGCTATATTTTAATCTATAATTTCACTTCAAAATGTTTCTTCATTTAATTTAAATACTAAAATATCATCTTAACATCTCTGGAAGACTTAAGAGGGTTGGTCACTCACAAATTGGGATAAATTGGTTTATCATTAGGGTTACCAGGGCCCAGTGTAAGCTAGCTGTGTTGTTGTTCAATTTCCCAGTCATGTCTGATTCTTTGCAACTCCATGGACTGCAGCACACCAGGCCTTCCTGTCCCTTACCTTCTCCCAGAGTTTGCTCAAGTTCGTCCATTGCAATGATGATGTCATCCAGCCATCTCATCCTCTGATGCCCTCTTTTCCTTCTACCCTTGATCTTTCCCAGCATCAGGGACTTTTCCAATGAGTCGGCTCTTCACATCAATTGACCAAAATACTGGAGCTTCAGCTTCAGCATCAGTCTTTCCGATGAGTATTCAGGGTTGATTTTCTTTAAGATTGACTGGTTTGAGCTCCTTGCTGCCCAAGGGACTTGGGAGTCTTCTCCAGAACCACAGTTCAAAGGCATCAATTCCTTGACACTCTGCCTTCCTTGTGGTCCAGCTCTCACAACTGTACATGACCATGAAGAAGACCAAAGCCTTGACTATACAGACCTTTGGTGGCAGAGCAATATCTCTGCTTTCCAACACACTGTCTAGATTTTTCATAGCTTTTCGGCCCAGAAGCAAACATCTTCTGATTTCATGGCTGTAGTCACCATCCTCATTGATTTTAGAGTTCAAGAAGAGGAAATCTGTCACTCCTTCCACCTTTTCCACTCCTAATTACCATGAAGTAATGGGCCCATATGCCTTGATCTTAGTTTTTTGAATGTTGAGTTTTAAGCCAGCTTTTTCTCTCTCCTCCTTCACCCTCATCAAGAGATTCTTTAGCTCCTCTTCACTTTCTGCCAATAGAGTGGTATCATCCTCATGTCTGAGGCTGTTGATCTTTCTACTGCCTCTCTTGATTCCAACCTGTGACTGACCCAGCCTGGCATTTCTCATGATGTGCTCAGCGTATAAGTTAAATAAACAGGGTGACGATAGACAATCCTGTCGTTTTCCTTTCTCAATCCTAAACCAATCAGTTGTTCCATATAGGGTTCTAACTATTGCTTTTGACCTGCATACAGGTTTCTCAAGAGACAGGTAAGATGGTCTGGTATTCCCATCTCTTTAAGAGCGTTCCACAATTTGTCATGATCCACAAAGTCAAAGGCTTTAGCGTAGTCAGTGAAACAGAGGTAGATATTTTTTCTGGGATTCCCTTGCTTTCTCTATGATCCAGCAAATGTTTGCAATTTGATCTCTGGTTCTTCTGCCTTTTCTCAACCCAGTTTGGACATCTGGAAATTCTTGGTTCACATGATACTGAAGCCTAGCAAGCAAGATTTTAAGCATGACCTTACTAGTATGGGAGATGAGAGCAATTGTCCAATGGTTAGAACACTCTTTAGTACTGCCCTTCTTGGAATTTGGGATGAGTGAAAAGCAAGGGAGAAAGGGAAAGTTATACCCAACTAAATGCAGAGTTCTAAAGAAGATCAAGGAGAGACAAGAAGGTCTTCTTCAGTGAACAATGAATAAAAACAAAGGAAAACAATAGAAGGGGAAAGAACAGAGATCTCTTCAGGAAAATTGGAAATATCAAGGGAACATTTCATCCAAAGATGGGCACAATAAAGGACAGAAGTAGTAGCGACCTAGTAGAAGCAAAGCTAGCTGTATTACCTTGGACAAATTACTTAGATTCTTAATGACCTCAGTTTCCTCATCTGTAAAATTAAGACAGTAATAGTATATGCACCTCAGGGGTGGATCTGAAGATTAAACTAATTAATGTATGTAAGGTGTGTAGAGCAATGCCTGACACATGTATTTTATTTATTTATTTATTTTAATTAATTTATTTTAATTGGAGGTTAATTACTTTACAAATTTGTAGTGGTTTTTGCCATACATTGACATGAATTAGCCATGGGTGTACATGTGCTCCCCATACTGAACCCCCCTCCCAACTCCCTCCCTGTCCCATCCCTCTGGGTCATCCCAGCGCACCAGCCCTGAGCACCCTGTCTCATGCATCGAACCTAGACTGGTGATCCATTTCACATATGATAATTTGCATGTTTCAATGCTCTTCTTTCAAATCATCCCACCCTCACTGTCTTCCACAGAATCCAAAAGACTGTTCTGTACACCTGTGTCTCTTTTGCTGTCTCGCATATAGAGTTATCATCATCATCTTTCTAAATTCCATATATATGTGTTAGTATACTGTATTGGTGTTTTTCTTTCTGACTTACTTCACTCTGAATGATAGGCTCCAGTTTCATCCACCTCATTAGAACTGATTCAAATATATTCTTTCTAAAGGCTGAGTAATATTCCATTGTGTATATGTACCATAGCTTTCTTATCCATTCATCTGCTGGTGGGCAACTAGGTCACTTCCATGTCCTGGCTATTATAAACAGTGCTGCGATGAACATTTGTGTACATGTGTCTCTTTCAATTCTGGTTTCCTTGGTGTGTATGCCCAGCAATGTGATTGCTAGGTCATGTGGCAGTTCTATTTCCAGTTTTTTAAGGAATCTCCACACTGTTCTCCATAGTGGCTGTACTAGTTTGCATTCCCACCAACAATGTAAGAGTGTTCCCTTTTCTCCACACCCTCTCCAGCATTTATTGTTTGTAGACTTTTGGACAGCAGCCATTCTGACTGGCATGAGATGGTACCTAATTGTGCTTTTGATTTGCATTTCTCTGATAATGAGTGATGTTGAGCATCTTTTCATGTGTTCATTTGGAGAAATGTCTGTTTAGTTCTTTGGCCCATTTTTTGATTGGGTCATTTATTTTTCTGGAATTGGGCTCCAGGCATTGCTTGTGTATTTTTGAGATTAATTCTTTGTCAGTTGCTTCATTTGCTATTATTTTCTCCCATTCTGAGGCTGTCTTTTCACCTTGTTTATAGTTTTCTTCATTGTGCAAAAGTTTTTAAGTTTAATTAGGTCCCATTTGTTTATTTTTGCTTTTATTTCCATTACTCTGGGAGGTGGGTCATAGAGGATCCTGCTGTGATTTATGTTGGAGAGTGTTTTGCCTATGTTTTCCTCTAGAAGTTTTATAGTTTCTGGTCTTACATTTAGATCTTTAATCCATTTTGAGTTTATTTTTGTGTATGGTGTTAGAAAGTGTTCTAGTTTCAGTCTTTTACAAGTGGTTGACCAGTTTTCCCAGCACCACTTGTTGAAGAGATTGTCTTCTCTCCACTGTATATTCTTGCCTCCTTGGTTAAAGATAAGGTGTCCACACGAGTATCAGTCATAGAAGAGGGACAGTGATGGAGCCTGACCTTTCCCTACGTACGCACAGCCACGCTGGGCCCTCTGGTCATTTTGATTCCAAGTGCAGTTAAGGAGTTGTTTCACTGAGAGGAGCACCTGGGCCTCACGCCTCTGTGGCAGCAGGGAAGTTCCCACTCCCTTGACTGGAGTGTGGCTTCTGCTAAGTGTCTGTCACTGATCCAGATGCAGAAGAGGCCTTGGTGAAGTTCTGTCCTGCTGGTCAGAGCGGCTCTGGTGTGAGCAAGGGCTTTCCTTGCCCCCGCTCCCCTGTGGCCCGCAGGACAGGTGTCGTAGAGATGTCTGGTGGGAGGCATTCCTCAGCTCAAGTCCAGGTGACTCAAGAGGCCGTGCTCCTGATAGACACTAGACTTGGCTTTTTTTTTTTTAAATAATGGTGTGCATGTGCCAGAGGCGACAAATTTGTATGTCAGGTTATACAGAACGTATTCCTCAAATGCATGACTGTTCCAGTGGCTACTGAGTTATCTGTCAGTTGTTTGCAGTTAGCATATTTATTTGTATTTCCTCAACAGATGTTAAGGTACAGCTGTGTGTTTTTCAATGGTATCTAAAAACTATAGGTCTCAATTCCAAAAAAAAAAAAAGATAAGGTGTCCATAGGTGAGTGGATTTATCTCTGGGCTTTCTATTTCATTCCATTGATCTATGTTTCTGTCTTTGCACAAGTACCATACTGTCTTGATGACTGTAGCTTTGTAGTAGAGCCTGAAGTCAGGCAGGTTGATTCCTCCATTTCTGATCTTCTTTCTCAAATTTGAGGTTTTTTGTATTTCCATACAAATTGTGAAATTATTTGTTCTAGTTCTGTGAAGAATACCGTTGGTAGCTTGATAGGGATTGCATTGACTCTATAGATTGTTTTGGGTAGTATACTCATTTTCACTATACTGATTCTTCCAATCCATGAACATGGTATATTTCTCCATTTATTTGTGTCCTCTTGATTTCTTTCATCAGTGTTTTATAGTTTTCTATATATAGGTCTTTCGTTTCTTTAGGTAGATTTATTCCTAAGTATTTTATTCTTTTCATTGCAATGGGGAATGGAATTGTTTCCTTAATTTCTCTTTCTGTTTTCTCAGTGTATAGAAATGCAAGGGATTTCTGTGTATTAATTTTATATCCTGAAACTTTACTATATTCATTGATTAGCTCTAGTAATTTTCTGGTGGAGTCTTTAGGGTTTCCTATGTAGAGGATCATGTCATCTGCAAACAGTGAGAGTTCTACTTCTTCTTTTCCAATCTGGATTCCTTTTACTTCTTTTTCTTCTTTGACTGCTGTGGCTAAAACTTCCAAAACTATGTTGAATAGTAGTGGTGAGAGTGGGCACCCTTGTCTTGTTCCTGACTTTAGGGGAAATTTTTCACCATTGAGGATAATGTTTGCTGTGGGTTTGTCATATATAGCTTTTATTATGTTGAGGTATGATCCTTCTATTTCTGCTTTCTGGAGGGCTTTTTTATCATAAATGGATGTTGAATTTTGTCAAAGGCTTTCTCTGCATCTATTGAGATAATCATATTGTTTTCATCTTTCAATTTGTTAATGTGGTGTATTACACTGATTTATTTGTGGATATTGAAGAATCCTTGCATCCCTGGGATAAAGCCCACTTGGTCATGATGTATGATCTTTTTAATATGTTGTTGCATTCTGTTTGCTAGAATTTTGTTAAGGATTTTTGCATCTATGTTCATCAGTGATATTGGCCTGTAGTTTTCTTTTTTTGTGGCATCTTTGTCTGGTTTTGGTATTAGTGTGATGGCGGCCTCATAGAGTGAGTTTGGAAGTTTACCTTCCTGTGCAATTTTCTGGAAGAGTTTGAGTAGAATAGGTGTTAGCTCTTCTCTAAATTTTTGGTAGAATTCACCTGTGAAGCTGTCTGGTCCTGGGCTTTTGTTTGCTGGAAGATTTCTGACTACAGTTTCAATTTCTGTGCCTGTGATGGGTCTGTTAAGATTTCTATTTCTTCCTGGTTCAGTTTTGGAAATTTGTACTTTGCTAAGAATTTGTTCACTTCTTCCAAATTGTCCATTTTATTGGCATATAGTCGCTGATAGTAGTCTCTTACGATCTTTTGTATATCTGTGTTGTCTGTCTGTGTTGTCATTTCTGTGATATCTCCATTTTCATTTCTAATTTTGTTGATTTGGTTCTCTCTCTTTGTTTCTTGATGAGTCTGGCTAATGGTTTGTCAATTTTATTTATCTTCTCCAAGAACCAGCTTTTAGCTTTGTTGATTTTTGCTATGGTCTCTTTTGTTTCTTTTGCATTTATTTCGGCCCTAATTTTTAAGATTTCTTTCCTTCCACTCACCCTGGGGTTCTTCATTTCTTCCTTCTCTAGTTGCTCTAGGTGTAGAGTTAGGTTATTTATTTGACTTTTTTCTTGTTTCTTGAGGTAAGCCTGTATTGCTATGAACCTTCCCCTTAGCACTGCTTTTACAGTGTCCCATAGGTTTTGGGTTGTTTTGTTTTCATTTTCATTCATTTCTATGTATATTTTGATTTCTTTTTTGATATCTTCTGTGATTTGTTGGTTATTCAGAAGCGTGTTGTTTAGCCTCCATATGTTGGAATTTTTAATAGTTTTTCTCCTGTAATTGACATCTAATCTTACTGCATTATGGTCAGAAAAGATGCTTGGAATGATTTCAGTTTTTTTTTAATTTACCCAGGCTAGATTTGTGGCCCAGGATGTGATCTATCCTGGAGAAGGTTCCGTGTGCACTTGAGAAAAAGGTGAAATTCATTGTTTTGGGTGAAATGTCCTATAGATATCAATTAGGTCTAACTGGTCCATTGTATCATTTAAAGTTTGTGTTTCCTTGTTAATTTTCTGTTTAGTTGATCTATCCATAGTTGTGAGTGGGGTATTAAAGTCTCCCACTATTATTGTGTTTTTGTTAATTCCCCCTTTCATACTTGTTAGCATTAGCCTTACATATTGTGGTGCTCCTATGTTGGGTGCATATATATTTATAATTGTTATATGTTCTTCTTGGATTGATCCTTTGATCATCATACGTAGTGTTCTTCTTTGTCTCTTTTCACAGCCTTTATTTTAAAGTATATTTTATCTGATATGAGTATTGCTACTCCTGCTTTCTTTTGGTCTCCATTTGCATATAATATCTTTTTTTCAGCCCTTCGCTTTCAGTCTGTATGTGTCCCTTGTTTTGAGGTGGGTCTCTTGTAGACAGCATATATAGAGGTCTTGTTTTTGTATCCATTCAGCCAGTCTTTGTCTTTTGGTTGGGGCATTCAACCCATTTACATTTAAGGTAATTATTGATAAGTATGATCCCATTGCCATTTACTTTGTTGTTTTGCGTTCGAGTTTATATACCCTCTCTGTGTTTCCTGTCTAGAGAAGATCCTTTAGCATTTGTTGAAGAGCTGGTTTGGTGGTGCTGAATTCTCTCAGCTTTTGTTTGTCTGTAAAGCTTTTGATTTCTCCTTCATATTTAAATGAGATCCTTGCTGGGTACAGTAATCTGGGTTGTAGCTTTTTCTCTTTCATCACTTTAAGTGTGTCCTTCCATTCCCTTCTGGCCTGAAGAGTTTCTATTGAAAGATCAGCTGTTATCCTTATGGGAATCCCCTTGTGTGTTATTTGTTGTTTTTCCCCTGCTGTTTTTAATGTTGTTCTTTGTGTTCGACCTTTGTTAATTTGATTAATATGTGTCTTGGGGTGTTTCGCCTTGGGTTTATCCTGTTTGGAACTCTCTGGGTTTCCTGGACTTGGGTGACTATTTCCTTCCCCATTTTAGGGAGGTTTTCAACTATTATCTCCTCAAGTATTTTCTCATGGCCTTTCTTTCTGTCTT
This sequence comes from Cervus elaphus, assembly GCF_910594005.1. Taxonomy (NCBI): domain Eukaryota; kingdom Metazoa; phylum Chordata; class Mammalia; order Artiodactyla; family Cervidae; genus Cervus; species Cervus elaphus. The sequence goes on along the minus strand of NC_057834.1, from coordinate 30,288,754 downwards.
CTTCTTCTGGGACTCATATGATTTGAATGTTGGGGTGTTTAACATTGTCCCAGAGGTCTCTGAGGTTGTCCTCATTTCTTTTAATTCTTTTTTCCTCCCTGTTTCATTTATCCTATCTTCTCCCTCACTTATCCTATCTTCTGCCTCCATTATTCTACTGTTGGTTCCCTCCAGAGTGTTTTTTATCTCATTTATTGCACTATTCATTATTGATTGACACTTTTTTATTTCCTCTAGGTCCTTGTTAAACATTTCTTGCATCTTCTCAGTCCTTGTCTCAAGGCTATTTATCTGTAACTCCATTTTGTTTTCAAGATTTTGAATCATTTTTACTATCATTACTCTAAATCCTTTTTCAGGTAGACTCCCTGTCTCCTCCTCTTTGGTTTGGTTTGGTGGGGATTTATCATGTTCCTTTATCTGCAGAGTATTTCTCTGCCTTTTCCTCTTGTTTAGATTGCTGTGTTTGGGGTGGCCTTTCTGTATTCTGGCAGTTTGTGGTTCCTCTTTATTGTGGAGGTTCCTCCCTGTGGGTGGGGTTGGACAAGTGGCTTGTCAAGTTTTCCTGGTTGGGGAAGCTTGCATCAGCGTTCTGGTGGGTGAAACTGGATTTCTTCTCTCTGGAGTGTAATGAAGTGTCCAGTAGCGAGTTTTGAGATGTCTATGGGTTTGATGTGACTTTGGGCAGCCTGTATATTGAAGCTCAGGGCTATGTTCCTGCATTGCTGGAGAATTTGCATGGTATGTCTTGCTCTGGAACTTATTGGCTCTTGGGTGGTGCTTGATTTCAGCATAGGTATGGAGAAGGCAATGGCACCCCATTCCATTACTCTTGCTTGGAAAATCCCATGGACGGAGGAGCGTGGTAGGCTGCAGTCCATGGGGTCGCTAAGAGTCGGACACAACTGAGTGACTTCAATTTCACTTTTCACTTTCATGCATTGGAGAAGGAAATGGCAGCCCACTCCAGTGTTCTTGCCTAGAGAATCCCAGGGACGGTGGAGCCTGGTGGGCTGCCGTCTATGGGGTCGCACAGAGTTGGATATGAATGAAGCGACTTAGCAGCAGCAGCAGCAGCATGGAGGCTTTTGGATGAGCTCGTATTGATTAATGTTCCCTGGAGTCAGGAGTTCTCTGATGTTCTCAGGTTTTGGACTTAAGCCTCCTGCCTCTGGTTTTCAGTCTTATTTTTATGGTAGCCTCAAGACTTCTCCATCCATATAGTACCAATGATAAAACATCTAGGTTAATGGTGAAAAGATTCTCCACAGTGAGGGACACCCAGAGAAGTTCACGAAGTTATGTGGAGAAGAGAAGAGGGAGGAAGGAGATAGAGGTGACCAGGAGGAGAAAACGGGGAATCAAAAGGAGAGAGACAGATCTAGCCAGTAATCAGTTCCCTACATGTTCTCCATGCCTGGAACACACAAAGAGATTCAGAGGGTTGGGTAGAGAAGAGAAGGGGGAGGGAGGAGATAGAGGTTAGCTGGGGGACAAAAAGGAGAGTCAAAAGGGGGAGAGCACAATCAAGCCAGTAATCACACTCCTAAGTAAAAACGGGTACTGAAGATTTGATTCTTAAAGGTACAAATTTGATAACAAATACCAAAAAGCAAAAATTAAAAATCTAGAATAGAGGTTAGACTCTCAAAAATACATTATTTAAAAAAAAACACACAAAAATTTTAAAAAATATATATGAAGTTTGTTTTAAATATCAAAACAAATAAGTTTATTTTAAATAGGTGCCTTTTTTTTTGCAAGGTAATTGTAGGTTATAAGAATGAAAATTAAAGGAGTAATAGAGAACTTAAAAAAAAATTTTTTTTAAGTTTAAAAAATAATAGTAAAAATATATCTAGGAATTTCTCTGGAGCTGTTGCGGGCAGTGTGGGGTCAGTTCAGTTTCAGATAGTTCCTTGTTTCAGCTAATACTTCTCAAATCTATAGGCCCCTTCCATTGTGCTAACTACAGGGTTTTAATCTGTTGCAACTGTCACTTCCAAGGTGGTTCCGTCTTCTCTGTTTATTTTGGCTTCCTCTGTTTGCAGGTCTCTTCAGCGTCTAACTTCCGCCCTGACACAAGGGGGATTAGGTGGTCACTTATCTAGGCTCACTGTTCAGTCGCGCTGCAGGGAGGGAGGCTCACTGTAAGCAAACACCACTGTCATGTGTGGGGAGCGCTCGCAGTGTCTGGGCCGCACTGGGTTTGCCCCTGCTCGCGGCGTGTGTGCTTTCCCAGTCTACACTGCTCAGGCTCCATGTTGCTCTGCCGGGAACTGTCTACAGCAGGCCCTGGGTTGCGTGCACTTGCCAGGTGTAAGCCGCTCAGGTTCAGGTTCTTGGGTACCCCACAGGGGCACAGACTCACTTGGGCCTGTGTTTTGTGCCCTTCCCAGGTCTGAACAGCTCAGGCGACCAGGTGCTTGGCCAGCGCAGTCTCCCCAGGTGCGGTGCGTCTTATCTCCTCCCCCGTCCCAGTCGCTGTCCACGTGCCAGGCATGCTGTGTGTCTCTTCTGGGGAGCTGATCTCTGGCTGCGACCTTCCTGGTGGATGTCAACCATTCAGAATCCCAGGAAGTCTTGGTTAGCAACTGGGAGCCTGCACGCAGTTTGGTAGGGGATGCCGTCTCTGGGGCCGAGATTGTCCCTTTCCTTCTGGCTCTGGCTGCCGCCCGCCTGCCTCCCTGCCTCCAGCAGGGGATGGGCCGGTCGGCAGCCACTAGCTCTCCTCTGGTATTCACTCAGTCCTTTGTTCTGTGAGCGGGCCAGGCAGTTAGGTTTAAGAAAAGCCTTAGGTTAGAGCTTTTCGTAGGATAGTTCTTTCTCTCTCTCTCTCTTTTTTCTCTCTCTGGCTATCCCACAGTTCTGATTGCTATCTCAGATTGCCCTCGGGGCAATCAGGCCTGGTCCTTACCCTAAGCAATGCAGCCCACACCTCCCTGCTCAGTCCCTGCTTGCTGGTGGTGGATGCAAACCTCTGGGCTACTTCTCCTCTGGTTAGGCACGTAATCTGTGGGTTTTATTTATTTATTTTTCCTCCCAGTTATGTTGCCCTCTGGGATTCCAAAATTCCCCACAGACCCGCCAGTGAGAGGGTCTCCTGGTGTTTGGAAACTTCTCCTCCCATTCCTGGGATGAGTCTCTGTCCCTAACTCTTTTGTCTCTCTTTTTATCTTTTATATTTTGTCCTACCTCCTTTTGAAGACAGTGGGCTGCCTTTCTGGGTGCCTGATGTCCTCTGCCAGCGTTCAGAAGTTGTTTCGTGGAATTCGCTCAGCATTCAAATGTTCTTTCGATGAATTTGTGGGGGAGAAAGTGGTCTCCCCATCCTATTCCTCCGCCATCTTAGGACCACCACCCTAAGTATTTTAAAGAAAGAAAAATAAAAAGCATATGTTCTTGGCTTACTTCACTCTTGTAGTCACAAAAAGTCTAAGTCAGAGTTTACAGTCAGGTTCCATGGAAACCTCACATGTGAGTTCAGCAAGAAATTGTGAATGAAAACTTACTGTTTTTATATGTTGTGTGCTGCTCAGTGCTATCGCTTACAGTGAGGGATGGTGACCCAACAGCCCTGCTAGCAATTTCATTCAGAGGGCTTTTAGCCCCACTGTGTGACACACAGGTAGGACCATGCTCGTTAAGTTAGCTCATTCTCAGTTTGCAATGTGATAATTGCTGAGGACTGTACTGCATGGATGGGGTGATTATACGCTGATGACGTCAGCCTCTCTTTTCCATTTGCCTCCCCAAACCTCCTCTTGTAAGCCAGCAAGCCACCAGCTGCCTTAAAAGTGGTGAGGAAACTTACCTAGTATAATGGAAAATCACAGGGAAATTTTTATTCTAAAGAAGGAAATTTGGTGTGCCACAACTCAGCTCTTCATGTAGCTTTGCTATTATTGTAAACATTGCAGAACATGGATTATTTGTTGTATGTAAATTTTAAATTGTATTGTAAAGTATTCACATTCCTTGCAATCTTTTCACTTGGTTGTGTTTTTATACCTTTCCATTTTATATTAATAATTATGTTTTACATGACCAATGATCACCTGTGATGATTTTCAAAGATGAGTCATAAGATGAAAGAGAAACAGTTTAGACCTAGGCTTGTGGAAAGTTCTCTTGAGGTTAATGATGAAAATGACAGTCATCTGAATAACTTCACTGCACTGATAAAATAAAAGACATAAAAGAAGTTCATTTTTACAGTAAAGGGCGATTATCAATGGCTTTCACATGGACTGGTATTTGAAGTTCTCCTAGTCCATTTTGGTGGGCTCATGTTGACAGAAGTCCACTTCTGATCCCCAGAACCTGTGAATGTTACTTTATTTGGAAAAATGGTCTTTGCAGATGTGGCGGATGGTTTTAAGATAAGGATATTATCTCATATTGTATGGTGATGCAGTTACATGTTCTTATAAGAGGGAGATGAGAAGGGTAGCTGACATAGAGAAGAAGGTGATGTGAAGCCAGAGCAGAGTTAACATTCACAGTTTCCAGGGATATCTTTAGGGGCCATTATTTAGTCTACTGCATGTAATATGAGACACTGAGAATGTTCCACTCTCAAAAGTACAACAAATCAACAGCAATGACAAGTCACACGATACTGAAGAGGCTTTGTATAAGAAACTGAAGAAGCAGAATTTCTTTACCCAGGTTGATGAGTTAACAGACCTCAGAAATAAGTATTCTGTAGTATTTGCAAGATTTTTTAATGATGATAATATTTAAGAAAACCTTTTCTGTGGCAAAGTGTAGAGCAAAGCAAGAAAAACCCAGGAAATGTTGAGTGTCTTAGTTTCTAGAAAAGATGGTTATCCTGGAGGCGAGTACAACTAATGGTGTGCCATTAATGGCTGGTTCCATGAGAGGTTTCACCTTTAGTTATTAAAAAAAAAATCCTGATATTATCACATCAGACTGACTTCTTCAAAGAGAGGTGCTATTGAAAAACCCTGGGAAATGATTTAAAAAACTTATGGTGATGCTACAAAAAAATGCTTAACTTTATTAAACAGAGACCTATTCATTCAAAAATGTTTAAAAGTCTATGAAAAAAAAGCTGGATAAAGAACACACGTGTCCTGCTACCCACATATATCTGGTGGCTGGCAAAGTAAGACTTCTTAACAGGGGGTTTGAACTGAAAGGTGACTGCTTTCAAGAAAATAGGAGGCCAGATTTTGCTGGGTACTTTGAAGATGAAGAATAAGTACAGAAACCAGTGTTCTTAGCAGGCATTTTTGATCCCATGAACAAGCTGAATAAGTCTCTGTAAGGCCCTGAAGAAAATATCTGAACTTAAGTGACAAGATTTGTATTTGTAAATATAAATTAGTAAATACAAGATCTTCTATTTAAGAGGAAACTGAGTCTTTGAAAAAATCACATTGTAAAGCAAAATTTCACTTTTCACTGCTGCTTGGGATTAGAAGAAACCAGCAAGTTTCGAGTCTTACTGAAAATGGCCTGGAAATAACAGAGAACAAAACTGAACAGTTTTTTTTTTTTCCCTCTACTTCCAATCCAAATGGATGACTGGGTGAGGAAACTTTTTTTTTCCTGAATGTTCTGTGCTTGGCTTTGATAGAAGAGAAAGAAATTCATGATCTACGATTTGATCACACACCAAAGATGAGATGTACTGTCTTGCCCCTGGACAAGTTTTGGATTTTGCCATTCATAGAAAAACAATAATGGAATTCCCTGGTGGTCCAGTGGCTGAGACTTCAAGCTCCTGATGCAGGGGGCCTGGCTTTGATCCCTGGTCAGGGAACTAGATGTCACATGCCACAACTAAGTGTTCACATGCTGCAACTAAAGATTTCACATGCCGCAACTGAGACCTGGCACAGCCAGATTAAAAAAAAGAAAGAAAAACAATAAAATTTTGCTGCAGTATTCAACTACTTACATGGGTACGAATGTTTTTTCTGGTATACCAAGCATCACGAGGACAGACAAAAATGATCTTACTTCATTTAATTCTTTACATAAATTTTTATTGAAGCATTGTTGCTTTACAGTGTTGTGTTAGTTTCTGCTGCATAGCAAACTGAATCATTTTTTTGTATACATACATCCTCTCATTTTTAGATTTCCTTTCCATCTAGGTCACCACAGATCAAAAAATGATCTTATTTCATTTTAAAATGAAATTTAAATGAAATCCATTTAAATGGATTTTAATGAAATGAAAATGAAATTCACTCCAAGTTCAACTGAAAATTAAATATTTGTGTAGCAAAAAAAAATCTGGCACAGATTACACATTACAGAAATAAATTTTATGCTTGAAACTAACACAACATTTTAAATCAACTATACTTCAACTTAAAAAATTTTTTTAAAGAAAGTTTTTCTGCACTTGTAGTTTCAAAAATAATGCTTTAATACAAAAAGTCATATATATATTAATTTTGTTACTGCTGCATTTATATTTGAGCCAGATCACAGCAAACAGCAAGAAAATATTTTTTAGTTCTTGTATAAATTTGTATCTTAACTAGATTTCTATTCAGCTTGTTTGGCTTATGACTTAAATAGATTAACTATTCAATAAGTATTAATAAAATGTCATGTAGGTAGCATTAATTAAAATAAATATATAGCTGTTATTTAATCTAAATTACCTAAGCCTACTTTAGGAAAAATTAAGTCTTATTCAGTTTAAGTCAGTTATCCAACAAAAATTCATTGTTTCCTTATGAATTTTAAAAAATTGTGAAAAGAAAGATTGATTTAAAAAAAGATAAGCTAAACTTAATTCCAAAATTTTTCAAGAAAGTCTAGCTAAAAAGTAATTTTTAGTTTTAAATAGGAGAAACCTGGGAAATAGTACACATAGTATATCTCATTAGCATCTCACAGAGCAGGAATTTATTAGAAGACTTTTAGGCCTCGTTGGATAAGGTAAAAAAGTCAAGGTAATAGAGGGAAAACTTTGGAAAATTAGAAAAGTTTTCTCCATCTACACTAATAATTTGTGGTAGAGTTGTGATCCTTTGTAGGGAGGGAGAACCACACAAAAAAATACAGTAGTAGGTGGGTCAAAATAAGTAAATCTGCAGAAAATCATCATTTTCTTCTAAATAGAGCATTGACCATTATTACCTACACCTTCCTGATAATATAAACAAGAGATTTAATAATTTCTAAGTAAGGCTTCCTTGGGACCTGAAAATTATTTCCGGGTTTTTTTCCAGGGTAAGTAGATTGAGAAAGGCTGGCCTCAGCAGTCAATTGGCCTCCTCTTCCTCTCTCATTTATTAATCAGGATCCAGTTAGGGGTCAGACACCACACTAGTAATTTGAGCAGGCAAAATTTAACATAAGCATTTCTGTGGTAAAAGGCAGTTAACTGAAAGGGCTAAGAGAAGACACTAAGGAGCACAAGAAGAGGAAATAGAAGAAGCAACTTCCACCTCCAGGGCTGAGAGAAAGAACATCCAAAGAGGAAGCAAAGACTTTAGCAGAGCGTACCCACCACACAAGGCTGAAGTTCAGATCCTGGGGGAGAGAGTGTGGCCATGGGACAGGCTGGGGACTGGGACCCTTTGCCGCTGTGCTGCAGTGTTCTCCTCCAGCCACAAAACACAAAGAAACCATATGGGACTAAAAATAACTGTGCACGCACAGTTGGGACAAATTCTGAGTAAAAGATACAAAGAGACTGGAAAACCCACTTATGAAGAGTCCAGAGCAAAAGTATGGGGTTGGGAGTAAAAGCAGGGTCGACATCTGGACAAACCCTTACCCTCACCCCATATAAAGAACAAGCTCGCCCCCTCCAACCCCTGGGGAGTGAGCAAGCAAGGGAAAATGTTGTCTGTTTCACTCTCCTTCTGTTGCAGCAGGAACCCCAATAAAGCCTTGCCTGGATTTCTTGTCTGGCCTCTAGTCAATTTCTATTGACATGGAACAATAGACTGGTTCCAAATCGGGAAAGGAGTACATCAAGGCTGTATATTGTCACCCTGCTTATTTAACTTATATGAAGAGTACATCAGTCAAAATGCTGGGCAGGATGAAGCACAAGCTGGAATCAAGATTGCTGGGAGAAATATCAATAACCTCAAATATGCAGATGACACCACCCTTATGGCAGAAAATGAAGAACTAAAGAGCCTCTTGTTGAATGTGAAAGAGGAAAGTGAAAAAAACTGGCTTGAAACTCAACATTCAGAAAATGAAGATCATGGCATCTGGTCCCATTACTTCATGGCAAATAGATGGGGAAACAATGGAAACAGTGATAGACTATTTTCTTGGGCTCCAAAATCACTGCAGATGGTAACTGCAGCCATGAAATTAAAGGACGCTTGCTCCTTGGAAGAAAAGCTATGATCAACCTAGACAGCATATTAAAAAGCAGAGACATTATTTTGCCAACAAAGGTCCATCTAGTCAAAGCTATTGTTTTTCCAGTAGTCCTGTATGGATGTGAGAGTTGGACCATAAAGAAAGCTGAGCGCCGAAGAATTGATGCTTCTGAACTGTGGTGTTGGAGAAGACTCTTGAGAGTCCCTTGGACTGCAAGGAGATCAAACCAGTCAATCCTAAAGGAAATCAGTCCTGAATATTCACTGGGAGGACTAATACTGAAGTTGAAGCTCCAATACTTTGGCCACCTGGTGCAAAGAACTGACTCATTGAAGAAGACCCTGATGCTAGGATAGATGGGAGGTAGGAGGAGAAGGGGACGACAGAGCATAAGGTGGTTGGATGGCATAACCGACTTGATGGACATGAGTTTGAGCAAGCTCCGGTAGTTGGTGATGGACGGGGAAGCCTGACGTGCTGATGTCCATGGTCTCAAAGAGTCAGACATGACTGAGTGACTGAACTGAACTGAACTGAACTGGGGAAGGCCAAGAACGTGGTCAGTATCCACTGCAGCTTAGTCTACAGGGAAAAAGAGAAATTCGCTGGACAAACTCACTGTAAGGTGCTTCTGTCAGGCCTCTCTCATGTCACTTGCAGCCACACTGGAGGTGGAAAACAAAGGACTCCAGAAGTAGAGAGAGAAGCCCCCTCCTCTGGTAGAGTCCCTCCAAGTGCCCTCAATATTATTAACAGAGACAGCTGGCAATGCAGAAATGTTCATAGTGTCCCAAAGCAGGCCAAAGAAAGATGGATTTGTATCAAAGGCAATAAATTGATAACTGGCACATTGCATCTTCCTGCTAACCAAGACATCTCCCAAGTGTTCTACTTAGGACATTCTATTTCTGTTAACAGAGAATGGGGAATATTTCCAAGCATATATCATCACATAATTATATCTTTATAAACTTTCTAACTGAACATATTGAGTGTAATTGTTCCTCAACAGAATACATTTCCCATCCTCTTAATGTATTTCTATTCTGATCAGTGAAAACCATATTAAGTAGATTGTACTTTTCATCAACAGTTTAAGTTGATGGCTTTATGGGAATGTCATTTTCAAGCTTTTAAAGCCATATGATGTTTCAAATGATACAGCTACAATAGCTTAAATTTTCACTGTCATCTTTCAAGTAATAAGATGATATTTTCAATACCTGATGGCTTGAGATTTTTTTGTGTGTGAAATAAAAAATCTAGGGAGCACTGAGTTCCAAAAGAATCATTCTAGTCTACATTGAACATTAGTGCTCTATAACGCACTATTGTTCAATAGTTTCACCAAGGGGTTTCTTGTGAAGCCTGAACTGACTAGCTTGTAACTCACATGACTCTCCCATTTTATATTTTCTTCTTATTATGGCTGATTCACTAGTATATTTCTCTCATACCCTTTTTGATATTCATGATCTTTTGCCTAATTTATGTACAGGTGTATTATTTCATTAGTCTCCAATACTACATGTGCAAAGTTAATACACACACAGAAAATATCTTCCCTTAGGTTTTCTCTTTATACAGAAGACTAATACAGAAAATCTTAGGTGCAAAAACCCTATGTCTAAAAGTTTAAGTTGTTTTGATATAAAGGTAAAAACTTATAGAAAGTTGCCTAACTGAATAGTGTTTGTTTCAGAATAATCGGTTTTACCAATTTTTAAAAGGGTCTTCCTGACCAGGGATGGAACATGCGTCTCCTGCATTGGCAGGCAGATTCTTTACCACTGAGCCACCAGGCAAGCCCCTGCCATTGAATTTTGTCTAGTCTTGGTAGTAACAACAACCAGAAGACTAAAAATAATTCTTGCTTTTGGTAAAAGGTGTGGAAAGTGGCTATGGCAACCAAGTAGTATTCCTGCCTGGAGAATCTCACAGACAGAGAGACCTGGCAGGCTACTGTCCATAGGGTTGCCAAGAGTTGGACATAATTGAAGTGACTTGGCATGCACGCATGCAGCAACTAATGAAGATTTCATGTCTTGAAATATTTTTTGGAGAACATAGTTTTCTGACAGGGCCAATGTATCAAGTTAAAATCATTGTGTGTGTGTGTGTGTGTGTGTGTGTGTGTGTGTGTGTGCACTCAGTCATGTCCAACTCTTTGCAATCCCATGGACTGTAGCTTGTAGGCTCCTCTGTCCATAGAATTTTCCAGGCAAGAATACTGGAGTGGGTTGCCATTTCCTTCTCCACGGGATCTTCCTGACCCAGGGATTGAACCTGCATCTTCTGCATTGATAGGCCGATTATTTACCACTAGCATTAAAAAGAAGATAGTTTTAAGGGTAATGTCTTGGGTTCATGATCACTTGGGGAGGGGAGGGGTTTGGAGGCATCAAGTCTACTCATTCAATAAAACACACTGGCTAAATTTCAGAGAAAACAGTCCAAGATGGGGCTCAAAGATAAAAGAGAAGAATTTTTCCACTGCGTCAGTTCAGTTTCTTGCCTTCTACTTCATCTGCTGTTCCAGCTGGCATCCTTACTCATTAGATCTTGCTGAGGGGTTCCTGATCAATGCTTACCACTATCTTAGAAAATAGAGCAGATGAGGTCATAGCACCATCTGTAGGTCCCCAACCAGCGAGACAGTTTGAGTTCTTCAATCTGATTCTCCGAGGCAGTCTGAGGGGTCACATGGTAAATAAGTCAAAATCCAGAGAAGAATAGCTAACATCTATTGAGTGCTTATTCTTTGGCAACCACTTTAAACACAGTATTTCTTTTAGTCTTCATAGTAACCAAATGATGTTTTACAGTTGAAGAATTGAAAGTTTAGTCAGGAGAAGTCACTTGACTGAGATCACACACATGATGGCAAAGTAGTGAATCCAGGGTTAGGAGCAAGACAATTCAACTCCAAAGCTTATGCTTTCAACCATCACCCTGGATGTCTTAATACATCATCTACAAAGAAATGGTATTACCCAACTGGGAATTCTGCTGAGGTTTGCTACATACTTGCTGGACAGAGACTTTAGATGATGAATACTAAACATATTAGACACACTATCTTCTTGAGAAATTTCATTTGCGAATTTATGGATTTTTATTTTTAAGAATTTGCTAAATCTACCCTTCCTCCAACCCCACATCCTCCAACTAGAAAAGTTTAGTGTTTTTTCCTTTCTGACTTTCTAAGGTAGGCTCTGTTAATGCACTATGTAATGGACTGAACGTCATGGCGGCTACCATGTGGAGAGAGGTTGAACACTTTAGTAAGAGAGGAGCAAGATCCACTTTGGGGAAAAAGAAAATGTTCTCCTTGTTCTTCACCCTTCCTTACCACATTGAAGAATTGTTGCTGTTCCTTGTTAGGATTGAGATACGTGTGCCGTGAAGTGAAAGTTGCTTAGTCGTGTCCCAACCCAGGGGTCCCAAAGATCGAACCCAGGTCTCCTGCATTGCAGGTGGATTCTTTACCAGCTGAGCCACCAGGCAAGCCCAAGAATATGAGTTAGTAGCCTATCCCTTCTCCAACGGTCTTCCCGGCACAGGAATCCAACCAGGGTCTCCTACATTGCAGGCGGATTCTTTATCAACTGAGCTATCAGGTAAGAGATGGGTGTAGATATCAATAGAATAGAATCTATCTTTTTCCACTAGAGACCAATTAGGTTTCTTTGCCAATATCTCATCAATGTGTTTCATGTTATAATACAGTTCAAGATTAACCAAGGGGGAAATAAAAAGAAAGAAACTTCAAACTGCTTTCACTCTGCATCCATTTCTTTCCAAAAGAATAAATATGATATAAAATTGTATTAAAAGATATAACATTAAAAAATATAGTACCCATATACGGACATGGTAATTTAGCAAGGATCAGCAGCTTAATATCAGATATGAACTCATGAAACAAAAAGTTTAATGAAATTTGCTCAAACCGTAAGAACCAGGATAATAATTCATAAGTAAAGTCTTGAGATTTTAGAGGAAAAACTATTAGCACTTGAAGCAATAATAATGCAGCTCAGTGCAAATTAGTAATTAAGGCAATTTGTGATACTAAGTAAAACAGTGACAAGTGACGATTTATATCTCTCTGTTATGATTTTTATTACTTCGGGATCAAGAATATAAACACAGTACTTTTGAATCTAGAGACAATTCTTAATTATATATAACTGTTCATGAAATTTCTGGAACATCAAGGCCTTTGATTTTCCTTGGTTTAGCTGATTCTCTTTTCACTGTTCAACACTCCCACAAGACGTTGGCATCACATAAATGTCATTGTCTGCAAAGATGGCTGTTGTAAGAGTTGGAGCTGGGAGAAAAAGGGAGGAAAGGAAGATAGGGACATGAATGGCCCGAGAGTGTTGAGAGGAGACTGTAGGAGGACAAGCGTGGAAGCAGGAAGACCAGTTAGGAGGTTATTTCAATAATCTAGGCAAGAAGTGATGGAAGCTTAGACCAGGCTGGTAATTAGAAGTTGACTTTTAAAAAAAGTGGTTGAGTATATTTTGAAGGGCACTCCTTGATAGCTCAGTTGGTAAAGAATCCACCTGCAATGTGGGAGACCTGGGTTTGATCCCTGGGTTGGGAGGATCCCCTGGAGAAGGAAAAAGCTACCCACTCCAGGATTCTGGCCTGGAGAATTCCATGGGTATTTTGAAGATGGGAGAAAGATAAAAATCAAAGGATAACTCCAGGGTTTGGGAGCTGACTGGGAAGAAAGATCAGGGGTACAGTTTTAAATATATTAAGCTTGAGATATTAGTAAAGCGTTGACTTGGCATTCCCAGGTCAAAATTTTTTTTCGAGACAATTAGTTGCTGGGGCCGGTTAACAAGAGTGACATTGAGGCATACCCCCACCTCTTACTTGGTCTTTTCCTCAACAGTGTATATAATGCAGAACTGCCTCCTAAACATTATCGAAAATCCAGTCTCAAATCTAATTTCAAAATACACTCTACCCTCCACATTCACAGTTTCATATTCAGAATTTTCAGTCTTCTCTGGGTTTGGTTGAATCTAAGAATGGGGAATCTGCAATATGGAAGGTCCTCTGGGCTATAGAATTTTATATAAGGCAATTGTGCATCCGTGAATTTGGTATCTACCGGGGTCCTGGAACCTCTGCCCTGCTCTGATCACTGCAGGACAACTATGTACCATTCCATTTAAACCCACTTTTGAATCTAGAGAAGCTTAGTGCCACCCTCTTTCTCAATACATTTCACTGAAGTTATTTTCTCTTTCAATTTCCACCTCTTTTCCCTTCCCTCTTGGGATGATGATATCACACCACCGTAATGGGAATGCTTGGGGTCATCTGTGTTTTTCAGTTTACTAGATTGCTTTCCCACAAGCATTATCTCAACTTTCTCCAGTCTTAAATAATGAGCTTTTTCTTATGTTCTAAGCATAGTTCATCACTTGTATTTATTTTTCTTAAATCTGATGTGTTTCCTTCACCAGACTCTGAGTTCTGTGCCCAGAAATTGTAGTAGCTCTTTATAAATATTTATTGAAGTCAGGAAAAAATGAATGAATGGTTTCAAGCTACCTAGCTTTTCTGCCTTTCTGGATTTGGGCTCACAGTCCTCTCTCTAGAATATTCTATCTCTCTTGGTCTTAAGGCCAAGACTAGACTGATTTTCATTAATGCTTGAGTAATAAGTGTTTCTGTTATTTAGACCCACCTGTATTATTAAGCACCCACTTTTCATACAAAAGTGGGTTGGAGACTTACATGATCTATTTGTGACTTCTCCACTTTTGCTGCCTTCATCTCTAAAGGAAAATAATGATAATACCATGTTTTATAGCTTTGAAACTCTTTTCAAGCATAGTACTTTGTTTTATCCTGACAAGAATGAGAGTTGGAAAAGGCATACCTAACCATAGGCATAGCTGAGTTACTCTCTCTCTCCTTTTATATCCCTTCAATTTATTCTTTTGGGTTTTTGATCCCAAAGTAGCTTGAAGGAAAAACCATTTCTGTTTAGTTTTGCCATGCTTCCTTTGAGAAGATAACTGCAAAGGGTGATATAGGGTTGTAGATAGGAAGCAGTAATTTTGTACAGTTTTTGAAGAACTACTGTTTATCAAAGAGCCCTCATGATGTAACAGCTCACAATAAGTCCTCTATAAAGTTTAGTTTCCATATTTTCTCAAAACAATCTCTCCTTTTTGATCACAGATTAGTTTTTTCCCCCAAGTCACTCTACCCCTCCTCGGGCTCTATTGCTGCAGCTCCAGCATCAGAGAACCTGCCTAGCTCTCTTGTGCCATTTGGCCAAGGACAGTGCTCCTGCGATCAGACCCAGTGGGTGAATCAGCTGTCCCTCTCAGCCACCTGTTTTACAACCTGGGGGGCAGAAAAAAAAAAAAACAAAAAACAAAACTGTATCTCTGTTTTACTCTGAGTTTGGGAGACTATTTCTGCAGTTTTTGTGACATAGCTCTAGGGCCTCAGAGGCTGTCATTTCTCCATTGTAACAACAGAGGGAACCAATGCACCCTCTAAATTTAACTTTCTCCCAGATCACGTGAGTCACCAGTAGCCTCCAGGACATTAAGATTTCAAACTTTTGGAGGTGACGGAATTCCCTGTCATAGCTGGCTCACACCGACTTTCCAAAAAGTGTCTGCAGAATGAATCCTGCATCACATTATCCTTCTCCATCTGAAGGGCAGTAACCTTGACAGGAAAAGAAGTGTGATTCAGTCCTTTACATACCACAAGGGGACAGAATACCTGGAGGAAATATTTAGAGGTAGTGCCAAGAAACCCAGTTAGTCATCTGTAGGAACTTTGCAGTCCCCTGAGGAGGAGTCATGATGAGAAAGGTTCTAGTGGTCACTCTAAGTCCAAGTGTAGAATTATAGAAATAAGCAAATCTTACTGAGATCCCACCTACTGTGTGTCAAGTACTTCATGAGATAATCTACATTTGTTATTTTATTTAATTATAGCAAGGCAAATGGACTTCCCTGGTGGCTCAGATGGTAAAGCAAGGCAGATATTTCATCCTGTCTTCAAATTAGCCAAAAAATCTCTGCCTAAGAGAGTTTGGTTAGTTTACTCAGAGTTACATAGACAGTTAAATGGTAGATTGAAATTAAGTCTGACTCTGAAGCCAGGGTGTGGTCTCCAGACCCACAGGAAAAGCACCAGCCAAAGGCCCTGGCTCAGCCTCCTTCTAGAGCTGCTTCTGACATTAAAGAGGATGTGGATATTGAAAAGATGGTAAATGTCGTGACAGACCACCAAAATGGTTCACCTACCTTAGGTGTAGAACAAGGCAATGAGAACAAAGTCTCTTGAAATACCAGAAGAAATGGGTTCTATTACAGGACTACTCGGGTGGCCCAAAGTTTATGATAATCATTGTGCCTTAGCTCAAGCTGCTATAACAAATTACCAGAGACTGGGTGGCTTAAATAACAATTTATATTCTCATGATTCTGGGGGCTGGAAGTCTGAGATCAGGGTACCAGCATAGTCCGGTTCTTAATGAAACTCTCTTCTTGGCTTAGAATCTGCCAACTTCTTGTTGTGGCCTCACACAACAGACAGCAGAAGGAGAAGGTGAAACCACTTGGTGTCATTTCCAGGGCTCCAAAGAGCTCTGATAACACAGCCGTTTATGTCTCAATACAGCAAGAATTCAGTGAGAGGCAAAGTGATAGATAAGAAGTGATTTATTAGAACAGGATGCTTGTGAGGCTTACAGGCAGACAGGCAAGAAATGCTTTGTCCCAAGAACTTACTGCACTACAGTTTTATAATGAAAGGAAAATCAGGGTGGGGGAGAACTTCTTGTTCATTCTTTTTTTTTTTACTTTTTTTTTATTTTTTATTAGTTGGAGGCTAATTACTTCACAACATTTCAGTGGGTTTTGTCATACATTGATATGAATCAGCCATAGATTTACACGTATTCCCCATCCCGATCCCCCCTCCCACCTCCCTCTCCACCCGATTCCTCTGGGTCTTCCCAGTGCACCAGGCCCGAGTACTTGTCTCATGCATCCCACCTGGGCTGGTGATCTGTTTCACCATAGATAGTATACATGCTGTTCTTTTGAAATATCCCACCCTCACCTTCTCCCACAGAGTTCAAAAGTCTGTTCTGTATTTCTGTGTCTCTTTTTCTGTTTTGCATATAGGGTTATCGCTACCATCTTTCTAAATTCCATATATATGTGTTAGTATGCTGTAATGTTCTTTACCTTTCTGGCTTACTTCACTCTGTATAAGGGGCTCCAGTTTCATCCATCTCATTAGGACTGATTCAAATGAATTCTTTTTAACGGCTGAGTAATATTCCATGGTGTATATGTACCACAGTTTCTTTATCCATTCATCTGCTGATGGGCATCTAGGTTGCTTCCATGTCCTGGCTATTATAAACAGTGCGTGATGAACATTGGGGTGCACGTGTCTCTTTCAGATCTAGTTTCCTCAGTGTGTATGCCCAGAAGTGGTATTGCTGGGTCATATGGCAGTTCTATTTCCAGTTTTTTAAGAAATCTCCACACTGTTTTCCATAGTGGCTGTACTAGTTTGCATTCCCACCAACAGTGTAAGAGGGTTCCCTTTTCTCCACACCCTCTCCAGCATTTATTGCTTGTAGACTTTTGGATAGCAGCCATCCTGACTGGCGTGTAATGGTACCTCATTGTGGTTTTGATTTGCATTTCTCTAATAATGAGTGATGTTGAGCATCTTTTCATGTGTTTGTTAGCCATCTGTATGTCTTCTTTGGAGAAATGTCTGTTTAGTTCTTTGGCCCATTTTTTGATTGGGTCATTTATTTTTCTGGAATTGAGCTTCAAGAGTTGCTTGTATATTTTTGAGATTAATCCTTTGTCTGTTTCTTCATTTGCTATTATTTTCTCCCAATCTGAGGGCTGTCTTTTCACCTTACTTATAGTTTCCTTTGTAGTGCAAAAGCTTTTAAGTTTCATTAGGTCCCATTTGTTTAGTTTTGCTTTTATTTCCAATATTCTGGGAGGTGGGTCATAGAGGATTTATGTCGGAGAGTGATTTATGTCGGAGAGTGTTTTGATCATTCTTGAATAGATGTCATGCTTCTATCAATAGCTTCTCCTCCAGGTTTGGCAGGGGAGTTTTCTGGTCCATCTGGTCAAGGCTATGGTTTTTCCAGTGGTCATGTACGGATGTGAGAGTTGACTATAAAGAAAGCTGAGCACCGAAGAATTGATGCTTTTGAACTGTGGTGCTGGAGAAGACTCTTGAGAGTCCCTTGGACAGCAAGGAGATCCAACCAGTCCATCCTGAAGGAGATCAGTCCTGGGTGTTCATTGGAAGGACTGATGCTGAAGCTGAAACTCCAATACTTTGGCCACCTCATGCGAAGTGCTGACTCGTTGGAAAAGACCCTGATGCTGGGAAAGATTGAGGGCAGGAGGAGAAGGGGACGACAGAGGATGAGATGGTAGATGGCATCACCGACTCTATGGACATGGGTTTGGGTGAACTCCGGGAGTTGGCGATGGACAGGGAGGCCTGGCATGCTGTAGTTTATGGGGTAGCAAAGAGTTGGACACGACTGAGAGACTGAACTGAACTGACTGACATGGTCAAGCTAGGTCCACAAATTAGTGTTTTTCATGTGTGCAGAGAGCATCTCCTACAGATCATTAACTTACTGAGCTCATTGTGCAGGATGTGGGTCCCATGGCACCATTGTTTTATTGCTTGGGGGCATGTCTCATGCTTCTGTTGCATGGTTTTGTGACTAAGCAAGCCTGCTTGGTTTTGTGGCTAAGCAAACCTGTTTTCTTGGATAATTTTTAATTTACAAGGGTCTCCCATATTTTTTCTACTTACTATCCCCTAGTGAGATTCATTATTTAATCACCTACTTTGTCCCTTTACTCTGTCCCTATCAAAAGCAAGCTTTCCTGCATTTCTTCTTAGAAGGGCACTAATCCTACCATTAAGGTGGAACGCTCATGACCTAACTACCTCACAAAGTCCTCATCTCCAAATACTATCACATTGATGACTGGGGTTTTAAAATATGAATTTGGGGTCACCAAGAAGTTCAATCCATAGCACATTGCAAAGAGATATTGTTCAGGAGAGAAGAAAGAACAAGAAAGAAAGGGGCAGTATATTCCTTTCAGTTAGAGACTGAAATTCCAAGTGGGTGGCTAGTATTTCCTGGTGGGTACCAGCCATGTGGAAAGACAAGGATCTAATCAGAAAGAACATTGGAATAAGGAAAGTACAGGGGAAAAGGAAACCTACAAGGTGATTCTGCAAGAAAACATACAGAAGAGGAAATTAAAATGGCTGATAAAAATATGAAAAAGGTGTACACTACTAATAATAACAAAAATAAGAACCATATCAAACATCATTTATTATTTATAAAATTAAAAAGAAAAAATTTTAATGATTTATATTGATATGTTTATAGTAAGTCATGCCTTCTTTGCTGATTAGAGCGTAGATGTATACAACTAGTCTACAAAACAGGTTTGTGACAATCATAAATTTTGCAGACATTAACTATATATTTATTCCCTTCTAATTTCTAGTGTTTTTTTTTTTTTTACTACATAATAAATTACTCCAAAAGTTAGGAACATATAATAATACATATTTGTTGTCATAATTTCTGCAGGAATAAACTCAAAACTATCTTAGATAGGTGGTTCTAGCTTAGGGGGTCTCTCAAGGGTTTGCAGTCAAGATTTCAACCAGAGGTGCAGTCATTTGAAGATCTGCCTGGGACTGGGTGCTTTTTGATGAGATAGCCACAAGCAAAGTAGACTATGAGGCACAGAGGCCTGGACATCCAGAATTATAGCCACAAGTGACCATGGGTGTGGAGGTGGTAGTAAACTCACGCCTTTAGTTTTAATAAGTGGGGTGTTCCCTCTGAGACACTGGCTACCAGAAATGCAGGCAGGGTTTTCTTTTCCTAGGTTTCCAGTGGTGAGGTGCCTCAACAGGAAAAAAGAGGAACTTTAGTGTCAGGTAGCCGTGGGTGAGGGGTTTCCCAGGTGGCGCAGTAAAAGAATCAGCCTGGTAATGCAGGAGACACGGGTTCGATCCCTAGGTGAGGAAGATCCTCTGCAGGAGGAAATGGCAACAGATTCCAGTGTTTGTCTGGGAAATTCCATGGACAGAGGAGCTTGACGGGCTACAGTTCATGGGGTCGCAAAGAGTCCGAGGCGACTGAGTATGCAGGCACGCACAACATGCGTGAGACCAGTTTATGAGGGGCCTGGAACAGTGAGGACTCCAAACTTGAACACCTCTCAACCTCCGGCGTCTCCTCCAAGCCTAATTCGATCCCGTCACTCCTAGGCCCTGCCCCCTCTAGGCCCGCCTCCTTCAGCCGGCAGGATTGGCTCTTCCCCTATTTCCGGCTTCTGGGACCTCCCTCCCCACCCCGCCCCAGGAGACGGCTTCCGGTGTTATGGCGGCTTGAGGTCCCGGCAGTCGGTGAGGCGGCTGCAGGCCCGTCCCTGCGGAGCCGCTGGTCCGGCGGGCGGGGATGTGACCGCAGTCCCTGCCGGCCTGCCCCGGGCGTCGAGTCAGCTCCGTGTCAGCCCCCTCAGTCCGCACCGATGGCGGGATCCGGCTGCGCGTGGGGCGCGGAGCCGCCGCGGTTTCTGGAAGCCTTCGGGCGGCTGTGGCAGGTACAGAGCCGCCTGGGTAGCGGCTCCTCGGCCTCGGTGTATCGGGTGCGTTGCTGCGGCACACCCGGCTCGCCCCCAGGAGCGCTGAAGCAGTTCCTACCGCCAGGAACCACCGGGGCTGCGGCCTCGGCCGCCGAGTATGGTTTCCGCAAAGAGAGGGCGGCGCTGGAGCAGTTGCAGGGGCACAGGAACATCGGTAATTGCCGCTGTCTCCCTTCTTGTCTTGCCCAGATCCCAGTTTTAGTGTGCTGTCTCTCAGCCTGGCGTTCCGTCTTCCGTCTTTTAGGCTGGAGAAGTGGGTCTCGCCCTGCACTCATCACCGGGTACAAGGCCGTTTCCCATCCCCCTTTCACTCTGCAGTACGGGGAAGATTGTCTGCTTTGCTCGTAGTAGATGCTCAGTAAATTCTGTTTTGCTTCAGTTCTCATTAGAGAATGTTGCACAGAGAATTATCTTCTCAGGTGAAAGGAGGTGTATCTTTAGTAGATTGTCATCTCTTGTACGGAAATTAAATATTTCTCGTACTTGTGACGTCAATACTAATAACTCGTATAGGTTGTTCTTGATACATATTTGGTATGGATTTGGGAGAAATGACTCCTAAATTTTACATAGGTGTTCGTATGGAAGTGTGAAAATTATACATGTGCACTTTATACTTTTAGCCAGGTAAGACCATGTTTCATCATTCAGATATTTAGAATGTAAGATATATGATGATTACTGGTGATTAATCTTCGAAAACAGTTTTCATTCTTATTATACCAACAGAGAGCTTATAATTAGTTATGGCTTTGGCTAATAAATGTCTTCCTGGCAAACATGATCCATATTTAATTTGAAGAGTGACCTCTTTAATACTACCATTGAAAGAAGAATTTCATAATACTAGTGTTGCTTTTTTTTTTTTCCTTTTCTTTTTCAAGGGTTGCTAAATGGTGTATATAACCTGGCTATTTAGGAGGGAATTTTTTTGGCCTAAGTACTTGATGAATCTCTAGGAGATTGTTAAAACGTCATCTTGAATGTCTTAATCTCTGCTTTTAGTATTTAGATTATAGAGTGCTATTTTGGATCAGGAAAGGATCTTCAGTTTTGATTTTGCATGTTGTGACATTTACGTTAAGAATACTTAGTATTTGGATTTTTCTTCTGATCAGTTTTGCTTGGCACCCTAAGTGCATATTCACCCATCACTGAGTGCTTGGGAAACACAGTTTGAATTATTGTGTCATATTTAATATCTTTTAGTAGTAATCTGCTGCTGAAGGTCATCTCATCTTTTTTTGTTAAGATAAAATAACCGAGTTGCCCAAAAATCTTACTCATGGGAAAAATAAATTACAGTGGCTTGCTCATTAAAGCTATCCTTATCTAGACTACCCCAGATTTTTATCTACTTTAATAGTCACTTAGTCTGGTTTTTAAAGTGTTGTAATTAATTTCTTTTTCCAGTGACTTTGTATGGAGTCTTCACAATCCACTTCTCTCCAAATGTGCCATCACGCTGTCTGTTGCTTGAACTCCTGGATGTCAGTGTTTCGGAATTGCTTTTATATTCCAGCCACCAGGGTTGCTCCATGTGGATGATACAGCATTGTGCCAGAGATGTTCTAGAGGCCCTTGCCTTTCTTCATCATGAGGGTTATGTCCATGCAGACCTCAAGCCACGTAACATACTGTGGAGTGCCGAGAATGAATGTTTTAAACTCATTGACTTTGGACTTAGCTTCAAAGAAGGCAATCAGGTAAGACATACTTTCTCTCTCCAGCCCCTCAATGGTCTAAAACAAATATTTTTAAATAACAGAGGTGATTTAGTAGAGACTTAAGAGATATTTGGGGCTTCCCTGATGGCTCAGACGGTAGAACATCTGCCTGCAATGCAGATGACCCAGGTTTGATTCCTGGGTCAGGAAGATCCCCTGGAGAAGGGAATGGCTTCCCACTTCAGCATTCTTGTCTGGAGAATTCCATGCACAGAGGAGGCTGGCAGGCTATAGTTCACGGGGTCTCAAAGAGGCGGACATGACTGAGTGTCTAACACACGTTTGAGTCAGGTAGGAGAGAGCTAGTACAAGAGGGCTCTGAAATTATTAAAAGTACTTTACATAGAACACTTTATTTTTCTTTGAGCGTTTGGTTAATTGTTGAATTACTATTACTGATGTCTTCAGTGATGGAAGAACTCATGTGACAGTTCTGGCAAATGGTCCATTCGCCATAGTTTATCTGCTCTTTGCAGAGTGTCCTTATTTATCAGCAGTGCCTCACAGGCAAGAGAATATCTAAAGAAATGAGCAGTTGTATGGAAAATGTACAGCTTGCCTTCGAGAACTATCTAGTCAATGAACCAAAGAATTATGATCCCCAAGGACTAAAAATTCTGGCATTCAGTTTGACATTGGCTTATCACACATTCTGAGAGGTAAATACACTGTAGAGATGGATGGAAGGTGGGCAGTTTTTGGTTGGTTATAATACTTACTCATTTTCTTTAGGATGTAAAGTATATTCAGACAGACGGGTATCGGGCTCCTGAAGCAGAACTGCAGAATTGCTTGGCCCAGGCTGGCCTGCAGAGTGATACAGAATGTACCTCAGCTGTTGATCTGTGGAGCCTAGGAATCATTTTACTGGAAATGTTCTCAGGAATGAAATTGAAACATACAGTCAGATCTCAGGAATGGAAGGTAAACTGAACCAGTGTTTCGCTTTCAGGTCCTTAATCCCACTGTAAGAGTACTCAATTCATAATGATTTTTGTTGAGGACTCTGATTGCTTTATCTCCTCCATATTCTCCTTACTGTTACCTTTAATGCTACTCCTCAGTCCCATAGCTACAGATGCGCTAGGGAGCATTGCATGCTCACTGTTTTTAGCTGGGGCCTGGCATGTTATAAGTGCTTAATAAAGTGTTTGAATGAATGCCTTTTCCTGAGGAAGCAAAAGTGGTTTGTTTTACAAAACAAAATTGTAACAAAAACATGTTAACAAAATGTTAACAAAATGTTAACAAAAACAAAAGTAATTGTATTACATTCTAAAGCATTACTAATACAGTAGTATTCTGTGAGGATTGTTAGAATGGATTTTGGTTATTCTTTTATGCGTGAAAACCTGGAGGCACGAATACGTAAAACCACTAGCTCAAGGTCATACAACTGGATGTTCTGGACCAAATTCTGTCCCTAGTAGTCAGAAGTTCAGTGTTCTGTCCATAGTTCCACACTGCTACCTATTTGTGCTCTATTTGTAAACTATCCTGAGAAAGTGACTGCTGCTTATAACATTGTTTGCTTGGGAACATGGGTTCTAAGTTCCAGCTAACATAGGAATTTACTTTTTGTATATTTGTGAGTTAAGAATTAACTGCAGTATGTTTTCAAACATATTGGGGCTTGAATGTTGTGATGGTATCAGTCCCTTTTAGGCTAAGTGTTTGAAAAGCAATACAGTGTTTAGGGATTACTGATTTTGATATGAAGGAAGTATTTTTTTGAGCATATAATACATAGTGTGTGTGGCTGTTACACAGAGTTTTATTTCTCTTAAACCCCTAGTCATCTATATCTGGTGAAATAGTTGTTAGAAGGAATACTTTAATAGCCTAGTAATTGTACCTTACTTTTGGCAAAAAAAAAAAAAAATGCTGCCATGGGAGTAAAACCATTATTACTCTTTGTCATTAGTACCTGCAAACAGTCCAGTGTACTTTGGGGGTACTTTCTCTAGTGCTTATACAGATAAACACATCAATTTCCTGCATTAGGTTTGACTAACTTTGAATTCTTCAGACTTTTTCTGCTTAGGACAGGGCCAGGTAGAATTAGATCACATTCAGTGATCTAGTTAATTATTAAATTAGGCATTTAATTTTTTTTCTTTTTTGGTGAAATTTAGAGGCTGATGTGTATTAAAGCAGTCCCCCCTATTTGCCCCTAGGTAAAAGTATCATTCTATATTTTATCACTTTCCTTGGAGGCACAATTACCAAATATGAGCTTAGGCTCTGAAGTTAAATCTCTAGGGTTTATATCTTCCCTTCACCTCTAAGTTAGTTATTTAGTTTACTAAATTACGGTTTACTAAACTGTAGTTTACTTTCAGTAAAATGATGATAAGAGTGTTGAAATGATATCTAATTCTTAGCATAGTGTGTGACCTGTGCTAAGTATTGATATTTGGTGATAATGATAAATTGAGTATTTTTACTCATGTACACACTTCCATAGCACTCCTAGGGAAAATGTTTTGTTTCACAAGGATTTAAGGTATGAATAATGTGACAGATGCAATTTTTAAATTCTGCCCTGGTTTCTCCTTGATGGTTTATTTCCATCTGAAAACCAGTTGAGGACTCATCATGAGGACACTCTGAGTCACCTAGCACACATTTATTTTCTCAGTTTGCATTAAATCACATTTCTGTGTGGTTGCCTTGGTATTTGTTTCTTTATTTATTCACCTAGTAAATGTTCACACAGGGTTAGATACTGAGAATAGAGAAGAAATGTTCCTCGTCCCTAGAAGTTTTATAATAATGTATGTAATCTCCTTCATTAAGATTATAAACTTTCAGAAGAGAGTGTTTTCTGTTGTATTTAACTTACCAAACTGTTAAGTGCTGTGTGCCTAGTACTCAACAAATAAGGACTGAATTGAATAACCAAAGAAGGACTTTTTTGTCTTTTTAGGCAAATAGTTCTGCTATTATTGATCACATATTTGCCAGTAAAGCAGTGGTGAATGCCGCAATTCCAGCCTATCACCTAAGAGACCTTATCAAAAGGTACATTACATGTACTTTAAACTTGCTTTTTTTCCTGGTTGAATTTATATTATTTTCTGGTTTGCTTAATCATGTAGAGGTTTTGCTTCCTTAGAATTAAAAATCTTTAGATATTCTATACAGACTGGTTTCTAATAAGAAACAAAGTAGTCAAGTCATTTTAGTAAATTTATTTTCAAAAGAGTGTTCTTGGCAAGTACCAGGTATTAGGCTCTTACTTCGCGCTGTTCAGTGGAAGATGGGTGACGAGTCACTGTATGTTGGGCCTTCTGTAACTCTGGCAGTTCTGTAAATGATGGGGAATAGGTGTTTAAAGAGTCTTTACTAACTAAAGACCAAGTTTACTTTGGAATGCCAAAATAATGTTTCATGTAAAGTAATTATATATTATACTTTAAATAATTACCATTGAAAACTCTGGGGACAGATAGAGTGTTTTGCTTTCACCCGCTTCCCTTAGTGGTAACATCTTAAAAATCTGAGTACAATGTCAAGACTAGGAAATTGATATTAGAGTCCATGGAACTCAGATCTCATCAGTTATACTTGCACATATTTGTGTGTGTGTGTGTGTGTTTTTACAAATTATAGTAGTTTTAAGTAGCTGCTAGTAGCTGATTGATACTAGGTATTGCATGTTGCATTTTACTTTGAAAAGAGGCAGTGTAAAATTATATAATGGATTCTAGGATAGAAGTCAAATTATATAATGGATTCTAAGATAGACTCAGAAGTCCAAGTTCTAGCATTGACTTTGTTATTTAGCTTGAGAGTTTTTTTGTTTTTAATGATAACTTTATTCTTTTTCTTTCTGCAACTAGTACTAGATTTGGAAGCTATAAAAAATCATGATGAGAAAAAAATTATAAGCTCATTTTCTAGTGTTAGCACTTTGCTGTATTTTCAGTATTTTCCTTCGTATTTTGTTGTGTATGCATGCAAATTATTCACACCTTTTTTTTTTTAGAATAAAACATAAATACTGAAAAAAAATGCATAGCCTAGTGAATACTTAGGAATATTATTGTATCTACCATTTAGGTTGAGAAATAGAACTTTACCAGCTACTCTAGAAGTCCTCTGTGTACTCCATCCCAATTGCAAGCCCCTTCTTCGTCCCTAAAAGAACCACTGCCCTGATTTCATTGTTATTACTTCCTTGTTTTTATTATAGTTCTGTTACCTAAGTTTGCATCCCTAAACACTATAGTTTATTTATTTATTTTTTTGGATTTTATTTTCTTTTTTCTTTTTTCATTTATTTTTATTAGTTGGAGGCTAATTAACACTATAGTATAATGTTGCTGTTCTATTAAGAATCCCTTTTAAGTTTCATTTACTCTAAAAGGTCCCTTTCCATCTCCTACCCGCCTTTTCCCTTGTTTATTTGTTGAACAACCTGGATTGCTGACTCAGTATAGTTGTCCACAGTCTGAATTTTACAGATGGTGTTATTGTAGTATAGTTTAACATATTGCACTATTTTCTGTAAATTGGTAGTTGTATATATGGTACTGTGTGTTTTTAGGTTAGCACATAACGTGGCTATCTCCATTTGATGTGTTAACAGCTATTAATACTCAATGCTCAGATCCATTACTTTGTTAGGAGTTGTAGAACAGTGATGTTCTTAGTCTCCTCGTTTAGTTAACTAAAGATGAAATAAATGCTTGGTTCTCTTAATTGGCTTGTTTTCATAATGAATTGATTCCCTATCATCTTTCAAAGTGGATCGTTTCCTTTTTGAAAGGTCAAAATATCATTATTAACTGATGAATCTAAATATATTTGGTGTATTTCAGTCTGTTCCAGTTCTTATACTAATTGAAGCTGAAATTATCTCATCTTTGATAAACTTGAGGCTCTGCAGGTTAGCTTTGGCATACCTTATTATCTTTAATAGCTTCATCACTATCTGGTGTGATAAGATGTTTCCAGTTCAAAGTATGCATTTCCTGCTCCAGACCTGGAAGTAGCCGTTTCTCCAAGAAGCCTGGTTTCTTTTAGTAGGAGGTAGTGTTTTAAAACCACAGTCTGGGATGTGAGGCGATCTGGTTGTGACATCTGTCACCCGTTCAGCTAAACTGGCTGACTGGGCAGCTGTCTCCTCCCTCCCTCCCAGCTCCATGTGCGGCCCTCCCGGAGCTGTGCGCTCGTGCGAAGGGGATGACCATCCCCGATAGAGGAGAACTGGTCTTTGGTCAAGGGTGTTCGAGTAGCTGTGCTCTTTGCTAGAACCTCCAAGTAAAAGGCACTCAGTCATGTTCGACTCTTTGCGACCCCCATGGACTATACAGTCCGTGGAATTCTCCAGGCCAGAATACTGGGTAGCCGTTCCCTTCTCCAGGGGATTGTCCCAACCCAGGGATCGAACTCAGATCTCCTGCATTGCAGGTGGATTCTTTACAAGCTGAGCCACAAGGGAAGCCCAAACAAGCTCAAAACCACAGTCTGGGTATTAAGAATACTCATTGCTATTGGGGTGATCATTGTTTCTAGGCCTGTTAAGTGGGTGGTGTTTTTACTTCTGTTTTATGTCTCTTTTCTTTTATGTCAAGAATTATGGTTCTTAAGGACAAAGAGAATGCCAGATTAGAATATTTCATTATTACTCATTTGCTTTATTCCACATTACACTAAAACAGTCTCAATAATAGTGCTATAGTAAGATTACTGAAAACAGTTGCTTTTGCATATGCTCTTCCTATTCTCCCCTTTGAAAAATAGTTGTAACCTTGTTGTCAGATTATATGGCTATTACATGCTATGCACTCTTTATTTTTCAAATGCTCTCATTTAGTCTTAGTTCTGTGTGTAACTAGATATTTAATATTCATCACTGGTGCTTGTATTCTAATCATTTTAGTCTACCGAAGCTTGTTCTTTTGATCGTAGGGTTAATATTCTCTGAGCTCTTGCTTATTAACAATAGTTAAACTGTGTTACTACACTTGAAAGTCTGTTTATCTGTTTATAAAAATCCTTGGCAGACATTTTTCTTGAGCATTTTAAACATATTACAGTTGATCGTTGAACAGCATGGGTTTGAACTACGTGACTCCGTAGTTCCGTTCAAACACAGACTTTGTTACTACATGATGTGCAGTTGGTTGAATCCGCGGTGCAGAACTGTGGATACAGAGAAACTGGATATGGAGGGCCAGCTGTAAATTAAATCGATTTTCAGCTGGGGAGAGGGTGTGCTCCTAACCTGAAGTTGTTCAGGAGTCAACTGTAGTCCATTTTCTTTTAGCAAACAGTGTTGCTGTTGAAAGCAGAGTGCCAATGACACTTTGTTTTTAAGTAATTTGGTCTTTTGGTCTAAATGCCATGAGAATTTCATGTTTTTGTTAAAAGTCTAGTGATTTTACCAGAATAATACATTTTGATTGCTCTGGGTCTGAATTCTCAGGAAATATGTAGTTTTAGATCTTTTTGTTTGTTTTATGAAAGTATTCTTAAGTTATAGTCCTTAGTGTTTGTTCCATTACTTTGCTTTTTTTTCTTTGAAGCACTCCCATTCTATATGCATTATTAATAGATTTTCTCTAACTATTCAGTATTACCACTCTCTTGAATAGTTTTTTATTTATTTCTTTTTGATTTATTATTATTTCTTTTTGATTTAACAATTTTTTCTCCTTTCTGCCTTCTGTTTATCTTTAGGACATCATCTTTTGTTTTTATTCATCCTTATGTTACTTCTAGCTTAAGCTTAGTTTATGAAATGATTTTTTTCCTTTTATTCCTAATTCTTTCCTGAGTTTTGTTACCTGATTTTTGGTATTTTCTAATTTTGATTTATGTTACTCTTTAGTATCTTATATCTTTGTAAAAAATACTTTGGGCTCATTTTCAGATGGTTGGTTACAGTGTTCCTCTGTGTTGTGGTTATGTCTTTCTTGCATGCATTTGCTGTCTGAGGGCAGGTTATTTTGTAGTCTTCTTTCCTTGTTTAGGAACTTTGTTGTAATACTTTGTGTGTGGCTCATTTTTATGTGAAATTCATTTTCCTAAAATTAGAGACAAAGATGTAGCTTTTCTAACTGTACACAGCTCCTCCTCCTGTTTTTTTGTGTGTCTTTTTTTTCTTGAGATCCTGTGGGCTCTTCCCGTTCCCTACTTTTTCCTGATATCTTTGTCTCTTTCTTGCTCAGTTTTTATTTACCCCATCAGTGTGGGTTCTCTTCCCGAGATTTCTTTTCTCTGCGGGACTCTGCCCTAGAAGGCAGCTTCAGCTGATGGTTTTGAGAGGTTCTAGTGTCTAGATTACTTCAGCCCCGTCAAATCTTACAGAGGACCCCTTGCATTCATTTGGAATGTATAATAACCCCTTGATTAGTTTAAAGTGCTTTTCTCAAGTTGGTTTTTTTGTGCTTTCCAGTGAATACCTGTTTTGGGGGATTATTTTTTTCTCTGGGTCATCAGATTAACTGTTGTTTCTCTCTGCTTCCTTCTGCATAGAAGCCCATCTGGTGCAAGTCTTATTGCTATTGATGGTTTGTCCCTAGCTACTTGGATTTTGTTGTCTAGTGAGGTTACTTACTTTTGTTAGAGATGTTGTCCATAAATTTTTTTATTTTGCTATCAAGTTGCTTTATTATTAGGAGGCTTTAACAAGACAAAAGTCATCTCACCTCTTTTTTTTTTTTTTTTAATTCAGTTACCATAATCTGTGTCTAGCTTTTTTTCAGTTAGTGTTACAGGATGTGGATCATTTTCCCATGTTGTGTTTATTAATCAAAAACATTTTAAATTAAAATATAGTATTATGTCTTCAGTTTAGTTCAGTTCAGTCGCTTAGTTGTGTCCGACTATTTGCGACCCCGTGAACTGTAGCACGCCAGGCCTCCCTGTCCATCGCCAACTCCCAGAGTTTACTCAAACTCATGTCTATCGAGTCGGTGATGCCATCCAGCATCTCATCCTCTGTCGTCCCCTTCTCCTCCTGCCCCTAATCCCTCCCAGCATCAGGGTCTTTTCCAATGAGTCAACTCTTCGCATGAGGTGGCCAAAGTATTGGAGTTTCAGCTTCAGCATCAGTCCTTCCAATGAACATCCAGGACTGATCTCCTTTAGGATGGACTGGTTGGATCTTCTTGCTGTCCAAGGGACTCTCAAAAGTCTTCTCCAACACCACAGTTTAAAAGCATCAGTTCTTCGGCATTCAGCATTCTTCATAGTCCAACTCTCACATCCATACATGACCACTGGAAAAACCATAGCCTTGACTAGATGGACCTTTGTTGACAAAGTAATGTCTCTGCTTTTTAATATGCTATCTAGGTTGGTCATAACTTTCCTTCCAAGGAGTAAGCGTCTTTTAATTTCATGGCTACAGTCACCATCTGCAGTGATTTTGGAGCCCTAAAAAATAAAGTCTGACACTGTTTCCACTGTTTCTCCATCTATGTGCCATGAATTGATGGGACCAGATGCCATGATCATATGGCATGTTGAGCTTTAAGCCAACTTTTTCACTCTCCTCTTTCACTTTCATCAAGAGGCTTTTTAGTTCCTCTTCACTTTCTGCCGTAAAGGTGGTGTCATCTGCATATCTGAGGTTATTGATATTTCTCCTGACAATCTTGATTCCAGCTTGTACTTCTTCCAGCCCAGCGTTTCTCATGATGTACTCTGCATATCAGTTAAATAAGCAGGGTGACAACATAGAGCCTTGACGTACTCCTTTTCCTATTTGGAACCAGTCTTGTTCCATGTCCAGTTCTAACTGTTGCTTCCTGACCTGCATGTAGGTTTCTCCAGAGAGAGGTCAGGTGGTCTGGTATTCCCATCTCTTTCAGAATTTTCCACAGTTTATTGTGATCTACACAGTCAAAGGCTTTGGCATAGTCAGTAAAGCAGAAATAGATGTTTTTCTGGAACTCTCTTGCTTTTTCGATGATCCAGTGGATGTTGGCAATTCTTCTTCCAGTGGATGTTGTGGTTTTTCTGCCTTATGTCTTAGGTATATATAATAATTTATTGAACTGTTTACTCATAAGTGGCATTTATATTTTTTGTAGTTGAATGATTCAGAAAGTCATGCTAATATAATTAATGTTGTGCTGAATATTTAGATGTTTTTATTTTCTTTATTGGTTATATTTTCAAAAGATTTGATGTACAGATACCTATTTTTGTGTTTTAGCATGCTTCATGATGATCCAAGCAGAAGAATTCCTGCTGAAATGGCATTGTGCAGCCCATTCTTTAGCATTCCTTTTGGTAAGTTGTATACATCTTTATTTTTTCTTGGTTATTTTATAATCAAGTAAGATATCAACTAATTTATATTCCCAAGCTCCTTTGCCTAATATTCATCAGTTTATTTGGAGGAGTTAGCATTTAACCGTGTTGTAATGAATTTAACAGCCCCTCATATTGAAGATTTGGTGATGCTTCCTACGCCAGTGCTGAGACTGCTGAATGTGCTGGACGATGATTATCTTGAGAATGAAGAAGAATATGAAGGTCAGTGCTTCCTAAATTTTATTTTAATGTGTCTTTCCTGTGTAGAATAGACATACCATTTCATAGCTTTCTCATATTTTGCTAGTTTATATAGTGAGGATATTGAGCTGTATGATCTCTGAAGTACACTTACTTTTGATGCCTGCTGCAGATTTAATGTGTCCCCCACCATTTTCCTATGAGAAAGCTCTAAGCCCCAATATTGGAGCTTTAGGAGGTAATAGGGTTAGATTAGGTCATGAAGCTGAGGCCCTTCTGATGGAACTAGTGGCCTTTGAAACAGAATAGACAGAGCAGTCTTTCTCTTTGTTCTCTTTCTCTGCCCATGTGAGTATACAGCAGGAAGGCAGCTGTCTACACCCAGGCACCAAATTTATCTGCACCTTGATGTTTGAATTCCAGCCTTCAGAACTATGAGAAACAAGTGATTGTTGTTTAAGCCACTTAGTGTGTGGCATTTTGTTAGAGCAGTCCAGGCAGACTGGAACAATTCCTCAGATCCTTTTACATCTGGTAAACCTTTACTAAATACAAAAAGAAGATTATCTTTCCCAGCAACTTCTTTCTTTCTGTCTGTGCTATTCCTGCCCTATGCTTTCACTTCTTTTTAGCTCTTATTTATTTATTTTACTTTTAACAGTTCATTCACTCAAAACATGTTTACTGAGTATGCACTTACCACCATGGATTTATTTCCTGTCTTTAGTGTAATAGGGGAGACAGTTATATAAACAATTACAAGTATATAAACAGTTATATAAATTTGAAGGTTATAATAAAGTACTGAGGCAGAAAGGAGGGCTATTTAACTCAGTCGGAGTGATGCATGAATGGGCATCTCTACAGACATGCAATATCTGAGTTCTGTTAGTAATTGAAGTTGCTTGACTAAAAGTTGAGGGGTTGAGCTAAAAGTAGCTCAGAGACACAGAAATGAGAGAAAGTGTGGCATATTCAGAGAACAGCAAATTGTTTGGGATGGCTGTATCTTAGGATATTGGGGAACAGTCAGTTAAAGCTAAAAAGGTAGCCAGAATACAGATATCTAGTAGACTTGTTTGATATGTTTAAGAATTTGGACTTTAATCTCAGAGATAGTAACACTGGAATATAAATTACACAAAAGAACTTTGTATCGGGGTAGAATAGTTCCTGGCTTCTGATAACTATTCAATAAATATTTGTCCATTGTAAAATGCAATAAAGAGCCGTTAAAATTTAAACTAGGAGAGTGTTATAGTCAAACTTGGGTTTAATAAGAGCATTCTGGAAGCAGAGTGGTGAATGGACTAAAAAGCAGGACCAAACTTAAAAAGATCAATTGTGCGCATGCTAAGTTGCTTCAGTCGTGTCTGACTCTTTGCAACTCTGTGGACTTCAGCCCTCCAGGCTCCTCTGTTCATGGGATTCTCCAGGCAGGAGTACTGGAGTGGGTTGCCATTTCCTCTTCCAGGGGATCTTCCCGACCCAGGGATTGAACCCAGGTCTCCTAGGTCTTCTGTGTCTCCTGCATTGGCAGGTGCGTTCTTTACCACTTCCCCCACTTGGGAAGTCCAGAAATATCAGTTGCTTAGTGCTGAACATTTTCTTTGTGGAAAATTAAACCATTACTGATGGAGCTAATTTTACCACACTGTTTCTTGTGAGGGTAAATCATTTTATGTCCCTCAGTTTTATATAGTTACCTAACAAATGAAACAAACCTGATTTCTTTGAATCTGTGACAGTAGTAGGAATCTCCAATCTATACTTTTTAGGATGCCTTTTTATCTGGAAGAATAGTCTTACCCTCATCATTATTTTGGAATTCCCAGGTGGCTCAGTTGTGAAGCATCCGCCTGCAATGCAGGAGTGAAGTGAATGGACTCTTGCGTGTCTGACTCTTTGCGACCCCATGGACTATACAATCCATGGAATTCTCCAGCTCAGAATACTGGAGTGGGTGAAATGAAGTGAAGTCACTCAGTCGTGTCCGACTCTTTGTGACCCCATGGACTGTAGCCTACCAGGCTCCTCCATCCATGGGATTTTCCAGGCAAGAATACTGGAGTGGGTAGCCTTTCTCTTCTCCAGGGGATCTTCCCACCCCAGGGATCAAACCCAGGTCTCCCGCATTGCAGGCAGATTCTTTACCAGCTGAGCCACAAGGGAAGCCTGGAAAGGGGACGCTGTGGCTGCATGGGCCAAGAAATGAACCTGGGCCTCCCTTGTGGCAGGCGAGAATTCTACCACTGAACCACCCATGCGCAATTCAGGAAATGTGGGTTCAGTTCCTACTCTGGGAAGATTCCCTAGAGAAGGAAATGGCAACCCACTCCAGTATTCTTGCCTGGGAAGTCCCAGGGACAGAGGAGCCTGGCGGGCTGCAGTCCATAGAGTTGCAAAAGAGTTGGATACCACTTGGCAATTAAACAACAACAGCATTGTTTTAATTAGGTCATTATGGTACAGTAGTTCTAAATAATCTCTTGACATCTATTTCAAATTATTAAGTCTTTTTTAAGTGTCTACCTACTGTATTTAATTCTGTCTCCTAATAATTTTGATTGCTATAAAATTCAAGCGTGGACTTTCTTGAGTAAACCTTAGGATAGAGTGTATCTGTTCTTTTCTGTGTATCTTGCTGTCTAACACCTTTTTTCCTACTTCGAAATACATTAAGCATTTAAATGCTCAAATGTTAATTTAAACATTTAATGGCATTTAAACATTTAAATATTTAAATGCTATTATATCTTACTATTTAAGAGTCTTACATGAACTAAAGTGCAGCAGACTTTTTAGTACCATTAAATACCTTTGTTAGTTCTGATTAGCAAGGTCATCTTCAAATTACAGTAGTTTTAGGTAAGTTTGCCTTGCTGGAAATATATATGTTAGGACAGCTGTCTTATAATCTTGATGGTAGTGGGGAAGAAGTTAGATTCAAACCTTCCAGTGAGACCAAAATAAATTGCAAGTTTTGTATATGTTAGAGTATTAAAACAAGGAAGAAGGGAGAGGGTAAGGAGGGAAGGAAAAAGGGCAGGCAGGCAGGAGCGGGTAAAGGAAAAAAAAATTAGCTAAAAAATCATAGGAGATTAAAAAATATATATATATTCCTGGAGTGGAGAAGGTACAGTGTGCACTAGTGTGCCCAGAATTCAAAATTATAATTCAACAAATTTTACCTTGACGTAACCACCATAGACAAAATATTTACAGTTCCTACCACAGAAAGAACCCTTATAAAGCAAGCCAAGAGATACTGTGTAAAGGACACAAACAATTTATATGAAAGGATGTGCAACATATCTCACACACATTTCATTCTCATTTGTTGAAATATTAATACTGTACTCTGATATCTTTGTCACTTGTCACATCGACAGTGAAGATGTGGGTGAGGTATAGGAAAGCATATTCTCGTATGTCACCAGAGAGAGTATAGGTTGGTGAACCTATATGAAAAGCAAATTGGTAACTCTAGCAATTACACGTTCATATTAATTTTGACCTAGCAGTTCCATTTCTAGAAAGTTAATTTGTAAGTACACAAGTGAAATGAGATGTATATACAAGTTTATCTATTACAGTATTATTTATAATGACAAGCAATTTGGGCATAATTTAATTATTCATCAGTAGGACACATTAGAGAATTTATCAATCTTTTATAGAGTGAAATATTAAGTCACCATAAAAATAAATGAGAAAATTTTGTGTAATGATATTGAAAGGTCTAAAAATGTAGTTTTAAAAAAGAGTGGAACTTTTTATTTAAAACATATATGATTATGTTTGCTTGTGTAAGCTTATAAAGTTTTTGGAAGGTTACAGAAGAAACTGATAATGCTTATTGTCTTCAGGGAGGGGAACAGGATGACATTTTGGAAAGTTGCAAGAAAACTTTTCATTTGGATTTCAAATTATTTGACTGTATTAACCAAAACAGATTTAAAATATAAAAAGAAAATTATTAAATGCATTAAATTTATATTATTCTTAAGCATAATTTTAAAAGTTAGAGAAAATGACTTCATTACCTAGATATGGATTCTTGAATTCTTGAATTTAAAATCTGAAAATAATGAATGCTTGCAAATTACATCAAAGTGATTACTGCTGTATTTATTAATAATCAGATGTTGTAGAAGATGTAAAAGAGGAATGTCAAAAATATGGACCAGTGGTATCTCTGCTTGTTCCAAAAGAAAATCCGGGCAGAGGACAAGTAAGTGAATATTTTTCATAATTTGAAAATGATTCAGTGGTTTTTAAAATCCTGTACAAAATGTTTTAATTTTATAGAAAGATACACACAAAATGTTGCTAGAAATTAAGAATTTGCATTATCACAGTTTTTACTTTTTTGTACTGCTTTCTTTTTCCAAAAGTTCTATAATATGCATGTACTTTTTATCAGTTAAAAAAATTTTTTCTTAAGTGTTAATCTACTTTTAAGCCATTATACACAGCCAGCTGAATCATATGCTAATTTAGGTCAGGGTCAGCTACAGAAATATTTGGCCCAGTTTTTTCTAATTAAGTACAGTTGGAAAACCATTTAGGTTAGGTTCTGATTGTAATAGAATTATCAGTGATAATTTAAACAAGGAAAATGTACTGGACTGAGAATCCTGAAAGCTGAGTTCAAGTTTCAACTTGGCTTGTTTTGTGAGGAACCTTAGTTTTTTCATCTATAGAATATATAAGCTAAAAGTATGATCACAGTTTCTGAAGAAAACTCTGTGATCCTAAATTAAGTCTTTCTTGTATCTGTAGGTTTTGTTTTTTTTTTCCAGAAAATAGAATATAGTTTTATTCTATTTCTTAATCTTAACATCACTGACATTTGAGCTGGATAATTCTTTGTTTGGGGAGCTGTCAGGTACATTATAGGATGTGTAACATCATCCTTGGCCTGTGCTCACTGGATTGGTCTCTTTCCACCCTCCTCCTCAGTCGTGACACCAGGAATGTCTCTCTAGCCAGTGCCACATGTCCCCTGGTGAAATCACCTCTGGTTGTGGATTTTGTCTTTCATGGTTAAACATTAGGAAAATTCTTGGCAACTGAAAAAAAGTGAAAGAAATTTCACTCTCCTCTTAGTGAAAAGTTATTATTGCCAGTCTAGTAATAACAGCATTTACCTCGTTCAGTGTCAGGAGCATACTAATAACTGCATCCTTGCTGTTTGTTTATTCAACCATATTTGTTGAGCGTAACAGGTGGGATACAACTCTGAAAGAAGCAGACAGAACAATGTATAGTGATAAGTGCTGTGGAGGAAAAGAGATGGTAGAAGAGATATAGAGAGTGCTATGGAGGGGTGGAGTGCAGTTTTAAATAAGCAGGTGAGGAAGAACATAATGGATTACACTTGAGTCAAAATTTGAAGGAGGTAAGGAAGAGAATTCTAGCAGAGAGAACAGCAAATTTCAAGCCCCTGAGTATGCCTGGTAGGTTTGAGGAGGGCAGTGTGGCTATGCAAAGTGAGAAGAATGGAGAATAATGGGAGATTAGCTCAAGGAAGTATGGGAGTATAGGACAGATAAAGGAATGAGAAGGAAGGGTGTTGGAAGATTTTTGAATTAAGGATTAACATGATCTGACTGAATCTGAGTGGCAAGATAGAGAAACCGGAAAAGTCTTTTCAGGGGAGAAGTATCCATCTTTTAAGATGATAGGAAAAAAATAAGTATGACCAAAAAGAGTAACAGCAGCGTGGTGCAGCTGAAGTGTGCTGGGCCTGTGACCGAAGGTGGACGGAGCAAAACCATCCTCTGCTGTCAGCGCAGTTTTGGGCTTCCCTGGTGG
Organism: Cervus elaphus; assembly: GCF_910594005.1. Classification (NCBI taxonomy): domain Eukaryota; kingdom Metazoa; phylum Chordata; class Mammalia; order Artiodactyla; family Cervidae; genus Cervus; species Cervus elaphus. Next base: position 30,251,649 of record NC_057834.1, on the reverse strand, counting down.
CTCAGCTGGTAAAGAATCCACCTGCAGTGCAGGAGACCTGGGTTCCATCCCTCAGTTGGTAAGATCCCCTGGAGAAGGGAATGACTACCCACTCCAGTATTCTGGCCTGGAGGATTCACCCCTACACATTCCATGGGGTTGCAGAGTCCAACATGGCTGAGCAACTTTCACTTTCATGAGCAAAATGACATTGGGTTTATCAGTGCCGAAGAATTGATGCTTTTGAACTGTGGTGATGAAGAAGACTGAGAGTCCCTTGGATCTCACGGAAATCCAACCAGTCCATCCTAAAGGAGATCAGTCCTGAGTATTCCTTGGAAGGACTGGTACTGAAGGTGAAACTCCCAATATTTTGGCCATCTGATGTGAAGAACTGACTCATTGGAAAGGACCCTGATGCTGGGAAAGATTGAAGGGAGGAGGAGAAGGGGATGACAGGGGATGAGATGGTTGGATGGCATCATTGACTTGATGGACATGAGTTTGAGTAAGCTCTGGGAGTTGGTGATGGACAGGGAAGCCTGGCATGCTGCAGTCCATGGGGTCACAGAGTCGGACACGACTGAGCAACTGAACTGAGCTGACATGACTGAGCGAAAGAAATAAGTTTCTTTATCAACAAAAGAAATAAGCTTCTAAGTGGAAAGTGAATGCAACTTTTGATAAATTCTTAAAATCACAGATTTAACGTCTTTCAGTTATTGAAGATGTTGCCTAGTTGGTAAAGTCAGCATGAATTTTTCAGTTCAAAATAACATGTTAATTTTTTAAGGAATATTCAAAAAATACTGGAATATAGATTATGCTTCTTACAATTATAAACAGTAGTCAAGATTAAAATGATAGAACTCTAATGTAATTAATTACATAATAAGTTATAAAATGTGTTTCCTCTATTTATTTTACAGTGATATAATGTGTAAAACTGTAGGTTATCCATGAAGCAAGAAGTAAGATAGGAAGCATTGTATTTCTTGTATAAGTGCATGTCTACTCATTTATTGAACTTTGGTCTCAATAGATTTTGGAGTAATTACTAATCAATTTAAAAAATCAAAAAGAACTTCATATTCTCATTGGACATCATTTAATCTTCCTTTTATATTTAATGAAAAAGTATTTATTGCTAGAAACTACAGCTAAACACATCGGTTTTGGGAAGAAAAAGAGATATAAAATATCAACTATATCTAAGATGAGTAAAATGGGCATCAATTTTTAGCATTGGATGGTCTCAAACTTTTTCTTTTAAGAGCAATGCATAGCTTAAAATGTCATAGAATGGAAGAGGCAGAATCAGTTCTACATGTCCATTTTACAATATTAATGAATTCAGAACATGCCATCACAGGCCAAAATATCCTAGGTCTAATTGTCACAGTTTATCCTTAACAGAAATATTTGCATGACCAATCATAGGCAGAAATATTTGCATGACCAATGCAGGCAGAGTCCATTAAAAAAAGAAAAAGTATTGGATTTGAAGTTGTTTCTTTTTATGTCCTGGAAGTTTTTATGCCCTTTGGAAATACTTTGATTTTTCAGCTAGGAAAAGGGTTCCTAAGAGAGGGGAAGTGAAAAGGGATAACCTGCCTGAACTTATAGGTAGGTCCACTTTTAGGAAAAGGTGCAAATGACAGTTAGGAATCTGGAGATTGATGTCTGTCTCCCCTCGCATCCACCTTGAAAGTCTCTTGAGTGTCCTAGAGTGCTGGCACCTCAGTGTGAAGAATGTTGATGGAACAAAGGGGGCATCCGACTGAGGTGGGAGAGGCAGTTCTTCCCCTGGTTCACACACTTACACAGTAACTGAGGGTCAGTCAGTTCACTCGCTTATAACTTTTGCTTTAGATTGTCATAGTAAATTAAATTAGACTAATAAATTAAGCTATTTCATCTACCTAGGAAAGGAAATTACCTAGTTTTAAATTTCTTCCTTACTATAGTTATGGCTTCTACAAATCTTTGAGGCACTGTTGAAATGTAGTTGTTCTCTGGGCTGTTCGACCCTGTCTTCAGCAAGTGTTTAGCACTGTTCCACATACTTTTATAAACTTGGCAAAAGGATGTATGTTTTGATGGAACTTTTTTCAGAATTGAACTGAGTTCTAAGTATTCTAAACTTGGCTGGTCCGTGGACCAGCAGCTTTAGCATCTCCTGAAATCTGGTTTAGAAATGAAGAGACTCAGGCCCCACCTTAGATCTACCAAAGCAAAATCTGCATTGTAACAAGGTCACTAAGTGATATACACACACGTGCACACGCGTGCGTGCACACACACACATGTGCAAAGTTGGAGAAGCACTGTTCTGAAACAGTTTTGATGAAAATGAAGTTACTTTGTTTTGTCTGTTCTCTTACAGGTCTTTGTTGAGTATGCCAATGCTGGTGATTCCAAAGCTGCTCAGAAATTACTGACTGGAAGGATGTTTGATGGAAAGTTTGTTGTGGCTACATTTTACCCACTGAGTGCCTACAAGAGGGGATATCTGTATCAAACTTTGCTTTAATCAGTAACCTGAGGACTGTTTCCTGTTTCTCCTCTTCCATTTCCTGGGTTATTCTACATCTGAATGCAGGAGTACCCCCCTTATCATTTTAAGGGAATACTTTGTATATTTATTCAATCCTACTAATGTGCAGCCATTGCGCAAACAGTGACTGCATTGCAGACATTTGGCTCTGAGTAGGACAAGACCTCTTAGCTGTACATTGAGGGGTTTTAGAGCATCCACGGGGCATCTTTTTTTGTGCAGTAGGGCAAGTGCTGCTCTTCAGTATGTAACTTAAAAAGATATCAACTATTTCATGTGATCATGAAGCAGGGACGAATACTATCCTGTCATAGGAATATTAACAAATTTGTTAGCGTTGGTGACATCACTTACAGATTATTCCTTTATGTTGTCAGATGGTTCTTCCTTATTGATATCCGTAGTTGGCACTGGATGCTGTCAGTAATTTTAAGTAATTGTCAAGCAGCAGTTCCCTACTGTGTTCTTAACACTGAGTTACGATTTTTTTTAAAGGAGTACTGTAGTACTGAATATTCCTTTAAAGAAACTGCGGTGAGCCTATCTCTATATTTTTTTTTTTAATTAAGGCTTTTAAATAGAAAGCTGATGCTTGATCTTGCACAATTTTTATGTCTAGTATGTATGCTTGAGTGAGTGTGCAGGTATGAAAGGTTAGAGAATATTTGAGTAGCATTCTTTATAGTGTGAATCTTGTGGGTTAATACAGTCTATGCCCATCTCTTCCCTACCTGTTTAATGTCTATAAGATTTAGGATACAGGTTTTTTGGGAGTTGGTGTGTCTGAAAGAATGAAATGAGAAAATAGTCCATTCCTGAGAGGCCCAGAACACACAAGTCTAGACTGGATTACATTGAAACTCTCTTAAAGTGAGAAAACTCTTGTAAGAGTTTTGGTACACATAGATTGCCCCATCTTTCAGGGTCTGCTTTAGACCCTGCATTAGCTCATCTGTTTTATACTGACTCTTCTAGGATCATTATAAGATTTCTCAAGATAGAGTTCTGCCTACTATGATGGAAAATTTATGTTGGTTAAAAAGAAAGAATGAATTGTTCAGTGAAAGGAAAAGAAAAAAAATAGGTGAAGGGTGCATAATCAAGGATTCTTTATTTCTTCCTTTTTCTCTCATCTCCCTCCCACACCTTCTTTTCCTCTTCCCCCATTCTTTACCTCTATCCTAAGCTGAAGAGAAGTTAGAGGAAAGCATCCTAGTTGGTCAGGTGGTCTGACTTTTGACTGCAAGGAAGTTAAGAAAGGTGTAGCTATAATAAGGTGGAAGTAGAAAGAAAGAAAAACTCATGAAGAATTCTTAAAAGGATTCATAGCAATCTAACGTGACCCCAAATAGAGGCTACTAGTATTCCTAAGTTCATGGGCACAGATTGATTACATGGTTTTAGGAATGATAATCAATGGATTCCTCTCATGTTACAGTAGATTGTCTTCAGAGGTTTAAATCTTAGGAAATCTTTATAAAGCACTGATTATACAAAAAAAGTTATATACAGGTTATGAGTTTTTGTTTTCTTAACTAAAGGAAAAATTTATTTATTTATTTATTTTCCTAAGGAAAACACTTTTATATCTTTCCCTGCTGGAAGGCTCCTCGTAGAGGTTTTCCCTGTGGGTGCCATGCAGGTTATTGAGAGCCCAATTAAGAATTTATGTCTTAGAGGATGAATTATTTTACCCTGTTCACACAGTTACTATTTGATATTTTAGTTAATCATAGTTACCTAATTCTTCAAAACTCTCTTTAATATTTATTATGAAGCCAAATTTGGTATAAGGAGGACAAATAATGAATTGCCAAAAGACCTTGTGGCCTGGTGCCCAAGGGAAATTTGTATAAGTAACTTCTAATATGTGCCCTTAGAAGGAAGAGCTATTCTTTTTCATTTTGGCCCTTTCAGAGGTTTATTAGCTGGTTTGGTTTCAGGTAAAAATTCAAGAGAGTATTGTGGAGACCTAAGCTTTCCTAAAACATAAATATTTGTATGGGTAGCAGCTTCTATGATGATTAAAAACACCAGGTCCTTCCATACATACTGATGAACACAGTGCAAATAAGTTCTTTTTAAGGGCAAGTATTTTAGGTTAGCACATACACCTTTCTCATTTCCCTTCCCCACCACCACCAAAAAGAAAAGTCCTTACAAGTAAACTGCAGGTGGGCTTCTAAGCGTAGTGCTGCAGTGTGCTGCTAGCATCTTCATGCTGAATTTCACAGCATTCTTTGATCGTCTTATTGTTGATGAGTATACATCATGAGTATATGGAGTGTTTAACACTGTAGAATTTTATTACAGCAGATGCTAACTAGATTTTAAGTGTGCTGAGGGAATAACTGATGAGCCTAAGTAATCATGCATTGAATTAAATGTTTCATATTTAAGCCACAAAATTGAAAAAAGATGCCTCCTTTGATTTAAATTGTTATTTTATAGCTCTTAGCCCATTACTACCAAAGATGACATTTGCAGATTTTTCTCCCTCTTCTAATATTATGAGAAGTTTAATCTTGTTAACTTTTTTAAACCTGAACCAAATATTAAAAGATGCAGTTTTCATCATCCTTTAGGATGAAATATATACACAGAGATTTTGATTCCTTGAAGTTTTAAAAACAAATTTTCTTTTGGAGAGGTAGGGTAAATATACGAAGGTTCATGTTCACGTAACCCCTACCAGTTTGGGAAAATTTTATCTCAGGTAATTTTTCTTTCCCTGAATTAATATCTGTGCTTCCTTCCCTCTTGCCTTCAAGTTTCTTCCTTATTGTCCCATGATGTTGTCCTGGTACATTTTTGTCCCAGAAAAGGCATGTAAATTGATTATTCTGTAGGAAATCTTTGGTTCTTTGGAAACATATTTGGAGGAGGTGGCTAGTTGGCCACTTTCAAAACTTTAATGCTGTATTTAGAGAAGAATAAATGGGATTGGGTGCCTCAGTAAAAGATAGCACTAGCTAAAAGAAACTATTTGCTGCATTTTAAAGGCATAATAACAAAATGAGCCTCTTGCAATAAGAGATTGATTGCATTTATTATTACTGGATGTCTTCCCTGTCTTGTGGCCATGAGTATAGCACATCTTTAGAAAAAAAATTCTCTGCTATGCCTTGGGCCACTACTATGGCTGCTTTTAGAACAAAACCACAAATACAGTTTTTCTCATCCTTCTCCCTGTTTTCATTGAGACAGGTATTGCCTTCTTTTTAAAGGTACTCTGGCTGCTAAATAAAAGAGTGCTGAGCTATGTTAAATTAGCCTTTTAAAAAAAAATCTGAATTATTATTTAACTTCTCTTCTAGAATCATGTTACTTGTACTTATATTTTAACCTTTGAGCAAATTTATTATAAGGGATGCTGCCAGAAAGAGTGCTGCCATGTAAAGGAAGTTGAAGAGAAACTATGGGCATAATGTTTGTTTCTGTCTTAGTACACTGGGCTTTCACCCTGGTAAGGGAATCAGTTACCTTTCTGGAATAAATTATAGTCAGAGTTACAGTACTCAAATGCTGTTTTAGGACTCATTTGAGTTATTTCTCAAATGCAGGTAACTGACATTTTGGCATCCTTTTCTTAGACTTTTGTCCTAACCTTATAAAATTAGGCCTAGCTTACATAATTTCTGCTACTAGTTATACTTGGCAGTGTGACATGTTATTTTTTATAATTTAATGAAAATCAGCACCATAGTAACTGATGGTAATTATACTGACATAGTTACTGGGTGAGGGGGTGGGGGAGACACTCAGTAACCACGTGTTTTACCTGGACTTTCATGCGAGGGTACGTGCCAGGTGGCTTTATTCAGATTAGGGTGCAGATGGAAGCGCATCATGACTTTTAGTCTGGTGGATGTGTAGACAGTCAGAGATTTAAGCAAGTGCCTTGTGTTTCCTGGAAAATACTAAACTCATTTGGGTGAAACCTTCCCAGATGATAGTAGTTACTGCTCCTTTCCCTTCCCCTGGAATAACTTCTGGTTTGAGTAATGTAGTATAAAATTCCCAACATTTCTTTGGTTTTTCTTTTTTTTTTGGTATGTGTGAAACTGTTCATATTTGTTTTTTTTTTTTTTTCCCCAGTATTACATATAATGGAAAGCCAGAGTCGTCTAGCAGAATCTAATTCTTCCTTGGATGTAGTTCCATTTTTAATATTACGTTCCTTCTTCAAATCTTACTACTCTAGCTCTCTGATAAAATTTATTTCTTGTTAATTGTGGTCACAATACAGACCAAACTTTGGTCACAGCTCAAAAGAATTTCCATTTCTTAAGGTGCTCAATAAATCACCTTTACTTTTGAGATGTTAGCCTTTTCAGGTTAGTATCACTTCCTAGCTTTCTCAGTGAATAAAAGAATGTTGAATCTCTGTGAAATGGAATTCATCTGAGCCTCTTGTGGTATATATTTGGGTAAGTTACATTTTCTTAGTGTTAGAGGAGTATGATTGTTTTTGTTTTTGAAGTACCCCAAATGTTAGAGAGTTTATTCTGTTTTAGATTAGCGTCTTCTCTGACACCACAGGATATATCATGTTTGTTATCCAGTGTTTTTCACTGCTTTTTAAATTCACACAGTGATTGACCAGTAGATTTACACAGTGATTGACAAGTACTTGTGGACATTTAAGAAGGTAAATAGTTTTAACTGCTGCAATTCTGGACTTTTATAGGAGAAATAGGCTGTAAAAGAAATACCTGTAAACCAGAGAGCATTTAGAAAATTGTCTATGGGTGGTCATGAAGGTGATCTTCAGGATATGAGATACACAGTTTACATAACCTTTGTTCTCCTGATGTGAAGTTTGTATTCATTTTCCTACAACTCAGCACTTTTGTTGTCCGTTACACTATTTAGAAGGATTGTTTTATTTGCTTTATTTGTGCTTTTCAGAGAGTTGTCATAATCATGGCAGTTACATTTGTGGCACTATCAATGCCAAAATTCATGGGAAATTTATCAAATGATTGCAAGCTATTTCCCATTAAATAGAGTAACTGTCGCAGTATCCTAGAGGAAACTGAGAGCTTTTTTGAAAGTCATATATGTTTTATGATTAGCTTTGTGGTCAGAGAGAACAGAGCATTCTGTCTTGTTTTGCCTTATGTGACCATTGATCCATGTGACTGTTGATCCTTGTTGTGAAGTAAAAGAGCTTATTTTGTTATACTACTTTGTATAATGAAAATAAGTCACATTCTGAAGAAAAAACCCCAAACTGGAATTGTCAAAATTTTTATTCCTATTTGCAAAACTCTTAGGTAATAACATCAGAGCTATTTCTTATCATAAACTCTTGATTGTCAGCAAGAGAATTGTATGTAGTCGGTTCTGTCCCAGTTGGAATTCCCTTCCCTTTCTAAACTCTCTCCTTAATAGTATTCATGATGTCAGAATAGTGAGTGTGTAAAAGAAAATGTAATGAGGTGTTCTGTATCACACATCCAAAATCATGTATTTATGGACTCAAAATCTTTTCACTTATTTGAATTATCTGTAGCTATATTATTTTATTACCATGGGTTGTCAGAAATCTACCAGATTTAAGAGTAAAGAAGAGAAAAGTAATATAAACAGATGAGGGGAAGAAAACGGCTTCCTTTTTCAGGTATTATTAATTGTTCATATAGTTTATGACCTAAAAATGATATTTATTTTTAAAAATCCAAGTTTGGTACCTGTGACATAGAAACATTGCCTTTTCTATACATTCCTCATCATTGTTTCCCTGGAAAATTATTTTAAGAGTGTATGAGACCAGATTAAATATCCATATTCAGTTTGGTCAAATTTTTAAAAATAAATATTTAAATGAGACTCTATCTTTTGTGTATTTGGCATACATCAACACTTATGCAAATCAAGGGTCAGAAAGAAACGGGATTCGCCATCTCTGTGTTTGCCTTTGCACATTGGGTGCGGTGGGTGACATAGTATGCACTAGCTGCAGTGTTGTAGCATCTTACGAAAGTAAGTAGTGTTAAGTACAATATCGAAAAGGTTAAGATGCATCTCGGTGGAATATTTACTTTGCAGAGTATAAAGCTGTCATATCTCTTTCCAGCAGAATTTAACTCCTTCATTCTTTTCTTTTTTTTTTTTTTGAAAAAAAATCATAAATAATTTAACATTCCTTTATATCCTCCTAACTGTCAAATCTGGGGTAGAACAGATTTTTTCCCCCCAAAGGACTCCATCTTTGTTCTTTTGTTCACTCTTTGAAATCCAGTTATGATCAACAGATTTTGATAATTTATGGCTTCCTGTATCGGCACTGGAGTGGTTGGTTGTGAATATTAAAACCTACTGCTGTTTTCCCTCAATAACATGTAATAGCTGTGTTTTTGCTTAGAAGGTATGGTTAGAAAAATGTGAATGATCACTTAAACCAAAGCCAGTTATAAGGAGTATTCTCTCCTGTTGGTTTACCTTCACCTCAGAACTACAAGAACATTACAGTACACAATAGCTGTCTATAGCATTTGTACCCGTTGTTTCAGGAGTTTATTGGTCTTGGCATTTCTTGGCACAATGGCTCTCTGTTCTTGGTGATGTCTTATTTTTTTGTGATTTTTTTTTTTTTAATAACTGAGTGGGACTATAAATGTAGATGTGTATCAGTACCAAGAAATTCTTTTCTCAAATCTCTGTATTTCTGATTTCTATTCAAGTCTTTTAAACATGTTTTTTCTTGCTGAGTAGCAAAGAACTTTTATTTTCCACTTTCCTATATGCTAAAAATGTATGGACACAGCATTTCAATTAACTGAATTGCATATAGTTTTTTTGCTGAAAACTCTATCTGTAAACACAATTGCCTTGTTCAGTTTTGTTGTAAACTGACTTACCATAAGATGCACTGTTGATATGCTTTTTGATGTGTGTTTGTTTGATAAGGGTGATAAAATAAAGCTTAAAAACAAATGAATTGCTTTTTATATTTCAACTATTTCTGTGTTTAGTATAAACATTCAAGTTTAGATAACAGGTAAGTATACTTATTTATGATTTAATTTTTACTGAGAGCTACCATTGAAAACTTTTCATGTAGCTTCATTCATTTCTAAAGAGTATAATTTTTCACTTTTGAAAATAGTGCATACACTGACAATACCAAAATGTAATTTTTTATTTTGGAGTAAATGTTTTTGATTACGTAGAAACAGCCTAATCTCATGAAAAGAACCAGAATTCATAATTGAGAAACTTGTGTTCTAATCTTGGATCTTTTATCAAGTTGGATGACTTTAATCGAGTGACTTAATTTCTGACAACAGTATGAGATCGTAGGTTCAACCATCAGTTGTGGAGCATCTCCTAGATGATGGTACTATTTTAGATTATGTCATGTTTAATGTTCCCTTTTACATTTATGAAAACTAAAGCCCTAATAGGATAAGTAAACTTACCCAACATTTACTGTGACTTAGAGATGGTAATCATATCCTGGTCTCTCTAGGTGTGGCATATTTTTTAGGAAACCAGTGGCTGTTCTGTATGATGAATTCAAGGGAAAGAGACTGCCGAGAAGGATACCCTAAGAGACTGTTTCAAGAGCTCAGACTAGGGAAAATGAGTATTTAAATTAGTAATTCTCACACTCCGTGTATAACAGAATCACCTGGGAGGGCTTGCTAAAATGTAGATTGCTGGACCCCACCTCTAGAGTTTATGGCTGTAGTTTTTGCTGGGTTTGAGACTTTGCATTTCTACCCAGTTGTTGGGTTATGCTGCTGCTGGTGCTCTGGAGACCATCCTTTGAGAAGCACTGGTTTCAACAAAAGGTGTGGGCTGTAGGATTGAAAAGCCAGACCAGATTCTAGCTAATTGGGAGTCGTTTTCAATCCCTTCTTGCTCCCTGATAATTGCAGTAATAATAGTAACTAATTAAGCACTTCTTTTGTACCAGGCCCTGTGCTAAATGCTTTTTTGTACATTATCATTTTTTACCCCACATTTAATCCTTAATCACAAGCCTGTGAAGAAGATACTGGTATTCACTTCATTGGGAGGGAAATGCTCATTTAGATGATTTTACTGCCGATGGTTACATAGTAGGTAAATGAGTGCCTGGCTCTAAAATAATGCTCTTAACACCACTATGCTGGATTGCCTTCCAGCTAGCTCAACAATTACGGGCCATCTTCCATTTCCTCTAATACTACTTATTTTAGTCCTTGATCTCCTTACTTTATCTTCTAACAAGATCCTCATCTTTAGTCTCATGCCCTCCAGCCTCTACTTTGCAATGTTAACAGTTTTAATTCTCAAAAGTAAACCTGACCATGCTACTCTGCACTTCAAAAATTCTTCACATTATTTCCTGTCTCTTTTCCTGCCTATTTGCCTTCAAAATAATACCTAATTCCCTTAGATTGGCACATAAGATTTTTCACAATCTGGCTTCTACAAATCCTGCTGCGTTTCCTCCCTCTCTCTGTTTATAATGTATGTCTATACTAAACTAGCCATCTTTTTACACATTCCATGCTTTTTCCTATATTTGAGGACAGGTACCGTGCATACAAAACCACTAGTGCGGATCTGTTGGTGGAGAACTGCTAAGGTCAGGCACAGGGACCAGTGTTGTCATGCATCTGGACCTGCAGAAGCTAAGTCTGCCCAACCTTTTTACAACCATGAAAGCTTTATCACACACTTGGGATTTAGCATTGATACAGAAATATTCAATACACAGTCTATATTCAGTTTGTCTCACTGTCTCAGTATCTTTTATAACTTTTTTTTCCCTCCTCCCTAAGACCCAATCAAAACTCTTTTGTGTTTAAAAATGCCTATTGGGAATTTGTGGGATGTTAGTGTCCTGCAGAATAGTTCGCAAAACACTAGCTTAGATTTATATTTAAATCTGTCCCTTTTCTTGTAATAAATGCTAATGCTTCATTTAAAATGTGTTTTCCAGCCATTCCTTGGTGGTCCGGTGGTTAGGACTCGGTGCTTTCACTGCCATGATATGGGTTCAGTCCCTAGTCAGGAAATCAAGATCCTATAAGGTATGTGGCACAGCCAAAAAATTAAAAAATTAAGTGTGTTTTTAGGGGAAACAATATTGCCTGAACTGTATATTTTATTTTGTGGATTTCTCAATCCACAGGGGAAGTAGAACTATAGTTAGTAAGACTATGTCTGACAAAATAGTAAATATCCTACAGAAAAGTAACTATTTTCAAGACCATGCCTTTGAGTTTGTGAAAAGTTTTATTCGTTTGCTTTTGGCTGGGGTTTTTGCTGGGGTTGTGTTGCTCTGCGGGCTTGTCTCCGGTTGCAGCGAGCAGGGGCCGCCCCCCAGCTGCGGTGAGCAGGCTTCGCGTTGCAGTGGCTTCCCGTTGCGGAGCACAGGCCGTAGGGCATGCAGGCTTCAGTAACTGGGGCACATAGATTCTGTAATTGCAGCTCCCCAGCTCTGGAGCTCAGGCTCAGTAGTTGTGGCACATGGGCTTAGTTGCTCTGCGGCCTGTGGGATCTTCTCAGAAAGTGAAACTTGCTCAGTCCTGTCTGACTCTTCATGAGCCCATAGGCTATATAGTCCATGGAATTCTCCAGGCCAGAATACTGGAGTGGGTAGACATTCCCTTCTCCAGGGGATCTTCCCAACCCAGGGATAGAACCCAGGTCTCCTGCATTGTGGGCAGATTCGTTACCAGCTGAGCTACTTGGGAAGCCCAAGAATACTTGAGTGGGTAGCGTATCCCTTCTCCAGTAGATCTTCCTGACCCAGGAATCAAACAGGGGTTTCCTGCACTGCAGGCGGATTCTTTACCAGCTGAGCTACTAGGGAATTCCGGGATCTTACCAGAACAGGGATCAAATCTGTGTCTCCTGCATTGGCAGGCAGATTCTTTACCACTGAGCCACAAGGGAAGCCCTATGCCTCTTAAATTTAATGTACAAGCAAGTAGATTTTTTTAAAAAAATTCTGTTTCTAATGACATAAATTCTATGGTCACAGAAAACTTGGAAGAATTAAAATATGTTTCTTTCCTGTCCTTTTTCTTTGTCACTAAATGTGGATTTAGGGCAGAAGAATTGGCATGCTGAAAATGGCATATGCTTCAAGGCCTAAACTTAAAAAAAATAATTTAATGGAATATGTGACTTTAAAAGGAAAAGGAAGGAACAAGTAAGATCCAAGGAACCATCTTAATTGACAGATGTCTTCGTGATCTTTAATAAAAAAGATAAACTTTTATTGCACAAAGTTCCGTGACGAATAATGCTTAACACATGTTTGGGAATCATACCACACAACATCCCAGGGGCCTGCTAATTTACCAGGTGTGGTAAAGTTTTGACTCCATGAGGCATTCTGGTCATCATTTGTAGCTAACTGGAGAACTCCTTCCCAAACTCTTTAGTGAAATCAGTTGTACTGTATCCTGACTTTCTGTATTCTGTGAATTAGGTGACAGGGTATCAAAGTTGTCCACTAGTAGCTGGGTTTTCCTGAAAGAAGATGGAAAATAGCATGAACATTCTTGCTCGTCTGGAATAAATGCTACTATGTCAATTTTGCATGTAGAAGTTTCTTTCTAATACAGTCTGCCATTACTCATCACTTATATAGTATTATTAGATTAATTATGTTTCTAGACTTTAATCATACTTAATAACTTGAAAAGTTAGGGATAATTCTGTTTTTAACCACAGAAACCAAAGGATCTTTTTCATGCCCTCAGAAATAGCAGGTCTTTGACTTTCCTCCAGAATCAGTGTCCTGTGTTGTGGTTCTTGTTGTTCAGTTGCTCAGTCATGACCAACTCTTTGCGACCCAATGGACTGCAGCATGCCAGGCTTCCCTGTCCTTCACTCGTCTACCAGAGTTTGCTCACTCATGTCCATTGAGTTGGTGATATCATCCACCATCTCATCCTCTGTTGCCACCTTCACCTCTTGCTCTCAATCTTTTCCAGCATCAGGGTCTTTTCCAATGAGTTGGGTCTTTGCATCAGGTGGCCAAAGTATTGGAGCTTCAGCTTCAGTAACAGTCTTTCCAGTGAATACTCAAGGTTTATTTCCTTTAGGATTGACTGATTTGATCTCCTTGCTGTCCAAGAGACTCTAAAGAGTCTTCTCCAGCACCACAGTTCAAAAGCATCACTTCTTCGGTGCTCAGCCTTCTTTATGGTCCAACTCTCACATCCATACATGACTACTGGAAAAACCATAGCTTTTGACTATGCAGAGCTTTGTCAGCAAAGTGATGTCTCTACTTTTCAATATACTGTCTAGGTATGTCATAGCTTTTCTTCCAGAGAGCAAGAGTTTTTAATTTTCTGACTGTAGTCAACATCCACAGAAAATAAAATCTGTCACTATTTCCACTTTTTCCCCATCTGTTTACCATGAAGTGATGGGGCTGGATGCCATGATCTCGTTTTTTGAAGATAATGGATGCCATGATCTTCGTTTTTTGAATGTTGAATTTTAAGCCAGCTTTCTCACTCTCCTCTTTCATCAAGAGGCTATTTAGTTCCCCTTCACTTTCTGCCATTAGAGTGGTATCATCTGCGTACCTGAGGTTGATATTTCTTCCGGCAACCTTGATTCCAGCTTGTGAATCTTCCCACCCAGAATTTTGCATGATTAGTTATAAGCAGGGTGACAGTATACAGCCTTGACATACTCCTTTCCCATTTTTGAACCAGTCTGTTCCCTGTTTAGTTCTAACTGTTGCTTCTTGACCTGCATCCAGGTTTCTCAGGAGACAGGTAAGGTAGTCTGGTGTTCCTGTCTCTTTTAAGAATTTTCCACAGTTTGTTGTGATCCACACAGTCAAAGGCTTTGGCATAGTCAATGAAGCAGAACTAGATGTTTCTTTAGAATTCCCATGCTTTTTCTGTGATCCGGTGGATGTTGGCAATTTGGTCTCTGATTCCTCTGCCTTTTTAAAATCCAGTTTATACATCTGAAAGTTCTTGATTCATGTACTGTTGCAGCCTAGCTTGAAGGATTTTGAGCATTACCTTGCTAGTGTGTTAAATGAGCACAATTGTCTGGTAGTTTGAATATTCTTTGGCATTGCCTTTCTTTGGAACAAAAACTGATGTTTTCCAGTCTTGTGGCCACTGCTGAGTTTTCCAAATTTGCTGGCATATTGAGTGCAGCCCTAGCACGTTAATCCTCTTTTAAGATGATTATATTTAGCTCCTTTCCTATGATCTAAGTGACCATAGCCATTCTCACACAACCTCAACCTGTATGCCAAACATGTATTTATCGAATATGTATTTCATCCCAGCCATTTCCTCCCTTTGTTGCACACCAGACTAATATATCAAATATCCTACAGATATTTGCACTTGGATACTTCAAATTTTGATATGTCTGAAAGCCAGTATGTGATCTTTATCCCTACATGATGCATAAAATAGAGCTGAATTGAATAGAAAAGAGACAAAAAATATCATAAGGCTGAGGTTATGAAATACATGGGTAGCAATGTAGCCAGTGTTGCCCAGACGTAAGGACCAAAACTGGGAAGCTGCCAGTACTCTCTCAGGTTACCTTGTCACTCTCTGCTAGCTTCGGGGTGTGCCTGCTTTAGTCCTGTCTCTCCTCTTCCTCTTCTTCCTGCTGCTGCTACTACTGTTACTTCTGCTGTTTTCCCTCTGGATATGGTTGCCCACAGCACAAACAATTAAAATTCCAGCCACGATTTAAACACTTTGTCCTTCTATAGATCTGATCTCAAGCTATCAGAAAAGATTAACTATTTGGCACAGTATTTTTAAGTGTCCATTCTAGATCAGTAAGATATGACCAGATGCTGGCCTCCATTGTGCAGACTATTGTGACTCTTCCTTTGGCAAGGAGCAGCCCTTGTAAAAGGGACAGTTGCTCATTAGCTGAGGAGATATCTCAAAACTTACCTTGAAAAAAAATTGAGTATTTACTTCCCTGGTGGTCCAGTGGTTGAGACTCCATGCAGGGGGCGTGGGTCTGATCCCTGGTCAGGGAACTAAGATCCTACATGCTGTGTGGTGAAAAAAAAACCTGCCTTGATTGTCCTCTTTCCTGGTAATAGCCTATCCACCCAGTTACCTATGTTGGGAACAGGAACCACCCAGTTTCTCCCTCATTGTCAATATGCAGTCAGTTAAGTCCTGCCCATCCTACACCTTAAATACCATTTAAAATTTATTCCTTGACCTTTATGCAGTTCAGGTGCATGACTACAAGCTTCCTAATACCATACCGTAGAATTAGACTTAGCATCCAGTGACAGCCTCTCCCAGAAAGTGCAGAGGATTTGCTACTTAAGCTCACCAAATGGCTGACATTTGCAGAAAACCTATGCTTTGTGCAGAGCCAGAGAAAAGATGAGTTATGAATGCCCCACTTCCTATTCCCAAATTTACCCTTTGGTTCACTCACGGTCCTCTAGACATGAGTAGGTAAGAACATGGACTGATGGCAAGGGTGAAACTCTAAATGTGTTCCTTCTACATGGAACAGCAGAAGTGGGGACCAAGTGTTCAACCAGCACTTTGATTCAGAGATGGTTCCCAACTTATCATCTCTTCTTGTCATTGCTGCATAGTCATCAAGGACCTGAGCATCTGACTTTTAGATGGTAGCCAAGAGAACTTGGAGGTTGGTGCTCTGATGATAGGTCACATGGAGCTGTAGCCTCTGACCTAGGCTGCTTCAGAGTAGTGACTTGGTGTCATTTTCAAGGTTTGGGCAGATTGGAATTCTGCCACTCAAAATGGCTTCCATAAACTTATTCATATACCTGTTTATGCACATAATCACTTTCTTCTTCCAATTCGAAGGAAAATCAGCTAACTGGCTAGCCTTTAGGAATAGGGACAATCTATCTGGCAAGGCCTATTGATGGAGCAACACCGATTGGCATTACCAGTTGGACATAATGGCCAGGGTTAAAGGAACAGAAGGTTCTTTTTCTTTTTAGTATCTGCTCTTTTCAATGCCGTTATTTCCCCCAGTATCTTTTTGGACACTACATCAGGGCTACTTGTCTGCTTACAAAGGCCAAATTACTACAATAAAAGACAGAGATAATCTGATGCCATACACGTGAGTGTATGAGAGAGACAAAGAGAAAGACACAGAGATGGAATTAGACATTTAAAGACCAGGCAAAGGAAGTGACTTGGAAATGCAGACAGACTGGTAAGTTTGAGTGATAAGGGATTGTATGATTCACCATCGCAGTTTTAGACTTGGAGAGACCATCATATGTTAATACCATGACTTAAGCAGCTGCCTAGGGCTTCCGTGGTAGCTCAGACGGTAAAGAATCTGCCTGCAATGCAGAAGACCCAAGTTGGATCCCTGGGTCAGGAAGGTCCCCTGGAAAAGGGATGGCAGCCCACTCTAGTGTTCTTGCCTGGAAAAACCCATGACAGAGGAGCCTGGCAGGCTACGGTCCGTAGGGTCCCAAAGAGTCAGACATGCACGCAAGCAGCTTCTTAAACTCTCCAAGCCTTGGTTAACTCATTGTAACAGAGATAATGGTTGTAATTACATCATAAAATTGTTATGATGACTAAGTGAGCTAATTCACATGAAGTGCCCCATTAAGAGTTTCTTCTTTGCTTTTGCATTGTTTTCAGCAGCATCCTGTTTAATCGTATCAGGCGACATGTTGAACTTTTCACAGCTTTCTCCTTTCAGTATTATCTCCATTTTTCCGACCCTGTTGGTTTAGTACACAGTTAATCCTGACCACATTTGATGTAAGAAACATCCCAAATAGAAGGGTTTTTTTAATTTTGCAAATCCGTCCTTTTTTATTTCTAACAAGTTTGCAGTTGGAAAAGCCATTTCTACTTGGAATTGTTGGAAAATGTGTCAACTATGGTGGATTCAGAGTATAATTATTAAGGCTTTTTCATTCTTCCCTGTTATTACTGTTGTTATTATTGTAAGTTCTTAAGCCTTCCTTGGGAATAAGTAAGTATAAACTATATATTCTTTACCCTTTGATGTTGTGGGCAAAAAATAAATACTGCAACCATCAAATTTTTATTTCATATAAAATTATTATGAAGTTAACCTCATTAATAGAGTTTTGCTATCAGGCAAGTCTAAATGAAGATTGGAGCAAGATTTTTGTTGTGGATTTTAGTATTCTCTTTTCTCTCCAAAGATTTTGAGCATTTCACTTTGTGTATTGCTTATAGCTGTGTGATTAGCTGAAAGAGGATTATTATTTCAGGATGAAAAACTTAGTAGATTGCCTGATAATTAATTTACAAAAGATATTTTTCTGTCAATGTAGGTGCGACCCTGCATGAGCTAATTTTGCTCTTAAGCTGTTGGTTTAATGTGTCAAGAGTAAATTTTGTGACCTAATTCAGTCTATCCCCAGTGTGGCCAGGATTTCCAGCCTTAAGTCCCTCCTTAGGTATGCTTTTCACAATTGGCTTCAACATCGCTGAACAGTTTTGTAGATATGCTCCACATGCCTATGCTCTGTGTAGGCAGACTGTAGTGCTTGGATAAAGTCCACACTTCATTCATTGCTTATGATGTTTCTTTGAGTTCCAGAAACATGATCTGGGACACTAATTTTCTCGTTTTTCGAGAGAAAACAAAAATCACACACACTAGTAATGAGTGACCTCAGAGGATGTGAATGGGCTTTGACCACGACATGTCTCAGCCTTCTGGTTGCCTGACTTCACAGGCCTTTCATTATTCTTACACCACACCACCGTTCAGCCCTTCTAAAGTTCCTCAGCAACATAGAGACTTGAAACTTTGTTTATGGAAAAACAAAGTTCTTAATCAAGGTAAGTATGATAACTGATCTCTGTTAGAACTGCCCAGCAAATGCTCGTAGCCCATTTACAGAAGAGGGCAGGTTTGCCTGGCCATGCTGAGTTAGCAGCCAAGCCTGCAGGATAACATAACCCTTCTGTGATAGATGAAGTTGCATTTCTCCCACCTAAAGATATTATTTGTAATAAAACAGGTACCATGTTAAAAAAAATTAGATGGAATAATTAAGATACTATAAATAAGATCTGAACAAGAAACCAGGGAATCCCTGATCATTTTAACAGAGTTTTGAGGTGACCATCACAGATTGCAAAAATACTATGATTTTACAAGTTGCAATTCGTAGCTCCAGCGAGAATTCAGCTTTTCTTTGGGGGAGCAATTTAATGGGCATTTGGGCTGCGTAAAGGTAGTACTCACAGACTAGCGTGTGGAAATAAGGAGCCAAAACTGCTTTGTATAGCCAGGACTGTGCTCCTTGGGTACAGAGAAAGTTGAGTGGTCACCTGATTTTCTGCCAGTGGGGAATCCAAACACAAGAAATTGGTATTATTTTGTTTGGATATCAAAAATACGTTGCTCTCAGGAAGCTAAAAACCTACAGTACAGGTGCCATACACATTGGGTCCACTGAGATAGTTTGGAACTCTGGTGCAGTAACAGCATACATTTTAGACTAACAGCTTCCCTAGAACTGAGTCAAGAGCAGGTCCTCATCATGGCCACCAAATGGGTTTTCAGAATGCCCGCTGACTGGTCCCTCAGCCTCTTCTTCCACACCCCCTCTTCCCTCAGTTCTCTGTTCTCTCACAGCCTCTGCCATCAAAAGCCCTCAAATGAATCACCCCACAGCTACTATTCTCTTGGGAAATTCTAGCCTCACCTACTGAAGAAGGAACTTTTTCTTCTCTCACTCTTCCTCAGCATTTCAGGGAAATGCTCCCAGCTTTGGTTAAACGATGAAGATGACTCCTTTCCAGACTGTGTCAGCTCCTGGGATAAGGGGAACCCGCTGTTCTTTCTGGACTGAGCATGAAGAGAATGCTCCAGTTCCAATTGTTTCCCCATCAATGACAGTAACCAGAGATTTCCTATTGACTTCACCTAAAGAATGAGTAAAACTCAAACTAACCAAGTGCATTTATTTTTTCCCTTTAAGAAATATGATAAAACATTAAAGATGACTATTAATTTGGCTGCTCCTTTCAACCAACATCCCCTTAGTTATTGAAGATTTGCTTTTTCCTAGGCCTGGCTATAAATACTTCTTGTTTCCTATAAAAAGGGAGGGTGGTGCTGACTCAAATTAAGATTCTTTTCTTTCTTAGTCCAAGTTTTCTCCTGATGGTAGTCCATCCTACTGTCAATGATAGTTTTTAAGAGCAAATCAGTCTCAGTCCATGTTATATTTTAAAGATTCTTAAAGGATGAAATATGTACTCACAAGGAAGAAAAGTTTTGCATATCAAGAGCAACATTGTTTTTTCTTTTGGAGCTAAACATCTGGTTTCTCCTTAAAGAACAGAATCTTCGTTGATCTTTATGTAACCAAAATGTACGTCTTAGGCACTCTTCAAGTTCAGAGGGCTATAGCTTTCTCTTCTACCCCAGTAGTTGGTAGGAGAAAGATTTTTTACGAATCTTGGAAGAGGGCTATGATCTTCAGAGCAATAGGAGATCTGTGTGCACCTCCTGAAGCTAATGTTAATACAGACACACAAACACACACAGATTCAAAGGAGAGAAGGGGAGAGGGGAAGTAGATTATGATATTATATATGTCTTTCTCTAAGTGGTATCATTATAAAATATTTCTGGAGAGAGAACTCTTTTCTGTATTCAATTTTTCAAAAACAAATTATGTTGCATTTACAATTACAAAAAGCCCACAATCATTATTTTGAAAAGAAATAGAGCATTAGAGAATGTATCACTCCAGTGGCCTGGTATATATGCTCAGTGAATGTAAGTCTCTTCTAATCTCTGATGAAAAGGAACTAACTGTACTTCCAGCAGAAAAAAGTTATAATGTGATATTCTAAAGCAATAAATTTCTATGATAGTACAGAAAATCACTTCTACTGCCCTGAGCAGCCAAAATTATAAAGTGTTCTTAAGTCAGTGGCTGTTCTATGGGTTAATTCTTTGAGAATATCTAATCTATATAAAACCAGAGAGCAGTATTTCTAGCAGAAAATGTTCTTCAGAAACAAGTGTAAAACTAGACAAAATTTTCAAAAAACAATCATTTCAGGAGTCTGGGAAAAGACCAAAGACAACAAATCAGGAAGTATTTACTTGTGAGAAACTGCTGAACTTCTGAACAAGCAGTGGGAGTCTGTGGCATTCTTGCCTGGGAATATTTCCTCTTCCCCAAGCCCAAGCTTGATAGTACTACCAAGGTGGGGCTGGCTGTATAAACCAGCGGCTTCACTGCTAGAAGGGGCTGGGTTGATTTGGATGGAAAGTGAGAAATCCATATTCACTGGCATTGTCAGTAAAAATGGCAAATTTTATGAGAAACAAATGAGTGAATTTCATGTTCTAGAAAACTGTCCTTCAAAATGAGAGCAAAGGAAAAGGAAGGAAAGTTACAAATATTCCCATATGTTAAAAAATGTTAGGAAATTTATTCCTAGTAGGCTTGCCTCCAGGAAATGCTAAAGGATATACTGCAGGCTGAAAGGATATTGTGATGCCAGATGGCAATTTGAATACACACAAAGAAATGAAGAGTATCAGAAATGGTAAATATGTGTGCAAATATGACTTTAAAATACATTTTAATATTTCTTCTCTTAACTTTTTTTTTAAAAGATCTAAGATTGTCTTTGTTCATGCACTCAGTTGTGTCCAACTCTTTATGACCTCATGGGCTGCAGCACACCAGTCTTCCCTGCCCATCACCATCTCCTGGAGTTTGCTCAAACTCTTGTCCATTGAGTTGGTGATGCCATCCAACCATCTCATCCTCTGTTGTCCCCTTCTCCTCCCACCTTCAATCTTTCCCAGCATCAGAGTCTTTTCAAATGAGTCAGTTCTTCACATCAGGGAGCCAAAGTATTGGAGTTTCAGCATTAGAATCAGTCCTTCCAATGAATATTCAGGGCTGATTTCCTTTAGGATTGCCTGGTTGGATTTCCTTGCAGTCCAAGGGACTCTCAAGAGTCTTCTCCAACACCACAGTTCAAAAGCATCAATTCTTTGGCACTCACCTTTCTTTATAGTCCAACTCTCACATCCATACATAACTACTGGAAAAACCATAGCTTTGACTAGATGGACCTTTGTTGGCAAAGTAATGTCTCTGCTTTTTAATATGCTGTCTAGGTTTGTCATAACTTTTCTTCCAAGGACCAAGCATCTTTTATTTATTTTTTTTCCTTTATTTATTTATTCAGTGGGTTTTGTCATACATTGATATGAATCAGCCATAGATTTAAATGTATTCTCCATCCCGATCCCCCCTCCCACCTCCCTCTCCACACGATTCCTCTGGGTCTTCCCAGTGCACCAGGCCCGAGCACTTGTCTCATGCATCCCACCTGGGCTGGTGATCTGTTTCACCATAGATAATATACATGCTGTTCTTTCGCAACATCCCACCCTCACCTTCTCCCACCGAGTTCAAAAGTCTGTTCTGTACTTCTGTGTCTCTTTTTCTGTTTTGCATATAGGGTTGTCGTTAACCATCTTTCTAAATTCCATATATATGTGTTAGTATGCTGTAATGTTCTTTATCTTTCTGGCTTACTTCACTCTGTATAATGGGCTCCAGTTTCATCCATCTCATTAGAACTGATTCAAATGAATTCTTTTTAATGGCTGAGTAATATTCCATGGTGTATATGTACCACAGCTTCCTTATCCATTCATCTGCTGATGGGCATCTAGGTTGCTTCCATGTCCTGGCTATTATAAACAGTGCTGCGATGAACATTGGGGTGCACGTGTCTCTTTCAGATCTGGTTTCCTCAGTGTGTATGCCCAGGAGTGGGATTGCTGGGTCATATGGCAGTTCTATTTCCAGTTTTTCAAGAAATCTCCACACTGTTTTCCATAGCGGCTGTACTAGTTTGCATTCCCACCAACAGTGTAAGAGGGTTCCCTTTTCTCCACACCCTCTCCAACATTTATTGCTTGTAGACTTTTGGATAGCAGCCATCCTAACTGGCGTGTAATGGTACCTCACTGTGGTTTTGATTTGCATTTCTCTGATAATGAGTGATGTTGAGCATCTTTTCATGTGTTTGTTAGCCATCTGTATGTCTTCTTTGGAGAAATGTCTGTTTAGTTCTTTGGTCCATTTTTTGATTGGGTCATTTATTTTTCTGGAATTGAGCTTCAAGAGTTGCTTGTATATTTTTGAGATTAATCCTTTGTTTCTTCATTTGCTATTATTTTCTCCCAATCTGAGGGCTGTCTTTTCACCTTACTTATAGTTTCCTTTGTTTAAGCATCTTTTAATTTCATGGCTGCAGTCACCATCTGCAGTGGTTTTGGAGCCCAAGAAAATAAAGTATGTTACTGTTTCCACTGTCACTGGATGGATGGATCATTTTCACGGATCCATCCATCACATGATGTACTCTGCATATAAGTTAAATAAGCAGGGTGACAATTTACGGCCTTGACGTACTCCTTTCCCAAATTTGAACCAGTCTGTCGCTCCATGTCCAATTCTGTTTACTGTTTCTTGATCTGTATACAGGTTTTTCAGGAGACAGGTAAGGCATTCTGGTATTCCCATCTCTTTAAGAGTTTTCCACAGTTTGTTGTGATTCACATAGTCAAAGGGTTTAGCGTAGTCAATGAAACAGAAGTAGATGATTTTTGGAACTCTCTTGCTTTTCCTATGATCCAGCAGATGTTGCCAATTTGATCTCTGGTTTCTCTGCCTTTTCTAAATCCGGCCTTTACATCTGAAAGTTCTTGGTTCACGTACTGTTGCAGTCTAGCTTAAAAGATTATGAGCATTACCTTGCTAACATGTAAAATGATTGTGTGGTAGTTTGTACTATTTTTGGCATTGCCCTTCTTTGGGATTGGAGTGAAAACTGACCTTTTCCAGTCCTTTGGCCACTGCTGAGTTTTCTACATTTTCTAGACATTGAGTGCAGCACTTTAACATCATTATCTTTCAGAATTTGAAATATCTCAGCTGGAATTCCATCACCTCCACTAACTTTATTCATAGTAATGTTTCTTAAGGTTCACTTGACTTCACAGTCCAGGATACCTGGTTCTAGGTGAGTGATCACACCATTGTGGTTATCCCTGTCATTAAGACCTCTTTTGTACAGTTCTTCTTTATATCCTTGCCATCTCTCCTTAATATCTTCCAGTTCTGTTAGGTCCATACCATTTTTGTCCTTTATTGTGCCCATCTTTGCATGAAATGTTCCCTTGGTATCTCTGATTTTCTTGAAGAGATATTTAGTCTTTCCCATTCTATTGTTTTCCTCTATTTCTTTGCATTGTTCACTTAAGTAGGCTTTCTTATCTCTCCTTGCTACTCCTTGGAACTCTGCATCCAGATGGATATATCTTTCCTTTTCTTCCTTGCCTTTTACTTCTCTTCTTTTCTCAGCTATTTGTAAGGCCTCCTCAGACAACCATTTTGCCTTGTTGCATTTCTTTTTCTTGAGATGGTTTTTGTCACCACCTCCTATACAAAAGAATAATTTTAACACTTTACTTTTGGATTTATAACATATCAATATGTAATATATATGAGAAAATGAGGCTATATTGGAGCAAAGTTGTTCAGCTTGCCAGGATTGTTACTGTTAACCAAAAGTAGATTGTGAAAACTTAGAAAGCATACTATATTTCTTAAAGTATCCGTAGGAAAATAGCAGCAAACAATTATAGTCAAACCAGCAGAGAAATTAAAATGCTGCACAAAAAGTATTTAACATAGGGAGAGCAAGAAGGGAAGAGCCGAAGTCAAAAAAGACATGAGACCTAAAGAAAACAAATAGCAAAATGCCAAGTATAAATCCAACCATATTAATAATTCCTTTAAATGTAAATGGGCTAAACACTGATTAAGTGGCAGAAGTTGTCAAACTAGACAAAGGTCAAGATACAATTATATGTTGTCTATGAGAGATAAATTTCAGAATTAATGACACAGCTGGTTGAAAATAAAAAGATAAAAAAAATATATACCAACTCAATTCTTAAAAAATGGGCCAAAGACCTTATCACCTCACCAAAGAAGATATATAGATGGTTGGTGAATAAACATGAAAAAATGCTCCCCATTATATGTCATCAGAGAAATGCAAATTAAAACCATAAGATATCACTGTACTACTGATTAGAAGTATACAGATACTTAATTAGTCACCATTTTTTTTTTTAGACATCACCGTGCAATATTTGGGCTTCCCTGGTGGCTCAGCTGGTACAGAATCCACCTGCAATGCTGGAGACCTGAGTTCGATCCCTGGGTTGGGAAGATACCCAGAGAAGGGAAAGGCTACCCACTCCAGTATTCTGGCCTGGAGAATTCCATGGACTGTATAGACCATGGGATCACAAAGAGCTGGACACGACTGAACAGCTTTCACTTCACTTCACTGTCAGGAAGCATTTAACAAAAGGCTTCCTGTGTGCTGTTTTGGATCTGTCAGGAACCCTCTGGCCCTTATTGATTCCTGAATATTCAGGAATTAAGAGGAGAGGCACGCCTTTCCTGGGGCTGAGGAATCCAGGCATTTCTCATTACAGTGATAAGTACCCTCTTCCTTATTATGAGCCATACGGTAAAAGGTGACCGGTAAAAGGTGACCGTTTGCAACTCTCTCTTTGATAGGGATCATCTTATGTTTTGTAAGTCTGGAATTTTAATCTTTGTCTTTGCTGAGAATAACCACCTGGTAAGACAGTATATATGCCCACGCCATGTTGATTAAAACACCTTTGCTCCATCAGAGCTTTGGTCCCCGTGTCCTTCTTTCTTTCTTTCTTCCTTTCTTTCTTTCTTCTCTCTCTCTCTCTCTCTGTCTGTCTCTCTCTGTATTTCTGGCTAATTCCTTGGAGCGCGGAGGCCCGCTGAGCTCACTTTCTTGCCCTGGCTTCTGAGACCCTCTTGAGAAGGCGCACTGTGCCTTCACCCACCTGAGAGGGCGCCCGGTGCCCACGTGCAGCAGCGCGAGTCCTGAGAACAGGGCTCTATTGGCTTTCCGCGTAAACCAGGGGATGTCAGCCTCTTTCTCTCTCTTACTTTCTTATCGTCAACTCCGGATCACCAGGTTCCGGTCCATTAAAGGACCAACACTTCACTTCATGCAATATTTATCTAAATGGATGGTGAATGGTGAGAATATTATTTACTATTTTGGAAGTTAAAAGATTGGAGATATATGGATTTATTGAAATAGTGATTAAGAACATGAAATTTTTAGTCAGACAAATATGTGTTCAAATTAAAACTGGTATGAAACCTTGTAAAAGCCACTTAACGTTTCTAGTGAAAGTGAAAGTTGCTTAATCATGTCTGCCTCTTTGCATAGTTCATGGATACTTTTACTGGATCAATCGTGAAGAGAATAGGCAATGAAAAAAATGACCAAAATAATTATTAGAAAATGTTCTTAAATTTTTGTACATATTTGGAAAGATTTCATGTTGTTTGTTAATTGAGTGTGTACTTTCCTTATTCTTAAAAATAATCCAAGCTGACTATAATCAGATGCTATAATCAATGAGTCACCAACTGCCATTTGGAAAGTTTCATTTACATTTTTTAACTTCTAAATTACTTTTTATAAAATTACTATTTCTGTGTACTAAATTGTGACCTAAAGCTGCATCTTTTATGGCTAACAATAAATATCAATCTTTAAATAGTTATTTAAACAAAAATGATCTTCAAACAAAATATTACAAGTTTTTTTTTTTTTTCATAGTTACAATAGTACCTAATAAAACCTAATACTAGTAGGGTAATATGAAAAAATAAAAGTCAGTCAGTTGTGTCTGACTCTTTGAGACCCTATGGACCCTGCCAGGCTCCTCTGTCCCTGGGGTTTTCCAGGCAAGAATACTGGAGTGGTCTGCCATGTCCTCCAGGGGATCTTCCTGACCCATGGATTGAACTCTTCACTCTTATGTCTCCTGTATTTATAGGCAGCTTCTTTAACATGAGCACCACCTGGGAAGTCCATAGGATAGTATAGTACATATAGGATAGTATAGCCCACATAGGATAGTACAGTGACAAATAAATAAAAGGAAAAGTCAACTTTCAAAAAACACAGATCAGTAGAATTCTACCCTGATGTAATTTAGTAATATTTTGGTGAGAAGATGAGAGTTTGTAGGTTCATTTCAATCAAGGCTATTATGTTCTTGGGTGGCCTGTTTATATTTTAATCACTCATTCATTATTACTGCTGAAAATACAGTACAACTAAATTTACCCTTTTTCTGTCAAGAGAAAAAACCCAGAATCTTTTTTAAAATCAGCCTTATGGCCAAGACAAGACCTAGTCAGAAGTTACTTGAGTACAATGTCAGAAAGGTCATGGACTCTTTTTTTTTTAATTAATTAATTTTAATTGGAAGCTAATTACTTTACAATATTGGTGTGGTTTTGCCATACATTGACATGAATCAGCCATGGGTGTACATGTGTCCCCACCCTGAAGCCCCCTCCCTCCTCCCTCCCCATCCCATCCCTCTGGGTTGTCTCTATTTCTTTGCATCGAACTTGGACTGAACATCTGTTTCACATATACATGTTTCAGTGCTATTCTCTCAAATCATCCTACCCTTGCCTTCTCCCACAGAGTCCAGAAGTCTGTTCTTTATATCTGTGTCTCTCTTGCTGTCTTGTGTATAGGGTCATCTTTAACATCTTTCTAAATTCCATATATATGCATTAATATACTGTCAGTTCAGTTCAGTTCAGTCGCTCGGTCGTGTTTGACTCTTTGCAACCCCATGAATTGCAGCACGCCAGGCCTCCCTGTCCATCACCAACTCCCGGAGTTCACTCAAACTCATGTCTATCGAGTCGGTGATGCCATCCAGCCATCTCATCCTCTGTCGTCCCCTTCTCCTCCTGCCCCCAATCCCTCCCAGCATCAGGGTCTTTTCCAATGAGTCAACTCTTCGCATGAGGTGGCCAAAGTATTGGAGTTTCAGCTTCAACATCAGTCCTTCCAATGAACACCCAGGACTGATCTCCTTTAGGATGGACTGGTTGGATCTCCTTGCAGTCCAAGGGACTCTCAAGAGTCTTCTCCAACACCACAGTTCAAAAGCATCAATTCTTCGGCACTCAGCTTTCTTCACAGTCCAACTCTCACATCCATACATGACCACTGGAAAAACCATAGCCTTGACTAGACAGACCTTTGTTGGCAAAGTAATGTCTCTGCTTTTTAATATGCTATCTAGGTTGGTCATAACTTTCCTTCCAAAGAGTAAGCGTCTTTTAATTTCATGGCTGCAGTCACCATCTGCAGTGATTTTGGAGCCCCCAAAAATAAAGTCAGCCACTGTTTCCACTGTTTCCTCATCTATGTGCCATGAAGTGATGGGACCAGATGCCATGATCTTAGTTTCCTAAATGTTGAACTTTAAGCCAACTTTTTCACTCTCCTCTTTCACTTTCATCAAGAGGCTTTTTAGTTCCTCTTCACTTTCTGCCATAAGGGTGGTGTCATCTGCATATCTGAGGTTATTGATATTTCTCCCAGCAATCTTGATTCCAGCTTGTGCTTTTTCCAGCCCAGCATTTCTCATGATGTACTCTGCATATGAGTTAAATAAGTAGGGTGACAATATGCAGCCTTGACATACTCCTTTTCCTATTGGGAACCAGTCTGTTATTCCATGTCCAGTTCTAACTGTTGCTTCCTGACCTGCATATAAGTTTCTCAAGAGGCAGGTCGATTGGTCTGGTATACCCATCTCTTTCAGAATTTTCCACAGTTTATTATGATCTACACAGTCAAAGGCTTTGGCATAATTGATAAAGCAGAAATAGATGTTTTTCTTGAACTTTCTTGCTTTTTCAGTGATCCAGCAGATGTTGGCAAATTGATCTCTGGTTCCTCTGCCTTTTCTAAAGCCAGCATAAACATCTGGAAGTTCATGGTTCACGTATTGCTGAAGCCTGGCTTGGAGAATTTTGATCATTACTTTACTAGTATGTGAGATGAGTGCAATTGTGTGGTAGTTTCAGCATTCTTTGGGATTGCCTTTCTTTGGGATTGTAATGAACACTGACATTTTCCAGTCCTGTGGCTGCTGCTGAGTTTTCCAAATTTGCTGACATATTGAGTGCAGCACTTTGACAGCATCATCTTTCAGGATTTGAAAGGGCTCACCTGGAATTCCATCACCTCCACTAGCTTTGTTCCTAGTGATGCCTTCTAAGGCCCACTTGACTTCACATTCCAGGATGTCTGGCTCTAGGTGAGTGATAACACCATCGTGATTACCTGGGTCATGAAGATCTTTTTTTGTACAGTTCTTCTGTGTATTCTTGCCATTTCTTCTTAATATCTTCTGCTTCTGTTAGGTCCATACCATTTCTGTCCTTTATCTAATCCATCTTTGCATGAAATATTCCCTTGGTATCTCTAATTTTCTTGAAGAGATCTCTAGTCTTTCCCATTCTATTGTTTTCCTCTATTTCTTTGCACTGATCACTGAGGAAGACCTTCTTATCGCTCCTTGCTATTCTTTGAAACTCTGCATTCAAATGGGAATATCTTTCCTTTTATCCTTTGCTTTTCCCTTCTCTTCTTTTCACAGCTATTTGTAAGACCTCCTTAGACAACCATTTTGCCTTTTTGTATTTCTTTTCCATGGGGACGTTCTTGATCCCTGTCTCCTGTACAATGTCCAAACCTCTGTCCATAGTTCATCAGGCATTCTGTCTATCAGATCTAGTCCCTTAAATCTATTTCTCACTTCCACTGTATAGTCATAAGGGATTTGATTTAGGTCATACCTGAATGGGTCTAGTGGTTTTCCCTACTTTCTTCAATTGAAGTCTGAATTTGGCAATAAGGAGTTCATGATCTGAGCCACAGTCTTGTTTTTGCTGACTGTATAGAGCTTCTCCATCTTTGGCTGCAGAGAATATAATCAGTCTGATTTCGGTGTTGACTATCTGGTGATGTCCATGTGTAGAGTCTTCTCTTGTGTTGTTGGAAGAGGGTGTTTGCTATGACACCATAATATACTGTATTAGTGTTTTTTTTTTTTCTGACTTACTTCACTCTGGATAATAAACTCCAGTTTCATCCACCTTATTAGAACTGATTCAGATGTGTTCTTTTCAATAGCTGAGTAATATTCCACTGTGTATATGTACCACAGCTTTCTTATCCATTCATCTGCCGATGGACATCTAGGTTGCTTCCATGTCCTAGCTTTTGTAAACAGTGTTGTGATAAACATTGGGGTAAACATGTCTCTTTCAATTCTGGTTTCCTCGGTGTATATGCCCAGCAGTTGGATTGCTGTGTTGTATGGCAGTTCTATTTCCAGCTTTTTAAGGAATCTCCACACTGTTCTCCATAGTGGCTGTACTAGTTTGCATTCCTAGCAACAGTGTAATAGGGTTCCCTTTTCTCCACACCCTCTCCAGGATTTATTGCTTGTAGACTTTTTGATAGCAGCCATTCTGACTGGCGTGAAATGGTACCTCATTGTGGTTTTGATTTGCATTTCTCTAATAATAAGTGATGTTGAACATCTTTTCATGTGTTTGTTAGCCATCTGTATGTCTTCTTTGGAAAGGTGTCTGTTTAGTTCTTTAGCCTATTTTTCGATTGGGTTGTTTATTTTTCTGATATTGAGTTGCATGAGCTGCTTTTATATTTTTGAGATTCTTTGTCAGTTGCTTCATTTGCTGTTATTTTCTCCCATTCTGTAGGCTGTCTTTTCACCCTGCTTATAGTTTCCTTCATTATGCAATTGCTTTTAAGTTTAATTAGGTCCCAGTTGTTTATTTTTGCTTTTATTTCCATTATTCTGGGAGGTGGGTCATAGAGGATCTTGCTGATATTTATGTTAGAGAGTGTTCTGCCGGATTTCCTCTAGGAGTTTTATAGTTTCTGGACTTACATTTAGACCTTTAATCCATTTTGAGTTTATTTTTGTGTATGGTGTTAGAAAGTGTTCTAGTTTCATTCTTTTACAGGTGGTTGATCAGTTTTCCCAGCACCACTTGTTAAAGAGATTGTCTTTTCTCCATTGTATATTCTTGCCTCCTTGGTCAAAGATAAGGTGTCCATAGGTGCATAGATTTATCTCTTGGCGTTCTGTTTTGTTCCATTGATCTATAATTCTGTCTTTGTGCTAGTGCCATACTGTCTTGATGACTGTAGCTTTGTAGTATAGTCTGAAGTCAGGCAGGTTGATTCCTCCAGTTCCATTTCTTCTTTCTCAAGATTACTATGGCTATTTGCTTTGACTATTTGAGTCTTTTTGTATTTCCATACAAACTGTGAAATTATTTGTTCTAGTTCTCTGAAAAATACCGTTGGTAGATTGATAGTGATTGCGTGTAATCTATAGATTGCTTTGGGTATATACTCATTTTCACTATAATGATTCTTCCAATCCATAAGCATGGTGTATTTCTCCATCTATTTGTGTCTTCTTTGATTTCTTTCATCAGTGTTTTGTAGTTTTCTATATATAGGTCTTTTGTTTCTTTAGGTAGATTTATTCTTAAGTATTTTATTGTTTTCGTCACAATGGTGAATAGGATTGTTTCTTTAATTTCTCTGTTTTATCATTGTTAGTGTATAGGAATGCAAGGGATTTCTGTGTGTTAATTTTATATCCTGCAGCTTTACTTTTTGATTAGCTCTAGTAATTTTCTGGTGGTGTCTTTAAGGTTTTCTATGTAGAGGATCATATCATCTGCAAATAGTGAGAGTTTTACTTCTTTTCCAATCCGGATTCCTTTTATTTCTTTTTCTTCTCTGATTGCTATGGCTAAAACTTCCAAAACTATGTTGAATTGTAGTGGTGAGCATGGGCACCCTTGTCTTGTTCCTGACTTTAGAGGAAATGCTTTCAATTTTTCACCTTTGAGGATAATGTTTGATGTGGGTTTATCATATATGGCTTTTATTATGTTGAGGTATGTTCCTTCTATGCCTGCTTTCTAGAGAGAGTTTTTATTATAAATGGGTGTTGAATTCTGTCAATAGCTCTCTCTGCATCTATTGAGATAATCATATCAGATAAAATAGACTTTGAAATAAAGACTGTGAAAAGAGACAAAGAAGGACACTGCATAATAATGAAAGGATCAATCCAAGAAGAAGATATAACAATTATAGATATATATGCACCCAACATAGGAACACCTCAATACATGCAGTAAATGCTAACAAGTATGAAAGGGGAAATTAACAGTAACACAATAATAGTGGGAGACTTTAATACCCCACTCATACCTATGGATAGATCAACCAAATAGAAAATTAGCAAGGAAGCACAAACTTTAAATGATACAGTGGACCAGTTAGACCTAACTAATGTCTACATTTTTTTCTGATCACAATGCAGTAAGATTAGATATCAACTACAGGAAAAAAAAAAAACTATTAAAAATACAAACATATGGAGGCTAAACAACACGTTTCTGAATAACCAGCAAATCACAGAAGAAATAAAAAAGGAAATAAAAATATGCATAGAAACAAATGAAAATGAAAACACAACAACACAAAACCTATGTGATTCAGTAAAAGCAGTGCTAAGGAGAAAGTTCATAGCAATACAAACTTACCTCAAGAAACAAGAGAAAAATCAAATAAATAATCTACCTTTACACCTAAATCAACTGGAAAAAGAATAAATGAAGAACCCCTGGGTTAGTAGAAGGAAAGAAATCATAAAAATTATAGCAGAAATAAATGAAAAAAAAAAAAAAAAGGAGACTCTAGGAAAAATCAACAAAACTAAAAGCTGGTTCTTTGAGAAGATAAATAAAATAGACAATTAGCCAGACTCATCAAGAAAAAAAAGGGAGAAGAAGCAAATCAACAAAATTAGAAATGAAAATGGAGAAATCACAACAGACAACACAGAAATACAAAGGATCATAAGAGACTACAATCAGCAAATATATGCCAATAAAATGGACAACTTGGAAGAAATGGACGAATTCTTAGAAAAGTGTAGTCTTCAAAAACTGAAACAGGAAGAAACAGAAAATCTTAACAGACCCATCATAAGCATGGAAATCAAAAGTGTAATTAAAAAAAAAATCTTCAAACAAACAAAAGCCCAGGACCAGATGGCTTCACAGGTGAATTCTACCAAAAATTCAGAGAAGAGCTAACACCTATCCTACTCAAACTCTTCCAGAAAATTGCACAGGAAGGTAAACTCCCAAACTTATTCTATGAGGCCACCATCACCCTAATACCAAAACCAGACAATGATGCCACAAAAAAAGCAAACTACAGGCCAGTATCACTGATGAACATAGATGCAAAAATCCTCAACAAAATTCTAGCAAACAGAATCCAACAACATATGAAAAAGATCAAACATCATGACCAAGTGGGCTTTATCCCAGGGATGCAAGGATTCTTCAATATTCACAAATCAATCAGTGTGATACACCACATTAACAAACTGAAAGATAAAAAGGTCATGAAAAAAAAAAAAAAGGTCATGGACTCTTAAACCCCAAGAAGTCTTTTCCAAAACTTGTGCGTGAGAAGTGAGCTCAACTAGGGCAGGGTGTGGCTTCCTAAATGAAGTCAGGACTTTAGAGGAGAAGGCACTGTTCCTCTCAATTCCCTGGGGAGAATAACTGGGGTGGTGGTTTAAAAAATACTTTAACATAATTGCTAATAGGACTTGTTCTGTGTGGCAGGTTCTTGGGATGATTTTCTTTCCCTTTTCTCTTCCTATCTCTGCCTTTTCTTTCCCTTCCTCCCTCCCTCCCTTCCTTGCTTTTCTTCCTTTCTATCACTTTTTCTTTCTCCCCCTTTTCTCCTCCTCCTTCCCTCTCTCCTGCTTCCTTTCTCCCTCCCTCCTTCCGTACCTCTTTTGTACGTTCCAAATTTTAATATTTATGATACTCATATAATACAAAAGAATTAAGAAAAAAACTTTTAAAAACACTGAAAGTTTCAGTCTTTAAATTTTCTGCTTTTAATCTTTCTTTTGGACAAAAAGGAAAATAAAAAATGAATCTCAAGCCCCGCAACAGGATCCTTTATTTCCTTGCTGGGAGCAGTAAGGCCCATTACAACAACTTCATAATAATGCAGTCTGTGATATTAATGTCTATCATTTGCCCTATGTTATAGGAAGAGAAGCTAGAAAGATGGCTTATAAAACATGCCAGGGTCTTCCCAATGCCCTCAGGACTCCAGTATTCTTGCCTGGAAAATTCCATGGACCGAGGAGCCTGGTGGGCTACAATCCATGGTGTTGCAAAGAGTCGGACATGACTGAGTGACTTTCACTCACTTCTTTATTTCATCTGCTTCTCTTAGATCCATACCATTTCTGTCCTCTATTGTGCCCATCTTTGCATGATATATTCCCTTAGTATCTCTAATTTTCTTGAAGAGATCTCTAGTCTTTCCCATTCTATTATTTTTCTCTATATCTTTGCATTGATCACTGAGGAAGGCTTTCTTATCTCTCCTTGCTATTCTATGGAACTCTGCATTCAGATGGGTATATCTTTCCTTTTCTCCTTTGCCTTTAGCTTCTCTTCTTTTCTCAGCTATTTGTAAGGGATCCTCAGACAACCATTTTGCCTTTTTGCATTTCTTTTTCTTGGCGATGGTCTTGGTCGGTGCCTCCTGCACAATGTCATGAACCTCTGTCCATAGTTCTTTGGGCACTCTGTCTATCAGATCTAATCCCTTGGATTTATTTCTCACTTCCACTGTATAGTCATAAGGGGTTTGATTTAGGTTATACCTGAATGGTCTAGTGATTTTCCCTACATTCTTCAATTTATGTCTGAATTTTGCAACATGATCTGAGCCATAGTCTGCTTCCAGTCTTGTTTTTGATGACTGTAGAGAGCTTCTCCATCTTTGGCTGCAAAGAATGTAATCAATCTGCAAATCAGCAGCAAATCAATGACCATCTGGTGATGTCCGTGTGTAGAGCTGTCTCTTGTGTTAGAAGAGGGTGTTTGTTATGACCAGTGTGTTCTCTTGGCAAAACCCTGTTAGCCTTTACCCTGCTTCATTCTGTACTCCGAGACCAAAATATGCCTGTTACTCCAGGTATCTCTTGACTTTCTACTTTTGCATTCCAGTCCCTATGATGAAAAGGACATTCTTTTTTTGGTGTTAGTTCTAGAGGTTCTTGTAGGTCTTCATAGAACCATTCAACTTCAGCTTCTTTGGAATTAGTGGTTATCAAGAAGAACAGCAAAGTGAAACAGTTATCTGGAAGAATTGCAAAGACTTAAGAAGTTTAGTGTATGGTGTTTGCATAATTGGGCTTCCCCGATGGCTTAGCGGTAAAGAATCTGCTGCAGTATAGGACACGTAGGCTTGATCCCTGGGTCACGAATATCCCCTGGATTAGGAAATGGCCACCAACTCCAGTATTCTAGCCTGGAGAATTCCATGGACAGAGGAGCCTAGGAATCTATGGTTTATGGGGTCGCAGAGAGTTGGACATTACTGAGTGACTTTCACTGTGAATTTAAAGTGACTCCAGTCAGAATGGTTGTGTGTTTTTCTCCAACTTGTTCAGCTCCTTGGGGCATCTGGTTCAGGGTCTCTCAAAAGGCTATGATCAAGATGTTGGCCAAGGGTTATCTTTCTGCTTCAAGATCTCACTGGACTGCAATCAAGGTGTCAGATGGGCTGCATTCTGGATGCTCAATTGGAGTAGAGTCCACTTCCAAGCTGTCAACTTTTAGCAGAATTTATTTCCTTATGGCCGTAGGACTGCAAATTTCTGGATTTTTGTTTGTTTGTATCTTTGCTGGCTGGAGGCCATTCCCAGCTCCAAGAACATGTGTGAAGCTTCCTCCCATGTGGCTCTCTCTGTAGGCGGCTGTCAACATAGTTTGTTTCTTCAAGGCCAGTAGGAAAGTGGAAGTACGTCTGCTAGCAAAACACCTTAAATAATACAGCCTATTAATTGGTGTGACATTCCAACACTTTTGTCATATAGCATAGTGTATTCATGGGAATGATGATCTCATCACCTTTTCCATATTCTGTTAGAAGTGAGTCACAGGTTCTGCCCACACTGAAGGGGAAGAGATTACACAATCCCGGAGGTAGGGATCACAGAGTCACTTTAGAGTCTGCCTGCTGCAGCATTCTAGTCCCAATACCTGATACGCAGTAAGCCACACTGAGTAAACACTATTTTTTAAACAAAACTTACTGAGCTCTTATTCTGAGTCAGAAACTGCTGTAAGCACTTTAAAAATATTAATCCCCACAGCAACCCTAGTAGGTAGGTATTAACATCCCCATTTTACAGATTGGGGGGTAAGGGACGGAGACATCAACTAACTCAGTTCAAGGTCATTTAATTAAGTAACTAAATGGGACTCAAACTCATGCTCATTGGCTTCAGAGTCCATATTCTTACCTATTATGCTAAGTGACCAAAAACAAAGTGAATGAATAAATGAATGCTATTGAGAGATACAAGAAATAGTTACCCAGCAGCTCTGAGAACCAAATAAGTTTTGAAGTTGCATTTTGTAGTTCAATTTTGATGCCATGCCAGTTGATACTATCAGAGAGTTTTATGATTTTAGGTCTTTTTTTCTATTAATATTAAGTAACACAGGTGGAGATGTGAAGACTAGAACAAAAAAATGTGAGGAACTTCTACTGTGCCTGAGGTTTCCTGGAGGTGACATGCCATTTTTATCTTTTCCTTAAAGATATTACCTGGAAGATATAAAGTAAATTTCAGCTATAGTAGGTTCATAAGGAAAGAACAGGTGACTAGGAGATACCTCCAACAAGAATAATACTGTCCCTTGTGTTTGTCATTTACATTGAGTTGAGAGGCATAAGAAGACAATGACCAGATAGGTGGTGAGACAGGTTTAGGACAAAACATGTTACAGTTCTGGTTTTGGTCCTGGCCAGATGCCATTCTAGGCTAAGTTTCTGTGGAATTTCCCCTGGGGACAGCCCCACTGTGCATTAGAAATATCAGTCAAGTGGCCTTTCAAGAGTGGGCATTAAACTGACCACTCAGAATGGTAGAGAGCCATTTGGCTTGAAGAGATACTCCAGACATTTATTATGGCGATTGATGTTTTTAGTGATTGGATTATTTTTCCATTCATTAGATCCAGAAAAACCCTGTTATACAACAATAGGCTTCCAATACTGGTTCCACTTCTTAACTCTAGGGGGGAGTTATTTATTTGTTTATTCATTCATTCATTCATTTATTGGCTCTGCTGCACGGCACGCAGGATCTTAGTTCCCTGATCAGGGATAGAACCCGTGCCCCTTGTAGTGGAAGCGTGGAGTCTTCCACTGGGCTGCCAGGGAGGTCTCATTGTTTCCTTTTCTATGAATTAAGGGAGATGGACCAGACAGTCTCTGGCTAACAGCACTGGAAGGGAATTTAAACTCCATTCTCCCACACCGTAACAGCCTACTCAATTTGGAGTCCTGAGGCTGTGCACCTCTGTAAGTATCACACACCAACACTCTCATCTACTCTCTCCAGGTTCATTTCTTTC
Source organism: Cervus elaphus (assembly GCF_910594005.1). Taxonomy (NCBI): domain Eukaryota; kingdom Metazoa; phylum Chordata; class Mammalia; order Artiodactyla; family Cervidae; genus Cervus; species Cervus elaphus. Next base: position 30,214,615 of record NC_057834.1, on the reverse strand, counting down.
TGTTATTTATTTACCTCCTAGATTATAGTCAGTTTAGAGGGACTGTACTTTGAGTTAAAAAAACAGTTAACAGGGTGTATTCGTTATTTCACAATATTTCAAAACACACTCTGAACTACAGAAAATTTAGAGAGTGGGAGGAGTGATGAGCTAAGTCAGGATGATTCCAAGTGAGAATGAAGTGTTCAAGTCCTAGGAAACTGTCAACAGGAAAGTTAGAGCCCTAACTCCTCTACTGCTCATTTATTTGTCTCTTGGAAACAGTGATCTAATGATATGCTCAGGCTTGGCTTCAAACTGAGCCTTGAGCTAAGCCAGAGGCTCCTAGTGATCTGATAAACTGCTGGGAAATAACCTTGGTCCTTTTAGTTGTTCAATGGCCTTGCTGAGGCCATCATGTTCAGGACAGTGAAGGGAGGACTCTGGTGTATGCTCGATAATACCAGCCCACTGTCTGAAAAGCCTGCGTGGGTCCTCACTCACTGTACAGCAATAGGAAGTATGGACAGGCTGGCACATATCTGACATGACCGCAGGGAAAAACAAGCAAGCAAATAGCCTCTATAGTTATGAAGTAACACATCTGCTTTTCTAAAATTAAAAATATATATTCTCTTAAATGTCAAACAATTTTCACTTTAGTAAATTTAGGAAAAAAGCACCCCATAGTCACCAAAATCCCACTGTCCCTAAAAGACAAAACATAAGACCTTCTTTTGACTTCTGAATTTTTGAATGTGTGTGATAATAGCCCATTTAAAACACCTCTCTTCTGATTTCACAGTTTATTTAGTACCATCTTCTACATAAATCTCTTGCCTGCTAAGTTCTCTGAGTACAAATCCCTTGGTTTCTTCTGCTGAGCAGGCATCAAGTGTTGCCAGGATGAACACAAATAACCGTCTCGTCTTCAGCCTAGGCTGAAAGCCTAGGGGTAGCCTTTGTAGAGAGTGAGGCTTCTCACCTCCTAGCTCTCTCTAAAACTCTATTGAATGCATGTCCTTTTAAGAAATGTCTTCATTTCTTTATTCTCTCTCTCTGAGCTCTGAAATCCTTCACATGTGCATTCACCATGGCACTTATGGCCCCCTGGCTTGGAAAAGGAATCTCTCCCCCACGCTTACTTTTGCACTATATATCCCCTGGAGACCCAGACACCCTAGCTTTTGATTCCCCATGGTTTCCATCACAAGGACCCGCACAGAACTACCTAATAAACATATTCTCAAGAAGCACCTGTTTGTTCTTGATTGAATGCTGAAAAAAATGTGTCAGTTTGTTCTTAAGAGAATAGTTCAACCCCAGGGACAGGCATATAAAATATCCAGGGGTTCCAGGCCATTCCCCACTCTGCACATGTTCCCACACCCCTCATCTAAGCCTACTGTTTTCAACTGGAAGGTTGAGAATTAGAGAAAAACACTTTCCTAGCATTATTCCTGTCCCAGGGGAGCACAGCTGCCACCCAGAACAGCACTGTGTGGTATCTACAGCTTCCCAAGTGATGTGTTTTCCCACCTGGTGGAGGAGCTTGTGACAGAGTCTCTCATCCTTGATCCTTTCTTCCAGGGTTGAGTGCTCCACGGGATAAAGATTTTCTTTTGGGCTGACAATGACAACCACCATTAGTTGTATTCTAATTTTTTGAACTTGAAAATTTGTATGTAATTTCAGCCTTATGGAGAAATTATTGAGCGGTATAAAGTTTCATATACCTGTTACCCAAATTCACTAACTGATAGCTCAGCCCCCACCCCAAATACACAGTTCTTCCACATATGCACATGCATCTATGCCAATTTCTGTATTGGGATGAATAATCATGAGTTCATGCTAACTTCAGTTCCAATCTTCACTTAAGAGGTTATTCTAGTCTCACTCCCTTTCCATATTTGTAATTAGCTCACATGAGTGTGGTAAAAATTAAAGACTTTATAGGGCTTCTTTGGTGATCCAGTGGTTAAGGATCCACCTTCCAATGCATGGGATGTGGGTTCGATACCTGGTTGGGGAACTAAGATCCTGCGTGCTGCGGGACAACTAGAGCGAAACCTCCACGCCTCAAGTAGCGAGCCCTCAAGCTCTAGAGCCTCTGTTCTTTATCAATAGAAGCCCGCACGGACCAACGAAGAGCCCTCGCACCACAGCGAAGACCCAGCAATGCCAAAATTTTTAAAAAAGACGCCATGTGCTGCAATGAAAGATTCTGCACGCCCAACCAGAACTGAGGGTAGCCAAACAAATAAATAAATAAAAATAAATATTTTTAAAAAGAAAAATATCTTTAAACAAGACTCTATAGTAGTGTCTGGAGTATTACAGGCAGTCTATTAATTTTAGATGACTGAATGAAGAGAAAAATCATTATTAAAGAGTTCATTTATTAAAAAAAAAAAGGTAGAACTAGTCCCAACACAAGTGTTTCAAATGAACTATTATAAACATTAATGGGAGCAATTTTGTTCTTAGTTATGAAAGGTTTAAGAGAAATGTTCTTTATAGTATCAGGGATCCAAACAATGAAAGGTTTTCCAAATGATGAGTATATCAAGGTTTCCAGGACCTGACAGCACGCGCACTCATATAAAAATTACAATTTATTTAGTATTTACTCTGTTCTACATTGTGTTATTGTATTGACTGATTTAGTTCTCACAACAACCCTAAGGGGCATTTTTATTATTGTCTATATTTTATAGATAAGAAAACTGATGAGTAAGAGTTAATCAACTTGCCGAAGATTCCAAGCAATAAAGAAGTTGGAATTCTGTCTGTAGATGTCATGTTCATAATCATTTATACTATAAATCGAACAAATGGATGACATTCTGGGATAATGAAAGATAGAATATTCAACCTCCTGAATGTATTACTACCAGCAGTACTTATCTGGTGTAAATTTTTCTGTTACTTAATGCAGTGGAAATGTTGAAATTGATAAAATTAAAAGGTATTTTCACTCAAGGAGGCAGAAGAAAGGCACCTAAGTAGCTGAATTTCTGTCAGGTGTTTTGTTAAATCTAAATGTTTTCGTATTTCAACATATTGGACTTCTTGCAAAGGCTGTGCCGCACGTAAACACAGCTTTTATATGCCAAGTACGTAATCTGCAGGGCACATCCACACAAAGATATATGGTACACACCCAATTATAAACAGTTGCACTGCCTTGGAGGGCCTTGGAGATCAGCCAGCCCAAAGACCATTTTCCTGTCACATACGGAGGCCCAGGCAGGTTAAGACCACAGTCACACAAAGCTGATGTGGGGGCTGTCTCAAGGGCGCACTCTTCATTTCCTCGGGCTACCTATTACGTTTGCTTTCATTTCCTATTTGTGTGTGCTTATTTATGCAAAAGTAAATGGGCCTGCTTCAGGTGCTTGGGACGTAAACCACGATTAAACAGAAAAGACGGTCAGGGCCCTGCCTATCTGGCCAACTCGAGACGAAACAGCAGCCCCAGGTCAGAGGGCCCGCCAGGCCCGCCCCTGGTGTTGCGCGCTGAGACGCTGGCCGACGCGCTTTCGCAATCCTCAGTGTGGGAGGTCGGAAATCCGCCACTCGATGACACAGCTCCCGGACTAACTCTGCGGTCCATTTCGGGAAAAGGGGGGAACGCCCCGAGCCGCGGGGCCACTGGGCTGACTAGGAGCCACGGGGCCACTGGGCTGACTAGGAGCCACGGGAGGGGCCCTCGAGGGACAACGCAGTGAAGCCAGGGCGCTTACAACCTGGCGGCTTTAGCTTCCACGGGCCTCGGGCCTCGGCCCTCAATCGGACGCAAAGGACACCGCTCGCGGCCTGGGCCCTGGGGGGCGGGGCCGCTTGCTGACAGGACCCCCGCGCTGTCCCCATTGGCCCGGAGGATGAGTGACGCGGAGGCCCCGCCCCGCCTCCCGGCGCTCCTCCGCGCGCCCGCGCCCTTCTTGTCGCCTGTGCTCAGGGAGCTGACGTGTCGGGGTGGGTGGTTGCGGCCCCTCCCCGCGCGGCAGCCACTCGTCGCGGAGACGGAGGGGCGGGGTGGCCGGGGCCGGCGCTCCCCCTGGCCCCAGCTCCCGGCCCGCCCCGCCGCCCCGGCCCCCCGGATGAAGGTATATATTAGGAGCTGGCGCTGGACGCAGATGAGTGGCCGCGCCGAAGGAGCCGGAGCCGGGCGGAGCTGCGGTGGAGCCGAGAAAGGTGAGGGGCGCCCAGCCCAGTCGCTGTCTCCTTCTCCCGCCATCCTGCGGTAGACGGCGGGATTCGGGACCTGGGGGGGTCGGGGGCCTGGTGCCGCCACGCACACGCTTCCAAGGCCTCGCGCGCGACGTGGACACGCGGTGCACGTACGTGCACAGAGCCGGCGTCCGGGCACACGCGGAAGAGCCCGCCTCACACCCACACCGCCTCCTGTGCCCCGCGGCGCTTCTCAGCCTCGGCTACCTGGCCGGGAGCGCTGGCGTGAGGGGCCCCAGTGGGCATGGTCTCGAATCGGGGGCTTGTCGTGCCGTTGGGCGTGGAGCCTCACCTGGACCAGGGACGGGGGACTTGAGGTTCTCAGCAAGGGACTTGGGCCAAGCTTGGGGTGGGATCCTACAGTGGGGAGAAGTCGTTGGAACTGTCCCGTGGGAGCGAGTTGGGGTGTCTTGAATATATGAGGAAAAGACTCTGAAAGCGTTGACAGTACACTAAGGATTCGAGATGCCTGTGGAAGACGTCAGATGGACAAAACCTACCTGTCACTTTTGTTTTAATACTGGTAATGGGAGAGGGTTGAAATTTCTGGCTTTTCCCTGGCTTGGCCAAGCAGAAAGATGGGATTGGAGGGTTTAGAGCGCACATGTGCTAAACATATGGTTTCCTGAAGATTTTATTAAGTTTGGCCTGACCCGTATATTTATTTGTACGTGGCTTATGATATCTGAAACCAGGTAATAGTGATTATGATACTAAGCATATGTTGTTACGTAGTGCCTTTAGTTTAAGGTCTTTCTGGTGAAATCAGGAAAATGAAGGCAGTTTCTATTCCTTCACTGTTGCAGAACTGTCTCGCTTAGCTAAGGCTAAAAAAGATTTAATATGGTATGCTCTGAAGTATTTATAGGATTCGATGGTTATGGCCCCTCCTGTTTTTCTAAAGGTTTGAGAGGTTTACTTACCAATTTGGGAGGCATAATATAGCAGCAGAAATAGGAGTAGAAAGGAAAGCAGAAAAGGAGCTTGAAGTACTAGATAGCTTTTATTCCTGCCTGCATGTGTTTAGTCGGTCAGACTCTTTGGGACCCCATGGACTGTAGCCCACCAGGCTCCTCTGTCCATGGAATTTTCCAGGCAAGAATACTGGAGTGGGTTGCCATTTCCTACTCCAGGGATTCTTCCCAACCCAGGGATTTAACCTGTGCCTCCTACATTGGCAGGCAGATTTTTCACCCCTGAGCCATCTGGGAAGGCCAGGTATCTTTTATGCTAGGATTTAAATTCCAATAAAGGTATATTTGCTTCCCTCATAGCTCAGTTGGTAAATCATGTGCCTGCCCTGCAGGAGACCCAGGTTCAATTCCTGGGTCGGGAAGATCCCCTGGAGAAGGAAATGGCAACCGACTCCAGTATTCTTGCTTGGAGAATCCCATGGATAGAGGAGCCTGGCGGGCTACAGTCCATGGGGTTGCAAGAGTCAGACACGACTTGGTGACTAAACCACCACCAAACCACCACCATCAAAGGTATATTTGATAATGGTGGACTAGTACAAATATGTCATTGTTACTGATGCATTGGTATGGGCATATAGGAGATTTTGTCATAATTTATAGATTTTTCAGATTTGGTTGTCAAAATAAAATTCCAATCTAGTCTCTTATTCACTACTGCTTACCATTACACACCTGCACACACCTCTTGTCAGAATTAATGGAGGAAGTGCTGCACTTTTTGTGGCATGAAGGCGGTTCTATCTGGCCCATCCTGTGAAGCTCCTCTCCTGCTGTCCTGCACGTGTCCTTCCTTTTCTGTGATGGCGTATGAACTCACTTGCACAGTGAGTCAGATATGAGAACATCAAATGTGTCTATTTTTCTGAATGAAGAAAGTCCAGATTACTTCTTTTTCTTGCCGTCTCTCTGTTTTACACACACACACATATACACACATAGACATGTACATGAAGATAACAAAGTCTTTTTCTCCTGAGAGGCAATACAGCATGATGGTCAAGAGCGTGCAGTTAGGAGTCAGGCTGTCAGGATCTGAGCCCTAACTCTACCACTCTCCTGGTTTTGGACTGTCGGCAAGTTATCTCTGTGGCTCAGCTTCATCCTCTGTAGAGTAATCGCAATCACAGTACCTAAGGGTTGTTTTGAGGATTAAGTGAACAGCTGTCTATAAAGCAGTTAGAACTGTGTTTCTGTATATCTTAGTGTTTGTTGTTATTGCCCCTTCAGGGGACACCCAGATGTAGGTTTTCTCAACCTGAGATTGTAAATGGTGTTTGATGTTTAATAGTCTTCATCATGTAGGGAGGATTATTAATCCCACTTTACTGGCAAAAGGGAACAGGGAAAATAAGCAGTTTAACTGAACTGCAGAATTTTGCTCTGAACTACATTTTACTGTTCTTAGAGGAGAAGATAGTTGGCTTTTGCCTTGGTAACTAGAGTTACCAAAAGTTTGGTAACTTTGGTAACTTTCTTTTCCTCCGTCCTTTATATCTAAGTAAAGTAATTATAATGCAATGATGCTTCTTTACCGTATGTCTCAAATTATCCTTCTCCCTTTATTTCCTCGGCAACAAATTCTGGTTCCTCTGTGGTTTCTCATGCCTGCGGATGACTTTTAACTTGTTTTCCTGCTTCTAGTTGCCTCTCCTGACCATCTCTTTTATGCCATGCTCTTTTCTCTCATTTCTCTAAAGCATGGTGGCCCGGCCGTGTTAATAATCTGTGTTGGCTTCCTTTTACTCACTCGGTTAGATCTGAATTGCTTAGTTTTCAGGGCTCTTCGCACGTTAGCTCTACCTTAAATCATTTCCCATCATTCTACATAAAACTTTAACTTTCTTGCCTCTCTCTGTCCTGTTGGTGTTTACTCCTCCTGGACACCAGGCTCTCCTTATTTCCTTGTTGTTGCTGTTTTTAGTCACTAAGTCATGCCCAGCTTTTTTGGACCCTGGGTGCTGTAGCCCGCCAGGCTGCTGTATCCCTGGGGTTTCCTACAAAGAATACTGCATTGGGTTGCCATTTCCTTCCACGTCTCATGCTTGGCAGATGGATTGTTACCATTGAGCCACTTGGCCCGCTTATTTCCCAATCTTATCTATATAATCTGCTCAGCCCTTGAGGCATCCTGCTTCCTTTGTGAACCCTTTCTGAACAATGCCTGTCTTCTCTTGCATTTATCTGTATTAGGTGAGTAGACTAAATATTTCCTCATTCTCTTTTTATTGTCTGCAGTTTAACATTTTGCTGGATTATCGTGGAATACTCTTAAAAAGCATTGTCTTATCTCTTTTGATTGTTTTGTGTATATTGCTTGTCCTTTAGGGTTCAATTCTTAGTAAAGATGGTCGACTTATTCCTTGTTTGCAGAAGTTGCTTTGAGATAAAATTGTATTTTTTATGACTGTGTTTCTGTCTCCTTGATATTGTTGTATTCTGAATTCTCTGTTTCTGTTCTTAGAGATAAAAGGAGAAAGGTTGAAAATATTAAACAGGTATTCTTTCAGTAGTAGTTTAGTGGTCAGAGGAGTGTAAAGAGGCAACTAGAGCCTTAGAATCAGACTGCCTATACTCGCACCTCAGCTCCACGAGTCAGCTGGGTTGCTTTGCTTCTCTGTGCCTTGGTCTTCTCACCTGGAAAGTAATGATAATAGTAGTATTTGTGTCATGTGTGTGTGTTCAGTTGCTCAGCCATGTCCGACTCTTCTGCGACCCCATGGACTTTAGCCTGCCAGGCTCCTCTGTCCATGATGTTTTCCAGGCAAGAATACTGGAATGCGTTGACATTTCCTATTCCAGTAAACAGGGTAAAACACTTCATTAGGTTAGCATAAAATTTAAGTTATGTCTTTCTTTGGTTTATTTCTTGTTTTCTACATCAGTAAATATTTATGTTAGGTTTCAAGTTGGCCAGGGCCCCGGGATAGCCAAAAATAAATCACTGTATAACAGGCAAAGATCAAGGGCCATGTGTGCTGTGCTGTGCCTAGTCGCTCAGTCGTGTCTGACTCTTGGCGACCCCATGGACTGTAGCCTGCCAGGCTCCTCTGTCCATGGGATTTTCCAGGCGAGAATCCTGGAGTGGGTTGCCATTTTCTTCTGCAGGGGATGTTCCTGACACAGGGATCGAACCTGTGTCTCTTGCGTCTTCTGCATCACCAGGTGGATCCTTTACTACTGCAGCACCTAGGAATAGAGTTGTTGAAAATAAAATGAGACCACGTAAGCAAAGTACTTGGTGCAGTGCCTGGTATATAAGAATAATTAGCATTGTCTTACAAGGTTGGTCTCTTATGAGTATGATCATGATGGAAAAGCAAAATTTCCTTAACATCAAGTGTTTAATTATTATTATTATTATTATTTTTATTTTATTTTATTTTTTTATTATTTTTTATTTTACTAAAAAAATTTTTTTTGGTCGTGTTGTGCTGCTTGTGGGATCTTACTTGCCCTAGCAGTGAAAGCATTGAGTCTTAACCATCAGGGAACTCTCCAGGTTTTTTTTTTAATGTACTTGTTTTTAACAGGAGGAATGTCTTTGGGTTTCATTGTTGGACTCTGACCTGCTGTTGGCTCCTTTTCTCTTTCAGTTTTACAGGTGCAGAAATTACACCTCCGTTATCACAAAACTTGGCCACTCAAGCATCATGAATGTCAATGACCTCAAACTCAGGTTGTCCAAAGCTGGGCAGGAACACCTGCTGGACTTCTGGGATGAGTTGGAGGAGGCCCAACAGGTAGAACTTTATGCGGAGCTCCAGGCCATGAACTTCCAGGAGCTGAACTTGTTTTTCCAAAAGGCAATTGAAGGATTTAACCATTCCTCCCAGCCAGAGAAAGTAGATGCGCGGATGGAACCTGTACCTCGAGAGGTGTTGGGCAGTGCTACCAGGGATCAAGATCAGCTGCAGGCCTGGGAAAGTGAAGGTACTAGCCTGGAAAGATTTGCCGTTAAGGTTTTTTATGAGATACACCATTTAATGGATTTAAATCCACTAAAGTAACTTGAGTCGCATCATTAACATTTTGACTTCCTTAAGACCTTAAACCAGGTGACTGATCCGGAAGTGACAGATTGTGTGGCCAGGACACTGGTGGCTCCTGTCGCCAGTCCCTCCCTTCTCTCTTCATTTCTGGTGCCTCAGTTCAGCCTCGGTCGTGTCTGACTCTTTGTGACCCCATGAACTGCAGCACGCCGGGCCTCCCTGTCCATCACCAACTCCCGGAGCCCACCCAAACCCATGTGCCTAGTTCATGGCTTTTCTCATTCAGGTCCAGAATTAACTCCTGTCTCTTTCCTTTCTCACTGTCTGTACTACTATTAGACTTCCCTTCCTGGAGCACAAGCTACATGTTTCAGTTTATGCCGGCTTATTGCAAAAACCTTCCCTCACCCAGCCCTAGCTTGTATATCTAGTCTTGTCTTTTATGTTTCTCTCTGAGTCTACTGCCCCACACATTTCAGCTGGAACCCATAATTCGTCTTTCTCTGAACACTCTGTTAGGCCCTTCCTGCCTTTGCTGGTGCTTGTCCTTAGCTGCATCTGGCCTTTGCACCTTCTCTGTGTGACTGGGTCTCCTTGTGAGGCTACCCGTCTCCTGGAGCTGTGTAGTGCGCTGGTTCATTCTCCATGGTTCATCACACGTACCGTTTGGTCCCTCACCCCTTTTTCAGTGTCCCAGGCTGGGGTTATTTGTCCACACTTTTCTTTCATTCTTTCTTATAAGGGTTGTCTATGTCTGTCTTCATTGGCACAACGTAAACTTTTAAAGAGCAGCCCGTGTCCTAGTTGTCTGTGTATATCCACAGTATTTAGAACAGCATTTTGCAGTTATAAGTTGGTTGATAAATGTTTCCCGAATTACTCCAGTGCTCAATGCTTTTTTCCTCTAAAGCATATCATAAAATCTGTCCCCATAATGAGTACTAATGAATGCTTTTGAAAATGGTAAAATAAATAAAATTTAGTTTTTCTTTGGTGGGGTTAAGAACTGTGGTTTTTATAATCTACTACTCTGTAAGTACAAGTGACTAAATATTGCAGCCCAGGCCCTTGAGTATTTGTCCATGCTTCTTGGCACATCTGGACCTTATTTCCTCAGCTGTAGAAAGAACAGGCTGGACTAATACTTTTCTTTCCTTTTAAAAAAAAATTATGGCAAAAATATTAATAATATCAAAGTAACAGCAATAACTGTAAAGAAGTTGCAGATAACCTCATCATATTTATGTTTTTATTTGCCCACATTGCCACCTAGTAGTTGGTGATAAACATATTTACTTTTATAGTATGATTTATATCCTGTATTCACACTACACTGTGGCTATTTTTATTTTGTCTTTTGCTCTTTGGCACTCTCTGCATCTTCCCAGAAAAGAAACATAACTACCATTATCAGCCTTCTCTACCATTATCTTCATGTCTTTCTCTGGGCTTACAGATTTACTCTTTTTCAAACTGTATTCCAAAGACCTCTAGGGTTTTGACTGCTGGTGAGACTGTTTGATGTGGGAAGGGCAGGAACAGATGCTAAGCAGATAGGTCTCCAACCCCTTCATGTCCCCACTCCAAGAGCAGTTCTGCTTTGACTTATTTTGATACATAGATAAAGCTCAACACCTGAGATTTTATTTAAAAGGGCTTGGAAATTTAAAATATTGAAATAATTGGATGATCTTCAGGGAGGGCCCTTTCAGATTTTAAAATGTTTGGTAGTGTCTAATGTAACTTCTCACTTAGAACAGGCTCGGCCACTAAGATGTGAGAGTGACTCGCAGACGGGTCCTTCTGAATGGAGGACTGTGGTGACACTGACCCTCACTGACTTGGGATTCATTAATCCTCCTCTTCCTCCCTGGGTTTCAGAAAGGCTTCTACTTCAGACCAAAAGCCACACAAGGCCTTTTCTTACCCTCTGGTATGCCAGCTGCCTATATTTCTCCTTGTGGTTTTATGGGGGTAAAGTCTTAGAATTAACTCTTCGGAAAGATAAAACTTTGACCTTGTATAATGGGGACCATGAGCAGCAATGAAGACTTATACTTTATGCCTTCACTGTGGTCTTTTCGTTGGAATCTATGGAACAAGCCCAGTGACCTTTCATTTAAATTAAAATGCAGAATGGTTACAAGCAAGTCTAGTATAAGAAAGTACAAAGCAAACTTCCTTTTGGCTTACTGTCAAGGGAGCAATAGGTAATTGTGGCTTCAGCAGTAGGGGTGGAGAAGGAGACTTTGGAACAGACGTTACATCCTTTTCCCTTAGAAACTACCATATGTGTGAAAATTCGTAACAAAATGAAGTTTCTTCAGTAAGTTATCTAAGGAAAGAGAGTTCCATTGCAAAGATTAGGATGCTTTATTTCAGACAGTAGGAGATTACTGATAATTGTATCAAAGACACCCGGACCCCAACCCCCGCACCCTTGCTGCCCCTGCCCCATCCCAGGGCCCCAGGACAGGGAAAGTAAAAGCATTCTATAGTAATTTCAAAGTGTCTGGTGACTACTGACATCAGACATTTTAACACCTAGGGTGGAAAATTCTTGCTGAAGGATGAATACGTAAGTGACCACTGTGGCCCTTACTGAAGAGAGTTCTTGTTTTAATTTAATCTTGAAGCACAGAAAATGAAATGTAGAGGAGTCTGAAAAATCTCTATCTTATAAAACTCAGATCTTAAGAGAATTTAGAAGCTTCGATGAGAATGTTACTTTAGAAAGGATACTTACTCTGGAAAAATATATTTGCTTAAAAAATTCCATTCTTTATTAAAAGCAACCCATGCTTAAACTGAACACAAAGCAATCTTCTAACTTTATGTATTAGTAGTCAGTATTAGCCTTTTTTTTGCCTATGAGACATTAAAAAACTAATTTATATAGCATTGTGGTAGAAAAGTAAATGGATTGTTTAGAAAAAAATGTATTAATAGCATTATTTCCTCTACGTTTTCTGAAATCTAGTGCTCTGATATATCTAATAGATTTGTTTTATTTTAAAAGTCACACATATTTTGGAGAGGTTGGAAGATACTAAGAATTACAAGAGAAAAAAGATAAATCTCTGCTGTCTCACAATCCAGAGATACTCACTAGTAATATTTTATAGTATTTTCTTATATACACACACATACATTAGGTTCATAGTTTATGTATAGTCCTGTAGCCTGCCTAAGAATTTGTTATTATGAAGAAATTTCAAGCATATTTGGAAACAGATATTTGGGGACAAAAAATGAAATTCCACATACGTATCACCTTAATTAAATAATTTTCAAAATTTTGCTTCATACATCCCTCTTATTTTTCTCTGCTATAGTATTTTAAGGCAAGTTGCAAACATTATGTTATTTTTATCCTCATAAAGTTTAGTATGAATCTCTTAAGTATAAGGACGTTTTCTTCCCCTAATTACAATGCCATCATTATACCTAATGAAATTTATAATCATCCCCCAGTATCTCAAACCAGTTCAAGTAGAGATTTCCCTTATTAGTCTACTTTTCATTCTTAATATTTTGGGCAAATAGTTATTCTATAAAATAATTGTTGAACCTGAGAAACGTGATTACAAATTAAACACTTAGAACACCTCCTCTTTCTTGTGCAGCCTCCCTTTGACCCCACCGGTTGATTAGCCTGTTTACCCCACCCCTTGTCCAGCAGTGCTGGCAGTTTAGACAGAAAATTCTGACGGTGCTCTATTTCAGAAGCACCTGTGCTAGCCTCTTTGTTTTAGGCACATGCCCAAAGCAAAGAGTATGTTTGAGAGGAACTAGTCCAAGCAGGAAGTTATCCAGGAAGCAGTTGACCTGGGAGAGGCTGCTGTAGACTCCTCTCTGTTTGCTGTAAGTGTTACTAGGAAAACCGTTCAGACTCTGTTGGGCCCACATGCCTGACTCTCTGAGGAGAGAGCTCTACCCGTGTCCTGGAAATTGCTCACTCTGGCTTGATTTCTTTCCTCTTTTCTTTTTAAACCTGTGATTTGATGTGTGTTAGGTCCTGACCTCTGTGGGAAGGTAATGAGCTCTCGTGTCGTATAATGAAAAGATGGGAAGGATGATATAGTAGTGCACTTTTCAAGTTTTTTTCCCATATTTTTGTGGAAGTTTTGAAATAAAAGTTCATAATTTCCTAATTGTCACATGGATTAAGTACGTTTTAAGACTGTTTATAAAAACAGTCAACATTTTTCAAATAGGTGCAGTGCTGCCTGTATAGAATTAACGTGATGACGCATACAGTTTGAAATCATGTATATTGCCATGTAACTACGAGGCTTACAGAATTTTATTGGCCCACTTAATTTCAAGAAGTATTTGGTCTGTCATAAAGCAGATACTAATTTATTACACACTTTTGATAAACAATGCAGTTTTATTGCAGTAACATGGATCAAGTAGATGAATACTTCAGCTCGGCAGGATTTGATATTGTTAACAACAGCTGTAGCTGCATTTAGTTCTTGAATTGCAGCTGGCTTTGATACTCTAGGGACTGCTTTCTTTCCTCTTGTTTTTCTGTCTGCTCATGAGTCAGATGTATAAGCAGGGAGAAGTTAATGCAGACACCTTTTTATCACAGATATTTATGAATTGTTATAATTCATTATGATAGTTGTGGCTAGCTGGAGATGAGTTGTAAATGTAGATCTGCCTATAAATGTACACTTGGCAAGCATGGTCTCAATGCTATTTTTAAGACATAGTGATTATATGGGTTATCAGGTCCACAGGTGGAAAGAAGAATTGGAGAAAGTATGGGGAAAGAATTGGAGATGTAAAGCAATTATCCTTCAATAAAAAATTAATTAAAAGAAATAAATAGATGAAAAAATTAGGAAAAAAAAAGAATTGGAGAAAGTGTGGCATTGGAGGGCTTAGGAAACAAACACATGCCACTTATTTGACTGAAGGAAGAGGCCACTACCAGCTGTTGGTTTGAAAAGCTTTAAAACAGAACCATTTGGAAATCTTGAATGAAGCAGTGGTTTAGGGAACTGATCCAAGGAAGGGAAAAGGTGATACAGTGAGAATTTAGATAGCTCGTTAGAACCTGGGGAAAGTGACGATTGATGTTGGGTGGCCATCAGGCGAGCAAGAGCTGAGACGTGGAAGTGACTCCGGGAGTGTGGCTCTTACCTCTTATAGGCAAGGGGCTGAGAGAAATAATGTGACTTTGGACTTTGGACTGAAAAGTCAGGAAGGATGACTGGAACCACATTAACAGTTTGTTGTTTAGTTGCTAAGTCACGTCCATTTCTTTTGTGACACCATGGACTATGGCTCTGCAGGCTCCTCTGTCTATAGGATTCTCCAGGCAAGAATACTAGAGTGGGTTACCATTTCCTTCTCCAGGGGATCTTCCTGACCCAGGGATCAAACCTGTGTCTCCTACATTGGCAGGCAGATTCTTTACCACTGAGCCACCAGGGAAGCCACGTTAATAGTGCAACCAATTAAAACACATGTTCTCTATAAAGAAATAAATAGTACAAAAAGAACAAAGACCTTTGTGTCCAGAATATTTATCTGGGACTTTTGGGGAACACATTTAGGAATATTTTTAATTCCAACACCTTTGGTGGTATATGAAGGTTGAGACAGTAGTAGTAGTAATAGTGTTAGTCATTCAGTTATGTCTGATTCTTGGTGACCCCATGGACTGTAGCTTGCCAGGTTCCTCTGTCCACAGGATTTTCCAGGCAAGAATACTGGAGTGGGTAGCCATTTCTGTCTCCAGGGGATCTTCCCGACCCTGGGATGGAACCCGGGTCTCCTGCATTGCAGGCTGATTCTTTACCTTCTGAGCCACCAGGGAAGCCGGAGATACAATTGAAAAACTTTTTTTGTCTCAATTTGATTAGAAGGAGCTGTCTCAGATCTGCTGGGTTAAAATATGAACATATTGTATATGTATTATATCTGTTTTCTAAATTTTGAAGAGTTCTGCATTCTGAAGTAAGCTTCTGAAATAAATCTAGTTTAGGTAAGGGTATGTGGACCTGTAATTTTAGATAATGCTTTTTGGGTCAGCGACGGCAGAGTTAAATTTATTTCCTCGAAACCATGGTTTCTTTGGTAACTGAAGAAATAACCAAATGGAAAATGGTTTTCAGAACTGCTTTATATGGTTCCCTGTTCCCTTCAGACTGCTTCCTCTCAGCCAGTCTTTGCTACGTGGTGGCTGTAGGGCCTGTTTGAGGGCAGCACAGAGCCGGAATGCTGTGAGAGATTCAGTCTTTGACACATTTTGGAGAATGTGGGCTCTTGGCCACCTCAGCAGCTTTTCCATGTAGGGTGATGGGTAAGAGATTTAAGAAAAGGCAGCACAACTTCTCATGAATTCAATGGAAAAGAGAAGGAGGGGCTAGAAGGCAATTGGAATGACAGTTATACAGCACCTAAAAGTTATGGTGCTGTATAATATATCTGTTAAATGTTTGGATATGACAGGAGACTGCTGGAGGCAGTGCAGTGTTGGCGAACAGGCCGCAGAGTCAGGTTCTAATCTTGGTTCACACTGTTTAGCTGTGTGACCCTGGGCAAGATCCTTAACTCAGCTGAGACTATTATGTCTAAAAAGGGGAAAATTATACTTACCTCTTAGATTATAGTTACTGTAATAATTACTGGAGTCTAGCATTACTCTTGATATTTTATTTTCAAACTCTAATAAGGTACAGTGAAATGGTGTGGAGAAAACAAAGACAGTCTCATCATAAGCAAGGAAGAAAGAGAGAAAATTAGTTCTCAGGAAGCTAAGCTCTCTGCATCCATATCAAAGGTGAAACTTGTGGCAGTATCTAATGTGCTTTTAAATGTATTGATTGAAAACATTGCCAGAAAGTTCCTGCATAATATCCTTGGCTATGCTTAGTTACTAGTGAAGACAGATTGTAGAATCAGGATAGTTTTGATTTTATATTAAGTTTATTAAGAATACGTCTCTGAGTTCACAATGTACTAGTGTATTAGCTGTAGGAAAGCCTAGGGCTTCCCTGGTGGCTCAGGATGGTGAAGAATCTGTCTGCAGTGCAAGAGACCTGGGTTTGAGCCCTCTGTTGGGAAGATCCCCTGGAAGAAGGGAATGGCTACCCACTCCAGCATTCTTGCCTGGAAGGTTCCATGGACTGAGAAGCCTGGTGGGCTATAGTCTATGGGGTTGCAAAGTGTCAGACATGACTGAGTGACCGACACACACACACGATATGTCAAAAACATGTAAGACCAACACACACACACACACACACACATAATATGTCAGAAACATGTAAGACCAACACACACACACACAATATGTCAGAAACATGTAAGACCAACACACACACACACACACAAAATACGTCAGAAACATGTAAGACCAACACACACACACACACACACACAATATGTCAGAAACATGTAAAACCAACACCCACACGCACACGATATGTCAGAAACATGTAAGACCAACACACACACACACACACACACACACACACAATATGTCAGAAACATGTAAGACCAACACACGCGCACACACACACACACACACAATACGTCAGAAACATGTAAGACCAACACACACACACACACACACACAATACGTCAGAAACATGTAAGACCAACACACACACACACAATATGTCAGAAACATGTAAGACACACACACACACAATATGTCAGAAACATGTAAGACCAACACACACACACACACACACACAATACGTCAGAAACATGTAAGACCAACACACACACACACAATATGTCAGAAACATGTAAGACACACACACAGACAATATGTCAGAAACATGTAAGACCAACACACACACACACACACACAATACGTCAGAAACATGTAAGACCAACACACACACACACAATATGTCAGAAACATGTAAAACCAACACACACACAATACGTCAGAAACATGTAAGACCAACACACACACACACAATATGTCAGAAACATGTAAGACACACACACACACAATATGTCAGAAACATGTAAGACCAACACACACACACACACACACACAATACGTCAGAAACATGTAAGACCAACACACACACACACAATATGTCAGAAACATGTAAAACCAACACACACACAATATGTCAGAAACATGTAAGACCAACACACACACACACACACACAATACATCAGAAACATGTAAGACCAACACACACACACAGAATATGTCAGAAGCATGTAAAACCAACACACGCACACACACACAATATGTCAGAAACGTGTAAGACCAACACACGCACACACACACAATACGTCAGAAACATGTAAGACCAACACACGCGCACACACACACACACAAAATACGTCAGAAACATGTAAGACCAACACGCACACACACACACAATATGTCAGAAACATGTAAAACCAATACACACACACACACACAATATGTCAGAAACATGTAAGACCAACACACACACACAATATGTCAGAAACATGTAAGACCAACACACACACACACAATATGTCAGAAACATGTAAGACCAACACACACACATACAATATGTCAGAAACATGTAAGACCAACACACACACGCACACGATATGTCAGAAACATGTAAGACCAACACATACACACACACAGACAATATGTCAGAAACATGTAAGACCAACACACACACACACACACAATATGTCAGAAACATGTTAGACCAACACACACACACACACACACACACACACACACACACACAAAGCATAAAGTTGGTAATTTAGACAGACAAATCAATCCTGGCCACCACTGCACCCTCTGGCTTGACCTGCAATTATGGATAGTGACCTGCCTCATTCATAGAATTTCTGAGAAGTTTAATGAAAGTGTGAAATTCAGAAAATAGAACAAAACCTGTCAACCATTGCTTTATCACATTTGACCTTTTACAGCTTTTCTAGCTTCTCAGAGATCCACTCTATATGTTACCTCTTCCCACAGGTTTTTCTCCCTTCTAGTGTTGAAACTGTCTACCTTAGAGAGATGAGGTAGTTCCTAGAAGTGGTATATGGCAAGATTTTATTTTTATTTTGCTTTTTTCAAATCCAAACTGAGAGTCTCTTTTAATAACATTTTTAGTTTTATTGTTTCACTTGCAGTTTCAAAAGAACTCTGTTTCACATCCTTCTGAGCTGCAGTAGATGGCCCCCCCCAAAAAAAGGCATTTTAAACAAACTTATTAAAGTATAATTACATGCAATAAAATGCACTAGTTTTATGAGTTTTAAAAAAATTTATACATCCATAAAACTACCACCCCAATCAAAATATAGAACATTTCCCTCATCCCACGAAGTGTCCTAATGCCCTTTTGCAGGCACATTCCCTAAGCTCATTCAGTTGGGTTTGGTTTCATACCCAGGTGTCCTCACTTCAGAGCCTGGCTTCTTAACCATTGTTCTACACTGCTTCCCCAACTCAGGATTTCTTGTCTTTCCATTTACTGCATGGTAGTTTGTTTAGTATATTTACATGCTAATTGATTAATCAGTTATTATTGATTGATTTGTAGGCTGGAGATAATTTAATAGCCTCATCACTCATCTTGAAGTCTGGGGATCTTCTGCTGTCCTTTTTCTTGACCTGCCACAACTAATAAGTTGTCAGGTGCTTATAAAACATTTGCAACGTCTCTTGGTCTTTGCCTTCCAGTCTTATCAGAATAACAATTATTGGTTCATTACAGCATATTATTAATTGTCTGGTGTTTGGTTGGATTATAGAAACTTCATTTTTTAATAATAAAAATGTTTTTATTAACAATGTAGTCATCCATGATTACTTGTGAATTCCTTGTTCTTTATGCCTTATGCAGTTAGGGTGACGCTTTGCAGCTACCTTTGTATATGTAACCCTGAGGTGTTGAATTATAGAGTGATACAAGTGTTTTCTTTTTTAGGACTTTTCCAGATATCTCAGAACAAAGTGGCAGTTCTTCTTCTAGCTGGTGGGCAGGGGACAAGACTCGGTGTTGCATATCCCAAGGGGATGTATGATGTTGGTTTGCCATCCCGTAAGACACTTTTTCAGATTCAAGCAGAGCGTATCCTGAAGCTTCAGCAGTTAGCTGAAAAATATCATGGCAACAAATGTATCATTCCATGGTAAGATATATCTCATTCACTATGGGAGAGTGTCTGAACATATATTGGCTTATCATATTCAAAATGCATATATACTTTATTCATAAGCAGAGGTATTTCCTGTTACTACAGATTTTCTTGGGAGCTGTACTTTATATGTTAAAATCAATCTGTATTATAGCTAGGTAGATAATCACTGTAGCCTTAATGAGCAATATATACTTCTTTCCAACTTTAACCCCTACCTGAGTACCTTTGGGTCCTCAGAGGGTTCTCTCAGTCTGTAAACGTCATACTTTTGGTAGTTTGTCTGTGTACAGAATATGATTGAAAATCAGCTTCCCTCTGAAATTTGGAGGCATTGGTCTATTGTTCCAACATTGCTTTTGAGAGATCTGTTGCCATTCTGATTCTCAGTCTTTTTTTCTCCCGTTTTCCTCTGAAAGCGTTTGGAGTCTTTTCTTATCTTTAGTAACTGGAATTTCATGATGACGTGTGGATCTGTCTCCAGTCACTGCTGTGGGCACTCAGTGGGTTCTGTCACTCTAGAAACTCGTGTCCTTAAGTGTTGGGTTATCTTGTCCTCCTGAAGCAACCCCGCCCCCCCCCCCCCCCCCCCCACACACACACACAAAAAGACAAACCAAAACCTGAAAGCCTCACTGATTTCTCTGCTGTGGGCCAAACTTGGATTCTGTCTCTGCTTGTATGCCAGCTCCCCAGGGCCTATCTCAGCCATTGTTCATCTTCTGAACACCAAGAGATTATGGGAAATTCTGCTCTGTTTTTAAAAGGTTTTGATTTAGCTCTTGAATCTGTTTCTCAGAGCAGCTTTGGAAATTGTCATGTTTTGAGGGGGGAACCAGCTGTGTGTTTGAAATCCCTGAAGTCACTCATCTTGTTATTTTAGCCCCAGGTGACTAACAAAAGCTCTGCTGGTTTCTCTGTCCAGCCTGGTCCAAGCTCAGATTCCTTACCACTGGCCTTTGCCCCAGAACAGCAAATACCCCCAGGAAAAGGCAGCTGTGTATCCGAAGGTCTCCTTTGAAAGATTCTAACTATCTTAAATTTTAAGTTCTAATCCATGTTGCTTTTGTAGCTCTCTGATGCCTTTAAAAATAGGCTTTTTATAATTACCTCAGCTTTTCTAGTTCTTAAGAAGGGTATTGGCCAGCTGTGAACTGTTTTTTCTTTTTGTTTTTTTTTCATCTTGGTTCCCTGGGGGACTTTTGAGGGACATCTGTGTTTTAAGTGGCCAAAATTCTACTTACAAGCCTTACTCTCCCACTTTCATGTTGGATTTTCTTCTCTTTCTTTCTCCTCACAACTCAGAATTTTTCTTACATGGACAGTTTAGTCCCTTTTCGTTTGAATCATGATGCCCAAAGTTTTTCTGCCCAGAGTTCAAATATCCAAGATAATTTGTTAATCAGGCAGATACTGACTGTCCTGGGGAATTTTAGTTTTCTTCATTTTTGCATTTAACAGGTATTAAGTGAGTACCTGCCTCTAGGTGCCACCAGGGAAGTCCCATTTTTTTCTTGTTTTTTTTTTTTAAGTGAGTACCTGCCTCTAGGTGCTGGGAATATATCAGTAACCAGAACAGATAAAAATCCCTACTCACACATAGTTTACATTTCAGTAAGTAAGGGCAAAAGCTATTGTAGTCACTAATTACAATTTTAGACAGAATTTTTTTCTCTTTTACTACATTGGCATGGGTTGGATTTTTGTGACAACAGAGTATATATTTATACTTTTATGATTGTAAATAAAGGGTGAGCAGAGCCCAGATGTCATTTCAAAATTTTAGTAAAAAGAACCATAAGAGGTAATTAGAATGTATTGCATTTATGCCTTTATCCCTTTTATTAGAATAGGAGAGATTTTGACTTAGAATATACTTTTCACAGAGTTCTGAAATGTTTTCTTGAGCCTCTCTGTTGCAGGCTGTCTGTTACAGGAGGTGTGTTTTAATATTGTGGTGCAGAGTTATTTTACAGCTCAAGCAGCAGAACTTTATTAACAGGCAGCAGATGGTATACTTCGGAGACATGGGAGCAGGCCAGCCCCCGAGAGGAGGGCACAGGTTTATTTTATACATAAGGATTAATGAAGTTACTAGAAGAAATTCCCATTGGGTAGCAACTAATGCTGCCTTATTCAGGAAAAGGATGAAGGAAGTGAAAACAATAAACAGTGCTCTCAAAGATTTTCTTTGTCTTAGGAAATAAACTTTATTTTGCCCTAATTCACATAGCATTATTGCTTAGAAGATCTGCTTTTCTCTTGCAAGGTATATAATGACCAGTGGCAGAACAATGGAATCTACAAAGGAATTCTTCACAAAGCACAAGTACTTTGGTTTGAAGAAAGAGAATGTAATCTTTTTTCAGCAGGGAATGCTGCCTGCTATGAGTTTCGATGGGAAAATTATTTTGGAAGAGAAGAATAAGGTTTCTATGGCTCCAGGTTTGTAACTGTGCTTACTTAATGGTGAATAGAAATGGACTTAACACAATTCATTAACTTTTTTTTTTTTTTGAAGTATGGTTGATTTACATAGTGTAGGTCATTAAGTTTTGATTTTTTCACTAGGTGATTTTGATGTCAAAAATTAATATTTTGCTTAATATAAATAAATTTGTCAGTGATTTTAAAAAATGGAAATGCCCATGGGTGAAATGAATATGCTTTTATACTTCCTGTGCTCTTGACAGCAATTTGAGCATCATTCAGAGTATTTATTCTCTTTACTCAGTATTTTATATACAGTATTGTTCATAGCCTCATTATTTATCATAGTGAAAAATTGGAAACCATCTGCTGTTTAAAAAATGAGGCTAGATTATAGTTTATCTGTAGCATTCATTCTTAAGCAGTATTAAAGTAATCACTTGTAGGTAACAAATGACAGTGAAATAGTTTCAGTAAGTTAAGTAAGAGAATGGGAAATACAAAACTCACAGATTCTCATCTGTGTGACTCACTTCTTGGAGAAAAGGGTGAAAGGAAATAAAAAATAATATTTACAGGGGTGCTCTGCAGATGTAGACTTTTATTTCATCTCAACTCTTTTTTTTTTAACCCCTGATTAATTCTTTTTAATTAATGGAAGAGTTTATTATTTTTAGCTTAGTTTTGTGAAGTTGTCTAATTTTTTTTGTTATCATTTAGGCTGTAACTGAGGTTGTTATGGAAGAAGTATATTAAAGCAGCACTAAAAATAGATGGAGAAAGAAGAGGCTTTGACCTGTATTTAGTTTAAATCACCGTAGACCTTCATATTAATCTGCTTTCTTAACAAATTGTTTGTTATAGATGGTCATATATTTTTATTATTGAGGTATATGAAATTGGCAGTGTTGGGGCTGTAAATACAGAGCTAATTTGAATCATGCAAATAAAACTTGAAATGTTATAAAATAATCGTTGCCTGATAAAGAATTTTATGTTTCACTGTGTATTATGGGCCAGATTGTTAAAAGAACTGAGTTAAAAGTATGTTCTTCAGGATTGCCCAGTCTTATATTAATAATGTTATTCTCTGTATACTTATGGTAAATTATCTTCAAAATCACATAGTATAACTTTTTGATCTCTGAATCCTTACTTATGGATACTCAGTTTTTCTTGGCCCTGTCATGTAAAACTGGTTTTCAGAGATCTTCTGCCCTGTTTAGAAACATTGAACTATCTTTGAGTTACCTTCATAGTGAATTTTGGTTTGCTACTAACAGGCAGTTTTTTTTTTTTCCCCAGATGGGAATGGTGGTCTTTATCGGGCTCTTGCAGCCCAGAATATTGTGGAGGATATGGAGCAAAGAGGCATTTGGAGCATTCATGTCTATTGTGTTGACAACATATTAGTAAAAGTGGCAGACCCACGGTTTATTGGATTTTGCATTCAGAAAGGAGCAGACTGTGGAGCAAAGGTAATGCCTTTCTCAACTATAATGAGGCTTTATGTGGCCTTTCTCTTGTCAGTATATATGTTCCAGGAGTCAAGCTAGACTTTTTAGGGTGATTTGGATGTTTTAAAACCATTCATCTTCTAAAGTAGCTAAATTGTCCCATACCTACTTTTTCTTTAATTTTGCAGCATTTGATTCTATAAATAATGGTATATGCTTAGTTCATAAGTATGAGTTTACAATATGTGAGGATGATTTGTAAGTACCTGGGAAAGTGAATGGTCATCACTGGGTCTGGGATGGACTTAATAACATCAAGTTGTTGGATTCATTAATATCAAGTTTCTTCCTATGGCAAAGTTACTGGAGTAGTAAGTAAAAGAAATATGGTAGAAATAGCACATGAAGACTTCAACAAGGCATTTGACAAGGTAACTCATGATAGTCTTGTGCATTAAGATGGAAATATGCAGATTGGGTGGAAGGCAAGTTAAGGAGATTAAATAACTGCTTGAGTGCTCACAAACATACGGATAGTGAAACAGAGGGAGGTTTGTAATGCTGTATAAGACTGTCCTTGCCATAGTAATCTTTAGCATTTTTTTCTTAGTTGCACAGATGATAATATAAGAGACTTGACTTTGTGACATGAAAGGCCTTAATAATACTTTTGGAAGATTTTAAAATGCTAATGTAAATATTACTTTCCTGGAAATCTGTAAAGGTATCAGGTCTCACTGAATTAAAGTATAACATAATCCTGATCAAAGTCCCAATGAGACTATATTGGGGACATTTGAAAAAATTATTGTAAAGTTTAGAAAAAACATGTAAAGATGACCAGGAAAATGTTGAAAAAATGATAATTAGGAAGGAAGAGTTTTAACAATCTATCAGCTATTAAAATGGGTTGTAAATAAAAAGTAACTAGGAGTGTAGTGCTGAAATCAGAATAGAATGACAGAATAATGGAACAGATAATCAGAAACAAACTCACATATATATAAGAATGTACTGTATACAAAGATGGCATTTCAAATCGTTGCAGGGAAATTAATGGGAAACTGGCTTAAAATAAACTAAGATGTCTCCCTCAGAGCTCATATCAAATCAATTTCAAATGGATTACAAAGTGAAAAACCATAAAGATGTTAGAAGAAAGTTTAAAATAATTTTATTTATTTATTTACTGCAGTTAGTTGATTTACAGTATTGTTGGAATAATTTTATAATTGACATGAAGGGGGCCCTTTCTGCCAAAAGCAAAAGCCACATACAAGTTTCTGATAAAAGCAAATTAAGCTACATATAAATTTTAAATATATGAATTTAAAAAGAAGTGCTGCACTGTTGGGAATGTAAATTGATACAGCCACTTTGGAAGACGGTACGGAGATTCCTTAAAAAACTAGGAATAAAACTACCATATGACCCAGAGATCCCATTCCAAGGCATATGCCCTTAGGAAACCAAAATTGAAAAAGACACATGTATCCCACTGTTCATTGCAGCACTATTTACAATAGCTAGAACATGGAAGAAAACTAGATGTCCATCGACAAATGAATGGATGAAGAAATTGTGGTACATATACACAATGGATAAAAAGGAACACTTTTGAGTCAGTTCTAGTGAGATGGATGAACCTAGAACCTATTATGCAGAGTGAAATGGGTCAGAAAGAGAAAGATAAATATTGTATTCTAACGCATATATATAGAATCTAGAAAAATGGTTCTGAAGAATTTACTTACAGGGCAGCAATGGAGAAACAGACATAGAGAACAGACTTATGGACATGGGGAGAGGGGAGGAGAGGGTGAGATGAAGGGAGAGAGTAAGGTGGAAACCTCCATTACCATATGTAAGATAGATAGCCAACGGGAATTTGCTGTGTGGCTCAGGAAAGTCAGACAGGGGCTCTGTATCAGCCTAGAGGGGTGGGGTGGGGAGGGAGATGGGAGGGAGCTTCAAAAGGGAGGGGATACATGTATACCTATGGCTGATTCATGTTGAGGTTTGACAGAAAACAACAAAATTCTGTAAAGCAATTATCCTTCAATAAAAAAAATAAAGAGAAAAAGAAGTGCTACCATAAGAGATGTATCTTTGTTTGGAGATTTTCTGTTATAAAGATGCCATTTCAAAATTAATCTACAAATCTAATGCAAAGTCATAGAAGCTGAAGTCTTAAACTTTCCAGTATGTTTTGAGAGATTAAGCTGATAGACCTAGTAAGACTCCTCCTGACTCTGAAAATTAAGGGTTTAGCTCACTGATTGCAGATCTCTGTCCCTTTCAGTACTCTATGAGTATCTGTGCCCTATTGTGAATAGCTATTGAACTGTAATAGTGCGTTGGATTGTATTCGCTGAGGTTTGCTCCACCTCGAAGATTCTAGGTTTGGTGTTCAGTCCTCCTGCCTGTTCTGGAGTGGGGCTCAGCTCTGAGTGGTTTCAGGGTGCTCTCCACTTTGGAGAAAAGGGGGAAGATCAGAAACTACTCACCTGTGCCCTGCCAGGGGCGCCCGCTGGTGACCAATAGCAGCCCACAATTCCTTCTTCAGAACGGCTCTCCCCTCCCCTAACAGGAATAGTATGTTAACTTTTTAAAGCTACTAAGCTTTGAAAAAGAAAACAAAACTGTATTTCTGACTTTGTTCCACATGGTGTCACTCTTCTTTCTAAGACAGAAGCTTAAAGTTTTACTGCTCTGAGCTTCAGCGTGTGCGTGCTCAGTCGTGTCTGACTCCTTGTGACCCATGGTCTGTAGCCTGCCAGTCTCCTCTGTCCATGGAGTTTTCTGGGCAAGAGTACTGGAGTGGCTGCCATTTCCTTCTCCAACTCAGCTTCAGAATCAATTTAAATTCTAAATGATCAGAGAATGCGGAACCTGGGAGGGACCTCAGAGATCGTCTGGTCAGCCCCTTTGATCTAGAAATGAACACTTTGAGTTCCAGTACTAAATGCATTCCAGGCTCTAGGTCCATCATCACATTAGCAGAGGCAGAATTAGAAATGTTTCCCAAATCTTAGTTTTAGTATTATATCACTTTAATAAATCAATTCGTTAATTTTGTTTTTGCCGGCAGCTCAAAAAACTTTGAATTGGTCTGCTCACTTTTTTCAGTATTCTAATCATACAGGGATGTAAATATAACCATTCTCTCTTTACATCCCATGGGTCCTCTAGCACAAATCCGTTCTCAGTCTTCCTGCTTGTTCTGTGTCTAGCATAAAATGTGGTGGTCTCTCAATGAATGAATAAATAAATATTCAGATGGAACTGAAATATTAAGAGACTGGTATATGTTAACAAATTTTAGAGATGTTAGAAACCATTTATTTAATCTGTCCTCCCACCCTTTTAATTTAAAAAATCATACATGTTAAAATATACTTTAAAAAACACCTAAATTAGGGAGTGATTCATAGAGGGTAGTAGACTTCTTTGCAGAGAATTCATTTTAGTTCTTATTTAATAGTCTCCTGCCTTGGGGAATGAAGCATCTTTAATGAAGTGAGAGCCTTGAGAAAAGACTTAGTGGAGTGCTTTACAGAAGTCCGTAGCTGAGAGAGTAGGAATGATTGTTAACTAAAGATAATTTTGTAGAACACTTATAGTAACTTTGAGGTTAAAGTTATTATTTTGAGCTCAGCTTTTCAGGACTTCACTTGTAGGAAATCAAGAGACCTCTTAATTCTATGCTGCATATCTTTTCTGTAGAATATAAACTGACTTCCAACTTCATGTACTTTACAAATACTTTCTTTTATAATCTAGACTTTTACAGTATTTGGAGGTTCATAGCTGTTATAAAAGCAAACCTTTCACTGGCAGATTAACACTTGGAAAGTTATGAATATGCTTATTTTTATTTTCCATGGCTGGTCAGGAGTAGGGTTATATAGAAGTGATTGGAAAACTAACCTCATGTGTGTGTGTGTGTGTGTTTTAATGTGGATGGGAGGAATCTATTCCAGATGCCCTGTCTACTGAGATACCCACTGTATAGAATGTGAAGTGAGAGGTGGTGATGGCTTGATAGACTGGAGTTGGAAATAGGCTCATGATTGGTTTGAATCATTTTGCTGCATGTTCTCTCAGTTTTATCCACTTCTGTGGGAGAAGGGTTCTTTTCACTGGATACTGTACCCCTTTCAGGGTGGCAGACAGTGAAACTACACAGCAGGCCAGCGCGTCCAGTAGCCCAGCCTCACTGCGTACACTCAGCGCCTGTATCTCTAATTGCAGTGTAAACGAAGGGCTCAGTAGTGACTTTAGTTGTCTGGAAGGGACTGACTGGCTGTATTTATTTTATGAAATCAGTTGCTGAAGAAAAGCTTTAATTTCGTTGGTATAATTTCATGTATACTTTGGAGAGACTTTTCAAGTTGGGGACAGTTTTTTCAAAATACTCTGGAGTATGCTGAATTATTAATAGAACAAGGCAAAACAAATATTTTCAAACCTTTTGATTGTTTGATTCTTCTGCTGAATATTCATCTCATCTGAGGCTTGAGTTTTCTATTAGTGCATTACTTAGGGTTCCTTTATAATTTTATTCTAAACACTTAATTTAGGTCAGTGATACATAAATAGGGTGGTGGGGTATCAGAATCACCTGTGAGGTTTTTTTTAAAAAATTATATACTCTTATGTTTTCCCTCTGATTTTGACTAAACACTTTTCTCTCAGCTCCCTCACCATCCTAGAGCCTTTGCTAGATTATCAAATCACTGGTTTTCAGACTTTAAAAAAGCATAGAATCTCTTACTTCAAATAAAACCAAGCCTGCAAGACATAAATGTGAGTGGACTTTTCTGATTCGAGTTGGAGTGGGAACCCTGTGACCTACCTGCTCTAACCCTGCTACCATCTAGCCAAGTGCCTGAAAAATAAGGAATTTGCCATATTCATGAATGAAAATGAAAGCAACACTGTTTTCAAATGAAATAATGACTTGTGCAATATAAAATGAGAGGCAAAATGCCTTACTTCTTTTGTCTTGTGAATCTCACAGAGATTTTGTTTCATTTATTCTCAAAGTAGTTGAGTGTGACTGAGGATCAATTCAATAGTGAAAATATATTAGATGGGGGGATGTAGTTATTCACAGTCCAGTGATTTCTTCTGGGCCCTGTGTGTGTGATGGAATTTCTACTCTGCAGTTAGTTGATAAATAGGAGGGAAATAATTTGCCTCTTTCTAGTTGAAAAGTAGTCTATCAAATATAAAGATAGATGATTATCTAAAGATTCCTCTTGGTTTTATACCTTAAAGATAAAGTAAGCAGAACTGTAAACATGATCTTGGAAAATGACAGATCTCCAGCATAGCACCTGATCAGATTTCTTTCTCTACTGTTTTCTTCCTTTGGTGGGTAGGTGGTGGAGAAAACAAACCCTACAGAACCAGTTGGAGTGGTTTGCAGAGTGGATGGAGTATACCAGGTGGTGGAGTATAGTGAGATTTCTCTGGCAACAGCTCAGAAACGAAGCTCAGATGGACGACTGCTATTCAACGCTGGCAACATTGCCAACCATTTCTTCACCGTACCATTTCTGAGAGATGTTGTCAAGTATGGGCAAGCTGGGGGCTTTTAAAAACTTTATTTATTGTTCATCGGAAGCTAAGTCACCTGAGAAGTAGGAAGAAACTTCAGATCCACAATTCATCTTCCCTTCCTGAGGATCTCCTTTATCAGATAGAAGTTTACTTGACACTGTGGTTGTTTTTAGTAAGCTGTATCACCAGGTGCAAATTTGTAGTAGCCCATTCTCCTTCTGCATTAACTGGAGTCCAAAGCACTTCTCCCTTTTCTTCTCCTTCCCTCTAACTGTGCTCAATTCTGGTGAAGTAACAAGTAAGAAAGGCAACACCCTCTCTCTCTACAACTGGAAACCTCAAAAGATACCCATATCTACCCTACATCTACTGAATCAGAATTTCTGAAGGTCGATGTAGACATCCGTATTTTTGAAAAAGCTGCCCACGCAGTTTAATTTAACCGGTTCTCTGACTAGCATTTAGGAACTAGTAGGTTGGAAAGTAAAGAAAAAGGAGCTTGAGACCAAGCATGGAAATCAGCGCAGTGGCGTCAGCTAGTATAAAGAGTTGTTTTATCCCACCAGATTTTTAAATGAAGGACCTTCTCAATATCTGACTCTTCACTCGATTGCTTTTCGGACCAAGATGACTGCCTACTGTTTAAAAAGTTACTAGCTTTACCTCACAGTTTCAGCTCCAGTTCCAAAATACTTCCTGCTGGGCTTTTCGTGGCTGTGTTACTGATTCACCCATAGTAACTATAAATACTCATCTTTCCATCTAACACCTGACAGGATCCCAGTTGGGAAAATCGGGGCTGAGAGTGGAACATTTTTATATAAGACATGGAAATCATGGGAGAGACGTTGTTATGAGCTGTGTGTGTGTGTATTTTTTTTATTGTAGAGATCATCATTTGATTTTTTTAAAGAAATGAATAGGGAAATCTGTTTATTTAATATTTAAATATGAACTGAAATTTAATGAATGCCCTTCCCTTTGAAAGTCTTAGTATTTGTTGATGCATTAGCTCCTGAGTGTGATTAGTAGATTCTTTGACATTTTAAATTTGGAAAATGATTGTCTTTTTTTTTTTTCTTTTTTTCCCTCCATAGTATTTATGAACCTCAGTTGCAGCACCATGTGGCTCAAAAGAAGATTCCATTTGTGGATTCCCAGGGGCAGTTAATTAAGCCAGACAAACCAAATGGAATAAAGATGGAAAAATTTGTCTTTGATATCTTCCAGTTTGCAAAGTACGTTTTGAATAGCATCAGTAAGATTAAGTATGTCTTGAGATGTTGCTTTTTGCTCTTCTAGGCAGGACACTGTTTTCAGAAAACAGTTGACAGCAGGTATGTCAGGCATGGCGTTTTCACTGTGAGTATATAGTTTAGATTCATTATCATTCTCTGGTATGAAACCACCAAGGCAAGAATATGGTTTGAGTTGCCTGTGAATGCTTTTTAAAAATTTTCAATTATTGTATTATCTGGCTCTCCTGAAAAATTGTTAAAGTCTCTTATTTTGGCTGAGAGATAAAAAAGATTGAGATAGAGAATTGGCGCATTTTGTGGTTAGGCCTTTACTGGCCTATGAGTAAATGTTTCAGTGAGCATGTTTTTAACTTATGATTGCTCTCTGTTCTATTGATTAAAGATCACATTAACTTGAGTTGAGATTTGTGTCATATATATATTGTTGGGGAAGGATTTCTCATTTTGTGTGAAGAAGATAATTCCAAATTTATTTCATCCAAGGATGAACATTATTTCTTTCAGCATTCATTAGAAATTGCATTAAGAGAGACTGTAATTGACTACCAAAGGCTCAGCTGTGTGGAGAAAAGTCAGAAGCTGTGTGCAGTTTTGCTTCATAATAAAGCCGTGTTTGTATGGTTTCACTCTAGGAAGTTTGTGGTATATGAAGTATTACGGGAGGATGAGTTTTCTCCACTGAAGAATGCAGACAGTCAAAATGGGAAGGACAACCCCACTACTGCAAGGCATGCCTTGATGTCCCTCCACCACTGCTGGGTCCTCAATGCAGGGGGCCACTTCATAGACGAAAATGGCTCGCGCCTCCCAGCAATTCCCCGGTAGGTTGCTATCTTTGCTTCTTTGTGTGGCTGCCTCCTGTACTTGTCCTCTTGGGCTTCTTTCTCCTCTATGTCTGATGTATGCCTAGAACTTTTAAAAGAGCTGAATATTGTTGTGGCAGTTCATGATGTGAAGTAATGAAGGCTTGGCCCCTTATAGAGAGAGCAGTAGCTTTACTTCCCCTGAAAGAGGAACCTTCTGAAGCTTTTGTTTTTTTGGATGCCGCTCTACCATGTCCATGAAGTGACTCCTACTGAAGAACGGTCAGAAGGAAGTTCTTTTGGTATGCCACAGGGTTAAGACCATCAGCAGCCACTGTGCCACAGGGAATGAGGATTGATTATTGCTGCCCATATATCTGTGGCCTCAAGTGTTACCTACGAACCCCCACCCCAAAAGACCTGGCACCCACAGGCTGCCTCTGAGACATGCGCATACTTCAGTTCTCCCTGTGGCATTTTAAGATTGCAGAGGGAGGTGCCAGGAAGGAATGTGCATGCTACTTATATTCACTGATATTCAAACTGTTGAAATGTTTAGGATTTTAGAAGTTTAAAAAAAAAAAAAGAAGATCTTTGGAGCTATTCAAATATGAGATAAAGTGCTTTTCAGCTGTCTTATATTTTATGATAAAACCTCCCTTGATACTTAGAATTCCCCCTTTCTAAATTATTTGATGTTTCTATACTTTTGTCAAAAACGTTTTGCCATGTAATATATAATTCTTAAGGGATAAAAAGACTGTATGCACAAAGTGCTAGAATGCCTTGTTAAATGTTCGAACATTGGGTATTGGAACTTACTGGGTAAGTTATAAACAACTGTCTTTATTAAGAAGGAGCAGTGGTTGACTGTCTCAGTCCAAGGCCACTTTCAGGCTCTGTGTTGTCAACAAGCTAGCTCTGCGGCATGTCAGATGGTCCTCATGCTTCATCTTTGACCACTGAGGGGGTTTTTTTGTTGTTGTTGTGGGCTTTTTTGTTTGTTTGTTTTGCCCCCTCAGATCTCCTTTGCCAAGTTTATAATTTACCGTGAATACATGCCTTTCAGTCAATTATATTTTGCAGTTCCACTTCATTTTTATTGTTTGGTTTGTTTCCATTCCCATTAATGCTTATTTATTCCTACATAGCAGTGCTACACATGGAAAGTCAGAGGCCATCACAGCTGATGTCAATCACAAGTAAATATGCCAGCCTGCCTGCAGTGCATGGTGGTGGGGCTGTGCTTCCCTCGGTACTAACTGGCGGCGTAGTTTAGTGCTCTCTGCCTCTCGGTGATCTGGGGTGAAGGGCTGAAGCTGTGGTGGGGTTACTGCTTCCTTGGTGGCAGGTCTGTCTGGATGGCACTAACCCAGAATCTCAGTGCATGCTAGAAAGGGGGAGCATGCTTTTCTAAAGACTCTCACCATAGGTATTTGAGCCTGTACTGACAAGTTTACAAGTGAAAGATAAAATCTAAAGCAGGTTACAGACCAGGAAGAACAAACGTGGGTCCGAGTACCCTTTTTAGCATAAGCATCAGCTGGATAAAAATGATATTCTATGGATGTGTCTTATAGAATTAGATATCTGCTCTCAGTACAAAGGCTAACTGCTCCTGACATATTTGATGGCTCTTAATGTGGAGAAAACTGATCTTTTGATTTAGTTTCATAGTAACTGCTCCATTTTTGGTATCTCTGTGTTTATTTTAGTCAGTTATTATCCTTCTCCTAAAGAAAGTACCTTTTTGTCTTAACAGTTGACAATTTTTAGCTAGGAGTAGCATACTCCTTCTCTTACTTGGGTACTGACAAAGTTTGAAAAAGTCATTATCTTTATAGCCAAAGAGACAGCTTGATATCCTTATTACACTTTGAAAGTTATTGGGTTTAGTTTGAATTTTAAATTTTTAGGATAATGTGGGACATGTGTACAGAGCCATGGATCTGGAGATGGCGTTTATCTCAGAAATAGAGTAGCAGGGATGTCCGTTTCATTGTTGTGTTTTCTCCTGCCTGTGCCACTCATCCTGACCCTGCAGAGACAAGTCCCTGTGAGTGTCAGGTGTTTCCGGGACGTGGCCCTGGACGTAAGGACGTAGACTCAAAGCTGGCTAGTTCTTAGAGCAGCCGTAGGTGACTATTGCCCCTAGTGCCATGGTGGCTGGGACGTAGAGCCTTTTGTCATTTTCTGTCCCATCCATCATTTTTAATATGTGGAAGCAAGCTGCTTTTACAATTTGAAAAAATAAAGTTTTGATCCTGAATTTCCTTTTCATTGAAACACAGCTTTCAATCTGTTAAGTGAGATAGCTGCTTAAGTATATAGCTGAAAACATGCAGCTATCTCAGCTAAGATACAAAATGTTTTAAACATTATTTATTTCTTGTTTGAGTTCTTTTATTTCACACTCCCTCACCCTCATTTACTTCATTTGTAGTCATTTCTTGAATAGTTAAACTGAAATCAAAGTTTGGCCCAAAATGAGATCATGGACTTAGAAATAGGTCTTCCTAAATTCTTAGCACTAAAGGATACCCTCAAAGAATAGAAAAAGATTATTTAAAAGTGAGAGATGAAAGGGAAGTATTTTTTATAAAAGTGGGAAGAAGCAGCTCGGAGGTATTCTGAAAGAAGGGAAGCCAAGATGCTAAATTTTGACAAAATGAAATTATTTTTATTTTTCACCTTAACACCTGCTCAGCAGTGTTAGCTACCAAAACTAAAGAATAGGGGACAACTAATTTGCCTATCCCCTGAGATTTTACATTTGGTAATGGTAGCTCCTGTCTTCTTCTCTCTGGCATCCAACTTGCTGAGTTTTGTGGGGGATATCTGTGGTATGGAAGGGAAGTTATATTCAAGTTGGTTATGTGTTCCTTGGATTCAAAAACACCTTCAGTTAATTATTGGCACACCAAATCCTTTAGGGGTTCAGGTGGGACTGGGCTATATACATCTTATCAATGGAATGGGCCATCATTTTCCCGTCTGGTTTTATGTGACTCCAAGCTGTCCCCAGAGGGTCTGGACCTCTTGAGCTCTTTTGATACAATCTGACACAGCTACATCTCAGGCTGCAGACACACGTGCTCCATTTCTTAATTCATCTTTTACTTGAATTAGTCTCCCATCTGTCTACCCTCATAGTTCATTTGTTCATTCATCCAACATGCATTTGCAGGCCTGCACACAGACCTTCAGGTACTGAAACCGCAGGGGCTGAAGTAGCATACATAAGAGAAATTAGTCATTTCTTACAGCCTCCTGGGAGATTCAGGATGCACATACATTAAAGTTAAGTAAATCATCAGACAGTGATGTTGTTTATGTGTTAAATGTGTGGTATAAATAGTAATTACCCTAGGAGGCATGTGACTTACCACATGTCTAATAAATTTATTTATTTGTTTTTATAAATAAATGAATGAGAACAATTACTGTAAAATACAGTGGTCAAGGGAAAGTTGGGGCTTGAGTTAAGTCTTGGAGGGTGGGTATGATTTAAATAGTTAAAGGGACCATAGTTGAGAATGACTTGCAATAATCTAAAGTGCCTATGTCTGGTCTGGTTTGACTGCGAAGTAGCAGGCAAGTGAGTCGGAGTAGGTTATAGAGTGCCTGGAAGGCTCACTAAATGGTTGTTTGGAGAAAGATTGGGTGTGGCTGACCTCAGAAGGTCTCTGATTTTATTGACCCCACCAAAGCGTCAGACTTGCATATTTGGTGAAACAAAGGAGAGCTAGCTAATGGTTTGAGGCTGCAAAAGACTAGATTTTTTGTGTGCCCTGTATCTTACTGGTAAAATTCTCAAAATGGTGAAAAATCTCGAGGTTAGTGACTTTAGGAATATTAAAAGCACTCTTAATTGACTTTTGTGTTATGTAATTTAGGAACTCAGTATTGCAAGTGGATGTAAATGTTAGAATGTGATCTAGAGGAAGCAAGTGGTGACTTCAGCTTTGCCTTCACTGGGGTGCAGTAAAGGGACTTTGGTCCTTGAAACACTGAATAAGTCAGCTCAGCTAATCTAGGAGATGTGGGCTGTACTGGGAGATAATTTAACTCACCTTTTAGTCCAATTAGAATTTTCTGCAGTGAAGGAAATGTTCTATATCTGTGCTGTCCAGTTTGGTAGTCGCTAGCTGTTCATGGCTACTGAGCACTTGAAATGTGGTTATTATGAATGAGAGACTTAATTTTGAATTAATTTTTAAAATTTTAATTAATTCAAGTTTAAATAACAATATGTGGCTAGTGGTCATTGTATTGGACAGGGTAGCTTTAGAATGCTGGTCAGCATTAGCACCTAACATGTGAGGTTGTGACAAGGATTAAAATGAAATTCGAAGGATTCAAATTGTCTAGCTGTGAGCCTGGAATACAGTGTATACTCAACAAATAGTCCTTTCTTTATGGAATTAAAATTTGGAAATGATAAAAGATAGTGTGTACATTCAGGGATACGTACTTCAGGGTTGGTGAGGGACTGGGAAGAGCCCCTGCTGATTACTGGCACATATCCCAAGCAGTGCCCTTTGAACCACGATGAGTTTGTGTTAACTTGCTCCCCAGGAAGTTTAGTGATCATGAGGGTAGGAGCTACTCTAATTGTTTAGGAGAATTTTGTTACCTGCAGGCTTCTCAGAGGGAAGTTACAATGTGTATTTTCACTCTGGCAAGCAACATGGGAAGCAGAATCTTTAACATGTCTGATTGTTTTCTTAGCTTGAAGGATGCCAATGATGTGCCAATCCAGTGTGAAATCTCTCCTCTTATCTCCTATGCTGGAGAAGTAAGTCTGCTTTGTTCTTTTCCCTATTCTTTTAAAAGTAGGATTGTGATATTGTTTTATGATGAAGTAGAGTTGTCCTTGGGCTTCCATGGTAGCTCAGCTGATAAAGAATCCACCTACAATGCAGGAGACCCCGGTTCGATACCTGGGTTGGGAAGATCCCCTGGAGGAGGGCGAGGGCATGGCAACCCACTCCAGTATTCTTGCCTGGAGAATCCCATGGACAGAGGAGCCTGGTGGGCTCCAGTCCTTGGGGTCCCAAAGAGTCGGACACAGCTGAGCGACTAAGCACAGCACAGAGTTGTCCTTGGAGAAGATACGGCATTTTCCAGTGGGCGTCCCCTGAGGAGCTCATCCTGAGAGTGAGAAGCCTCTCGGGAAATTCCCCGTATGGCTTTGTACCAGTGCCTCAGTGCCTTGGTTGCTATGAACAGAATGTTTAATGTTTAGTTCATTTTACTTGTACATCGAAATGCAGTGGTCTTTTAAAAATAAGCCTTGCTTTTTAGGTAAATATTCTGGCTTTTTTCAGTGCAATATAATTTTTTTTAAATTTTTTTCAGTGGGTCTACTTTGTTCATATGCTTAGTACTTTCACTTTTAAGACCAGGGGATGTAGGGGTCCTTTTATTCTAATATGTACTGTTTTTTTTGTTTTGTTTTGTTTTTCTGGAGATCCTTGTCAGGTTGCTTAGTTCTAGCATCAGAACTAGCCACCTTGCTTAGAATGTTAACTGTTGGGTGATGATTATAGGAAGAATGACTGTCATCTTACTAACTTTAAATATTATGTTATAATCAGAATGCTTTTCCCTCTTTTTGTTGTTTGTTTTATGCTTCCATAAATAGGCCATTAAACCCAGTTTTAAAAGTAAACTAGAGTTTTTTATTGACTTTTAAATTTCTGTATCTCAATCCAACTTTGAGCATTCATGCCTTATGTCATTATTATAGCCACTAAGTCCAGCACTGCGTGACGTGTTGATCCATTTTCTAACTATGTTTTTATTTCGACCCTCCTTTTAGGGACTAGAAAGTTATGTGGCAGATAAAGAATTCCATGCACCTTTAATCATTGACGAGAATGGAGTCCATGAGCTGGTGAAGAATGGTTTATGAGCCAGATACTAAATAAGTTCCACCACGATAAGAGTAGCTTTTATTTTTGATAGACTGACTGTGAACCTACAGGACCTCTCCTACAATACTCATGTTTGAATATACACAGGCTTTCATTTTGCTTGTTCAACTCTTGTAACTACTACATATTTCATAAGATCCAGGTGACTGAACTTCAGAAAGCATTTTTATGATTCACAGCTGATGGAAGGTATTATTTATATTTTTCAGTTGTATTTTTTTCCAAGCTAAGGAAAACATTGGCTATCTTGGATATTTCTTACAACTTATGTATAGTCATGGTGTTCAACATCACTTTACTTGGAAGCATTTGTTTTGAAGTTGTACATAGTAATAATATGTCATTGTACATGTCGAAAGGTTTCTATGGTACTAAAAGTTTGTTTTATTTTATCAAAAATTAAATTTTTTTAAGAAAATAATTGGACAGTAAAATAAACTTTTCTTCTTGTCTCAAGTGGCATTGGTACTATGAAGAAATTATTCCACTGGGAAAATATGAAACTTTGGAGAAACTTTGAGATAGTACAAGAAAAACCAAATTAATACTGCTGTGACTGCACTCTTCCAGCTTTTTATTGATTATCGAACTTTGGACTTTATCCTCCTATCACTTTATAATAGTAGCCCTCAGCCAAAGATGGCTTTGCCCTTCTCCAGGACATATTTGGCAGTGTCCTGAGACATTTTTTGTTATCATAACTGGGAGGGTGGAATGGTTGTACTGGCATCTAATTAATAGAGATCAGGAATATTCCTACCTATCTTACCATGCACAGGACAACCCCAATAAACAAGAATTAATCTGGCTCAAACTGTAAAGGTTGAAAAACCTTGTTTCATATCACTGCTTTATTCTCTTGCTCAAATATTTGGTGACACTTGAAATTTCAAAAGATTGTAATTTTTGCATTTCCTTAGCAAGTTAATCACTAACATCCAGGTTTTTGGTTGGTTGGTTTGCTTTCAGCTAGAGGATTAAAGGGCTTCCATGGTGGCTTAGGATCTGCCTGCAATGTGGGAGACCTGGAATTGATCCCTGGATTGGGAAGATCCCCTGGAGGAGGGCATGGCAACCCACTCCAGTATTCTTGCCTGGAGAATCCCCATGTGCAGAGGAGCCTGGTGGGCTACAGTCCATGGGGTTGCAAAGAGTTGGGCATGACTGAGCTGTCAACTAAGCACAGAGGATTAAAAAGAGAAAGGTGGTTCTTTAAATATAGGCCATAGGTCACTGGATATTAGTAAGGGTCCTCTGTGGTCAACACCGAAATCAGATTGATTATATTCTTTGCAACCAAATATGGAGAAGCTCTATACAGTCAGCAAAAACAAGACCAGGAGCTGACTGTGGCTTGGATCATGAACTCCTTATTGCCAAATTCAGACTTAAACTGAAGAAAGTAGGGAAAACCACTAGACCATTCAGGTATGACCTAAATCAAATCGCTTATGACTATACAGTGGAAGTGAGAAATAGATTTAAGGGACTAGATCTGATAGACAGAGAGCCTGATGAACTATGGACGGAGGTTCATGACATTTTACAGGAGACAGAGATCAAGACCATCCCCATGGAAAAGAAATGCAAAAAGGCAAAATGGTTGTCTAAGGAGGCCTTACAAATAGCTGTGAAAAGAAGAGAAGCGAAAGCAAAGGGGAAAAGGAAAGATATTCCCATTTGAATGAAGAGTTCCAAAGAATAGCCAGGAGAGAGAAGAAAGCCTTCCTCAGCAACCAATGCAAAGAAGTAGAGGAAAACAACAGAATGGGAAAGACTAGAGATCTCTTCAAGAAAATTAGAGATATCAAGGGAACATCACAGGCAAAGATGGGTTCGATAAAGGACAGAAATGGTATGGACCTAACAGAAGCAGGAGATATTAAAAGAGGTGGCAAGAATACACAGAAGAACTGTACCAAAAAGATCTTCATGACCCAGATAATCACGATGGTGTGATCACTCACCTAGAGCCAGACATCCTGGAATGTGAAGTCAAGTGGGCCTTAGAAAGCATCACTACGAACAAAGCTAGTGGAGGTGATGGAATTCCAGTTGAGCTATTTCAAATCCTGAAAGATGATGCTGTGAAAGTGCTGCACTCAATATGCCAGCAAATTTGGAAAACTCAGCAGTGGCCACAGAACTGGAAAAGGTCAGTTTTCATTCCAATCCCAAAGAAAGGCAATCCTAAAGAATGCTCAAAGTACCGCACAATTGCACTCATCTCACACACTAGTAAAGTAATGATCAAAATTCTCCAAGTCAGGCTTCAACAATATGTGAACCGAGAACTTTCAGATATTCAAGCTGGTTTTAGAAAAGGCAGAGGAACCAGAGATCAAATTGCCAATATCCTCTGGATCATCGAAAAAGCAAGAGAGTTCCAGAAAAACATCTATTTCTGCTTTATTGACTATGCCTTCGACTGTGTGGATCACAATAAACTGTGGAAAATTCTTCAAGAGATGGGCATACCAGACCACCTGACCTGCCTCTTGAGAAACCTATATGCAGGTCAGGAAGCAACAGTTAGAACTGGACATGGAACAACAGACTGGTTCCCAATGGGAAAAGGAGTATGTCAAGGCTGTATATTGTCACCCTGCTTATTTAACTTATATGCAGAGTACATCATGAGAAACGCTGGGCTGGATGAAGCACAAGCTGGAATCAAGATTGCTGGGAGAAATATCAATAACCTCAGATATGCAGATGACACCACCCTTATGGCAGAAAGTGAAGAGGAACTAAAAAGCCTCTTGATGAAAGTGAAAGAGGAGAGTGAAAAAGTTGGCTTAAAGCTCAACATTCAGAAAACTAAGATCATGGCATCTGGTCCCATCATCTCATGGAAAATAGATGGGGAGACAGTGGAAACAGTGGCTGACTTTATTTTTTTGGGCTCCAAAATCACTGCGGATGGTGATTGCAGCCATGAAATTAAAAGATGCTTGCTCCTTGGAAGGAAAGTTATGACCAACCTAGATAGCATGTTAAAAACCAGAGACCTTACTTTGCCAACAAAGGTCCATCTGGTCAAGGCTATGGTTTTTCCAGTGGTCATGTATGGATGTGAGGGTTGGACTATAAAGAAAGCTGAGCGCCGAAAAATTGATGCTTTTGAACTGTGGTGTTGGAGAAGACTCTTGAGAGTCCCTTGGACTGCAAGGAGATCCAACCAGTCCATCCTAAAGGAGATCAGTCCTGGGTGTTCATTGGATGGACTGATGCTGAAGTGAAACTCCAATACCTTGGCCACCTGATACGAAGAGCTGACTCATTGGAAAAGACCCTGACGCTGGGAGGGATTGGGGGCAGGAGAAAGGGACGACAGAGGATAAGATGGCTGGATGGCATCACCGACTCGATAGACATGAGTTTGAGTAAACTCCAGGAGTTGGTGATGGACAGGGAGGCCTGGTGTGCTGCGATTCATGGGGTCGCAAAGAGTCAGACACGACTGAACCACTGAACTGAACTGATGTCTAAAATGTAAATGTAGTTTGCATAAAAATATTGAGCTTTATAAAAGCATTTTATATAGCCTTTAAGTATTGATGAAAAGCATAAAAATTGATATCTGGATAAATGAAAAATTTTTTAAATTTTGTCTGGAGAAGAGATTAATAAATCTCATTTTCCATTGATAAGATATCACAAGATAGAATGTCATGGATGATCCTCTGTTCTCTAGAGGCACAAAGTTTAAGGATCCCTTTTTTCCTTTAGTTCAGCTCAGTCCAGTCACTCAGTTGTGTCCGACTCTTTGCGACCCCATGGACTGCAGCACACCAGGCCTTCCCGTCCATCACCAACTCCCGGAGCCTACTCAAACTCATGTCCATTAAGTCGGTGATGCCATCTATCTCATTTGTTCTCCCCTTCTCTCCCTGCCTTTAATCTTTCCCAGCATCAGATTCTTTTCAAATGAGTCAGCTCTTCACATGAGGTGGCCAAAGTATTGGAGTTTCAGCTTCAACATCAGTCCTTCCAATGAACACCCAGGACTGATCTCCTTTAGGATGGACTGGTTGGATCTCCTTGCAATCCAAGGGACTCTCAAGAGTCTTCTCCAACACCGTAGTTCAAAAGCATCAATTCTTCAGCGCTCAGCTTTCTTTATAGTCCAACTCTCACATCCATACATGACTATTGGAAAAACCATAGCTTTGCTGGCAATGTAATGTCTCTGTTTTTTAATAAGCTGTCTAGGTTGGTCATAACTTTTCTTCCAAGGAGTAAACATCTTTTAATTTCATGGTTGCAATCACCATCTGCAGTGATTTTGGAGCCCAAGAAAATAAAGTCTGTCACTGTTTCCATTGTTTCCCTATCTATCTGCCGTGAAGTGATGGGACCAGATGCCATGATCTTAGTTTTCTGAATGTTGAGTTTTAAGCCAACTTTTTCACTCTCTTTCACTTTCATCAAGAGGTTCTTTAGTTCTTCTTGGCTTTCTGCCATAAGGGTGGTGTCATCTGCATATCTGAGGTTATTGATATTTCTCCCGGCAATCTTGATTCCAGCTTGTGCTTCATCCAGCCTGGCATTTCTTATGATGTACTCTGCATGTAAGTTAAATAAGCAGGGTGGCAATATACAGCCTTGACGTACTCCTTTTCCTGTTGGGAACCAGTCTGTTCCATGTCCAGTTCTAACTGTTGCTTCTTGACCTGCATACAGATTTCTCAGGAGGCAGGTCAACTGGTCTGGTATTCCTATCTCTTGAAGAATTTTCCACAGTTTGTTGTGATCCACACAGTCACAGGCTTTGGCATAGTCAATAAAGCAGAAGTAGAAGTTCTTCTGGAACTCTCACTTTTTCAGTGATCCAGCAGATGTTGGCAATTTGACCTTTGGTTCCTCTGCCTTTTCTAAAACCAGCATAAACATCTGGAAGTTCACTGTTCATGTGCGGTTAAAGCCTGGCTTGGAGAATTTTGAGCATTACTTTGCTAGTGCATGAGATGAGTCAGTTGTGCGGTAGTTTGTGCATTCTTTGGCATTGCCTTTCTTTGGGATTGGAATGAAAACTGACATTTTCCAGTCCTGTGGCCAGTGCTGAGTTTTCCAAATTTGCTGGCATACTGAGTGCAGCACTTTGACAGCATCATCTTTCAGGATTTGAAA
Source organism: Cervus elaphus (assembly GCF_910594005.1). Taxonomy (NCBI): domain Eukaryota; kingdom Metazoa; phylum Chordata; class Mammalia; order Artiodactyla; family Cervidae; genus Cervus; species Cervus elaphus. The sequence goes on along the minus strand of NC_057834.1, from coordinate 30,172,714 downwards.
TAGCTCAACTGGAATTCCATCACCTCTACTAGCTTTATTCATAGGGCTGCTTCCTAAGGCCCACTTGACTTCGCATTCAAGGATGTCTGGCTCTAGGTGAGTGATCACACCATTGTGATTATCCCGGTTGTGAAGATCTTTTTTGTATAGTTCTGTGTATTCTTGCCACATCTTCTTAATATCTTCTGCTTTTGTTAGGTCCATACCATTTCCGCCCTTTATCGAGCCCATCTTTGCATGAAAAGTTCCCTTGGTATCTCTAATTTTCTTGAAGAGATCTCTAGTCTTTCCCATTCTATTGTTTTCTTCTATTTCTTTGCATCTTTCACTGAGGAAGCCTTTCTTATCTCTCCTTGCTATTCTATAGAACACTACATTCAAATGGGAATATCTTTCCTTTTCGCCTTTGCCTTTCATTTCTCTTTTCTTAGCTGTTTGTAAGGCCCCTTCAGACAACCATTTTGACTTTTTGCGTTTCTTTTTCTTGGAGATGGTCTTTATCACTTCCTCCTATACAGTGTCGCACACCTCCGTCCTTAGTTCATCAGGCTGTCTGTCTATCAGATCTAATCCCTTTAATCTATTTGTCACTTCCACTGTATAGCTGTAAGGGATTTGATTTAGGTCATACCTGAATGGTCTAGTGGTTTTTCCTTTAAACTATATGATATTTATATCTATTAATAGTGTTTGTGCTAAGGCTTAAATAGTATGTCTAGCATATTTTCTGTTTTATTTCAAAATAATAGCTCAGTTTTGCTGTTGTTATCCATTCCATTTCTCAAAAGGATGTAGGATTTGAGTTCTTCATCAGAGCAAGCTCTAAAATGGATTGTTGAGGACAGATCTTCAGAGTCTTTAGCCTCTGAATGGTATGCTTGCTTTTCCTTTTTCTGAACCTTCATCTCCTATTTCCTGTCTCCCTATCTTAAGATCATATATCAGTAGTGCTGGGAAGGGGAGCTCTGGTAGTGTGGGGTTGTGGCAGTGGTTTCACTATAGAGGAGCAATCGTTGGGCAATACGGGATGTAAGGCTAAAGAGTTTGAGAGCCTCTGAGCCATGAAATCATAAGGTAGTAGCATTGTATATATTCATGAGTCCTTGTCAAGTTATTGTTCTAATTCAGCAAATACAGAACCAGGTAAAATGTTTATTAAAATATGAATTGGAATCACTTGGCAACAGCATGGTAGAATTTATGTGAGAGTTAATAACCATTGAGTTTGGTCAAAATCACCCTTACTATGTGTTAATAACTTTGCTGATAGTCACAAATGAACATCTAAGTCCAGCTGAGTGTGTTATTTGAATGCTTGATTTTTTTCTTCATTTCCCTCTTGCTTCTCAAAATTGATCCAGTTTTGATGTCTAAAAAGGAATTACTAGTGAAGTATATAGGAAGGGGAGCAAAAAGAATCCATTTCCAATTTCTAGCCATTCTGTTCCTGGAAGTTTGGGCTGTTGCTGGTAATATGTGATTTCATTTCTAACCCTAACTTATTATCTCCAGCATTTTCTGTTGATGATTCATCATGGTAGAGTAAGATCTCGATTATTCAGGTAAAAAGAGGCAAGGAAGAATCATGCATAACCCAGGAGAGTGACTAACACACAGATCATTCAGTTGGCTTGGAAATCTGTTTTTGCTCAGACTGAGACGGATGCTTTTACAGTTCATGGCCCTCTTTAGAGCTCCAGTTTAGGAAAAGCATGTTGGGAAGTGATGAATGAATGAGTCAGCCAATAAAGGTTGAATACCTGTCACGTGTCCGGCACCACTGGGGATAGAAAGTGTAACATAGGGTCTTCTTACAAAGCTTGAATGCTGCCTAAAGAAATAAAATTAACCCACTTAACACAATGGGAAGATACTCTAGTACTAAAATACTTGGAATGAAAAAGCCCAGTAATAGTTAAAGGTCATCATTATGACCTGGAGTTTGGTGTGGCAGAACTTCCCAACAAACCTCATCATTTTGAGAATAGAGCTATTTACTTCTCAAATTGGGATCAGAGGTTTGTGTTCTAAAAAGATATACTTCAATCATTTCAACATGTGTTGTGAAAAATCAGTGAGGTTTTTAGTCATTGGAATCCTGTTTTGCTCCTAGTAAGCACTCAAGTAAGTTAACTCTGATTTATTGATTTTAATTACCTTAAAATGCAAATGATTCAGAAATGGATTATTAAAGGGGTATTGATTATTATTATGGGAAGGAGTCACTTGCCTTGTTAGGGTGTCAGGTTATGCCCAAGTTAAGAGTTAATAAGAAAATCTGTGACAGCAATTTTCTCAGTGTAGTCCTCTGATCAGGTACTTCTGTTTCCAGTACCCCTGGAAACTTGTTTGAAATGCAAATTCTGAGAACTGCCATAGTACACATTTGTGGGTGGGGCCCAGAAGTTTGTGTTCTAACAAGCCCTCCAGGTGATTCTGCTGCACACCTAAACAACTACCATAAGAGAATTCAGAGTAGCTAATCGAAAGTTCACAGATAGTACCATAAAGAACAAAAATCAGGGGGAGAAACAGAGAGGTCAGAGTTCTGGAGCAAGAATAGTTAAGCCAGAAGCCAAATAGATATGTCCTTTGTGAGCTTTATCCTTTAAAATGCCAAGGGAACGTACTGATACTGGTAGAATGGAGGATGGAATTTGTAAGACCTGATCAGGACAATTATAATTGTTAGAATAGTGGTTTCCAAGTCCTGTGGATTCTCTGAATTACTTGGAGAGCCTTCAACATACTCCAGTCCTAGAGATTATGATTCTGTGTAGTGGAAGGCCTAGATAGCTGATTATAAAAAGCATTTGACGATTGTAAAGGGCAGCTAGAAGTGAGAGTCACTGACTTGAAGATGTATACTTAGTGCAGAAATCAACAACCAAGGGTGAGACGGGAAAAGTTTGAATGTGTTCTGGCTTTGGAAAAATAGACAAGGGGTGTGGCAAAGAGTGAGGAAGTTTTCACATGAACAGCACAGACAGGATGGGCAGATGAGGCCTGGATACAAGTGTGCTGGAGGTGATTTGATTTTGCAGATATCTCACACTGCTAGGAAGGACCCACCCTAAATGGTGCTCTTCCTAAATCTTATCCCTCATTGACTTAGCATTTCCTAAAACAAGGAATGGTAGGGGAGAAGGGAAAGTTATTTCATAATTTGGTTAAAAAATATTATGTTTCAGGCTGAATGAGAAGTAAAAAGTAAAATAATGTGTTAAGGTGATGGCATAATGGGTGCGTTTTTTTTCCCCTATATTGCATAAATTTTTGGATAATGCATAATTAGTAATTTTATGATCAAAAGTTTTACCTTTTATGAAGGCTCAAGAGTTAAGTAAACCATGGGTATCCACATTAACTAGTTAGGTGCAGCTGTGAGAAAACTTGGAGGTAAAATTGGCTGTGGTAAACTTGAGGGGATGTAACCATACTTTCAGATAATAGGATGTTGACAAGGTACCATTGTCATGTAAAACAACATGGTCTTCATATGCTACTAGCAAGATAATGCTCAAAATCCTTCAAGCTAGGCTTCAACAATACGTTAAAGAAGAAGACCCAGAGGAATCGGGTGGAGAGGAAGGTGGGGGGGGATCGGGATGGGGAATACATGTAACTCCATGGCTGATTCATGTCAATGTATGACAAAACCCACTGCAATGTTGTGAAGTAATTAGCCTCCAACTAATAAAAATAAATGGAAAAAAAAAAGTATAAATAAAAAAAAAAAAGAAGAATTTCCAGATCTACAAGTTGGATTTAGAAAAGACAGAAACCACAAATCAAATTGCCAACATCCATTGGATCATAGAAAAAGCAAGGAATTCCAAAAAACATCTGCTTCATTGACTACGCTAAAGCCTTTGTGTGGATCATAAATTGGAAAATTCTTAGAGACGAGAATACCAGACCACCTTACCTGTCTCTTGAGAAACCTGTATGCAGGACAAGAAACAACAGTTAGAACCAGACATGGAACAACAGAAAGTTTCAAAGGGAGTACATCAAAGTTGTATACTGTCACCCTGCTTATGTAACTTATATGCAGAGTACATCATGTGAAATGCCAGGCTGGATGAAGCACAAGCTGGAATCAAGTTTGCTGGGAGAAATATCAATAACCTCGGATACGCAGATGCCACCACCCCTACGGCAGAAAGTGAAGAGGAAGTAAAGAGCCTCTTGATGAAAGTGAAAAAGCTGGCTTAAAACTCAACATTCAAAAAGCAAAGATCATGGCATCTGGTCCCATCACTTCATGGCAAATAGATGGGGAAACAGTGGAAACAGTAACAGATTTTCTTGGGCTCCAGAATCACTGCAGATGGTGACTTCAGCCAGGAGATTAAAAGACACTTGCTAAAAAAAAAAAAAAAAGACACTTGCTCCTTGAAAGAAAAACTATGACAAACCTAGACAGTGTTTTAAAAAGCAGAGACATCACTTTGAGGACAAAGGTCCATGTAGTCAAAGCTCTGGTTTTTCCAGGAGTCATGTATGGATGTGAGAGTTGAACTATAAAGAAGGCTGAGGGGTGAAGAAATGATACTTTCAAACTGCGGTGCTGGAGAAGACTCTTGAGAGTCCCTTGTACAGTAAGGAGATCAAATCAGTCATTCCTAAAGGAAATCAACCCTGAATATTCATTGAAAGGTCTGATGCTGAAGCTGAAACAATACTTTAGCCGCTACCTGAGCTAAAGGAAATCAGTCCTGAATATTCACTGGTAGGACTGATGCTGAAGCTGAAACTCCAATACTCTGGCCACTTGATGTGAAGAACTGACTCATTGGAAAAGACCCTGATGCTGGGAATGATTGAGGGCAGGAGGAGAAGGGAGCAACAGAGGATGAGATGGTTGGATGGCATCACTGACTCAAATGGACCTGAGCTTGAGCATATTCTGGGAGACAGTGAAGGGCAAGGAAGCCTGAAGTGCTGCAGTCCATGGGGTTACAGAGTAAGACACGACTTAGCAACTGAGCAACCGAGCTGGGGCATTACTTGGAACGTCTTTGTGAAAAATAATAATGTCTTAATTAAGAAGGGTGTGTGAAGCACATTTGCAGTAAGAATTCTGGGTAACACACTTGGAGTTAAAACCTTTCTGCAAGAGGCTTAATATGAGTCCTCTGATGTAATACATGAATTGAGTAGTTTATTATGGCCTCTTAAAGATGAGAGGCCTAGTAGGCTAGCCAAAAGCTCAGTGAGTCAGTGGGGACACCAAAGATGTTTATATAGACATAGTGTTTTCAAAGTTCTGAACAAAATGAGGACAATGTAAGAACGGGAAGTCTATCATTATAACTTCATGACTTATTGTTTCCACATCGGTTTCTTATTTCTATCTCAGTGATTCTACTTCTCAGGATATGTTCCTTTGCAGATTTTGTTCTGGTGGACAAAGTTTTGTTTTTTTTTTTTTAATTGACAAAATGATGTGTAGAACTCTTCATGTATATATATTATATGGTAAAATATATAATATAGGTGGTATGAATAAGATTGTAATGAGACTTGATAGATTTCCTTTTAAAGTTTAAAATTTCTCCTAATTTATGTATTTCTAAAAGATCTGAAATTTGACAGAAAGGAAATGAAATCTCACAAACATAACAAGTAATTAAGTACTGATGACTTTGCCCAGCATCTTATTATGGTGCTTACCCGTGAGCCAGGCATTGTGTTGAGCATGCTATGTACACACTGTCTCATGTATCCTTATTACGTTCCTGTGAGATGAGAACCCTTACTGTTCAGTCCTTGAGGAAACTGAGGCTTAGAAGTTAAGTAAATTGTTCAAGATTATATGACTAGTAAGAAGCAAAGCTGGAAAGTGAACCCAGAGTCTGAATCCAGAGACCTCCTCTTTTTGTTAATGTTTTTCCTTAAAACTTTCAAACATACCCAATAGTAGAGAACAGAATAATGACTGCCTGTTACTGAGTTTCTAACAACTAACATTGGCTAATACTGTTTCATTTAATGCTCACCTCCCAAGCCTCCAGTGAATTACTTTAAAATTAATTCTACATGTTGGATGTTATACTTCAGATTATATCTAAGAGAGAGATTTCTATTATATATATGTATATACATGTGTGTGTGTGTAATCAATCTATTATATGTATGTATATATACGTGTGTGTGTGCATGTGTGTATGTGTGTGTGTGTGTATGTGTGTGTGTGGGCGTGTGTGTGATCAATCTATTATATATATGTATATATATGTGTGTATAATCAATCTATTATATATATGTATATATACATGTGTGTGTGCGTGTGTGTGTGTATGCGTGAGTGTATGTGTATGTGTGTGTGCGCACGTGCACATGTGTGTAATCAATTATATCTATGTATATATACATGTGTGTATAATCAATCTATTATATATATGTATATATACGTGTGTGTGCGTGTGTGTATGTGTGTGTATGTGTGTGTGCGTGTGTGTATGTATGTGTGTAATCAATCTATTATATATATGTATATATACGTGTGTGTAATCAATCTATTATATATATGTATATATACATGTGTGTATGTGTGTGTGTGTGTATCTATATGTGTATATGTGTGTGTATATGTATATGTGTGTGTGTGTATCTATACGTGTGTGTAATCAACCTATTATATATATGTATATATACGTGTGTGTGTCTGTGTGTGTGTATGTGTATCTGTGTGTGTGTATGTATGTATGTGTGTGTGTATGTGTGTGTAATTAATCTATTATATATGTATATGTGTGTGCGTGCGTGTGTATCTATATGTGTGTGTGTGTAATCAATCATATATGTATATATACATGTGTGTGTCTCTCTGTGTATGTATGTGTGTGTGTGTGTGTGTGTGCGTGTATGTGTGTGTATGTGTGTGTATAATCAATCTATTATATATATGTATATATACATGTGTGTATGTGTGTGTATGTGTGTGTGTGTACAATCTATTATATATATGTATATATACATGTGTGTGTGTGTGTAATCAATCTATTATATGTGGGTTTCCCTGGTGCCTCCAACAGCAAAGAATCTGCCTACAATGCAGGAGACTCAGGTTCAATTCCTGGGTTGGGAAGATCCCCTGGAGAAGGGAATGTTTACCCTCTCCAGTATTCTTGCCCGGAGAATTTCATGGACAGAGGAGCCTGGTGAGCTGCATTCTGTGGAGTCACAGAATCTGATACCACTGAGTGACTAACACTTTGATATATATATAATCACATACCTTAAAAATATTTAATATCATCTGCTGTAGGTGGGATGTTTATGTCCTCTCAGGATTCATATTTTGAAAGCTAACCCTCAATGTGATAATATCAGGAAATGAGGCCTTTAGGAGGTGATTAGGTGCCCCCTCCATACTGCAAGGATACAGTGAAAAAAAGATAGCCATTCATCTATGAACACCAATAAGTGGGAACTCACCAGACACCAAATCTGCCAGCACTTTGATCTTCCCAACCTTCAGAAATGTGAAAAAGAAATTTCTATTGTTTATAAGTCATACAGTCTATGGTATTTTTGTCATAGTAGCCTGAACAGACTAAGATGTTATCTAATATCAAGCCAAAGTTCAGATTTCCCCAACTATCACATATACATCTTTCTAATATTAAAAAGCAGAGACATTAATTTGTCAACAAAGATCCATCTAGTCAAGGCTATGATTTTTCCAGTAGTCATGTATGGATGTGAGAGTTGGACTATACAGAAAGCTGAGCGCAGAAGAATTGATGCTTTTGAACTGTGGTGTTGGAGAAGAGTCTTGAGAGTCCCTTGGACTGCAAGGAGATCCAACCAGTCCATCCTAAAGGAAATCAGTCCTGGGTGTTCATTGGAAGGACTGATGCTGAAACTGAAACTCTGATATTTGGCCACCTGATACGAAGAGCTGACTCATTGGAAAAGACCTTGATGTTGGGAAGGATTGAGGGCCAGAGGAGAAGGGGACAACGGAGTATGAGATGGTTGGATGGCATCACCGACGCAGTGGACATGAGTTTGGATAAACTCCAGAAGTTGGTGATGGACAGGGAGGCCTGGCGTGCTACGGTTTATGGGGTGGCAAGGAGTTAGACATGACCGAGTGACTGAACTGAATTGAATATTGATGTATCTGAATCAGGTTCTTTTTTTTTTTTTTAACGGAGGCTAATTACTTTACAATATTGTAGTGGTTTTTGCCATACATTGACATGAATCAGCCATGGGTGTACATGTGTCCCCCATCCTGAACCCTCCTCCCACCTCCCTCCCGATCCCATTCCTCAGGGTCATCCCAGTGCACCAGCCCCGAGCACTTGTCTCATGCATCGAACCTGGACCGGCAATCTGTTTCACATATGATAATACATGTTTCAATGCTATTCTCTCAGATCATCCCACCCTCACCTTCTCCCACAGAGTCGAAAAGTCTGTTCTTTACATCTGTGTCTCTTTTACTGTTTTGCATATAGGGTCATCGTTACATCTTTCTAAATTCCATATATATGCATTAATATACTCTATTGGTGTTTTTCTTTCTGACTTACTTCACTCTGTATAATAGGCTCCAGTTTCATCCACCTCATTAGAACTGCTGAATCAGGTTCTTTGTTAAGACTCTTAAATGGTTTTTAACCTATCCATGTCCTCCTTTAAAAAAAAATATATTTGTTGGAAAAAAATTTATTTTTACATTGTCACTTTGTAGATTTTGGAATTCATGTTCATGGTATCCTTTAACATTTTCCTCTGTCTTCCTTATTTCCCAAAAACTGTAGTTGAATCTGAGGTTTGATCAGATTCAAGCTCTCCTCTTTTCTTTTGATGAAAAATACTTTGTAGGTGGTTCTGCATTTATTTAATGTCTTAGCAGATATTGATGACTGTTTCCTAGAGCCATTATCTCATTAAGGGATGAAAAAATGGTGATTTTATTAGTATTTCTTTTGTGTTTATTAGCAAGATTATTTGTAAAGAAACATTGTCATCAATTATTTGATTAGTTACAACAAAAGCAGTTGTAAGAGCTTTTTCCTTTGCTAGTATCCAGGATGAGTTATATCTTAGCAGAACTCCCAAGATGATCAATGAAGTCCTCTCCAACTCCGAATATCATTATGAATTCATGGGTTTAAAAAAAATACTTGATGTGTTTCCACCCATTACATTCATTATTAGTTTTGGCCAGTGAGCCCCTTTGAATTGTCTCCTATGTTCTTCTGACATAACTCATAATATTATTTTGTATTGATAGCTTCTTTGCTTTCTGGTATCACAAGATGTCTCAGGACAAAATTAATTATTTCTAGCCCTACTCTAGACAAATTTCTTAAAAATATCAGTTTAGATGTTTTATAAAATATGTTTACTAACTCATTTATTGTGACACATTTGTTTTCCTGACTTTAATTCGGAAAAATCCAAAAAATTTAGGTTTGTAAGTCTAAGTTTACCTGTGGAATCAAGCCTATACTCTTGAACCAAAGGGATGAGATTACATCCTAGAAAGATTGAATCCTCTCTGGGATGAGAGTGTAACTATTGAGTAGAGTCAGGAGATGTGCCAGGAGTCAGATTCCTAGGAGTTGTGGCAACTGCACTTCTCTCTGCATGTCCCTAGGAGCTGTGACTCACCCAATACAAGTTAAATCTGTGTGATTCCTACAGACTTCACTGAGGTCATCTTCAAATGTGACTGCAGGCCCTTTAAAGAGAGAGGTACCCCGGGGTGCCTAGCAGTGGGAAAAGGGTCCAACCTGTCAAAGGAAGCCTTTTTTTCAAGAAGTCTTTTTCCTTTTAATAAAAAAATGATCTCTAGATACTGTAGGCCCTAGTAGTAATTATTGCTAATAATTTTTTTTGTTATGAAAAAGAAAAATATAATTATGCTGATAATTCCAAATTTTAAAAACCAGGTACTTTTTAGACTTTGTGTCTCTTAAGCTGAAAATCTTGGTTACTAACAATCAATGTAATTATTTATTTTCATTATATTATTCTTATGGTTAATTTTATGTGTCAACTTGTTTGGGCCATAGTGCCCAGCTATTTGGTCAAGCATTATTTTGGATGTTTCCGTGAAGATGTTTCTGAGTAAGATTAACCTTTACATTGTTGTACTTTGAGTAAAGCAGATTGTAGAGGCAATTGCTTCTCAGCTGAAGTCCCTGACAGAACAAGACTGATCTCTCCTGGGCAAGTAGGAATTCTACCAGAAGATGGCCTTTGAACTTGAGTTGCAACCTTGGCTCTCCCCTCAGTCTTCAGACTTCTGGCTTACCCTACAGATTTTGGACTTGCCAATCTCTACAATTGCATGAGCTAATTCCTTAAAAGAAATCTCCCTTTATATACACATATCCTATTGGTTCTGTTTCTCTGGAGCTTAAGAGAGACTAATTGGGTTGGCCTTTCCTACCTGAAACAACTGAAAAACCAAACTAAATAAGTGAAGCAATGACACTGAAAACATTGGCCATCAGGCAATGAAGGTCAGTGATCCCTGGGAGACAGGAGACAAATTAGGTAAGTCCAGGGATTGTCCCAGCTGGTTGCCTGAAGGGAATTTGCAGAAAGGAGGAACCAGGAAATTTGAGGAGATGAAGCTGGGAGTTAGGGAATGCCAAGGCAGCTGGAGTTCCTTGGACAGACTACTGGAGAAAAGAGAACTGCAGAAGGAAAACAAGGTCTGCAGAGGCACTCCTGTGAGTGTTGAGTTCTGTACGGTCAGCACACGTGCGCACAGAGAGACTCCCTGAGGCTGAGGAGCGAACCACCTGAAAGAAAGAAGTGGGAAACCTTATAATTCCCAGAATACTGGGTAGGGTACCAAGGAAGATCTTGCTTGGACTAAGTACAATTCTTATGTAGCCTAACAACGTTTAAAAGCAAGACTGGTATGGATCAAACTATCTCCATATAAAGATGTCTGTATTATTTTTTATTGCTGCCTAACAAAAACATATATATTTTCTTAGAGTTTCTGAGGATTTGGAACCCAGACTTTAGCTGGATGGTTCTGGTTAAGTTTCTCTTAACAGGTTGCGATCAGTCCATCATCTAAGGTCAAAATCATTTGAAGTCTTGACTAAGGCTGGGGAATCTGAGGCTAAACTCATTCATGTGGCCACTGGCAAGAGTCATCAGTTCCTCTGCTCTGGGGCCTCTCCCAGAGGGCTGGTTAGAACACGGAAACTGGCTTTCCTCAGCACGAGTGATCCAAGCAAGAGAGAGCAAGCAAGACGGAAGCCACAGCGTCTGAAAGCTAATCTCAGGAATGAAATAGCAACATTTAGAGAATACTGTGCTGGTCATTTATTGTGCAGTATGGGAAGGGGCTGTTTCAAGGTGGGAGAGATCATTGGGGGCCATCTTAGAGGCTGACTGCCATGAACATAGGTATAAAATTCTTAACAATATTTTAGCAAATTGAATCCAATGATATATAAAATGGGTGATGTATTATAACTGAGGTTTATCTTGGGAATTCACGATTGATTTAACATTTGAAAATTAATCAATGTGATTCACCATACTGGCCTAGAAAAGACAAACTATAGATGGTGGCTCAGCTGGTAAATGCTGTCCTTGTTAGTATAGGGGTGAGTATCCCTGCCTATCACACAGGAGACTGAGGTTCAATTCCCTGACAGGGAGGGCTTCCCTTGTGGTTCAGCTGGTAAAGAATCCGCCTGTGAAGCAGGAGGCCTCGGTTTGATCCCTGGGTTGGGAAGACTCCCCTGGAGAAGGGAAAGGCTACCCACTCCAGTATTCTGGCCTGGAGAATTCCATGGGGTCTCAGAGAGTCAGACACGACTGAGGGACTTTCACTTCACAGCTGGTAAGTGCAATGCAGGAGGCCCCGGTTTGATTTCTGGGTTAGAAAGATCCTCTGGAGAAGGGATAGGCTACCTGCTCCAGTTTTATTGGGCTTCCCTGGTGTCTCAGACAGTAAAAAATAAGCCTGCAATGCGGGAGACCTTGGTTCCATCCCTAGGTTGGGAAGGGAACATCCTTGGAGAAGGGAACAGCTACCCATTCCAGTATTCTCGGTGTAGCCTGGTGGGCTACAGTCCATGGGATCCCAAAGAGCCTGGCACGACTGAACCACTCTTCACTTTCATAGATTAAGAAAATGCGTTTCACAAAATGTAACATCTTTTCCTGATAAAAAGTGTTGGCACTAGGTAGGGATAGAAGGGGTAAAGTGTGATAAATATCATGTATGTAGAATTGACAGTTTAATATGGCAATGGTGAAAGATTATATATTCCAAATCAGGAACAAGACAGTGTGTTAGTCATTGCCACCTAAATGTTGTATGGAACTTTTAGCCAGTGTGATAAGGCAAGAAAAAAGATATAGAAGGCATCCAGATTGGAAAGGGTGAAACAAACCTGTATTTGTAGATGACGTGACCATCTACCAAGAAAACCCTATGGGATCTATGTAAGTCATTAGAACTAATACGTTAGTTTATTCTTCAAAGTTATATCTCAAGAAGAAAAAGTAAATATCTTTCTCCCTATGCACTTTGAAGTTTTAAAATATATTTAAAAATAATTCATTGATCAAAGAGAAAGTTTAAATAACCTACCTAAAATTCCATAACTTAGTAAAATAGTAGGGAAGTCTATCTGACTCTAAAATCCCTGTTTTTCATTATGAACCTATCTGCTGCCTGCCATGCCTTCTCCTAATCCCAACAATGTTTTAAAAAATAATATATGCACTAACTATATTTTGAAAGAGAAAAGGAATGTAATAGTTGTGTGTTGCAATTCTTAAGCTGCCCGAGTTGAGGAGGAATGGAAAAGAATAATAGTGAAGGGAGAGCAGTTTCTCTCTGTGAAGTTCACAATTAGCAGTTCAAGTGAAAGGCAAGTTGGTAAGAGACTGATTTGGACTACAGTTTCAAAGGAGGAAGGATCTCAAGCACGAGATACAATACGATGATTAGGACCAGATGGCTATTGCCAGGGCCATGCTCCAGTCAACGTGAAACAAGGGGAATCACGACAAGGTTATGCAACACCAGTCCCAAGCCAGTTAATGTTCTTGAGCCTACACTATGTTTCTTCTTTACAGGAAAGTGTGTGTGTGTGTGTGTGTAGTAGTTTCAGGGAATAGCAAAGAGCGGTTACGGGAATAACTAATCAACATTTGAGAGTAGAATTGGGCTATATTTAGATAAGGGTAGTTGTTTCAGTGGAAAAGTTTTTCTCATACTTTTTCCCCTCCCTCTCTGATATTCTGAGCACACATCTATCCACTGCTTATAAAAGACATACTGAGGGGCAGTGTGTTTGGCAGGCTGAGTTTGGCACTGCCTAGATTGTCTGAGTAGGGTCACACGACACTAAATTCTATTCAACCCTGTCTAGTGAGCCACCGGGACATGGAATGAGAATCATGATAACTTGCTTCTGGGGAGTAAGTAGAAAAAAGCACAAACTACAATTGTGCCTTGGACCCTGCAGAGAACAAAGCTGTAAGACTAACTGCTTTGCTTATGTTCTTGGTCAGAGACGAAAATATCCAAGTGGTGATCAAATTAAAGGCTCAATATTCTCTCAACTAACAGATATTAAGATAAAGCTTTTTTTTTTTTTTTTTTTGCCTCCCGCTATCCTTGCATCCATATTTAATTGGCCTCCAACTATAACCCTCTCAGAGACTTGTTTTTGGAGTCCTCCGGAATATAGCAGCAGCCCTTGGTCCCCTTTGCTTGTCCTACCTTAATCTGCCTTGGTGTCAGGGGGCTGGCATAAGCAAAACTTAAGGGTAATGATGAGGTCATATCTGAAGTCCTAGAGCAGAATGTATTTGCTTAAGTGAATTTTTATGGCTTGATTTTTCACTTATTTTCTAACTGAAGTATAGGCTAGTTCCTGTGACTAAGCTACTTCCCTGGGGGCATTGTCCTGGCTAGCTTTGGTTACTGGAAACCTCCCAGTCTTCCTGGGGACCTTCCGTGGTGGCTCAAATGGTAAAGAGTGTGCCTGCTGTGAGGGAGATCCGGTTCGATCCCTGGAGAACGAAATGGCAACCCACTCCAGTATTCTTGTCTGGAAAAATTTCTCTTTCTTTCTTCAGCCTTCCTAGTAGGGCTGTTTCTGTGCAGTAGAGGGCAGCATGTTCAAATGCTTAGCCATTAGGAGAAAAGTGGGAACTTGACGTTTGAGAGTACTGGGATATGTATGTGTATCTCAGAATACCAGCATAAATGTTCCATAAGCACTCTTCCCACTCCAGATCAAGATTTCAGGAGGAGTCCTACCACACCCAGACCCACACAAACATGTCACTTTCGTTACACCTTTCATCACAAGAGACCTAAGAGATTACTTGCGTGAGTACTTCACTTACAGAGAACGGAGGGCCAAAAAGGAGCGACTCCCTCAAAGTCACACAACATCCAGACTAGATTCTAGGTCTGTGCTGGAGTTAGGATTTGGGGGCATGAGTTTACTGAGAGCAATTAAAGGTCTGAAGTGAAGCGAAGTGAAAGTTGCTCAGTTGTGTCCAACTCTGTGGTCCCATGGACTATACAGTCCGTGGCATTCTCCAGGCCAGACTACTGGAGTGGGTAACCTTTCCTTTCTCCAGGGGATCTTCCCAACCCAGGGATCAAACCCAGGTCTCTGCATCGCAGGCAAATTCTTTACCAACTGAGCTATCAGGGAAGCCTAGATGTGGATAAAATGGTAGAGACTATTAGAGTAAGACAGGGAAAGCCAGGTTAGAATGGGACCCTGGACCCAAATAGTACCAACAGTATGGATTAAAGAAATTAGTGAAAATTTTTTATTTTTGCATGCTTTCTCCAGATTTCACTCCAACAAAAGCCCTTTCACAAAAAGTATCTGATACATTTATTTATACTAAAATGCTGCTTCACAGATGAAATTTATTACTTATCTTGGGTTTAGAAAATTAAATAATAGTTAAAGGATTAATAAAACAATACTAATCCTCTACCCCACTTCTATTCAACTTCCCCTCAGTCCTATTCTGTAGAAGTAACCACTTTAAACTCTTGTAGCTTTTTCTTCTGATATTTACTTCCATATTTCCATATATGGATCTTCCTCAACTTACAATGCAGCTATGTCCCATCTCAGTTGAAAATATAAGTCTTAAGTGCATGTAATACAACTAATCTACTGAATATCATAGCTTAACGTTACCTACTTTAAACGTGCTCAGAGCACTTACATTAGCCTGCAGTTGGGTGAAGTCTTCTAACTCAAAAGCCTGTTTTATAGTCAAATGTTGAGTATCTCATGTAATTTATTGAATACTATACTGAAAATGGAAACAGAATGGTTGTTGGGGTACAGATTGGTTGAAAGTGTATCAGTTGTTTACTTTCCTGATTGTGTGAGTGACTGGGAGCTATGGCTGCTGTTGCCTCCCAGCATCACAAGAGAGTATTATATCCCATGTTGCTAGCTGGGAAAAAAATCAAAATTCCAGGTTCAAAGTATGATTTCTACTGAATGCATATTGCTTTTGTACCTTCCTAATTTTGAAAAATTTGAGTTGAATTACAAGTCAAGGACCATCTGCATATGTATGTATATATATACACTATGATTTATTAATTTATTAATTTTAGATGTTATCTATTAACCTCTTATTTTGGTAGATGAGTAATCAGCTTTCTAACACCTTCTTTTAGCTATCTCTCCTTCATCCTCTTAATGTCCTTCTAATGTTACATCACAGCATTTGGTCAAATCAGTATTAGCGTTTATCATATCATGATGGTATAAATATGTCCTGCAGTTTTTCTAAGTAGTGTGCTGTGATTATGCTTTCTTTTATACATACCTTTTTGTAAACCTAGGGTCAATAATTTCCTTTTTTCCATTTGCTTTTCTTTCTGTTTACCTACTGCTATTTTATCCAAATGCTCCAAAAGACCTGTCAAATGCAAAGCAATAGTATTTTTAAAATTCTCAAACACATGAGACCTCCCTTCCACTTCCTCACCTGAATTGGTTGTTTTCTAAGCCTATTTCATGGTCTTTGTCCAGGCTCTTTCTTTTGTACCTTTTCTATGTTGGATTCTCTGTTTTCATGTCTTCTTCACTGGCTTACTCCCTTGCAGTGGTACAGAACATACTCCAGTAACACTTCCCAAGAAATGGTGCATGACAGGTAAATTTTTTGAGTTCTTGCATACTTTAAAATATTTTTGTTTATTGCCATACTTGATAGAATAACTTGGTTGGGTACTATTTATTACATTAAAAAATATTTTCTTTCAGATTTGGGAGGCATTGACTCATTGTCTTCTGGCTTCCAGTACTGCTGACTTATTATTTGTTTACTTATCGGCCATGCTTCATGGCATGTGGGATTTTAGTTCCCCTACCGGGAATCAAACCCGTGTCCCCTGCAATGAAAGTATTCATTCTTAATCACTGGCCCACCAGGGAAGACCCTGGCTTCAAGTACTGCTGCTAAGAAATCTGATGGAACACTGATTCTCAGAATAGATCCCTGTGTGTATTGTTTATAAGCTTTGAGAATCTTTTATCTCTATTGTTCTGATTTCATGCTAAATTCCTGTCATTGATTTTTTTGACCTCTTGAGAATGCTGTCAGACTGGAGATTCCTGTCTTTCACTTTTAGAAGATCTTTTGCCTTATTTCTTTGATAATCTCCTCTCCTTCAATCTCCTTCTTTTTCTTTTTCTGGAACTCCAATGAGATATTAGACCTGCAGAATTTATCCTCTAATTTCTCATATTGTCCAATCTATTTTCTTTTCTTTTTGTTCTGTTTTATGGGGAATTTCCTTATATTTAGTCTCTAGCTTCCCTTTTCCTTAATTTTCATGTTGTCTATCATATTCGTTTAATTTCTAAAAGCTCTTCCTTAATCAGTTATGCTTCTTAAATATATATATATATGTATATCCTCCTGCTCTTGTTTTATGTGTAGTGTAATTCCTCTACTTTGTTCCCTAAAAACATACTTTATCTTGAAGTTTTAAAATTTTGTCTCTGTTACCTCTCTTTTCTACATTATGTATGTTTTTTTCCAAATCCCCTTCATTTTGGCTTATTCCAGTATTTTCATGTCGGAAGTTTTCCTCTAACATTTATATATAGTAATGAATGTATTTTTAATTTATAAGTATATTCATATTTAAGAGTAGTTCTAAAAAGAAATAGGAAACTCCATGTGCACGGTGAGGCTCATGTTCGTGTAAGCTTGACTCTGGGGTCTTGATGGGTTTTAGCTGGCAATTTGGATGGTTCAGGATGTACAAACAACTTCTCCAAGCTCAGTCTGTTTTCAAACCTGTGCCTTCTGCTGCCCTATGCCCTGTCATGGAACAACGGACTCATTCAAAATTGGGAAAGGACTATGTCAAGGCTTTATATTGTCATCCTGCTTATGTAACTTATATTCAGAGTACATCATGCGAAATGCTGGACTGAATGACTCAGAAGCTGGAATCAAAGTTGCTGGGAGAAGTATCAGCAACCTCAGATATGCAGATGATACCACTTTAATGGCAGAAAGTGAAGAGGAACAAAAGAGCCTCTTGATGAAGGTGAAAGAGAAGAATGAAAAAACTGGCTTAAAACTCAGCATTCAAAAAAAGAAAATTATAGCATCTGGTCCCATCACTTCATGGCAAATAGATGGGGAAAAGGTGGAAACAGTGACAGATTTTCTTTTCTTGAACTCCAAACTGCAGACAGTGACTGCAGCCATGAAGTTAAAAGATGCTAGGTCCTTGGAAGAAAAGCTATGGCAAACCTAGATAGTGTATTAAAAAGCAGAGACACTACTTTGTTGACAAAGGTCCATCTAGTCAAAGCTATGGCTTTTCCAAGTAATCATTTATGGATGTGAGAGCTAGACCATAAGGAAGGTTGAGTGCCAAATAATTGATACTTTCAAATTGTGGTGCTAGAGAAGACTCGAGAGTTCTTGGACTGCAAGGAGATCAAATCAGTCCATCTCAAAGGAAATCAACCCTGAATATTCTTTGGAAGAACTGATGCTGAAGCTGAAGCTCCAATACTTTAGCCACCTGATGTGAAGAGCCTACTCATTGGAAAAGACCCTAAGGAAAGATTGAGGGCAAGAGGAGAAGGGGGCAGCAGAGGATGAGATGGTTAGATAGCATCACTGACTCAATGGACATGAGTTTGAGCAAACTCCAGTAAGGACAGGGAAAGACAAGGAAGCCTGGTGTGCTGCAGTCTATGGGGCTGCAAAGAGTCAAACACAACTTGGCAGCTGAACACTGCCAACAACAATGCTGGCCTTATCAAATGAGTGTAAAGTGGCCCCATCTCTTCTATATTTTGCAGGAAGTTGAGAAGAAATTCTTCTTCACATGTTTGGTAGAATTCAGCAGTGAAATCATCTGGGTCTGGACTTTTCCCTTTGTGTAGTTTTTTGATTGTCAATTTAGTTTCCTTTATTATTTTGGATCTAGTCAGACTTTCTACTTCTTTAGTCAGTTCTTGTACTTTGTGTTTTACTAAGAAATTGACAGTTTCATCTAGATTTCCAGTTTGTTGGCATACAATTGTTTATAGTATTCTCTTATAATCTTTTAAAGTTATTTTTGTAAGATCAGTAATAAAGTCCTTCTTTCATCTCTGATTTTGGTAATTTGAGTCCTCTCTCTCTTTTCTCTTGGTCAGTCTAGCAAAAAGCCTGTCAATTTTGTTGATCTTTTCAAAGAATCAATGCTTGTTTTTCCTTGATTTTCTCTATTATTTTTCTAATCTCTCTTTTATTTCTATCTGCTCTAATCTTTATTTTTTGTTTGCTTTGGGCTTAGCTTTCTTTCATTTTTCTAATTTGTTAATTAGAAAGAAGTTAGAAATCAGGTTATTTAATTTCAATTTTTAAAATATATACATTTACAGTTAAAATTTCCTTTTAATCTTTTTCTGTCCTTTCACTATAATCTATGTGTTTGAATCTAAAGTGGGTCTTTTGTAGGTATTATGTTCATATACACACAAATATACATATAAACATTTTAATTTTGGCCTTTTGATTGGATCTTAATCCATTTATGTTTAATGTTATTACTAATAATATAAGTTTTGCATCTGCCATTTTGTTACTGTTTTCTATTTGCCTTGCATCTTTCTTTCCCCTCTGTTCCTTTATTAATACCTTCTTTTGTGGGTTAAATAGATTTTTTTTTCTCTTAAAATTTTTAAATTTTATCTCAAGAATTAATATAAATACATTATTATGATGATAGATAATTTTACTTAGAAGTATTACCTTCTTTTAAGTACAGTACTAGCATTTCATAAAATAATGACAGGGAGAGCTAATATCGCTGGGATTTTTCAACCTTCATTTCTTTGGAAAAGAAAAAACATTCTCAGATAATTATTACCCATTGTGATACATGCCTTAGCTGCATCATCCAAGTTTTTGACGTACTGTGTTTTCACTTTATTAATCTCCCAGTATTTTTATTTTCTTTGGATTTCTTGTTTGACCCATTTGTTTAATTTTCACACGATATGAATGTTCCCAAATTTACTTCTGTTACTGACTTCTAATTGAATTCCACTGTGGTCAGAGAACATACTTTGAAGGATTTCAATATTTTTTAACTTAGTAAAGGTCATTTTATGCCCAATGTATAGTCTGTCGTAGAGAATATTCTGTGGGCACTTGAGAAGAATGTGTATTTTGCTTTTGTTAGGTAAAGTGCTCTGTTGATGTCTGTTAGGTCTAGTTGCTTTATATTGTTGTTCAGTCTTTTATTTCCTTGTCAGTTTTCTGCCTAGTTGTTCTGCCCATTATTGAATGTGGAAAATTGAAGTCTCCAACTATTATTGGTCAATTACCTATTTTACCCTTCAACTCTGCCAGTTTTCACTTTATGTTTTTTTGGGCTCTGTTGTTAAGTGCATGTTTGTTTATAATTGTTTATAATTATGATGTATTCCTAGAGGATTGATCTTTTTATCATTATAAAATGGATTTCACCTCCAGTAACTTTTTTTTGTTTCAAGTTCTACTTTGTCTGATATCAGTAAAGTTACCCCAGCTCTCTTTTTGTAATTGTTTGCATGGTATATCTTTTTCTGTCCTTTAACTTTAATCTATGTGTGTGTTCAAGTCTAAAGTGAATCTCTGGTAGGTAATGTATTATATACAAACACCAATATACATATATATGTTTAATCTTGGCCTTTTGATTGGGTATTTAATCCATTTACATTTAATGTAATCACTAATAATGCAGGATTTAGTCTGCCATTTTGTTACTGCTTTCTATTTGCCTTATGTCTTTTTTACCCTCTATTCCCAGTATCAGGGTCTTTTCAAATAAGTCAGTTCTTCACATCAGGTGGTCAAAGTATTGGAGTTTCAGCTTCAACATCAGTCCTTCCAGTGAACACCCAGGATTGATCTCCTTTAGGATGGACTGGTTGGATCTCCTTGCAGTCCAAGGGAATTTCAAGAGTCTTCTCCAACACCACGGTTCAAAATCATCAATTCACACACAACAAAATACTACTCAGCCTTAGAAAAGATGAAATCTTGCCATTTGTGATAATATAGATAGAGTTGGAGTGTATTTGCTAGGTGAAATAAGTCAGATGGAGAAAGACAAATATCATATGACTTTACTCATGTGTAGAAAACAAACAAACAAACAAAACAAAATGAAAGCAAGCACACAGATTCAGAGAACAGAGCAGTGGTTACCAGCAGAGGGGAAGGAGGATGGAGAAGGGAAATGAATAAAGGGGCTCAACTCTGTGGTGACCAGTAGAAACGAAACTTTTCCTTGTGAGCATGGTGTAGTGTATACAGAAGTCAAATTGCAATGTTGTACACATAAAACTTATATGTTATAAATCAATGTCACCTCAATAAAAAGCCACCAATTTAATTTTAATAATATACAAAAAGTAGTATCCAGTATTGCTCTGCTCCTAGCCAACTCCTTTCTGCTCTGATTATCTATGCAATATATATTGTTATACATTATAAGTCCATCAACACATTTTTATAATTCTTGCTTATATAGATATCTTAGATCAACTAGAAGAAAAAATATTGAAACCAAAAATACATTTATACTGTTTTTAAATATACTTTTGCGGTTACTCTTATCTGTCCTTTTAATTTCTTCAGGTAGCTTTGAGATTCTGCCTCTAATTCTTTCATTTGAGCCTGAAGTACTCCCTTTAGTATTTCTTTCAGAGAATGTGTGCTAGCAATGAATTCTTTCAGTTTTAATAATAACTGGTAATATCTTAATTTCTTTTTCATTTTTGAAGGATAGTTTTACAGTACATAAACTTCTTGATTAGCATTCTTTTTGTCTCAGTACTTTAAATATGTTATCCTACAGCCTTCTGATCTCTGTGGTGTCTCATAATATCTGATGAGGAGTCAGCATTTAATCTTAATTTGGATCTCTTGTCATGATGAATCAATTTGCTCTCCATGCTTTCAAGACTGTTTTAGTCTTGAGTGTTCAATAGTCTGACTATAATGTATCTAGGTATAGATCTTTTACAGGGTTTTCCAGGTGGTGCAGTAGTACAAGAATCCATCTGCCAAGGCAGGAGATGCAGGAGACAAAGGTTTGATCCCTGGGGCGAGAAGATCTCCTGGAGGAGGAGATGGCAACCCACTCCAGTACTCTTGCCTGGAGAATACCATGGGCAAAGGAGTCTGGCAGGCTAGAGTCCATAGGATCGCAGAGTTGGACACAACTGAGTGATGGTGAATGCAAGCATAGCACTTTTACATTTATTCTCCTTGGAGTCTATTGATCTTGGATATATAGATTAATTTTTGTCATAAAATTTGGTATGTTTTTGAGTATTATTTGCTTATATAGTCTTTTTAAAATTTTTATTGGAATATAGCTGGTTGTTCATTTATTCTTCTTGTCCTTTCCTTCCAGGATTTCCATTATGCATATATTGGTATTTAGTAGTGTCCCACAGGTCTCCGAGGTTTTTTTCCTTTTTCTTTATAATTATCAGACTAAGTCACCACAATTGATCTCTTCCCAAGTTTACTGATTCTCGCTTCAGCCAGGTTGATCTTCTATTGAACCCCTCTAATGAATTTTTGATTTCAGTTATTGTACTTTTCAACTCCAAAATTTCTATTTAGTTATTTTTGTGACTTCTATCTCTTTATTTCTACTATCTATTAGGTGAAATGTTGTTCTCATACTTTTAATTTGTTTGATATGGCTTCCTTAAATTTTTAGAAAAATATTTATAATAGGTGATTTAAGGTCTTTGAGTTAAACATTTGGTTTTCCTCAAGGACAGTTTTTATTGATTGTCTTTTTCTCCTGTGTGGGCCATAGTTTCCTCATTGTGTGCATATGTCTTTTTTTAACTGAACAATTCAAATATAATAATGTGGCAACCTAGAAATCAGGTCCTTCTCTCTCAGCAGGGCTTGTTGCATTTTTTGCTGTTACTATTTGTTTGGTTAGTGGCTTCTCTTGACTAATTCTGTACTCTCTGCCTGTGTGGCCACTGGAATCTTTGCTATATTTTTAGAGGCCAGTTATTGATTAGACAGAGATTTCCTTAAATATTTTGAACAAAAAATCTACCACTCTTTGTTGAGGAACTGTATCTTGGACACACCTTAAATCCATTGACTAGCAGTTTACATTTCTTCTTTATTCTTCGTTTCCTACTTGTGCAGAGCATTGATGTTGGTTAGAGGTGAGAAGCTGGGTCTTTTTCAGATCTTTCCTTTGCATGCTTCCAGATTTACACATATGTGTGGTCTTCCAGGAGCAGGTTGAGTCTTATCAAAGTCCACCAGAGACATAGGATACCCAGGTTTTTCTTTTAAGTTTTTTGGCCAGCCTCTTGTCTCCCTTAGCTAGTATTTCTGTGTCATATTACTGCAATGTTAAACCATTGCCACTGATTGTTTTTGACTAAGGTCTTAGGGATAGAGTTTTATTACTGATTGAGATCTGAGTCAGATCAGGCCCTGTGAATGGAATTTTTCCAGGGAGTTATCAGGCAGATAAAATAGTGAGTTTTCTGAGGATCTTGCCTTTTGGAGAACTTTAAACCTTTCTGTCCCTTCTAGTGGCTACTACTGTTTTTCACACATATCATGATTTTGAGGCTGCTGTGTTTTTTAAAGTTCACCACAAAATTGAGCAAAAGATGAGAATATAGCAAGTTAAAACTCTACAAAGCTCACTCTTCTTACCTAGTTTCAGCCATTTTTCTTCAATAAGTGCTCCTCATATTGTTGCAAACCTTTGATTAATTTCCAGTTTTGAAAAAGTTGGTTTTGAACATTTATTTCAGTGTTTTGTTTCTCTATTGGAGTAGATTTTTAAAGACGCTTACTCCACCACTCTGGAAGTGCTTTTCCTTTTCCTAATACTTGCATGCAAACCCAGATGGAAGGAGATGCAAATGCATGTAAATGGATTATCTTGAAATGGCTAAATTGATTTTTTAATAATTGAACCTCTGTATTATTATTCGTCCTGTAAGATACTGGCCTTAACACATCTCACACAGGCAAATTATTTTATAATCATGTCTCAAGGTTTGTGAGCTCCTTAAAACCTGGAGCTTTAACTTAAAAGAGAACACATCTCGTAACTGATCTAGTGACTTTGATTTTTGGAGAGAACACAAGCTGGTGGATGGCAAGGCATCTATATGCTTTATTTTTAAAGGATACCCTTTAGAAGACAAAAATATTTTTTCCCTTGACAGTTCCCTTAAATATGTACAAACATTGTCCTTAACGTTCCTTTTTCTAAGTGAAGTATTCAATTTTATGGCTCACACCAGAATAATTTATAACCTACTGTTGGCTGAGAACCATAAATCTTTGAGCCTTTGTTCATCTTACTAGGTTTAGGTGAATGAACCAAAAAAGATTTAATGAGTAGTAAAGTTGGACCCAGAACTTTTCTACACCATTATAGGAATGCAAGAGATGAGACCCCTGTCTCTGCTGTCATGAAAAAAAAATCTCCCAACACACTGCTTTTCTTACTTCCCATACTCTTGAGAAGAGTCTCTGTAGTAAAAAGCTGTTTAACTCATGGAGCAAAACTCTACCTAGTATTTACAAATAAACTCTTGACTGAAAGCATAATGAAAATATCAGTTTTCAGTTGGCAGACAAAATGAAAGTTCTATTTTAGACTTTTTTTTTTCATTTTTTTTCAAGTGTGCAACTAAAATTACAATGGTAGTTTCACATTTCTATAATCTATTTTTTCTTTTTTTATATTGGGTCTGTTTAGGTCCCCAAACCCAGAACACCAATTTTATTTTCGTTTGATTCTTCTTTTCTCTGAAAACTGCAAATTAAGTCCCTTTATATTATTCCAAAAACAGGCTTCCTTTCTTTTCTCCATCCCTGGTTTCTCAAATAATTGCTCCTTTGTGAAGAACCAAACAATAGCAAACCACTGGTAAACTGTTGCTGGTTTAAGTCCTATATTTAGCTAGCAAGTTGTTTAATCAGAAACACAGTTTGACCTATTGGGTAACCAAATTTTGTTTAATATGTTTGAGAATAATATATCTCTATTTCTGACTAAGACATTCTCATCTAGTTTCCCATAGACAATAGAGACTTTTTAGTACAAAACAGGATACACCAAAATTATATCATTTGATAAAATTTGAAAGTAGAAAATTAAGTTTAACCAATATTTTATTTTTATCATTCCACAAGATTTTTGTGTGGTTGCTTTTTCTACTTTTTTTTTTTTTCATTTTCTTTGAGACATTATTATGCATTTTGGGATATGATTATATAATATTGTGCTTCAGATTTGGATATTTGTGGGTTGTTTTAAGAGCCACTGTCTTTTAAACTAATTTCAAAATAGAAATAAAATTCTGGAGGATTGAAACTGAGAGATAAGAGGCCAGTTCAATGCAGCTGGTCCTCATGTAACCTTCACACCTTAAGTTCTCTGAGTCCCCCTCTTATTCTGCTGGTAAATCACTTCAGATCTTTACAACATTTTCTGTGAAATGGCTGCTCTACACGGGACTGAGAGTCAAGATCCTTAGATCCGCAGTTTGCCTTGTTATTAACCACGGTGACCTGGAGGCCCAGTTGTTTGCTTTTTCTGAGACTCAGATTTCTTCATCTATAGAATGGGACAGAGTGTGTGGCAGGGAAAGAACTGGGTTCAATGTGCTTAAGTATATTTTTCTGTGACTCAAAAGACATATTTCTAGTTATATAATAAAAACCTTAGTTATCCAGTGTCTTTGACTTTTCCCAATTTCATTGATAACCATCTTCTTTCTATATATTTATATATGTGCATGTTTGTGTGTGTATGTATGTGTGTATTTCTGTCTTCTCTGTTATAGCTAGTTAACATTTATTGAATGGTTACTATGAAGACAGATACGGTTGTAACTGCTTTACATTGATTAGGTCATCCAAGCTATGTATCCTGGAAATGGGGCTCTGAGAGGTTAAATAACTTGCTTAAAATCACTCTGATAGCAAGCAGCTGAATTCAAGCTACTTGGGAGGAGAGGGACTGTGCTAGTAAGGGGTATTGATACTGAAGCTCCACTGCAAATATGACCCTATGGAAGGGGTTCCTGAAGAGACTAATGGACCCCAGTTAATCATTATGCTTTGTAACTTGTAGAGGACCTTTCTTTTCTTTCCTTGGAAAATTTCTGGCAGAGACACTGAAGGCTTATTGTAACATTTAGGAAAATAACTGTTATAGTTTCCAGGTGGGAGCACTTAACTCTTGAGAGGAAATTAAGGCACTGTGATGAACTTAGATCTGGGTAGGATTGAAGGAAATGGTAGATGAGAACCTTGAGTGATCAGAGACCACTAAAGGAATTGGTCAAGCTTGCATTAAAAGTAATAATTATAAAGGTAACATAAATGGTATAATAATAATTGTAAAAATGTTTAACATTAACTGAGGAATTCTGGCACCATTCAGTCAGTTCAGTTCAGTTCAGTCTCTCAGTCGTGTCTGACTCTTTGTGACCCCATGAATCGCAGCACGCCAGGCCTCCCTGTCCATCACCAACTCCCAGAGTTTACTCAAACTCATGTCCATCGAGTTGGTGATGCCATCCAGCCATCTCATCCTCTGTTGTCCCCTTCTCCTCCTGCCCCCAATGCCTCCCAGCATCAGGGTCTTTTCCAATGAGTCAACTCTTCACATGAGGTGACCACCATTACAGACTTTTAAAGTCTTGAAGTACCAACTCAGTTATACCTATTAACATTTCCACAGAATAGATACTACTAACATGCCCATTTTATAGATGAGAATACTGAAGCACAGAAAATTTAGGTCATGGGTAGAATGGCTTCCTCTTAAGTTGCACTGAATCCTAGAATGGAAACTTTCCTTTCTCGTTGTGAGAATTTTGGTAATTCTTGACCAAATTCTCATGGTTAATAAGCGACAGAGCAGAGAAAGGAAGATGAGTCAAGGTGAAGAAAGTTTAGTTCTAGAGATCTAGTAATATGAATATAGTTGACAGTACTGTATAGTATACTTGAAATTTGCTCAAAGTTATATCTTAAGTATTCTCAGCAGACAAAAAGAGTAACTTTGTGAAATGATGAATATAGTAATTAGTTGATTGTGGTGATTCTTTCACAATGTATGCATATATCAAAACATCAAATCATATACCCTACATATGCATATTTTAAAATCAGTTGTACCTGATGAAAAACCTAGACAGTGTATTAAAAAGAAAAGACATCACTTTGCCAACAAGGGTCTGTATAGTCAAAGCTGTGGTTTTTTCCAGTAGTCATATATGGATGTGAGAGTTGGACCTTAAAGAAGGCTGAGTACTGAGGAATTGATGCCTTTGAGTTGTGCTGGAGAAGACTCTTGAGAGTCCCTTGGACTGCAAGGAGATAAAACCAGTCAATCCTAAAGGTAATCAACCCTGAATATTCATTGGAAGGATTGATGCTGAAGCTGAAGCTCCAATACTTTGGCAACCTGATGTGAAGAGCCAACTCAATGTAAAAGACCCTGAATGCTGGGAAAGACTGAAGGCAAAAGAAGAAGAGGATGGCAGAGGATGAGATGGTTAGATAACATCACTGACTCACTGGACATGAATCTGAACAAACTCCAGGAGGTAGTGACGGACAGGGGAGCCTGATGTGCTGCAGTCCCATGGGGTCGCAAAGACTTGGACATAGTGACTGAACAGCAACAACCTTAATAAAGATGAGGGAAGTGGCAGAGCTTGGATTAAAATGCTGTAATTCTCAGGGACCAGCCCAGTCACCTGATGGGAGCATACTCAGGACTTCTCAGAAGCCATACCCAGTTGCATCCCTGGTAAAAGGCCTGCCACTATGGACCTGACTGCAGATCCAGCAATAGCTGTGAGACCTGGCTCCAACCCTGCTTGACCACAATTCTGAAGATAGTCCCATTAGTTCAGGAACACAGCAGGAAAAGATCTTCAAAAACCAATTGGAAAAGTTGTCTGATTTTTCAGATAAACAGACACCAATGCAAGACTACATAGTTTGTAAAGAAACAGATCACCAGCCCAGGTGGGATGCATGAGACAAGTGCTCCGGCCTGGTGCACTGGGAAGACCCAGAGGAATCAGGTGGAGAGGGAGGTGGGAGGGGGGATTGGGATTGGGAATACATGTAAATCCATGGCTGATTCATATCAATGTATGACAAAACCCACTGGAAAAAAAAAAAAAAGAAGAATCTAGAGCTAGTTGCCTTGGCATGAGCTCTATGTATGTATGTGTGTGTTTGAAAAGGAGAAAGAAAACTAAAATAGATAGCCAATGGGAATTTGCTCTATGACTCAGGGAACTCAAACCATGGCTCTGTGACAAAAACTTAGAGTGGTGGGGTGGGGAGGGAGGTGGCATGGAGTTTCAAGAGGGAGGGGATATAAATATACTTATGGCTGATTCATGTTGATGTTTGGCAGAAACCAACACAATACTGTAAAGTAATTATCCTTCAATTAAAAATATTATTAAAAAAAAAAAAAAGAATTAGGCAAACACCACCACCAAAGGATACCAATAAGCTCCAGTAAGCAACCCTAGAGAAATGGAGAGCCATGAACCGCTAACAAAGTATTGAAAATAATCATGAGCTATAAGAGCTCATGAGCTACAATGAGCTACAAGAGAACACAAACAACTAAACAAAGCCAGGAAAACAATACATGAACAAAATGAAAAGTTTAGAAAAGAAATAGAGACTAAAAATGAGTGAAAAGAAATCCTGGAGCTTAATAATAACTGAACCAAAAATTCAATAGGGAGCTTCATCAATAGATTTGATTATGCAGAAGAAATAATCAGCAAGCTCAAAGATAAGTAAATTGAAATGACCACCTAGAGGAATAAAAAGAGTAAAAAAGAGGGAAGAAAGCCTACATGACCTATGAGACAAAAGTTAAAAAACCAATATATGCATTATAGGAATCCCAGAAGGAACAGAGAATAAAGAAGTGGCAGAAAGCTTACTTAAAAAAATAATGCCAGAAAACTTTCTGTATTTGCACAAGGAGATGAACATCCAGATTCATGATGACCAAAGAATCCCAAAGACGGGATTCTGAGACTGAGACATATTATGATCAAGTTCTCAAAAGTCAAAGACAAAGAATATTTTGAAAGCAGCAAAAGAAAAATGGCTCATCACTTAAAAGGGGACTCCATAAGACTTAGCAGTAGATTTTTCAGCAGAATTTTGGTTGGTTTCTTGAAAAGATAAACAAAGTTGACAATCCTTCAGCTTAGACTAAGAAAAGACTCTAATAAGATAGTAAAGGAAAGAGGGTATTTTAAAACTGATGATACAGAAATAAAAAGACAGGAATGAGGGATTATTCATGGGCTATTGAACTGGACAATCTGAAAGAAATAGAAAATTTTAACAGGCCATTAATCAGTTTAGTTCAGTCACTCAGTCATGTCTAAGTCTTGTCGACTCCACGGACTGTAGCATGTCAGGCTTCCCTGTCCATCACCAACTCCCGGAGCTTGCTCAAACTCATGTCCATTGAGTCAGTGATGCCATCCAACCATCTCATCCTCTGTTGTCCCCTTCTCCCCTCACCTTCAATCTTTTCCAGCATCAGGGTCTTTTCCAATGAGTCAGTCCTTCAGTTAGGTGGCCAAAATATTGGAGTTTCAGCTTCAGTATCAGTCCTTCCAATGAATATTCAGGACTGATTTCCTTTAGGATTGACTGGTTTTATCTCCTTGCAGCACAAGGGACTCTCAAGAGTCTTCTCCAAACCACAGTTCAAAAGCATCAATTCTTTAGCACTCAGCCTTCTTTATGGTCCAACTCTCACATCCATACATGACTACCGGAAAAACAAAAGCTATGACTAAATGGACCTTGGTCAACAAAGTAATGTCTCTGTTTTTTAATATGCAGTCTAGGTTTGTCATAGCTTTTCTTCCAAGGAGCAAGCGTCTTTTAATTTCATGGCTGCAGTCATCATCTGACGTGAGTTTGGAGCCCAAGAAAACAAAAGTCTGTCACTATTTCCATTGTTTCCCCATCTATTTGCCATGATGTGATGGGACCAGATACCATGATCTTCACTTTTTGGATGTTTATTTTCATGCCAGCTTTTTCACTCTCCTCTTTCACCTTCATCAAAAGACTCTTCAGTTCTTCCTCACTCTCTGACATAAGGTTGATGTCTTCTGCATATCTGAGGTTACTGATATTTCTCCTGGCAATCTTGATTCCAGCTTGTGCTTCATCCAGACTGGCACTTCACTTGATGTACTCTGAATATAAGTTAAATAAGCAGGGTGACAATATACAGCTTTGTGCAGTAGCTTGAACATTCTTTGCATTGTCTTTCCTTGGGATTGGAATGAAAACTGACATTTTCCAGTCCTGTGGCCACTGCTAAGTTTTCCAAATTTGCTGGCATATTGAGTGCAGCACTTTCAGAGCATCATCTTTAAGGATTTGAAATAGCTCAGCTGAAATTCCATCACCTCCACTAACTTTGTTCACAGTGATGCTTCCTAAGACCCACTTGACTTTGCATCCCAGGATGTTCTGGCTCTAGGTGAGTGATCACAACATCCTGGCTACCTGGTTTATTAAGATCTTTTTTGTACAGTTGTTCTGTGTATTCTTGCTACCTCTTCTTAATATCTTCTGCTTCTGTTAGGTCCATTTCTGTCCTTTATTGTGCCCATCTTTGCATGAAATGTTCCCTTGGTATCTCTAATTCTCTTGAAGAGATATTTAGTCTTTCCCATTCTATCATTTTTCTCTATTTCTTTGCATTGATCACTTAGGAAGGCTTTCTTATCTCTCCTTGCTATTCTTTGGAACTCTGCATTTAGATAGATGTATCTCTCCTTTTCTCCTTTGCCTTTTGCTTCTCTTCTTTTCTCAGCTATATGTAAGGCCTCCTCAGACAACCACTTTGCCTTTTTGTATTTCTTTTTCTTGAGTATGGTTTTGATCACCACCTCCTGTACAATCTTACTAACCTCCATCCATAGTTCTTCAGGGACTCTGTCAGATCTAATCCCTTGAATCTATTTGTCCTTCCACTGAATAATCATAAGGGATTTGATTTAGGTCATACCTGAATGGTCTAGTGGTTTTCCTTATTTTGTTCAATTTAAGCCTGAGTTTTGCAATAAGGAATTCAAAATGAAGTACGTTTTGAAGAACAAAATGAAGTAGGGCACAGGCTAACAGAGTTTTGCCAAGAGAACGCACTGATCATAGCAAATACCCTCTTCCAATAACTTAAGAGAAGACTCTACACTTGGACATCACCACATGGTCAATACTGAAATCAGACTGATTATATTCTTTGCAGCCAAAGATGGGGAAGCTCTATATAGTCAGCAAACACAAGACCAGGATCTAACTATGGCTCAGATCATGAACTCCTTATTGCAAAATTTAGACCATTAGTGAGTAATGAGATTGAATCAGTAGTCAAAAACATCCTAACATAGAAAAGTCCAGGACTGGTGAATTCTACCAAAGATTTAAAGAAGAGTCAACATCAACTTTTCTCAAACTCTTCCAAAAAAAAAAAAAAAAAAGAAAAGAAAAGGAGAGAACATTTCCAAACTCATTTTATGAAGCTGGGATTACCCTCATACCAAAGCAAGCCAAACAGAGACACTACAGGAAAACAAAATTACAAGACAATATCCCTGAAGAACATAGATAGAAAAATACCCATTAAAATACTAGCAAACCAAGTTCAGTAGCACATTAACATAATCATGTGGGATTATGTTCACCATCTTCAAATCAGTAAACGTGATAAACCAAATTAATAGAATAAAGTTTAAAAGTCATATGATCATCTCAGTAGGTGCAGAAAAACTTTTTCAAAATTCAACATTCTTTCATAATAAAAAAAAAAAAAACTCTGCAAACCTTAGGCATAGAAGGAATGTACCTCAGCATAATAAAAGTCATGGACTTCCCTGGTGGTGCAGTGGATGAGAATCCACCTACCAATTCAGGGGACAAGGGTTTGCCCCTTGGTCCAGGAAGATTCCACATGTGGAGAAGCAGCTAAGCCTCTGTGCCACAGCTACTGAGCCTGTGCTCTAGAACCTGTCACTGCATCTGCTGAGCTTGTTGCTGCAACTCCTAAAGCCTGTGTGCCCAGAGCCTGTGCTCTGTAGCAAGAGATGCCACTGCAATGAGAAGCCCGTACACCGCAGTGAAGAGTAGCCCCCAGTTGCTGCAACTAGAGAAAGCCTTTGCACAGCAACAAAGACACAGTGTAGCCATGAATAAAGAAAGAAAGGAAAAATGAAGGTCATCGAGACAAGACTACAGCTAACTCGACAGTGAAAAGCTGTAAGTTTTATCTGTAAAATCAGGAGCAAGATAAGAATGCCCACACTTGCCACTTCTATTAAATATAGTACTAGAAGTCTTAGCCAGAGCAATTAAGTAAGAAAAAGAAATGAAGCATCCAAATTGGAAAGGAAGAAAAATTGTCTGTTTGCAGATGATATGATTCTATATATAGAAACCTTAAAGACTCTACCAATATACTGTTAGAACTAATAACTGAATTCAGTAAAGCTGCTGAATACATAATCAATGTACAAAAATCAGTTGTGTTTCTATATACTAAAAATAAATTATCCAAAAAATAAATTAAAAATCCCATTTAAAACAGCATCAGAAATAATAGAACACTTAGAAATATATTTCCTCCTCTGTCCATGGGATTTTCCAGGCAAGAGTACTGGAGTGGGTTGCCATTTCCTTCTCCAGGGGATCTTCCCAACCCAGGGGTTGAACCCAGATCTCCCACATTGTAGGCAGATGCTTTTACTATCTGAGCCACCAGGGAAGTCTAGAAATATATTAATAATATATTAATATTTAACTGAGGAAGTGAAAGATCTGTATACTGAAAACTACCAAAGATTGATGAAAGAAGTTGAAAGAGACACAAATAAATGGAAAGATATTCTGTGCTCATGGAATGGAAAAATTAATATTGTTAAAATGTTCATACTACATAAATCAATCTGTAGTTTCAATGCAATCCATGTCAAAATTCCAATGGCGTTTTTCATAGAGGTAGAAAAAACAATTCTAAAACTTATATGAAACCACAAAAGACTCTGAATGGCCAAAGACATCTTGAGCAAGAAGAACAAAGCTGGAGTCATCACACTTCCTGATTTCAAGCTATATTACAAAGCTATAGTAAGCAAAACAGTATCATATCGACATAAGAATAGATACATAGATGTTTGGAAGAAAATAGAGAGCCCAGAAATGTTGGTGTTGTTTAGTTGCTGAGTCATCTTAGTATCTCCTGTGCCCAGTGGATTCTTTACCACTAGGCACATGGGAAGCCCAACCCAGAAATAAACCCATGGATATATAGTCAACTGATTTTTGACAAAGGTGCCAAGAATATACAGTGAGGGAAGATAATCCCTTCAGTAAATACTTCAGGGAAAACTGGACAGCCATATGCAAAATATTGAAACTGAACCCCCATCTTAACACCATACTCAAAAATCAACTCGAAATAGACTGAAGACTTAAATATAAGACTTGATGTAAAACTGTAGAACTGTAAAACTATTAGAAGAAAAAATAGAGGAAGAGCTATTTGACATTGGTATGGATGAGGATTTCTTGGATATGATCCCAAAGCACAGGTTACAGAAGCAAAAACAGGTAAGAGAGATTGTTTTGCCAACAAAGGTCCATCTAGTCAAGGCTATGGTTTTTCCAGTAGTCATGTATGGATGTGAGAGTTGGACTGTAAAGAAAGCTGAGCGCAGAAGAATTGATGCTTCTGAACTGTGGTGTTGGAGAAGACTCTTGAGAGTCCCATGGACTGCAAGGAGATCCAACCAGTCCATCCTAAAGGAGATCAGTCCTGGGTGTTCATTGGAAGGACTGATGCTGAAGCTGGAACTCCAATACTTTGGCCACCTGGTGTGAAGAACTGACTCATTTGAAAAGACCCTGATGCTGGGAAAGATTGAAGGCAGGAGGAGAAGCGGACGACAGAGGATGAGATGGTTGAATGGCATCACCGTCTGAATGGACATGAGTTTGAATAAATTCCAGAAGTTGGT
Source organism: Cervus elaphus (assembly GCF_910594005.1). Lineage (NCBI taxonomy): Eukaryota > Metazoa > Chordata > Mammalia > Artiodactyla > Cervidae > Cervus > Cervus elaphus. Next base: position 30,139,073 of record NC_057834.1, on the reverse strand, counting down.
GATGGACAGGGAGGCCTGGCGTGCTGCAGTCCATGGGGTCACAAAGAGTTGGACATGACTGAGTGACTGAACTGAACTGGACTGATAAAGCTTTTGCACAGCTAAGGAGACAATAGAATGAAAAGAAACCTATGAAATGGGGGAAAACATTTGCAAACCATACATCCGCTATGGCATTGATATCTATCTATCTATCTAGGAAATCCTCAAAATCCTCAATAGCCAAAGACCAAATAACTTGATTTAAAAATGGACAAAGGATCTGAACAGATCTGAACAGATATTTCTCAAAAGAAGATACACTAATGGCCAATAATTATATCAAACAATGCTTAACATCACTAATCACCAGGGAAATTCAGATGAAAACCACAATGAAATGTCAACTCACACCTGTTAGGATGACTTTTATTAGAAAAGCCTGAGAGAGTAGACACAAAAAATAAGTATAAAAGGGATAGGAGGTGATGTAAATATTAATTTACATTGTGGTAATCATTTGACAATATATATGTAAATCAAAACAGCACATGTAAACCTCAAATAAATATAATTTTCATGGTCAATTATACTTCAATAAATCTGTTAAAGATTAGCTCTATAATTGGTACTCTAGAGCCCCTGCTTCTTACTACTCTGTGCCCTATGTTGTTTTGGATTTTTTTCTGCTGCTGGTGAAGTGAGGGGACCAGTGCTACATAGCCATAAGCTTTATTTCCTCCCTGGTTAGAATGCATTGGCAGGTAAGGAAGAGAGGAGAAACTTGGGGAGGCAGAGAATGGAGAACCAAGATTCAGGGAGAGCCCCTTTAGGTAAGTATTGAGATCAGCTGGCTCCTACATTGGGTTCCCCCATCACTATGAGTCTCAGTTGCCAGCATAAGGAGGACCTTTTCTAAGCTACTGCTGGGATTTCAGGTCCCACTAGCACCATGTTTTTCTTCAAGTCATTGTGAATCATTCTCCAGTAATGGGAACACAGCAGGGTGAACGGTGTCTGGAATTCTTCATTCCTGAGTTGAGAAAATCCTATTCTCACCACTTACGCAAGCATAACTTGTTTTGAGGAAAGGAACAAAGCTCATAGCTAGCCTGGGCCTGTTTTGGGATTTTCTGAAGGGACGGATGCCCTGTTGCCTGCCAAGCCACCCTGTTCCCATCCCATCCACTCCTGATATCCCACTGTTCCCGTACTGCCAAGAACGTGCCCTTGCTTCATCTTCCTTTTTAACAAATTGTCTTTCTCCACTATGATGTTTAGATACCTTGTATGGCACTGGCTCATTTGGCTTATCAGAGTAAGAGATGCTGAAAAAGCTAGGTACTTAAATTTTTTTAAAAACATTTTATTGAAGTATAGTTGATTTACAATGTTAATTTCTTCTGTGCAGCACAGTGACTCAGCTATACATGTATATACATTTTTCATATTTTTTCAGTTATGGTTTATCACAGAATACTGATATAGTTTCCCGTGCTGTATACTAGGCCCTTGTTGTTTAATCATCCTATACATAATAGTTTGTATCTACTAACCCCAAACTCCCAGTCCAACCGTCCCCCACGGCAACCACATGTCTGTTCTCTCTATATATAAGTCTGTTTCTGTTTTGTAGATGAGTTCATTTGTACCATATTTTAGATTCCATGTGTAAGTGATATGATATTGTATTTGTCTTTCTTTTTCTGACTTACTTCACTTAGGATAATAATCTCTAACAGCATTCATGTTGCTGCAAATGGCATTGCTTCATTTTTTTTTTCAGCTGAATAATATTGCATTATATATGTGTACTACATCTTTTTCATCCATTCATCTCTCAATGGACTTTTAGGTATTTCCATGTCTTGGCTATTGTGAATAGAGCTGCTATGAACATAAGGATGTATGTATCTTTTTTAGGCAATGGCAACCCACCCCAATATTCTTGCCTGGGAAAGTCCACTGGCAGAGGAGTCTGGCCAGCTCCAGTCCATGGGGCTGCAGAGTCGGACATGACTTAGTGACTAAATAGCGACAGCTGCAGCTTGGATATATGCCCAAGAGCTGGGTACTCTTGGCCCCCTGCCTCCTTCCCTACTTCGCTCATCTTGGTTCTCGTTCCAGAATGACCCTGAGAGCTCTAGGAGCTTTGGTGTTTCTCCTTCCCCGGCTGACTCCCAGAGTGAGTTCCAGCACTAGCAAGAGATAATCTCTCTGCTTTCTTTCTGTCTTCTTTGTTTAGAGCACACACTTTTCTAGCTGTCTTCGGCCTTATTGTGGACTTATTGAAGTACACTTATTGAATTCATTCACTCAACATTAAATAAATATTTATGTGTTCCTAATATAGGTCAAGAACAGTTATAGAGATTTGGGACTATGGTAGTAAACAGAAATAGAAAAGGCAGAAAGTATTAGTGAGAGTAAAACATTAGAAATGGTGGTCACATTTCGCTGAAAAGTGGCATTTGAGTAAAGTCCTTTAGGAAGATAGGGAGCAATCCAGGTGAATAGGTGGGAAAGAGTATTCCATGTAAAAGAAAAAGGTCCTGGGCCTGGGTATCTGACCTAAGGAGGCATGCTGGCATATCAGAATAGTTGAAGTGAGTTGGAACTGCCACAGAAAGGTCATTAGAAACATTCCGTGGAGAGGAGTGGCCCTTGGAAGGAGCTGGCACAGCAGAGACTGGCATCCAAGCAGGGAGGACACACGTGGGCGGCCATCTAGATGAGACATTGGTAATGGGTGAAGAGTGTGTCCGAGGCATGATAATTTGCCTATTGTCTCTCAGCTTTAAATCCATTCTTCTATGTTCTGCTTTGTGGTGTTGGAATTGAGTATCTGCAAACTATAGTCAGAGATTCTTTTATCAACAGACTTCCTTTTTGATTCTGCCAATAAGAGGCCAGAGATCAGGACTGAAAACCTGGAGGAGGAGAGAAGAGAGTTGTTTCCTGTTTCTTGGTATCAGTGTTTTTACTCCAGTAGAGGCCCTTAGCTCCAGCAGTGGCATTTCATGCCACCAGGGCAGTTTGTTCCAGCTTCCAGCTTCTTTCTACACTCCCAGAGCCAGCCTCAACATGTCATATCAACGGCACCATCAGAAACTGTATTATGAACAATCTGGGAGATATGAGCTATAGTTAAATGGCTCTGCCTCCTTCCAGGTCCTGAGTTCTCATAGCCCAAACCCTTCTTTTATTCTCCCAGCGTTAGGGTGACAGCTGATTTTTGCAGTTGTTATTTCTGATTGGTCTGCCCTCCAACACCTTTGTGGCAAATTCCTCATATAAGATCCCTTCTGTTGAAACATCTAGTATGGTGTCTGCTTTCCCACCTGGATGCTGACTGGTACAGCAGTAGACTTGGAGCACAGAACTCAGGAGGGAGGTATTACTCAGGAATCCAGGCAAATAAACAGTTGATCAACAAGTGGTGAAAAAGCTACTGGGAATCCCCAGGTGAGACTTTGAGTGGGTTTTCTTGTCTGTTATAATTGGAATAAGGATACCTACCTTCTATTCTTGTTGAAATGCTAATTTCCCAGAAGAGATGCCCACGCAGAGACCTAAAAGGAGTGTGATTTCAAGGCACAGAAGCCCACTGGATGCAGTTTGAACAACACATGGGGATGTATTATAAAGATACAGAGTATAATACAGGAACAGAAATCGCCTACTAACCTTGGGAAGAGCTTGGGACTGGAAACTAGAAAACCATCAGGACTCTCCAATGCCTTTGCATTTTTTGAACATTGAATTCATTCTTTTCTCTGTGATGTAGAGATTATTACCACCTAAGGTTTCAGAGTCAAGATTTCCTCTTTCTAAGAAACCAGTCCAGTCTGAAGTTGCAATCCCTTGATCCACTTTCAAATTTATGAAATGATCTCTTGTATTTTATGAAACATAATTAAAAAATAGCTTGAATTAGCTGTCTATCCCTGATCCCTTCAATTATGGCCAAGGAAGTGGAGGTTAATACAAGCATGGATTTTGGTAGTCCACCCCTGTAGGAGAGAGGGCAGTGCTGAGGTCACTGTGGATTGAGCAGACCTACAAATATTTACTATTCTGGCCTCAGGAATGTTGATAAAACTTGGAATCAGGGCCATGACCAGATGTAGGTCCTTAATCAGAGACAGACCAGCCATGATTCCACAATTCCTTCTCTATCAGGCTCAGAGTGATTCTAACAAGGTGCAGGGAAAGAGTGGTGAGACTGAGTCTGCAGGCGAGGATCCTCTGTAGGAAGCAGAAGGGAGGCAGACTCAGTCTCCATCTCTCCGTTCACCTCTGCCAGATCTCTCTCAAGTGTATTTAGATTCCTCATGAAAAAAAAAAAAAGAAAACAACAATAACTCTACCTCTTACCTTCATCCTATTGAAGAAACTGGGGCTCCCCATGGGCAAAGCAGAGAACAAGAGATTGCAGGGCTTCATCTGTGTCCACAGAGACTGTTGACATCCGACGAGGTGATCTTCTCCAGACTCTATTCCCGTCTGGCCACTCCCCTGGCCCTCACTTGGACTACAGAGGCTTTACCTATTTTTCCCTGTTTATTTTGTTGGCCTTGTATCTTTTAACCTGGAGAAGGTAATGGCAACCCACGCCAGAATTCTTGCCTAGAAAATCCCATGTACGGAGCAGGCTGTTGGGCTACATCGCAGAATCGGACATGACTGAGCAACAGAGACACCTTTTAAACATTAAAAGTATTTTGTGCAATTGCATGATCCTTTGGAAAGAGTCATGGATAGGGACTCACATGTGAGTTCTATGATGTGCTTTCCTCTCCTGTTTCGTGTGACCTCAGTCATCACAGTTCTGGGACTCAACTGTAGAACAAGGGGGCTAGGCTGGTTGACATTTGAGGTTCCTTCCAGTTTACCCTGAACTGAGTTCATGATAGAAGAACTTACCCTTGCTTTGTGTCACACAGGTCTTGCAACTGAAGCTTGTCTGCTCATTGTGAGAGCTCTGGCAAAAGGCCACTGGAGAATTCTGATGCAGCCTGGCTTCGTATAAACGGTTCCTCTCTGGGACATGAAGGGCCCTGGAAAACGTGGATTCCATCCATAAGTCTAACATTTGAGCTTTCCCAGAAGCACACAAGGATTACATAGAATCAGGATCTGGTCTTTATCTTGAGAGGCAATTTGAGTGCTGCTGGACATTCCAAACTGGAATTGTGCTTGGAAAAATAACATTGGCACTATAAATTCCTTTCTGCATTGAAATATGTTGTGTATTAGAAACAGAGAGCTGGTGTTTATGGTGTAACTCAGGGCAATGAGATGGAATTATGCATTGAGAGATGAACGACAGAGCGTTCAGCAAACAAAAGCTCTAAAGTGAGATGTTTTAGAAGATGAAATTATATTTAATAATTATGTAGAAGCTCTCCCCCCAGGAACTCAGAGATATTAACCTCTCAGGCTTCTGAATGTTCTCCAGAGATACACAAGGAAAAGAGGATGAAGCCCTAAAAGCGAGACTCAAATAACTAAAAGTCCTTTGATTTTCCAAGCTTCTTGGATCCCTAAGAGGACAGTCAGTGGGGATTATGGTGTTTCTCTTCCAGACGCTGGAAAAAACCCAGTCCGGATGCGAGGCAGCTGAGGGTCTTCAAATTTCATATACATATCATTATGTATAAAATGATTGCTCCAAACTGGGCCTGAGCATGGAAAAATGATATGGCTGCTCAAACTCCACTCTGCTCTGAAAGATGTGTATGTGTGTATAAGGAGTTGGGAGACAGTTTAATTAGCTGAGGGTTGTTTTTGCAGAGCGCAGACAAGGAGGAGGTAAACTGGTAGCAGGGGAGACTCGGGAGAGATAAAAAGCAGAAATTTTGACGCTGAGTGTTGATAAACCCTCTGGCTGTTGAAGGATCCTGTTCTCTTGGAGGTATTTTAAAGTAGGTTACTTTCTTATCTGACAAGGACAGTTTAGATTTCCAGACTTAAGCCCAGAGAAGGGTTACATTCCTAGGATGAGACTATGAAATGCATTGTTTAAAAAGCTCCTTTTGTAGCCCTCACTCTCCTTAGGGAATCTAAGCTGAGTTCACAATGCCTATTTTTTTCACCCTCTCATCTCAGAATTTCTGCCGAAGTGAAGATTTGTTATTCTTTCTTCGCAGTGAAAAAGGAAATGGGAGAAGAGAAAATCAGACAGGAAATCAGATAAGCTAGTTCACGCGAACTGGGTGTGAACCAAGAGGCTAGAGGCGCTCAGGTGTGCTGTTGATACCAAATGGGCAAAAAGAGCACAGAGAATGGGAAGAAAGGGATTCCAACTCAGATTCTGCCATTTACCAGCAACAACTTCAAGTAAGTTACTACTTCCCCGAGCTTCATTTTCCTTATTTGTCAGAGGAGGATATTAATATCTGCACTGAGTACATATTGGGGCTGTCTGAGGATCAGATGAAGTCATGTCTGTGAAAGCACTCCTCTGTCCTGTGAAATATTATATGTGGCATTGTTAAAAACACAAGCGAATAAGAACCTGATTTTGGCCATTAACCTCGACTTCCTCTTTATGTGACTTTTCAGCTTGTCCATGGAAGAGTCACAGACAGAATGATTTTAATGTCTTAAATGTTCTCATTTCTTTTTCTGGTGGAAGTGCTGAGACACCACGACCCAAAGGCGGGCTTCACGGGGGAAGGGACAGAGAGGAAAATACGTAGCTGATTCTCCAAATGGCTAACCAGCATTCAATTCCTGAGTAACTAAGAACTGACTCTTTCCCCACCCTCTCTACATCTTTCCTGTTTATCCATAAGCGCACACACTTTACTGTCAGCAAAGCACATACATGCATACATACATCAGTCAGTCAGTTCAGTCACTCAGTCGTGTCCGACTCTTTGCGACCCCATGAATTGCAGCACGCCAGGCCTCCCTATCCATCACAAACTCCCGGAGCTTACTCAAACTCATGTCCATCGAGCCGTTGATGCCATCCAGCCATCTCATCCTCTGTCGTCCCCTTCTCCTCCTGCCCCCAATCCCTCCCAGCATCAGGGTCTTTTCCAATGAGTCAGCTCTTCCCATGATGTGGCCAAAGTATTGGAGTTTCAGCTTCAGCATCAGTCCTTCCAATGAACATCCAGGACTGATCTCCTTTAGGATGAACTGGTTGGATCTCCTTGCAGCTCAAGGGACTCTCAAGAGTCTTCTCCAACACCACAGTTCAAAAGCATCAATTTTCCGGCACTCAGCTTTCTTCACAGTCCAACTCTCACATCCATACATGACCACTGGAAAAACCATAGCCTTGACTAGACAGACCTTTGTTGGCAAAGTAATGTCTCTGCTTTTTAATATGCTATCTAGGTTGGTCATAACTTTCCTTCCAAGGAGTAAGTGTCTTTTAATTTCATGGCTGCAGTCACCATCTGCAGTGATTTTGGAGCCCCAAAAATAAAGTCAGCCACTGTTTCCACTGTCTCCCCATCTATTTGCCATGAAGTGAGGGGACCAGATGCCATGATCTTAGTTTTCTGAATGTTGAGCTTTAAGCCAACTTTTTCACTCTCCTCTTTCACTTTCATCAAGAGGCTTTTTAGTTCCTCTTCACTTTCTGCCATAAGGGTGGTGTCATCTGCATATCTGAGGTTATTGATATTTCTCCCGGCAATCTTGATTCCAGCTTGTGCTTCATCCAGCCCAGTGTTTCTCATGATGTACTCTGCATATAAGTTAAATAAGCAGGGTGACAATATACAGCCTTGACGTACTCCTTTTCCTATTGGGAACCCATCTGTTGTCCCATGTCCAGTTCTAACTGTTGCTTCCTGACCTGCATATAGGTTTTGCAAGAGGCAGGTCAGGTGGTCTGGTATTCCCATCTCTTTCAGAATTTCCCACAGTTTATTGTGATCCACACAGTCGAAGGCATAGTCAGTAAAGCAGAAATAGATGTTTTTCTGGAACTCTCTTGCTTTTTTGATGATCCAGAGGATGTTGGCACTTTGATCTCTGGTTCCTCTGCCTTTTCTAAAACCAGCTTGAACATCTGGAATTTCACAGTTCATGTACTGCTGAAGCCTGGTTGGAGAATTTTGAGCATTACTTTACTAGCATGTGAGATGAGTGCAATTGTGCGGTACTTTGAGCATTCTTTAGGATTGCCTTCCTTTGGGATTGGAATGAAAACTGGCCTTTTCCAGTCCTGTGGCCACTGCTGAGTTTTCCAAATTTGCTGGCATATTGAGTGCAGCACTTTCACAGCATCATCTTTCAGGATTTGAAATAGCTCAACTGGAATTCCATCACCTCCACTAGCTTTGTTCGTAGTGATGCTTTCTAAAGCCCACTTGACTTCACATTCCAGGATGTCTGGCTCTAGGTGAGTGATCACACCATTATGATTATCTGGGTCATGAAGATCTTTTTGTACAGTTCTTCTGTGTATTCTTGCCACCTCTTCTTAATATCTTCTGCTTCTGTTAGGTCCATACCATTTCTGTCCTTTATCAAACCCATCTTTGCATGAAATGTTCCCTTGGTATCTCTAATTTTCTTGAAGAGATCTCTAGTCTTTCCCATTGTGTTGTTTTTCTCTATTTCTTTGCATTGGTCGCTAAGGAAGACTTTCTTATACATACATATATACATGTAATCTAGCTCACCAGTTATGATTGTAGGCAGGTTAGATTTTTTGTGCATTCATTTTCACATATGAATGTTGGAGAAATACTAGTACCTAAACCCATAAAGTTCTTTTGAGAAGTGAAATAATAAGGATAAAGTTCTTAGAAGAATGCCTGGTGTACAGTCAGCACTCAGTAAATTATTCTTTCCTGATCTCATTTTATTCTCACAACTCTGAGAGTTGTGTATTCATATCATTCCTCATTTTATAGATGGGAAAGTTAATGACTTGTTCAAGGTGACTCTGTTCATAGAGGTTTGGGCTTGGATCAGTTTCCACTAAAGTCTATCAGAGGAGAGCAGCATCTGGTAACAAGTAGTGCTAAGACCCAGCCCATAGAGGGAAAACAAATCTCTCAGGGTCAAGATTATCCTTGAGACCTTGAAATCTCACATAAAAATAGTACTCACACTTTTGTGATAATCTCAAAAATTATATTTGAAACCTTTAAATTGCTCATAAAGATAGTATTCACAATTCCATAGGATAACTCTTAAGCACACAATGATTCTTGCATCATGAGCTTAACTCAGGAAGAAGCCAAATGAGAGTTTTTATGCAGCCAACTGGACAGCAAGACCACTCTGCTTAAGAAAACCAGGGTATTTCTACTGCTTACAAGATTTTCTCTGTCTTTTTTTTTAAATTAAGACTTTATGACATATATGTCAATGGATTTATATATTATGGACAGATTAACTAATAAAAAGACATCTTATTATAAGGATTAGGTTCTAAAACTGGTACTTCAGTTAAATGTGTATACAGTAAGACTTCATTCTATACATTGTTCTCGTGTTTGGTGAGGTATAATTTCTTTAAAATCCAGGGATTATCAGGCTTTGTTAACTATTGATGTGGCAGATACTTTTGGCTTGTTCTTTTTAAATATATTTTTTACTTGAAGTATAGTTGATTTATAACGTCTTACTTTCTGCTGTACAGGAAAGTGGCTCAGTTATAGACATATATATCCTTTTTTATACTCTTCTCCTTTATAGTTTATCCCAGGATATTGCGTATAGTTCCTTCTGCTATCCAGTAGGATCTTGTTTTCTATCCATTTTATATACACCAGTTTGCATCTATTAACCCCAAACTCCTCGTCCTTCCCACCCATCTCCCTCCCCCTTGGCAATCACCAGTCCGTCCTCTTTGTCTGTGAGTCTGTTTCTGTTTCACAGATAGGTTCATTTGTGCCATGTTTCAGATTCCACATGTAAGTGATATCATATGTTATTTGTCCTTCTCTTTCTGACTTATTTCACTTGCTATGATAATCTGCAGTTGCATCCATGTTTCTGCAAATGGTATTATTTCATTCTTTGTTTTGTGGCTGAGTTGTACTCCGTTGTTTATATGCACCACATCTTTATCCATTCATCTGTCAATGGATATTTTGGTTGTTTCCATGTCTTGGCTATTGTGAATAGGGCTGCTATGAGCATGGGGGTGCATGTATCTTTTTGAATTAGCTTTGTCCAGATATCTTGGCTTATCTTTCAATGTGTGACACTTCTTTTCCGAGAACTGACCCACTAGTGAGTGTGATGGAGTGATGTTCATATTACATGACTCATTGCCCTCCACAGTTTAGAGATAGAGGATGAATACTTGAAACACACCTGATCAGTCAAATTCTTCATCTCAGGATTCCAGAACTGGGCTTCAGAAAACTAGTCACTGTTTGTCATTTGCTTGAAGTGAGGAGATATATATATTTGAGAATTAAGGCCTCATTTTAGGGTAAGCATCTTCAATAATGTGTGAAAAGAAGTAGAAAAGTCTGGTCTGCTGGAAAAGAATAGGTTAAAGCAAGGTGTGTAAGACATAAGGAGAGAGAGAGATGGAAAATGAATGGATAAATGAGAGAGAGAAATGGGGAGGGAGGGAGAGGAGAGAGGGAGAATAAAGAAGAAGGAGAAAGAGAAGAAAAGAAAGAGAAAAAGAAGAAGAGAGAAGAAAATTAATTAGGAATTAATTAATAGTGGCTAATTTCTGGTTTTAATTCCTTGTGAAGCTTAAATGTACCAGGGTTTTCCCTGGTGGCTCAGATGGTAAAGAAACCGCTTGCAGTGCTGAAGACCTGGGATTGATCCCTGGGTTGGGAAGATCCCCTGGAGGAGGGCAAGGCAACCCACTCCAGTATTTTGCCTGCAGAATCCCCATGGACAGAGGAGCCTGGTGGGCTGCAGTCTGTGGCACTGCAAAGAGTTGGACACAACTGAGCGACTACACACAGCACAGAGGCTTAAATGTACCAGTTGGGTTTGGTTTCTGTGAACACCTACACAGCCTGTTAAGATATTAAGATGTATGTGTGTGTATTTCTTTAACTGAGTTACATTCCTTTTACTTCCTGCTTTTATTTTACTTCCTAAGGCACCACAAATATCTCCAGCCCTTGAGAATTTGGAGACAGAAATACTATAGTTATTTCAACTCTTTAACACTTGTATTTACTTGGAGCTGGCTTTATTGACTAGAAAAGATCTTAAAAAAAATCATCTTGCATATTTCCTTACTTTATTTAATCCTGCATCTTGGCCATTCCAGATAGATCTGTCTTATTTTTAGTAAAGTTCAGGTAATGGAATTCTATATGTTTGTGAGTAATTCACTTTTAGTGTGAAACAGTCCTCATAAGTAGGATGGATTACCTCCCATGGAAAATAAATAATTCTGGTTGCAATGACTCATGTTTCCCTAACCATTCCAGGAGGCAAAATCTGTTCACAAAAGAGTAACAAAATGATATTTCTCCACATCTGTTCCCACAATTTTAGGAATTCCAGCCTTACTCAAAACTCTGTCAAATAGTTATGAGCATCTCCAGGAAATATTTTTCTGTGTATTCTGAGAATTATGCTTTCAGCTTTAAAATGGCCTTTGCCATTTTCTTTCTTTTCAGCTGCAGCATGTGTAGCAGCCTGTGTGTGTGAGCTGCTCAGTCCTGTCTGGCTCTTTGCAACCCCATGCCTGCTAGGCTCCTCTGTCCATGGAATTCTCCAGGCAAGAATACTGCAGTGGGTTGCGATGTCCTTCTCTGGAGGATCTTTCTGACCCAGGGACTGAACCCGGGTCTCCTGCTTTGCAGGTGGATTCTTTACCATTGAGCCATCATTGGCTGTTGTCAAATCTGAAGGAGCATACCCCTCTCCTCCAACCAGAGCTGTCTTCCAAAGTGGAGATTCAAATCTGATGATCCCTCCTAATGCTTTCAGTATCCCTCAGATATTTTAGTAAAATCCTGCTTTCAGCGTTTCTTTGCTCTATTTTTGGTAGCATCTTCTTCTTAGAATTCAAGATGACACCCTCAGATTGGTCTAAGAGTAACCGGAGTGAAATGAACTGAACTGAACCTGAGTGATGGGGCTCCCTTTGTAGCTCAGCAGTAAAAAATCTGCCTGTAATGCAGGAGATTCGGGTTCAATCCCTGAGTCGGGAAGATCCCCTAGAGGAGAGTGTGGCAACCCACTCCAGTATTCTTGCCTGAAGAGTCCCATGGACAGAGAAGCCTGGTGGGCTACAGTCTACGGGGTCACAGAGAGTCAGACATGACTGAAGTGACTGAGCACACACACACACGACCTGAGTGATACACTTGGTCATTTTCTAGAGCTTTTCCTTATCTTTGACGCAGCTTGGTTGTACTTGGGGCTGTCTTTTGTCCCTGTTTCTCTCTTCACTCAGCGAGTTTTCCCCTATAGTCTCCTTGGTCTGTGAACCAATAGATTCTTTTAAAAGAATGTCTATTTTCAGTTGCACTGGGTTTTCGTTGCTGTGAGCGCTCTCTCTGGTTGCAGCGAGTCGGGCTGTTATTCCCTGAAGGGCGCAGACTTCTCATTCTGGCGGCGGCTCTTGGTGCGGAGCTCAGGCTCCAGGGCACTGGCTCGGTAGTTGTGGCACAAGGACTTCGTTTTCCCACAGCATGTGGGGCTGGGGAAGATCGAACCCGTGTCTGCTGCATTGGCAGGCAGAGTCTTCCCTGCTGGACTACCAAGAAAGTCCCAGCAGCAGACTCTTGACAGCCCTACCTACTCTTTCTCAGACAGACCCCGGCGTGTCTGAGTTCTGTAGGCAGCATCACTGGCTCAAGCTGGCCTCCTAGTTACACAGATACACAGACAGACAACCAGCCCTGATGATGGAGTTCAACCACCTTAAATACTGGTGTTTGAGGACACATAGTTTATCTATCCTTTATTAGCTTCTGGCTTCATGAAATTATTACACTGGTTTCCACATTTGCCCTGTAGTCTCACTAAATCCGTGAAATTATAGGTCAGGCTATCAGTGCATTCTTCCTGATCATGGGAAAGAGGTAAATGATTATAGGCCTAGATATCTGGGAGGATTCTAGGACTATTTCTGTAACAAGACATCTGTAGTTGTTTCAAGCAAGCACCCAGTAAAATGCCTAATAAAAGCTCAATACATATTTATTGAGTTGAGCTGAGTCAGTCACCCTCAGCTACTTTTGGATTGTCTAAGTTATCTGGAGTCTTCCTAATAGATTTATCTCTGCATTGTTTTTTCTCTTTGTAAAATACCCTGAGTTCTAGTGTTTCCTCTTGGGCTTTGCTTTCTACCTTCAGTATTCTCTGTGTCTGCCCTCTGATCGCTCTCCGGGTTCTCCATGTCTTCCATCTGAAAAGCATAGATTTGGAAGGCTACTTTCTGGTTGAGCTTAAGGGCCTTTTCAGGACTTAACACTGGCAGCTTGATTCCTCATGGCCATGCGAACTGGATATCCTCTTGCCTTCCTCTTCCTCTTCTGAAATATCTCTCTCTTTAAACTTACTATGAGAATGTCCTTGCATGATCCCTTTCCACTCTCCTTTTCCTGTTTGTCCCACCTCTCTCCTTGCTCATCTTGGGGGCTGTGCAATCCCAGATTACCTGCCAAAGTACAACAGGGAAGAGGTGGGGACCACTTAAGAGGGAGAAGGTCTTTTTATGAGGAAGCATTGCTCAAAGGTGGGTTAGGTCCTCTCAGCCTCTTTTGCCATCTACCTTCCTTTTTGGGTTTGCTGACCTTGAGTCTCTGCTTACCTTGCATTTCCTGAACTCACAGAGCCTCGAGACCTCCAGGGAAGACCAAACCTGTGCGTGGTAAGGAATGATCCGGGCTCCCAAGAGTTAATGCCAAGAGCCTTGATGGATGGAGAGGATTATTAGTTACTCTTCTAAAGAGCAGAGGAAGGGTTCCTCCCTGTCACTTACTCTCTCCTTTCACATGATCTTTCTTCACAGCAGTGGATAGGAAAAAAAAAAGAGGAAAAAAGTTTCAAAATAATTTAGAAAGTCCTTGTAAATGCTTGTGTTTTCATTTAGCAGCATGGATTCAGGGCAGCAACAGACCCTCAGAGGGAGCAAACAACTGGGAACTGAGTGAAAAAAAATAGGAGTCCGAGACTCTCAAACTTTCTAGTTCGTTTTTTTTTTTTTTTTTTATGGAGGAGGTAGTAGGGGTGGAGGGGAGGATTAAATAAAATCTTTTGGGGGGAGGGCTCAGCTCTGGACTTTCATGGATAAAACACTAAAGATCAGCTTCATGTGTGTGACCCAACTGTCCTGGAAGCTTCGGTTGGAGGAGAATCCAAACCTTAAGTTGTGCTCATAGCTTCAGCTCAAGTAAGAAAAATGAGGTGGGGGGTCACAGGGTGGGGACCAAATCTTAGAGGGAGGAAGGGGAGGGCTTGGGGGATGGATGCGGTGGGGATAAGGCGGAAGGGAACTGTGTCTTTAAGTCTGTCCTATGGTTATACATATTTTTTCTTCTATGAATGGGTTTTGCTGTAAATTATAGCTTTGCCCGTGGTCCCTTGGGTCAAAAGAAATAGTCTCTAAACAGAAAACAGCTCTGATTGGTGACTTTCCTTCTTCCCTCCCCAACCCCCTTCCTAATTGAAACCAAATGTGCAATATATTGGATGCTGGGATCCCTGGCGCTTTCCCAGGAATCCTCAGAATGTGAGGTTTCTCTCAAAGGCATCTTGCATCAGCCTGTGGATGTATGCCTACCACGGGGCTCCTCCACCGGCAAAGTGGAAAAAGAAGCGTTTCACAACAGATTCTTCTTTTCGGGTTGGGGGAACGCAGTGGATTATAGCTCTGTTTTCTTCCATCCAAAACTGTGCACTTCTGGATGAACGTAAGTTATGTGTTTTGATTTTTTTTTCTTCCTTCCCTTTTTTTTTTTTCACTTTTCCGAAAACGAAAGCTCTAACTATCCTTCTCCTGGTGTCTCAGGAAAAGTTTGAAAAAGGAGGCAGAAGGGAGTTTCATTTCAAGTCAGGCCAGGAAGGGAAGGGAATGGGGCACCATAGGCTTGAGAAATCCAAGGTTTCACATTTTGGGAGGCTGGATTTATGTTATGGAGAGAAGAATAAAGCACTACTAACCAAAGAAGACTGAAGCAAAATAAACGAATTCCATCGCAACTGCAGGATACAATAAACAGCGTCCGTAGAGTTGAAACTGTTGGCAGGCAAGACAGGCCGATCGCAGAGCTGATTTCAGAGATGGAGAAGCCTGAGCAGGGAGCTAAGTTTTCGGCTTTTAGTAGTGGTGTTGGAGGGTCCTGAGTTTGGGAGAGGACAGCTTTTAGTACTTCCGGTTTTTCAGGGGAGTCGCTGACTTAATTGTGAGAAGGACATCTTCGGGTAAGCAGTGGCTTCACCCTGAGGTTTGGGATGGCTGGGTGGGGGGCTGACTGGCTGGGGTATTTTTCAGTTGGTGACGAGCCTCATCTTCCCCAACTTGCTGGCCAGGGTGTCTTTCCCTTTGTTATCAAATGACTTGTGACTGTTTGCAGTTGGGACCTCTGAGTCCTGGCTGAGGTTCAAGAGTCTCATCCAAGGGGAAAGAGAATTTTTCCAAGTGGCTGAAGCTCTTAGGCCAGCCATTTGAGGCGGGAGTTTGCACTGCTCAGGCCAGGAGGGGCTCAGCACCATTTTGCTGACTGCTCGCCTTCTGCATCCTTTCCCTGGAGGAACGAGAGTCAGAGCCTGTGAAAGAGCCTTAGAGATCTCTCACGACCCTTCATTTCTCAAGTGGTGGGAGCGCCACATTCAGGGTCATATAGCAACATTAGGAGTGAAGCTGCAGATGAAATCGAAGTTCTCTTTCCTGCTAATCCAGTGCTGTTTGTACTCCATACCTCTACATTCATGAGGTTGAGGCACTTTAATTAACAAGTCACCACAAGGACATTAGTTATCCTCAAGAGAGGATGCCCAATAATGGTTCATCAGCAAATGGTATCTGTGGTCATCTTTGGTTGTGTATCTGTGTGTAAAATAAAAAGCGAGGTGCTTGTTCTACCCCAGACTCCATGCTCAGAGCTCTCCATCCATAATCTGAATCCTCACAGTTCCGGAGACATTATTCCTATTTTATGAATAAGGACCTTAAAACTCAGAGAAGTGGAGTGAGCTGCAAAAGGAAATACAGCTAATAAGGTTGAAACTTACGAATGTCTGACTCTAAACTCTGTGCTCTGACTCATTGTAATAACACTCCCCTCCCCCACTCCATACACACATTTGATTACTTCCAAGTCAAAGTCCACATTTCCCTGGGTGGTGACTGGTGACTAGGGGGCGAAGATGTCAGGCGAGGGGAGCAGTGCGGACCCTCTCTTGGAGGCCACTTCTGCACTTGGATGGTTATCTGTCTGGATACCAGATAGAGGTTGCCGGTGGGCGGCTCTGTGCATTGATTCTGGGTGTTTGGTATATATCTACCTTTGTTCTGCAAAGAGCCTGGGATTTAGGTTCCGAAGACCCAAGTTCAAGTTCTGGCTCTCCCTTTTACTACTTGCAAAGCTGCTCTTCCTTTCTGTATCTTGGCCTCTGTATGTATTGTATGGGAATAATAGCACTACTTTTCTGTATTATTGTTTTAAGAGATATTGGACATGAATGCCTTCTGAAGGCTGTGAAGGGCTTCCCTGTACGGTTCTTGTGACAATAGACACTGGACACCAGGCTGAGATGTGAGGCAGCGGCTGCTGATGCTGGCTGGAGGGCAGCTGAACTGTGGGCTTCGGTCTGAGTGCCCGTCTCTTTTGAATGGAAGCAGTCCTTCCGCAGGGGACATCCCCGGACTTTCTGTCTGAAACTTCCCTCTGGTGCCTGACTTGCTCACATTACCTCACCCAGGGAGCTTGGTGGACGCTGAAGGACACCAGACTTCCTTTGCCTGGCTCTGCACCATCTCTGAACAAGGAAGGTCTATTAGGATCAGTCCACAGCTTTCTCCTTGAAGGAGATGGCTTTTCAGGAGCTTCATATCTGGTTAAGGGTTGTTCCTTGACCCTGGGCCTTCCTCGTGTTCCCTCGTCTGTACCTGTGGTCAGAAGGGATACCTCCGCTCCTGGGAATGAGGGTGGGGGGGGGTGGGTGCCCAGCAGGTGCTGGAGAGACCCTGCCTCTGCTTCTAGCTAAGAGCTGTTTGCTTTATAAACACTAAAGTTAAGGGAAGTGTGGAAGGAATTCCCAGTTTCTCCTACTTAGAATCTGCAAATTGTAACTCCAACAGTCTCCATGTCTGTGACATATGCAGAAAGAGTATATTTGTCTCTTTCCCTGATTCCTGGGACAGAGCTTCTGAAACCCTTGCAGTTTCCTAAGTGATGAGAGTATTAGGAGCATCTTTTGTTCTAATATTTGGCTTCTGACCCCTGTTCCTAGGGTAGAGCTCTTAAGTCCCTCAGGATTTTCTGGGCGGTAGGACTGTCTTTTTTTCTAATGAGGTGTCTTTGGGTGGGCTCCTGGATGGAGGCTGGTGCCCAGGCAGACTAAGCCATAATTAGAAGCTTGGGATTCTCAGCCGTACCTCCTAGCTTCCAGGAAGGGGAGTAAGGCTGGAGATGGAGTTAATGATTAATTATGCCCACGTGATGGAAATCCCCGAAGTACCACGTTGGAGAGCTTCTAGGCTGGTGAACACAACTGTGTGTTTGGAGGGTGGTGCACTCCTGCTCCACAGGGACAGAAGCTCCTATGCTATCTCGCGCTAGGTATCTCTTTGGCTGGCTGTTTATCTCTGCTGTTCAGTCGCTTCAGTCATCCCCGACTCTTTGGACTATAACCCACCAGGCTCATCTGTTCTTAGGATTCTCCAGGCAAGAATACTGGAGTGGGTTGCTATGCCCTCCTCCAGGGGATTTTCCTAATTCAGGGATTGTACCCTGGTCTCCTGCATTGCAGGTGGTTCTCTACCGCTGAGCCACTGTGGAAGCCCCATTTAATCCATATCCTTTAACAGATAGTAAACAAGTACCCATAAGTGTATGGCTTCCCTGGTGGCTCAGATGGTAAAGAATCTGCCTGCAATGCGGGAGACCTGGGTTCGATCCCTGGGTTGGGAAGATCCCTCGGAGGAGGGAATGGATACCCACTCCAGTATTCTGGTCTGGAGAATTCCATGGTCGGAGGAGCCTGGCAGGTTACAGCCCATGGGGTCACAAAGAGTTGGACACGACTTAGTGACTTTCAGTTCACTTCGCTTCACATCAGACATAAGTGTTTTCCTGACTTCTGTGAGCTGGTTTAGCAAATGATTGAATCTAAAAGGGGGTGGTGGAGATGGGGGATTGGCTGTGGCAACCTGTGATTTGTAGTCAAGTTGGAAAGAAGTTGTAGGTGTAGACCCCTCTCCTGGGGGTCTGCACCAGCTCCAGGAAGTGAGTGTGTGAGTAGAGGAAAGCAGTGAGTTTCTCCTAGACAATGTCTGAGCCAAGAGTGGGAGTGTCGTCCAAAGGAGCCTCCCCTCCTCCCCTCCTCTGGCCTCGCTGTTAACTCACTGCTTTCTTCCCTTATACAGTCACTTCCAGACATTAAGTCATGTGAATTATCTATCACATGTGACAAATCTAGTCCAGATCATTTCATATCATTACACTTTTTTAAGATCCATACTATTTATTTGCTATTTTTGGCTGTGCCGGCTCTTCGTTGTTGCGCTGGCTTTTCTCTAGCTGCGGTGATCAAAGACTGCTCTCTACCTGCAGGCGTCTCATTGTGGTGGCCTCTCTTGTTTGGGAGCAAGACTCCAGGGCACGTGGACTTCAGGAGTTGCTGCGTGTGGGCTCAGTAGTTATGGCTACCGAACTCTGGAGCACAGGCTCAACAGCTGTGGCATGTGGCCTTTGATGCCCCATGGCAAGTGGGATCCTCCCAGACCAGGGATCGAACCCATGTCTTCTGCACTGGCAGCTGGACTCTCCACCACTGAACCACCAAGGAAGCTCATGATTATATTTTAATAGACACTCTAAAATGTTAGAGTGCCTCCCACCCCTCTGTATATTGATGCCACACCACTCTCCCCCACCAACAGGATTGTTACAAAGACTTCCTGAAATAACGTACACGAAATACTCTAGGCTTAGCATCTAGTGCTCAACAAATACTGATTTTATGTCATTACTATTGCTTCTGTTACCGTTACGTGTATATCAAATAAACATGGGAGAAAGTTTTATGAATTACTAGAGTATGCACTGTGAATTTTATAACAATCATCACTGTTAGATTTTGGAGGTGACTCTGATTAGGGTCTGAACCAAAAAGGTGAGAAGGTTGGGGGTCTAGTCATAATTTGAAAGTGATTTGGCTAAAAGCATTATTTTAGACAATAAAGTGAGTGGATGTCATACCACTTTAAATTAGCATTAGCTCTCAGACTTTTCTTCCCAAGTTCCCTTATAAGATCCACTTTCAGGCACGTCTCCCAGGCATCCAGAAAGCTAAAACCCCCCAAAAACCGGCCTCCACAGACCTTCTGATATGGTGCACCAGCTGACATAAATGGTGACCTGCCCACAGCAGAGACACCCTGGATTCTTCATGCTCCTTGCCCTGTTTGAAGTCGTGCAGTGTTTGAATTGACTTTCTCCCAAAAATGACAACTCAGTCCAGATATGCGTCCAGCATCCCCAGGCCTCCCAGAACTTCTCTGAATTCGACAACCGTCCACAGTGTGGGTTGCTTACCACTATATTAGGAATTTCCGGTGAACCTTAAGGATCAATTAAGTAAGAGCAGCTGAAGGTGGAAATCAACACTTTGAAGTGTTTCCCATGTGATTCTAACCTGAATCTCTGCTGATCAGTCTCCAAGTCTGTTGCCTCAGTCACTCCTCAACATGATATAAGGACCTCCTTTATAGGACAGCCCCACCCTGTTGTCCTGTAAAGAATTTAACGGTCAGCGCCTCCCTCCTCTGGTTGGCATACCTCCTTCCTCTAGCTGACTTCTTTGAGCTAGGTCAAGACCACCTTAAAATGTCCACAATCTGCCTTTTTCCCTTACGTGGACCACTTGTCTAGGCCTTGAACTCTTTCTGTTGTGAAGTCAGACAGACCTGATTTCCACTCCCAGCCCTGTACTCACTGACCTTGTGACCCTGGACAAGTTGCTTAAACTCTCTCAGTTTCCTGTTCGGTGAAATAAGGGTGGTAATTCCCATCTAACAGGTATTGCAGATGCCACTTGTGAGTGTATAGCATAACGTTTGGCATGTAACTAATAAGTGATGCTGAGGATGGTTGTTTTTATTATTAGTCTGGCCCTGCTGCTTTGGCTTGTTCAGCTCAGTTATTTTCCCATATCCTCAGTCCAACAACATTCTTCCAGGCAACAACATTCGCTGAGCAAAATCCCCTTCTACAGACAATGCTTCTCAAAGTACTTTTGCAGTGGAAAGGACATGGGTTTAAATCCTGGTTTTGCCACCACTTACTAGCCATGTAAACTTGGGCAAGATATTTAACATCTTCAGGTTTCATTTTTCTTGTCTCATAGGTTTGTTATACAAAATAGGTGCCATTAGATTTGCAAAGAGGCCAACATACAGCCCCATACATAGTAGATGCTCCGAGTAAGGGAATGCTCACTTCTCTTACTTTTTCTGGTGGAATCTCCAATACTCTGTGGTCTAAAAGCCTATCATGTATGAATCATGGAGATTGTTATCTTGGATAGGTCTCTTTCATTTCACTGTGGGTGTGTGCTAAGTTATTTCAGTCTGTCTGATTCTTTGCAACCCATGCACAGTAGCCCACCAGGTTCCTCTGTCCATGGATTCTCCAGGCAAGAATACTGCAGTGGGTTGCCATGTCCTCCTCCAGAAGATCTTCCTGACCCAGGGATCAAACCATATCTCTTATGTCTCTGGCATTGGCAGGCAGGTTCTTTACCACTGGTGCCACCTGGGAAGCAGCATGGACGTAATCTATTGGAAACTTGTCCTCTTCGATTTGAAAAGACAACTGTCAGTTCATCTCCTTGTCCCCACTCCCTTATGCACCCTTACCTCACTTTTCCCCAACCTTTCCCTTAATGGTCAAAACAGACTTGTGCATAATGCTATCTTTACAGGGAATTAAGCACAAGAGTGGATTACTTGGCTAGCGGTCTGTGTAACACCTGAAGGAAAATAGAGTTGGCACCTTGGGACAGGTAGGGAAGAAGGGATAAAAAATATTATATATTGGACAAATAATCCTGTTATGATGGAAAGATTTAAAGGGCAGTATAGAACAGTATGGGTCACAATTGCTAGTGCTATCATAACTGAATGCATTTAGGGAAGGGAGAGATGAGTTAACAAAGGAGAAGTCCAGGTTTTGTGCTTCTGGAGTAGTCATCCAGTAGCTCACTGGTCCCACCAAGGGCTCCAAGCTGCAGGGACCATGGGAGGGAAGACTGGCCTTGACTGCTGTTCATCACCTTCCCCCTCCTGCTCCTAATGCCCAAGTTCTGTCCGTTTTCCCCATCTGGCTACATTTCTCAGTGGCTTCTAACCTGTTTATCTCCTTGATTGCTTTGGATTCCCTCAACAATTCAACTGTATTTTACTGGGTTTAATTCTATTTAGTAAGCTTTTATTGACTACTTCTGAGTATAAGATACTCTGCTTAACATTTTCTAATAACAATAGCTTAACAGAGGAACCAAGATGTCCAGATGCCTGTCCAGGGGTAGTTACTAAGAAAACAATCACCTAATGGCTAAAGTGATGGTCTCTCTAAACTTTCTCCATCTCTTTTAATTTTATTTGCAAGCATTTGGACATGTTATGGTTGATACTGTGTTATTCAGATATGATTTGGTTGAAAATAATTCTCTTCTTATTTTGGTTTTCTTATTTTTTGCTTTCTATTGTGCATAGAACTACTAGATATTTCCAAGTTCTGTAATTTTCCAAGCAACAGAGGTCCCAGAATTTGGTAGATTGTCTACTTATTAACTGGGGCTTCCCTGGTGGCCCAGATGGTCAAGAGTCTGCCTGCAATGTGGGAGACCCAGGTTCGATCCCTGGGTCAGGAAGATCCCATGGAGAAGGAAATGGCAACCCACTCCAGTACTCTTGCCTGGAAAATCCCACGTACGGAGGACCCTGGTGGGCTAGAGTCGGTGCGGTCGCAGAGAGTCGGACATGACTGACATGACTGAGCATGCACACACTACTTATTAGCTGGACTCTCATCTTGGTCTCTAAGGACTGAGAAAGGTTAGGGTTGAGCCAGCCCAAGTATCCTTGAGGCCTGGAAGAGCAATGAAAAGTCAGAGAGGTTTTAAAAGGGGTCTAGACTTACTTCGAAGCTCCTGGGTTCAACTTGGCTTCTCCTGGAGATCAGCATTGTCTTTAATGTGTTCACTCACTCAACTGTCTGTGGCTTGTGTTTTGTGCTTAATGAGACCTTCCAAAAATGTTTGAGGAGAGTGCCTGGGACCTCTGGCACATCGAGCTCAAATATATTGCTGTGTACTCCATGGTGGGGGTATAACTGGGAGGGCTTCTGAAGGATAGACCCTTGTGTGCAAAGGGTAGTGAGGCAAATATGTAGTAAGTTTTGATCTCAGCACCATCATTTTCTAGATTTTTTTTTTTTTTTACCTCAAGGCTTTTAAATTCAGTGTTCCTCAGTTTCCTCATCTATTTTCCTCATGTGTCTTTATACCCTTCTTTTAGAGGGTATAAAGAAGATAATGTGTAGGAAACTTTGTAAACAGGAAAGCACTATGCCTATGGAGCTGGTTGGTCCAAATGCCTTTTGAACACTTTTCATAGTAGCAAATCCAGCAAAATTTACTGTGTGCAAGATTGTCTTGGCAGTCCCAGAGGCATATAAAGTTTAGAGGAGTGGTGAAGTTTACAAAGGCTGCTGGGGTTGTTCTTTAGGATGTATTCTCTTGAGAGTCTGGGGAACAAGTTGACCTAAAGAAGAGAGCAGTGGGAGTTAAAGTTACTCAGGAGTACTGTGGCTGACTCATGCTGATATATGGCAGAAACCAACACAATATTGTA
Source organism: Cervus elaphus (assembly GCF_910594005.1). Classification (NCBI taxonomy): domain Eukaryota; kingdom Metazoa; phylum Chordata; class Mammalia; order Artiodactyla; family Cervidae; genus Cervus; species Cervus elaphus. The sequence goes on along the minus strand of NC_057834.1, from coordinate 30,116,095 downwards.
AAGCAATTATCCTGCAATTAAATAAATAAATAAAATGACACTTAAGAGTAGCTAATTGTTCCTCAGACAGATGTAGTTCTACTTTTAGAATGTGTACACTAGATAGATTTTTAAAAATGAGATAAAATGTTAAAATAATATAGAAGGAAATTATAAATAGATCCTAATCCCAGCAAAAATCCCAGTAAGTTATTTTGTGACTATCGAAAAACTGATTCTAAAATTTATAAGGAGAGGCAAAAGATCCAGAGTAACCAACATTATATTGGAGAAGAACAAAGTCAGAGGACTGATGTTACCCGATTTTAAGACTTACTATAAAGTTACAGTAACTGAGACAGTGTGGTATTGCTGAAAAAATAGTTAAGTAGATCAACAGAACAGACTGGAGAGCCCAGAAATAAATCCACATAAATACAGCCAACTGGTCTTTGGCAAAGAAACAAAGGCAATACAATGGAGAAAGATAGTCTTTTCACCAAATGATGCTGGAATAATTGAACATGCAAAAACAGAAACAAAAACAAATCTAGACTCACACTTTCTGCCCTTCACAAGAATGAACTTAGAATAGAACCTAAATGTAAAATGAGAAACCATGTTATAGGAGAAAAACTCCTATAACATAACATAGGAGAAAACCTAGGTGACCTTGGGTATGGTGATGACGTTTCAACACCAAAGGTACAATCCTTGAAAGAAAAAATCGATAAAGTGGACTTCATTAGAATGAAAAATTTTTGCTCTGTGAAAGCTAGTATCAAGACAATGAGACTACAAGACATAGATTGGGAGAAAATATTTGCAAAAGACATATCCAATAGAGGACATTTGCCTAAAATGTGTAAGGGACTCTTCAAAATCAACAATAAGAAAATGAGCAAAAGAAATGGATAGCTCACCAAAGAAGTTATGCAGATGGCAAAAAGTGCTAGTCACTCAGTCTTGTCCAGCTCTTTGCGACCCCATGGACTGTAGCCTGTCAGGCTCTTCTGTCCATAGGATTTCCCAGGCAAGAATACTGGAGATGGTGGCCACTCCTTTCTCCAGGGGATCTTCCCCATCCAGGGACTGAACCCAGGTCTCCAGCACTGCGGGCGGATTCTTTACCACCTGAGCCACCAGCAAAGCCCACAGACTGCAGTGAAAGTGATAGTTGCTCAGTTGTGTTGCCAAGTCCAACTCTTTGCGACCCCATGCTATACAATCCATGGAATTCTCCAGGCAAGAATACTGGAGTGGATTGTCATTCCCTTCTCCAGGGGCTCTCCCTGACCTAGGGATGGAACCTGGTCTCCCGCATTGCAGGCAGATTCTTTACTGTCTGAGTCACAGGAGAAGCCTCAAATTATAATAACATCACTTGAAAGAATATTCATTGAAGTTGTTTTAACTAATGCAACATGGAAACATTCTCACATAAAATCACAGTGTGGTGGAAAGAGTGATGGGACAGGAATTTACAGGGTGAGATTTAAATTTTAACTTTGCCACCAACTAGCAGTTGGACTTTGTGCAACTATATTTTTTAACCTGTTTGCACTTCAATTTTCTAAAACGTGAAGGGAAATAGAAAATTTCTCCATTTTCCAGTTCAGTTATGCCAGTCACTATTTATACCTGCACCCCTACCCCCATATTCATTTTCACAGTTAAGTCTTGAATCATTTGTCTCTGCTCCAGTTTACTCTGCTATCATATGCTCTAAATAGCCTCCTTTCTCTTCTCATGTTAGCCAAATACCCACTTTCCTTAAAGGTTAGTTTAAGTTTCAGATCCTCTGGCCAACTCAGATCTTATTTCTTGGAATCCCTAGTTCTTTTGGTCAGTATCACTGAGTCTAGCAAGGGTCATGTCTTTGGTGACCTCAATAACTCATTTTAGAGCAAAACCCATAAATATTTACTGAGTTATCAATATATAGCATATTAAAGACTTATTACATGACTCACATAGTGCTTATTTGTTGGAGAAATTCTTAGAGGGGAGTAATTGAAGCCTCACTTATTATCCTTTTTGTGGATTTAATGGGGCTCAAAAATTTTCTATTACTGAATTATTCTGTAAGATCAGAACCTCAAGAGAGCAGGTCATAGCAGATGAATGGATAAGGAAGCTGTGGTACATATACACCAAGGGATATTACTCAGCCATTAAAAAGAATTCATTTGAATCAGTTCTAATGAGATGGATGAAACTGGAGCCCATTATATAGAGTGAAGTAAGCCAGAAAGATAAACACCAATACAGTATACTAACACATATATATGGAATTTAGAAAGATGGTAACGATAACCCTATATGCAAAACAGAAAAAGAGATACAGATGTACAGAACAGAATTTTGGACTCTGTGGGAGAAGGCGAGGGTGGGATGTTTCGAGAGAACAGCATCGAAACATGTATATTATCTAGGGTGAAACAGATCGCCAGCCCAGGTTGGATGCATGAGACAAGTGCTCGGGCCTGGTGCACTGGGAAGACCCAGAGGGATCGGGTGGAGAGGGAGGTGGGAGGGAGGATCGGGATGGGGAACACATGTAAATCCATGGCTGATTCATGTCAATGTATGACAAAAACCACTACAATATTGTAAAGTAATTAGCCTCCAACTAATAAAAATAAATGAAAAAAAAAAAAAGAGAGAGAGAGAGCAGGTCATGGAGAAAAGGTGTAAGCACTGAGACTGCTATCTGAAGTGCTGGGTTCAGATCCTGCTTCTTTTAATTGTGAAAATTGAAGGCAGTAAAGTCTTCATGAGCACGAATGTGGAGTAATATGTAAGCTGACATCTGAATACTTTGTGTGAGTGTGAAGTGAAAGTCGCTCAGTCATGTCAGACTCTTTGCGACCCCATGGCCTGTATGGTCCATGGAATTCTCCAAGCCAGGATACTGGAGTGGGTATTGGGTATGTAATGCACACAGGGCTATTTTCCTTTAAGTAATAAATAGAAAGTGGTTATTCCCAGAGGCTGATGATTGTCATTCTAGGTTTCAGGGTACAGCTCCAGATTTGGTTTCTCTTGGTTTGACCATGGGCAGAGCTGATGTCTTCCTCATCATGCTTCTTTCCTCATTGGTGTGTTCATACCTCTGATAATAGAAGTGTTTTTTACTTTTCCCTAAAAATTCTCATTTGATTAGTTAGTGTTATGTGAAGAGTAAATTAACTGTTACTTAATACTATGTTTGGAGGTGAACAGTTTTCTAAGCATTTTGGTCAGCCATTCATTACCAAAGAGATGTCAACCTTGAATGTCAAGCTAAGATGTAAATTCTAGACTTATGTGGATACTTCAGAGGAGTGTGAAAAGTTACCTTCTCATCCTTTTGCTGTGTTTTTGGTGACAGAACTTGGCTTTTGCCGGATAAAGGATGATTGATGCTCTTCCCATTGTTTCCCTTTCACAACTCTCTGATGTTTACTCACCTCTTTCATTTTCATGACTTAGGGTGCTAACTTCTTCCCCCCTCCTAGATCCATAGGAGCCTCATGCCCTCTAGAAAAAGGGAGCTGTGTTGTGCCTTTTGCTTAGCTGTAGGAAGTGCCACCTCTAGGCTCTCAGGTGCTCCTTGCTTTCATTTTCCTACTGACAAGTAGTTGCCAACATTTACAAAACATGTTTTGTCAAAGATCTCAGGATCTCTACTGTTATCCTATATACATATGTAAACTTCAATGACTCTGCATTTCCTGGTGATCCTACATCCAGTTCCTTCTTGCCTTGGGCAGAAGAATATGGGAGAGGAAAAAAAAGGAACATTGCTTTAAATAGGGCAGAAGTTTCTAATTTCTAGCCCTAATTTACTAAGTAGTACGGATATTGAAAGGGATTTCAGATTTTTAGATCTAAGTCTTTATTTGAGTTGGGTAGGTTAGGGCAAAGAGAAGGCTGGTGAAGAAGTTCTTGGGCAGTACATAGGAAGAAAAGAGTTCAACACAAAAAAAGACTCCATTTTTGTTATCAGCAGACTAGATGCAACAAATGAGCCCTGGTTTCAAGTGAAATGATGTAACTGAGGACCCTGGATTCACTTACAATGCTGCTTTACCTGAAGGTGTTTAAGGCACTAGCAGGGGCACCTGCAAATTCTTTTAGAAATAAATAGAAATTTGGTTTCCAAAAAAGTATTGAAACAATCATAATGAAAAAATCAGAAATTTACTGAATGTTCTTAATACTTCATGTTACATTTAGTGTTATTTTTGATAACAGAGTACTTGGTGAGGTGGGAGTGGGGAAGGTCTTATAATATTTTCAGTGCTTAGGTCTTCTAAGTGTCTGAATCGAGCCCTTTGTAGGAACAGAAGCTATTGTCAGCCACAGCTTGCTCCCAAATCTATTGGGCTACCATTCTTAGGAGCTCCTAGGAGAAGTACTCTAATGCTCTTTATCAGTTCAGTTCAGTTGCTCAGTCGTGTCCGACTCTTTGCAACCCCATGAGCCGCAGCATGCCAGGCCTCCCTGTCCATCACCAACTCCCGGAGTTTACCCAAACTCATGCCCATCGAGTCAGTGATGCCATCCAGCCATCTCATCCTCTGTCGTCCCCTTCTCCTCCTGCCCCCAATCCCTCCCAGCATCAGGGTCTTTTCCAATGAGTCAACTCTTCGCATGAGGTGGCCAAAGTATTGGAGTTTCAGCTTCAGTATCAGTCCTTCCAATGAACACACAGGACTGATCTCCTTTAGGATGGACTGGTTGGATCTCCTTGCAGTCCAAGGACTCTCAAGAGTTTTCTCCAACACCACAGTTCAGAAGCATCAGTTCTTCCTAAATATGTTCAAATCCATCCTTACAATGAGAAAATTATTATACTGGGTTGGTCAAAAAGTTCATTCAGGATTTTTCTGTAAGATGTTACAGAAAACCCAAAACTAACTATTGGCCAACCCAATAGTTACCACCGCATGATTCAGTAATATGTATTGGGGGAAAATAATCCACTCACTGATCATGGGGTGTTAAATATACTTTCTAGTGAATAAATGAAGATTAGGTGAGAGTGGTGACAAAGCAACAGGATATCTAGATCCATGTGATTTCCTTTAATTAGAATTTAATAATCCCCACCCTCACCACTAACCACACTTCTTAAGGCCAGGTAAATGGTCTTAGGTGCAAGGTAAATGGTGTTCCACATTCAAAGAAGTACTATTTCCCCCTCCTTCCCCCTACCATAGTAGCTTTCTGATGCTGATATAGGGGCCACTGGGAAGGTAATGAGACAGTGCTGAAGATGTAGGAACCAGCCATCCTGTAGGGATGCTTTTAGTCATGGGTTTCTGTTTTTTCTCTTTTTTAAAAAAATTAATTTATTTTAATTAGAGGATAATTACAATATTGTGATGGGTTTTGCCATACATCGACATGAATCAGTCACAGGTATACATGTGTCCCCCCATCCTGAACCCCCCCCCCCCACGTCCCTCCCCACCACATCCCTGTGGGTTGTCCCAGAGCACTGGCTTTGGGTGCCCTGCTTCATGCATCGCCCTGGTAATCTATTTTACATATGGTAATGTACATATTTCAAAGCTATTCTCTCAAATCATCCCACTCTCACCTTCTCCCACTGAGTCCAACAGTCTGTTCATTACGTCTGTCTCCTTTGCTGCCCTGCATGTGGGATTGTCGGTACCATCTTTCTAAATTCCATATACATGCGTTAATATACAGTATTTTTCTTTCTCTTTCTGACTTATTTTGCTCTGTATAATAGGCTCCAGGTTCATCTGCCTCATCAGAACTGACTCAAACGCATTCCTTTTCACAGCAGAGTAATAGTCTATTGTGTATACATAACACAACTTCCTTATCCATTCATCTGCTGATGGACATCTAGGTTGCTTCCATGTCCTAGCTACTGAAAATAGTGCTTCAGTGAACACTGGGGTACATGTGTCTCTTTCAGTTCTGGTTCCTCGGTGTATATGCCCAGCAGTGGGATTGCTGGGAAGGAGCACATCCTCTGCTGCTTCCCTTGGTGGAAAGGCAGGGCCACAGACCAGACTTAGCAGTCTAAAGAATTTCCCTCAGAATTATCTAATTACTCACACCTGAACAACATGTGCACCTGTTTTATAGAGAATTTTTTTTTCAGCTTCTTAGGATGATCAGTTATTTGGACACTATTAAAACATGAAAAGTTATGACAAACTTCGTGTATTAAAAGCAGAGATATCACTTTGCTGACAAAGATATGTATAACCAAAGTTATGGTTTTTCCAGTAGTCATGTTTGGATGTAAGAGGAAGGCTGAGTGCTGAAGAATTGATGCTTCCAAAATGTGATGATGGAGAAGACTCTTGAGAGTCTCTTGGACTGCAAGGGGATCAAACCAGTCAGTCCTAAAGGAAATCAACCCTGAATATTCATTAGAAGGACTGATGCTGAAGCTAAAACTCCAATACTTTGGCCACTTTATGAGAGGAACTGACTCACTGGAAAAGACCCTGATGCTGGGGAAGATTGAAGACAGGAGGAGAAGGGGGCAATGGAGGATGAGATGGTTGGATGGCATCACCAATGAAATGGCCATGAGTTTGAGCAAACTCTGGGAGATAGTGAAGGACAGGGAAGCCCGGCATGCTGCATTTCATGGGGTTGCAAAGAGTTGGACATTACTTAGCGATTGAACAACAGCAAAACATATACAGACATAAAGCTAGGTATACACTTAAATTAGGTTCCTGGACTCAGTTCCCATGTACATGTTGTGTGTGGATGGGGAGGGCTTCCCACAGGGCATCAGACAATTCTCTGGACACCAGCTGGATGTCCTACAATTCGAATGAATTCTGACATTATCTCCTTAGAGGTGGCATCAATGCCACAGGTTAAGGGTTCAGTGTCTTGCCCCCTCCTCCTTCCTATGCCTCACTTTAGAGGCCAGTTGTAAGATCAGGCTGTTTCCTGTGCTTCTGATCTACTGGTTACAAATTAGAGGCTGCAAGACTCCCTCCTCAGATTTGATTAACTTGCTAGAGTGGCTCACAAAACTCAAAGAAACATTTTATTTACTAGATGATGTTTATCATGAAAGGATATGTTAGGCACAGGCAGATGAAGAGATGCATAGGGCGAGGTATGGGAAGGGGAGGAGCATTTATGCCCTCACTAGGTGTCACTATCCCCAAATCTCTACGTGTTCTTCAACTTGGAATCTCTCTGAACCCTGTCCTTTTGGGTTTTTATGGAGGCTGCATGCCACAGGCATGACTGATTAAATCATTGGCTATTGGAGATCAATTTGAACTCCAGCCTCTCTTCTACCCAGTGATCAGTGGAGATGGGACTGAAAGTTCCACCCCTCTAATCACAAGTTTGGTTTCCCTGGCAACCAGCTCCCATCCTTAGGTGGGGTCCTAGAATCAGCTAATTAATGTAACCAAAGGCGCCATTATGGCTCTTGTCACTTAGGAAATTCCAAGGGTTTAGGGAATCTGTGAGCCTGGATCTGTGGATGAAGACCAAATATATATAAGAAATTTGTTTTGGTCTTCTCCATGACCAGATGAATGTTTCTTATAAATCATAATATACAACATCTCTTATTCTTTAGGTTTTCTGCAACTATAAAGCTGAAGCAAAGTTTTAAGTGAAGTCAAATATAGCTATAAACTCAATAAAATAATAGAATGTTATTTTAATGCATGAGATGATGTGGTTTGTTGAAACTAACCACTAGTGTGGGGTTTAAACATAGAGTGGACACATGTAGCCTCAAGGCCTGGTCTATGTTTAATTTGGGACTGTTGCTTAAACGTAATTAATGCTTATGCAGAAAACACTTATTAGAGTAAGTGTGTTAAACATATTGTTATTAATAGCCCCAAGGGTTTATGCATTTGGGAAAATCAGATCTCATATTTACTTAACCAAGTCTCTGCCGGTAGGCAGTGGTCAAATGTTAATTTTAATTTGGTATCATTAGATATTTGTTAAATTGTCTATTCCCTTGAAGACAGGGTTAGCATGGGGATGATAAGGAAATTGCTATCTAATCTATTACTAGAATCAGTGACAGAGCCATTGTACTTTCTGTGTTTATGCTTCAGGTTTCTGCTTATAAACTTGTAGGCACTGGTATGCAGAGGCAGAGTTCATGTCGCGCATCTGCTCCCTACATGAACATGACACTGACCGCAATGGCCGAGCAGATTAAACTGCCCTGTGCCACCCGATGACTCAATTCTCCCACTATTTCCTCTGTTTCTAGACTGGTTCTTGACTTAATCTGCCTTTCATTTGGCATTTGGACAATCATAAACACAAACAAAAAGGCAGGCCCTGAAATCACTTTGTTACTAGTAGCATTAAAAGTTCCAAATTATAGAATCGAAGATATAAAATTTAAAAAATTCTACAAATGTCATGGTCTGAAAGAATATATTTGCACTTGGAGATACTCTACTCTAAAAGTAAATTCAATATTGGAAATAAAAGCAAAACTAAACAAATGGGATCTAATGAAACTTAAAAGCTTTTGCACTACAAAGGAAACTATAAGTAAGGTGAAAAGACAGCCCTCAGATTGGGAGAAAATAATAGCAAATGAAGAAACAGACAAAGGATTAATCTCAAAAATATACAAGCAACTCCTGAAGCTCAATTCCAGAAAAATAAATGACCCAATCAAAAAATGGGCCAAAGAACTAAACAGACATTTCTCCAAAGAAGACATACAGATGGCTAACAAACACATGAAAAGATGCTCAACATCACTCCTTATCAGAGAAATGCAAATCAAAACCACAATGAGGTACCATTACACGCCAGTCAGGATGGCTGCTATCCAAAAGTCTACAAGCAATAAATGTTGGAGAGGGTGTGGAGAAAAGGGAACCCTCTTACACTGTTGGTGGGAATGCAAACTAGTACAGCCGCTATGGAGAACAGTGTGGAGATTTCTTAAAAAATTGGAAATAGAACTGCCATATGACCCAGCAATACCACTCCTGGGCATACACACTGAGGAAACCAGATCTGAAAGAGACACGTGCACCCCAATGTTCATCGCAGCACTGTTTATAATAGCCAGGACATGGAAGCAACCTAGATGCCCAACAGCAAATGAATGGATAAAGAAGCTGTGGTACATATACACCATGGAATATTACTCAGCCGTTAAAAAGAATTCATTTGAACCAGTTCTAATGAGATGGATGAAACTGGAGCCCCTTATACAGAGTGAAGTAAGCCAGAAAGATAAAGAACATTACAGCATACTAACACATATATATGGAATTTAGAAAGATGGTAACGACAACCCTATATGCAAAACAGAAAAAGAGACACAGAAGTACAGAACAGACTTTTGAACTCTGTGGGAGAAGGTGAGGGTGGGATGTTTCGAAAGAACAGCATGTATATTATCTATGGTGAAACAGGTCACCAGCCCAGGTGGGATGCATGAGACAAGTGCTCGGGCCTGGTGCACTGGGAAGACCCAGAGGAATCGGGTGGAGAGGGAGGGGGGAGGGGGGATCGGGATGGGGAATACGTGTAAATCTATTGCTGATTCATGTCAATGTATGACAAAACCCACTGAAAAAAATAAAAAAATAAATTAAAAAAAATAAAATAAAAGTAAATTCAAGCTACATTTTTTTTTTCCAGGAAACCCTTTCTGATCTGTCCTCTTTACATTTTACTAATAATCAAAAACATTATGACAACTTAGCAGTGAGTGCTTATTTCATACCAAGATTTATATTAAGCACTTTATATACATTATCTCATTGAAACCTTGTAATTGTGTGAAGTGGGTATCTTTCCTTTGTTATATATGAGAACACAAGACACCTCTTAGTGTCACTTAGGCTCACTCACATAGCAAATACTAATAAGTAGCAGAATAAGAATTGGAACCTAGATCTTTCTCACTGATGAACCTCACTTTTTACCACTACTTGGTTACTCTTCTTGAACCTGTGGATCTCACTTTTTTTGCAAGTAGGCATCCCTGTTTTATAGTTGTCTCCTGATATCCTTGTCTTTTCTGTTGAGCCAGTGAGTCTCAAACTTCAGTATGCATCAGAATCATCTGCAATGCTTCCTAAAAATGCAGAGGCCAGGCTCCACTCAAAACTTGAGATACATGCATGCTGAGTCCCTTCACTTGTGTCTGACTCTGTGTGACTCTATGGGCTATGTAGCCCGCTGGACTCCTCTGTCCATGGGATTCTCCAGGCGAGAATACTGGAGTGGGTGGCCATGCCTTCCTGACCCAGGGATTGAACCTGCACCTCCTGCATTGCAGGCAGATTCTTTACCACTGAGCCACTGGGGAAGCCCTTCAAACTTGATAGATGAAACATTTTCTGCACGGTGTCCAGGGAACCTGTGTTTTTAGCAACCTCCCTCAGGTGACTGATTCTGTTGCAGGTGTTCCTTTGCCTCCATTTAGAGTAAAACTGCATTTGACTGTGGGTGCTTCACAGCCCATGATTGTTTTTTATCCATCCTTGTATCTCAAGGACTCACTAAATTCAAAGAATGAATGAAAGAAGGAACAATTGTCAATAGAGAATATGTTCTTGGAAAGAACATTCTTTTGGCCAGACCCTTGGAAAATTTAGAGATACATGTTTAAATATCACTTAATGTACTCAGTCTAGACTCTCTCCTGGAGGCCAACATGGCAAGGAGCCTATGAGAAGGGGCAGAAAGCATAGCTCTGTCTATAAAAAAAAAGAATGAAAACTCGCCAGGTGCCCCATGATGAGACAGAATCAATCTTCTTCTCCTTTCGTAAACTAAGATCAATAGAAAAGTGTAAATGCCTTTGAGGCCCAGAAAGAGGCTCATTTTTCTATAGTGTTGTAGGCGTTTTCTAAGAGTTCTGCTTAACTCCTGGTTCTGAGGTCAACGTGGATTTATTCCTTTATTAAGCAAAAAAATTTTTTTTTGAGTACTTACTAAGTGACTTGAATGTCATAAGGCACAGTCTTTTCTCTTCCTGAGTTTATTATCAGTTAGAAAATTCAGGAAACAGTAAAGGAAATGTGCGGCTAGTTGCTCAGTGTCTGCAAACACTAAAATGCAGGGAAGAGGTTGTATTGCCAGGGGACTGGAGCTGGATGCTAGAAGTGGAGTAAGAATTGGATGGAATTAGACAGACAGGAAGCAAAGAACAGGGAAAGCAGAGGCTTGGCCGTCAGACTGCTTAGGATCAGCTGGCTTGGAACAGTGGGGATGCGAGCCTGGGATGGTGGGAATTTGTGCTGGGGAGCATGGAGAAAAGAGCGTCACATAGATGTGTTTTATTACATCAAGGGGAGCTTCAGATGTTGTGGAATTTTGAACATTTTCTTTTATCTTATAGCAAGTGCAGTGTTGTTTAAGATTAATGTGACTGCAGCATGTCAGGGAAATCTCGGGGGAGGAGTTAAGCCAGGGAGGGTCATCCAAAGGCTCTCCTCAGTCCTCTAGGTGTGCAGTGACCAGGTTTGGACAAGGATGGCAGAAGGAGTCAGGACGAGGTAGGGCTGCCGTGGGTGACCTGAAGGACACCAGTGAGACAGCACTGCTTCTAGTGGGGGGGTAGAAGCAGGGTGATGCCCCACACTAACTGTGGTGGCGTGTGTGAGAACCTAGAGACCCATCTTCCCACAAGAACTTCAGGCCGGAGAAAAGTGCCTTAAGCTTCTAACTAGGATCCTGAGCCCACGTTTTTCAAATGCCCTTTGATGTTGGCAGAGCGGATGGCCCTGCAGGAAGCTGGGCTCAGGTGGTTGTTTCCTTTTCCTTCTCTGTCTCTCATCCCTCCCCAGCTGGGTTCCCACAGGGAGAACCTCTCAGGACGGGCACTTCTGTTGGGACCTAATGAAGGAAATCTTGCTAATTGGACAAACGTGGTACTTCCCAAAGTACAATCCTTGGAAACTTGTGGGTTTTTTTTTTTTTTTTTTTTTTTTTTGCCATCACAGAGTGTTAAGTTTATGTGCTATACAGTATGTGGGTTTTTAAATAGAAAACAATAGGGGAGGGCAAGGGCCAGAGTTCTGTGGCGTAATAAGTTTGGGAACTATTCTTAGAGAATTAAGCAGGTTTGTTTACTGCAAGGACGTCCCAAGGTCTATAATATGGAAATGAGCATTTTGACCTACTGAGAGAGATGTGGCTTATAACCCTTAACAAACTTTTGGATCATGGAGTTCTCTTTCTTTTTTTAAAGAAGCATCTTGAGGGGAAATGGTTACATAGGACACATTTCAAGAGATTGGAGACAAGAAAGTTTGTCTTAAAAATAAGTCTCTTGAGACTTCCCTGGTGCAACAGTGGCTAAGACTATGCTCCCAATGCTGGGGGCCTGGGTTTGATCCTTGGCCAGGGAGCTAGATCCCACATGATGCAACTAAGGGGTCATGTCCCTCAACTAGGATCTGGTGCAGCCAAAGAAACAAATGAATATTTAAAAAATAAGTCTCTTGCACTTAAGGTTGGTAGTGTAATGGAAAGAAAAAGAGTTTGGGGTCTACTACTGACTGGTCTCTGGTATTGAACTACTTCCGGTCTGTTTGCACAGAGGTTATACTAATGCTAGATGAATTCTTTAGTTCTTACAACTCCAGAGTCTGTGGTCATGTGCACATGCAGAGGAGGAAAATAATCTGGTTTTTCTACGCTGTAATGATGCTGGCGGCAGAGACAGTGTTGGGATGGAGACAACAAGATGAGTCAGAGGTTGTCTGAGCCCTGCGCTGATTATGTGGTAGGGCACCATCGCAGAGTGGACTGGGGGGCAGAGGTGGACGAAGCTTCTGGTTTGCTTCCAGGCTGTCTGAATCCAAGCGTGTTGGGTGGGGCGCACACAACTATCCAATGGCTAAGGCAAGATTGATTCCTAACAGTCACTTAGTCCATCTTATCTCAGTCTTGCTGACAAGCAGCTGTGAGGCTTTGGATACATCAGTTAACCACCTGGGCCTGGGTTTTCCTTATCTGTGAACTAAGGAAGCTGGGTTAGATCAGGGAGCCCTGATGTTTTGTGAAGAAGAGCTGTTGGTCAAGTTGCCTTGACTGTTACTGGAGGGTGGTAGAGGAGACACTCTTCCATCTCAGTGCAGATGAGCCCCAGGACTCTGTCTTCAATTTTCTTCTCTTCCTCCTTCCCAGACCATTCCATCTGCCTCAGACTTCCATTATTGCCTTTATGTACTTGATCTTCAAATATGAACCTATAACATCAAACTCTCTCATTTGTTTATTTAAACTGAGGTCTAGATGATGCACAATATTGTACAAGTTACAGGTATACAATAGTAATTCACAATCTTTAAATATTATGGTCCATTTATAGTTATTATAAAAATATTGGCAATATTTCCCATGTTATACAATATATCCCTGTAGCTCATTTTATGTTATTGTTTAGTTGCTCAGCCATTTCCGATTCTTTTGCAACCCCATGGACTATAGCCCACCAGGCTCCTCCCTCCATGGGATTTCCCAGGCAAGAGTACTGGAGTGGGTTGCCATTTCCTTCTCCAGTGTATCTTCCTGACCCAGGGATCAATCTCTTGTTTCTTGCATTGGCAGGTGAATTCTTTACCACTAAGCCATCTGGGAGGCCCAGATTATTTTATACCTAATAATTTGTACCTCTTAATCCCTTACCCCTATGTTGCCCATCCCGCCTCCCCACTGGTAATCACAAGTTTGTTCTCTATATCTGTGAGTCTGCTTTTTTCTTATGTTCACTAGTTTTACTTTTTAGATTCCACATATAAGTGACACCTTGCAGTATTTGTCTTTCTCTGTCCGACAGTTCACTTAATGCTCTCCAAGTACGTCTATGTTGCTGCAAATGGCAAAAAAAAATTTTTTTTTAATGACTGAACACATAGTGTTAGTATTCCATTCTTGTTGTTGCTCAACTCTTTGCCACCCCATGGATGTAGCACACCAGGCTTCTCTGTCCTTCACTATCTCCTGGAGTTTGCTCAGATTCATGTCTATTGAGTCGGTGATGCTGTCTACTACATCATTCCATTCTGCTTATATACGTATGTTCTTTATCCATTCATCTGTTGATGGAATCAAACTCTTGAATGCTGGACCCAGATTTCTACTCTTCTGCTTGATGTATTTGCCTGTTCCTATGGAAAGGAAATAAAATTCTTTATGTTCAAACTGAAACTCACAATCATCCCTTTTGAACCAAGTCCTCTTCCAGTTTTCCCAGGTTTAGTTACTTGTAGTGATGTGCTCTTGGTCACCTGCAGACTGGATGTGCAGGCGTCCTTGACTCCTTCCTTCTCCCCGCTGTAACTAGTTGCTGACTCTTATAGTGATTATTACCATACCTCCATATTATTTCTTTCCCCTTCCTGACGTCATTGTTCTAGGTCAGGCTCCCATTGGCCACTCTGCTCCCCTCTCCCCTAAAAAGCACCCCACATGCCAGGTTAAGCCGGATAGAGCCTCCCTCACCCTGCCATCCCTCTCTTGCAAAACTTTTCCTGGGTCACACATGCTCACCTCTTGTTAGCATCTATAGCCTGGCCATCTTCCAGCTCTAGCTTCAATTATTGTGCTGTTCCTGTCCTCCAGCCACATAACTTGCATTTTCAAATTGTTCCTTTTTCTTAGGCTTTTTACTTTTTACTTTTTTTTTTTTCACAAAATCCTAGTTATATTTCAAGAGTCAGTTCAAATAATGCCTCCTTCCTCCTTCAAGTCTTCCCTGAACACTCCACTGTCTTGATTTCTCCTTCTTTTAGCATCTTGTTCTTTTCTATCTTATTATGTCACCAACACAAATATATATATATATATATATCTATGTATATATATATATATATATATGTATCTATGTATATATATATATATATATATATATGTATCAGATCTTATAATGTCCACTATATCTCCTTCATCAAGGCCAAGGAACATGTTTTCTTCATCTATAACAGTTGAAGTCCCTGGTATATACTAGGAGCTAGAAATACTATTGGCTAAGTTGACATTAAATTATTAATCTATTTGAAAAACAATAATCTATAAGTGGAAACAACCAATTAATTTTAGTAATTGATCTAATCAAATATGAATAAAATAAGGTAAATAATCTTACCTTAAATTAAGGCATTTTACCTTAAAATAAGGTAAATAATCCAAAACTAATAAAATATTGGTTTTGGTATCCTGCTATTCTCCTTTGCATGTAGCTGAGGGATGATTTTCTGAAGAATTTTAATTTTATGTTTTTACAATATTGGGTTAGTAAACTCCTGTCTGCATACATTTTAGCCTTTGAATCCTTCAATGTAATTAGACCAAATTAGCCGTATGAGGTGAGGGCTTCCTTTAGGTGACGCATTTTCTGTGTCAGGAAAATTGTGATCTAACAGGGTTAGCCTTTGTCACCTTAGTGCCACAGGGAACTAGTTTTCAGAAAGATTGTGTGGGGAACTTCCCTGGAGGTCCAGTGGTTGAGACTCTGTGCTTCCACTGCAGGGGGCTTAGGTTTGATTCCTGGTCAGGAGACTAAGATCTCACATGCTGCATGGTGTGGCCAAATAAAATAAAATAAAATACTTGGGGGCACTTGGCGCTTCTCCCATGATGACGTGACAGTGATGACAGTGAGTATGCTTTGAGAAGCTGATGTTTGTAAACATTCCTGTACATGTAGGTGCAGAGATATTAGTACGAGTTTCTTCTGAAATAGTGAGATAAACCCCAACTAGAAAAGGACAGTAGTAGAGCAAGAGTTTGAATATTTTCTCATATTTTGAAGGCTTCAGCTGCATGCCTTTCTGGGAAACTAGAAGCCGGAGGAAAGCTATTCTAACATATGTGACATCCATTCTTGATTTGTGTGGCCACTTTATTCCCTTTAAGTTCTAGATCTTTCAGTGAAGAAGCTGCCAACTTCTGGTAGCTGTTCATCAACTCACTTGGACACTGCAGCACTTATGTAGTTATATATGGTTATATCCATTCAGTGGAAAACAACAGATCTTTAGAAAGGAATGACATAACTACATATGCTAAAATGCAACTACCCCCAACATGTAAACAGAAAGCCCAAAGTGAAATGTACAGGACACTAAAACTTTATTTTTTAAATTAAAAACACTGTATATCCATATAGTTTTACATACATGTAGGCTGGTTCTAGAAAATTACTCAGTCAACTGATAACTAGTTGTACCTGAAAAAGGGACTAATAGTCTGAAGTGGAATATGGAGCAGTTATTCCAGGGAGCTCTGGGTGTCCCTGCAAGTTTGTGAGACCATTTTAGGGGATTCACAAGATCAAAACTATTCTCAAAATAACATTAGGATTTGTATTTTTTTTTCACTCTCATTCTCCCACAGTGTATGGTGGAGGTTTCCAGAGGTTAAACGACTTGCATTATTATTGTAACAAACTGAATCTAGAAGCAGATAAGAGGATCCATTTGATTAAGTCAGATATCAAAGAGATTTTTAAAAATAGTAAGCAGTGTTAGACTTCTCACTAAGCATTTTTTTGAAAAATTTTTATAAAAAATTATTATGTTAACATACAATCATATTTTAATGAAATGAGTAGTAAATTTAAAATTAACGGTTTTTAATTTCTAATTGATAAATATCAATTGTGTAACCCCTATAAACAAAATCTCTGAGGATCTGTCAAATTTCTTCAGAGCCTGGGGTTGCTGGGAGGCTTCTGTTTAATAGTGGTGGACAGAAATGTCAAGCAGGAAAGAAAATGTGAATGAAGAAAAAGTTTGTAACAAAGCATTGCTTTCCCTTTTCTCCCCCTTCCTAAAAGGAGATCCACAACTGGTCAGGGGTTCAATGCTCTAGAAAGTTCCAAGGCTGTGACTTGACGCAAAGAAGCTGCAATAATTGAAGAGAAGCAGAGGCCAGCTCTTCCTGAGGATCCTGTCCCTCAGAGAATGCTCTGCACCCATGGATGTAAGTAGGGCTGGTCACTGATGCTGTGTAACCACAGGAGACTGGGGGTGACTGTGGGCCCCCCCGAGCCCCTCACTTACCCTGGTCGGTGTCATGGAGAGGGGCGAACCTTGGGTTCTGTCCTTGTTGTTCAGTTGCTAAGTTGTGTCTGACTCTTTTGCAACTCCATGGACTGTAGCCCACTGGGCACCTCTGTTCATGGGGTTTTCCAGGCAAGAATACTGGAGTGGGTTGCCATTTCCTTCTCCAGGAGATCTTTGGACCAGAGATTGAACCCACACTTCCTACACTGGCAGGTGAATTCTTTGCCACTGAGCCACCTGGGAAGCCCTGGATCCTAGAACCTGGTGTTGAATGTCCATTTCCTCTTTGCACTTGAAGGATCCGGTTGTGGCCAACCCAGAGTAAATGTTCATCCTAGGGCATCCTGGACTCCCAGCTCTGAGTGACCCAGGATCTCTAGGTCTCCCCTGTTTTTACAGGACCCACTGGAATCTCTGGGTTTCCTGGATCAGTTTAGGCCTCTTCTAATAGTACAATTCCATTTAGAAAAAATTTAAATCAATTTCCTGCTTCCAGAAATAATTTGAGGTGGTTTAGGGGAAAAAAAAAAAAAAAAAACTTAATAGAACTATTAAAACCAGAATAAGAGAACCAGAGCCCTACAATAAGGTCTGGGAAAGTTAAAAGTACAAGAAAACCTAGCCAGGGATGCTAATTGCAGCTAAGTGGGCCACTTAGCTCCCAGTCTCAAGGCAAAAAAAGAAGCATGATATACTGCAAAGCGTCATGAGGAGACCAAAAGCACTTGCACAGGTCCAGGTGGTCAGCTGTAGGTGAATTTTGGTCTGAAGGAGACTTCTCTCTCAGCTCATCTGTTAGCAGATTTGAATCCTACCAAATAAACTAGGTGTGTAGTAATTTCATGCATCTGAGACCCTCTCAGTCCATAGGTCACCAAAGGCAGAGAACATCTCCTTCATGCCTGTATCCCTAGCATCTAGTGTGGCTTCTGGCACATGGAAGATGCTCACTGGGGACCCAGTGCCTTGACTTAGGCTTACATCTAACTCGCAGCTTCTATGACACTTGTTGAATGAATGCACTATTGAGTAAATAATGTGGAGAATCCTTGGGATAAAGGATGAAGGGCAGGAAGGTAAAATACTGTTTCCTCACATTCCCCAGGAGATTTCTTCTCACTAACAATGCTCCTGGGATTACACATTCCTTTCTGTTTATTGTCTAGGAAACTGCCCACCTTCCCCCAATATTCCTTAGCCTACTTGTGGTGATAAAATAACTTGGGTCCCTTTCTTCCCACAGATTGCCCTGAAACCAATTCCCTTCCATCCTTCATTCCTTCCTTTCCTCCTTCCAATAGATTCTTCATACTGGAGAGCTAAGTGGTCTTTAACTTGAGCCTTCATGGTGTACATTTCAGAATGAATAATCCATAGCTGCACTTAACCACTAACCAGAGGTGATTGCAGAGTTTCTCTGTTCCATTTCACTCCTCAAACATTATTTATCTGTGATTCATTCCATTTTACCTCTCAGAAGGGTAAAAGTACTCATCATTGTGGTCTTTTCTTCCCCTGCCACCCAATCTTAATGACTATTTCTAGAAATTATTATTTCAATATCCAAGATGTGCTATAAATAGCTTTGGCTTGAGCACCTTGTCTGTGTGCCTCCCCATTCTTCCCATCATAGTATTGTGCCGAGAATTATCTCAAGGACTTTGGATTCATTCAACCCTGCTGGTCTCTTCTGGTGACCAGTGCAGACTTCCTCCTTTTCTCAAAATGATGAGACTAAGTATTTCAATCTGTTTAAAGACTCAATAAGTTTCAGCTTCCTGTGTCTCTTACTAATAGGAAGAACAAGTATTTAACATCTAAACTGGAACACTTGTGAGGGAAAAGGAGCGTTATTAATAGAAACTCTGGGTATTTGCTCACCGACTCTTCAAAGATCTTGCATCTCTAATGAAGGCTGAGCGCAGAAGATCAACAAGTGCCTTTGGAGATAGATTCCCTGAATTCTGTTCAGTTGTCTGTATTGGGCCAAGGGGATCTGGCATAGACTTCTCAGCACTGAGTGCCTCTAATAAGCCAGTGGAGAGCCTGTCCTCTTCTGGATGGCAGAGCTCCCGCGGGAGACAGGCAGAACTCCCACAGAACTGGGGGCCCCTGTTTGTGAGACCCAGGGGTGCCAGCCTGCCCTCCCCTCCTTCCCCACCCCTCCACCACTACCTCTGCACCCTTCTTTTCCTGTGTTTTGATCCCCATTCTCTTGCTCTGCCTCCCCGCTCCTCCCCTGTGCCTTCTCACTGCGGTCCTGCCTCCTCTCCCTTTGTTTCCCTCTCTTTGGCTATTTTCTGCTCCCATTTGTCACTTGCACTTTCTCCCTTTCCTTCTCTCCCAAAATGGTCCTTTCAACACTGTTGGAGGGCAGCTTGGAAGAGCACTGCTGCCAAAGTTACTTTCTCCTTTAAAGGAAAAGCTTGTATTTCCAACTGTAGCTTGATTCTCCTTCACGAGCTGCAGGCCATCCTTTTCTCATTGCGAGTGGTCTGTTTCTCATGAACATCTCTGATGGGAAGTTCTGATTTCATGTGTCCTGGGGGACACAGGTGCTGGGGCATGAAGACGGCATGGGGGGTGCTGGAGGTGCGGGGTGGGTGGAAGTTGGGGCCCTGACAGGAGCAAACCCTGGAGATGCCTGCTTAGTCACAGAATGGGTTACAGTTGGGATAAATGACACACTTTAATTGTGTTGCTGCAATAAACCTGAGGGTCGGAGATTTTGGAACTGGACTGTGCCTGGATCCTTTTAGAGAAGGCAAGATCCTGGTCAGCATCTAATTAGGGAGCCACAACTATGGAGGGTGTGTGACTGCATGACAGCGGGGAGCCGATAGACATGGAGGAGGCTAGCTCTGTACAGAGATGGGGGTGGGGTGGGGTGAGATGCGCTGGAGGTGGGCAAGTTGACTCAGACATTTCCCGATGAGCCAGGCTCCAAAAACATTCTGAAAAGCAGAACCTGAGAGCAGACTGCAGTGATCTGAAAAAGAACTGGTGGGCTAGACAACATGCTCCTTTTTTGTTTTTTTCTCATGGGATCCAAGGACTTTGCATAGTATTTTTACTTGATAAAATAATAACACTGTTTACTGAGCCCCTGTGATATGTAAGCGACTCTGGAAGAGACTTGGAATGATTCAAGTATAAATGAGAAATAACCCAGCCTAAGCTGCTCATGGCTAACAACAGAGAGAAGTAACGCAGAAGAGAATTCACTCCAAGCAGGTGAGGATGTGTTGAGAGAGTGATGAAAGGTTGAAAGAAGGAGAGCAGCAATTGTGGCTGGGTGGGTCAGAGGATAAATGCCTTGACTCTGGAGGGGGTGGAGCTTGGAGGCCAGGCAGACATTCGATACACAGAGAAAGGTGTGGGTCACTCATTATTGATGGAGCAGACCTTGTTTACTGGTCATTCAGAATCCTGAACAAGGATTCAGAATGACCAGTAAGCAAGGATGGAAGTGGGCATACAGGTGGAGGGGAAGGAGGAAATAGCCATCTCCCAGGAGCAGAGGGTTGGGGAGGAGGAGTGGTGAAAGACAGAGTTGCAAAGGAGGGAGGTGCCAGCCTGCTCACTGGCTGGGTTGAGACATCTGGATACCATCCTTGAGATCCAGCATCTGTGTGGAACATGCTCCAGGCGGGATGGATGACTTTGCTTTGGGAGATGCTCATTTCCGATGCTCCTCTTGCTGAGTGTGGTTGCATTTCTGAACCAGATTTTCTTTTATTTTTTTGATAGTTGCTCAGTCGTGTCCAGCTCTTTGCGAGTCCTCCTTGGAATTCTCCAGGCTAGAATACCAGAATGGTTAGCCATTCCCTTCTCCAGGGGATCTTCCCAACCCAGGGATCAAACCCAGGTCTCCCGCATTGCAGGTGGATTCTTTACCAGCTGAGCCATGAGGGAAGCCAGAGAATACTGGAGTGGGTAGCCTATCCCTTCTCCAGGGGATCTTCCTGACCCAGGAATTGAACCGGGGTCTCCTGTATTGCAGGCAGATTCTTCACCAACTGAGCTATCAGGGAAGTGAAGCAGATTTAAGGTGCCATAACAATAAGCCTTCAGGGGGAAATATCAGGGGACCTCAAAATATATATGCATGAAACACTCTGAGTTAGTGTTTTCTAAGATCTCAACCTCTTGTTTTGGCTTTAGTCTTTGTAGCTTTTAAGAGTAGATTTAAGGGTCAGTCACAAACTGTTTTGCCCTCAGAGTTGATCTAGGGCTGATATACATAATCTTATTTCCATTGTCTCCATACTCTATAACTTCTCATATGACATCAACTCTTTTATTCTGCTATTGTGGGCTGAAGCAATCATACTGTGTTTCTGGCTGGAACCGTTCACTGAATTTCCTCTTGACCCCGAGCTTACTCAAAATTCCTGCTTCCTGGATTACAGAGCCCCTCATTCTTCACTTTATGATGGATAAGGATTGGGGTCTTCCTGCTAGACATTCACAGCATTTGTCAGGGTTTTTCACTGATGTCTCATGTATTCACACTGTCTCTTGTATTGATTACTTTTTTATGTGCATGAGGTTCCACTTGCATGCCCCCCCACTCCCATTCCAAAAGATTGTGCGACCCTCTTAGTCATGGTCTGAGTATCTGTCAGTTATTTTGGCTTTGGCATAATATTTAGCATAGTATTATCCATGTATTATTTTGTTTGGAGGTAGAGAAACTGAGTGGATATCGGTGGGCTTGATGAAAGTGAAAGAGAGTAAAAAAGTTGGCTTAAAAAAAAAAAAAGTTGGCTTAAAACTCAACATTCAGAAAACTAAGATCATGGCATCCAGTCCCATCACTTCATGGCAAATAGATGGAGAAACAATGGAAATAGTGAGAGACCTTATTTTTTTGGGCTCCAAAATCACTGCAGATGTTGACTGCAGCCATGAAATTAAAAGACACTTGCTCCTCGGAAGAAAAGCTATGACCAACATAGACAGCATGTTAAAAAGCAGAGACATTACTTTGCCAACAAAGGTCCATCTGGTCAAAGCCATGGGTTTTCCAGTAGTCATGTATGGATGTGAGAGTTGGACTATAAAGAAAGCTGAGTGCCAAAGAATTGATGCTTTTGAACTGCGGTGTTGAAGACTCTTGAGAGTCCCTTGGACTGCAAGGAGATCCAATATTGAATCAGGGTGTCCAATGTTGGCCCACAAAAGTCCATCCTAAAGGAAATCATTCCTGAATATTCATTGAAAGGACTGATGCTAAAGCTGAAACTCCAATACTTTGGCCACTTTATGAGAGGAACTGACTCACTGGAAAAGACCCTGATGCTGGGGAAGATTGAAGACAGGAGGAGAAGGGGGCAATGGAGGATGAGATGGTTGGATGGCATCACCATCTTGATGGACTTGAGTTTGAGTGAACTCTGGGAGTTGGTGATGGATAGGGAAGCCTGGTGTGCTGCTGTCCATGGGGTCGCAAAGAGCTGGACACGACTGAGTGACTGAGTGACTGAACTGAACTGATTGGTGGGCTGCTGGTACCCACCCGTTCCTATGTTCTACCCCGGTATTGGGTTTTGTGGAGAATCCGGAAATAGATCTTTGCTAATTAAAGCAACATCCACTGACAGCATCAGTATCACGTGGGAGCTTGTTTGAATATACAGAATTTCAGGTTTCAGAATTTGCAAGTTGATTAGGTTTGAGACACATTGGTTTCCAGATATATTGTATACCGATCACCTGGAAAATATGTTTAATGACAGTTCTGATATCTTTAGAGGTTACTTAGATGATGGTGGAACAAACAGGCCTGCTTTTATAAAGTTTTAATGAAACCTAGCTATGCTCATATATTTACATATTGTCTGTGACTTCCTTTGTGGTACCTCAGCTGAGTTGAATAGTTGCAGCAGAATTCTTATGGCCCACAAAAGCGAAAATTTTTTACTATCTGGGCCTTTTCAGAAACATGTCTGCTGACCCCTAGGGTATGAGATGAACCCTACTTCCTTAGAGGAAAGGAAAAGACAGTGATTTTTTGCCCCAGTGGCAAAATTTGCAAGCCCATCTTAACCCATCATGGGGAAGTTGATTCATTAAATCTTAATTCCCAAGCAGGCAATGAAGATTCTTGAGCCCCAAACTGATGCCAATAATGGTACCAAAGAGTCTGCGACTTTGTAAGGTCCATTTCATATTGCCTTCCTTCAAGAAACCATTGTGATTTTATGGAGATGACACGTCTCCACAAACTGATTCCGTTACTTGTTCAAAATGAGTCCGACTTGTCTCCAGAATTGGGAAGAGCCAAGAGGAAATTCTGAGTAGAAATATTTGGGACCAAGGAATAAAAACAACTTTTTATGGTTTGGGTAGATTCTGCATTTTTACTACTGAAATCATAGCCTTAGCCCCAAACACCCACCCCTGGGGTGCTCACTGGTAGCCAGATTCAGACGGCGGCGTGGGCTTGACGTCTTTCTTTTAATTCTCTGGGAGAATCCCGCCACCTGTCTCTTATTTGGGGTTTTTAAATTGTGAAATGGCGGCACACACAGGCTCCAAGCTTACTGCATGTGTACGCCAAGCATAGGAAGACAGAAGGCAGAGATTTGGGCTGCGAAGCAGGAAGTGCAGAACGGGGGCTGCTGGCGCGGAGGCATCTGCTCCGCACACCCCGGGGGAGCGGCGGCTGTGGGAGGAGAGAGGCGGCCCCATGTAATCACTTGAGGATGTGGGCGCGCCGCTCTGATCTTCGTCTTGGAGATCCTGACTCTCCTCCTTCCAAAACCGAATTTCAGAGGAGGTAGGCGTAGGAGAATGAGGATCCGTTTTCCTTACACAGAGTTATCTGGAGCCCAAGGGGTTTAGTGTGGGATTCTGAGGGAATCTTTGCTGTGTCAGTTGGGACTCTGGTCTTACTGATTGTAGTTTATTTTCCACTGTCTGCAAAGCCAGGGACAGACAAGAGGTTTTTGAGGCAGCGGAGTGGAAAGAAGTGGGGAGTCCTCTTCTCAACTCTAGGACATACCAACCAATTCTGAGATGTGGTAGCAGTGAATCAGGGTGTCCAATGTTGAGAACCACCTTACCTGTTACCAGGGAGCCTTCCTGGAATTCCCTAAGCTGCATTAGCTGGTTAGCTCAGCTGGTCAGAATGTGGGCGTTTGGACTGATATTTCAGCCATTCTCTCCACAGGGGGACGCATAATATGTTCATTTATTCCTTCATTTCTTCTGTCACTCAATGAATATCCATTGAAAACCTACCACATCACAGAATGGGGAAAAACATGAACTGGAGAGTCCGACAAACCCAAATTCAGATTCTAGTTTCCCTATCTGTGAGCCAACAACTCATTCAAGTTCTAGTTTAGTTGACATGTTTCTTCCCTTCTCACCCGCCTTCCCTGGAATCTCCGTGAATCTGTGGGTTGGGCTGAATGGTGTTATTTTTCTTCATTTGGTACAACTTCTGCATATTCTGTTATCACACCATATTATGTGGAAATTATTCGTTTAGGTTTCTGTCTCCTCAGGTTGTTAAGTCACTAATGGCAAAGATCTTCATGAATACATGTTCACCCTTAATTTCTGACACATGTTAGAATTTAAACATATGTCTGTTGCCCCAAAAGAATATAAATTCCTTCAACATGATTTTCTCATCTGTAAAATGAAGGTGATGAGAACACACCGTGTGATTTTGTTGTGAGGGTTAAAGCACAACAAGATATTGTGTGAAGAGTTTGGGATGTTTGGGAGAGTGCTCTATAAGTATAAAGTGCCCACAAATTGTGGTTGTTCTAGTGTCTGACTTGATTGAGATTTGGTAGAAGACAAGTCCAAGAGAATTGTGAGGCTACATAGAGATGTCTTGGTCCATTTTGCCTATGGTGGGTGATTGGGGGAGGACCTGGAGACTTAGGTTTGTGAGTCACAGTTTGTGTGTATGAGTTGATGCTAGACAGTTTGTTCCTGCAAACTCTAGGTCTCCTCCTCTAGGTTATCTGCTCACAACAGTGGGTACATGCCATGTTTATTTTTTTTATGCTTATACTTTTTATGTTTCTAAGCACTACTAAGAAAGTGCGTAAGTAGATAACTGATGTTGATGGGCACTACAAAGCCCAAATCTCTGGACCCCATGTTTCCCCATATTCCTGGTTTGTATCTGTCTTGTCTTGAGAACATGGATAGTGAGGCTATTCTATAGAGAACATGGATTGGGGGAGAAGAGAGTAAGTTCTGTTTGAAACAAGATGAGTGTGAGAGCTGGCGGTCAAATATGCAGGACTGGGGAACTGGAAAGCGGTGGGAACTGAAGCCTTCTTATTTAACTTTTCATATGTCTGTTTTCAGCTCCCAGAACCAGACATAGAGCTCATTGTATAGCTCCCATGGTGCTTAGAGCTCACTCATTAAAAAGAAGATGCTAAACATTTACTGACCCATTGCAAAATGCTGGGCCCTGCTTCCCATGTAGGTAACAAAGAACTGCTGCAGATGTTGGAGCAGAGTTGTAAGATAATATGACTTCTGCTCCAAGACGACCTGACCTTGCTGTGGTGGATGAGCAATATTGGGAGGGAGAGGAGGTGGGGGTGGCGAGGCCCAGCAAGAGAGCAGGTGGGTAGTGAGGGAGTGAAGGAGACCTCTGCCAGAAGGGCTGGAGAGGAGGAGGTCTGACTACGTGAGAGGTTACTGACTCATCTCTCTCCATACCGTTAGCACTAAAGAAGTCTCCCTGCTCTGGGAGGAGCAGTGACCGGCCTTGGGTGCCTTTGGAACGAAAGCCAGTTATTGTATCCAAGGGAAGATAATGAGAAACACACAGACTGTGAAGATCAGGAATGCACCACAAATCTTTTTGTTGCAAAACTTCACTTTCCAAAGCCCTGGGCAAGGGTGCAGAAGCCTCTTTGTGTGAACTTGGCCTCTTTACCAGGAAATGCAAGATGGAATCTCCCTTGATAAATCATAGGAGGGATCATATCCAAGAGTCTGAGAGGCTGGCAGAGGACCTGGGTGGGGTAGTTGATGAAGAAATGGAGGGTCATGTAGCCCTGATTAGAAGACAGGAAAAAGCAGCATTGTAAAAAGTGCCCAAGGGTGGGGAGACATTAAATTTCATTTAAGCATCCCCTGCCCTATCCCCAGTCCCAGCAGTCTAACATTATGGAGAGTGTTCTTTTCTTCAAATATGAAATATTTTTGTAATTGGAGAAAAGCCATTAAAAAGGAGAAACCACTTTCATCCAACTAAAAACTCTAGCAATTCTATGTATGTAAAAATAATAATTCTGTATATACTCCAGAATTATGTCAATTCAGTCAGATATATGAATTACCTTAAAAATGTCTGTGCTATTTGGAGTAGGAGTTTAATTTTTATGAATCTGTTCTAAGTAAACATACTGAAAGGGAAAAAATACAAACACAAAAATGAAGCACTAGGTACAAAAAAGAAATAATCTAAGTGGCCATTAGGGTATGGTTCAGTGTATAGGTTTTAAACCTTTGAAATGATGGGTTTGAGAATTTTAATTTTAGGTATTTATTGAATACCACTGAAAGGAATTTATGTCATATTAAGAAAAATTAGAAGTTTTAGAGTCAAATAAAAGTATGAGATCAGTTATGTAAAAATGCACACACAAAAATCAAACCTTTAAAGTAAATATACTAAAAGATTAGCCATGTTTGATTTCAGATGAGGAGATTATAAGGATTGTTTTTGGTTCTTCATACAATTGAAAGTTCATAAATAATTAATATGTATACATTACATCAGAAAAAGAAAAGAAGGTATGTAATTTTTTTTAAAGGAAGATACTGTGAAAGTATTTGTTCTTTTCAGAGAGAATGTGTGAAAAATCTAGGTACCCTCCTCTTTCTTTCCCTGGGATTCTGAGATTATTTTTATCCTCAGGAAGATCTTTTGTGAGATTATTTTTACTCTCAGGAAGATCTTTTCCTTCCTCCTCACAGGTTAGTCTGTTTCTGGGGATAAAAAAATAGTGAATTTGCTGTTTGAGCTCTGTTCCAATATGTGGTAATTCTTTGTTACCTTCCTGGGAAAAAAAAAAAGGTATGAGACACTTTGATATGGTATTCAAGGGCTATCAGCCCAAAACCCCATCTGATCTCTCTAACTTCTCATCAGTTTCCTACATGTATTTTAATTAATTATTAATTATTATCATTGAATTATAATTGACCTACAACGTTATGTTATTTCTAGATTTACAGCACAGTGACTTGATTTTCCTATTCATTGCAAAATGATCATCATGAGAAGTCTAGTTACCACCTGTTATCCTATAAAGATGTTACAGTGTTATTAACTATATTCCCCATACTGTGCATTTCATCCTATGACTCATTTATTCCTACGTGTATTTTCTGATCTGTCAGAACCCCTCTCAGACTCCTTATTTCTTGTTTGGGTCCCCACCTTCCCGCTTCTGAACCTCTACTTCTTATGGGGACATGTTCACAGAGCATGTATTAAACAGCCAAGCAGAGCAGGGACCTTGTTCAGATGACCAGGCTGATCCTGCTGCGTGGTGTTTACAGACCACTGCACCTCTCTGAACCTCAGGTGGCAACCTGTGACAGGAGGGAGGGTGACAGATGGTTGCCAGGGTTCCTTGCGTCTCAAGAGCCTGGCAAGCCCTGTTCCCTTGTGGTCCTAGGAGTGCTCATTCATGTATCTGCACCTCATAGATCTGTCTCCCATGGTGACAGCTGCCTTAAGCGCCCACGGCCCTCCTCTGCACCCGGCAGATTCTACACTTCCCAGTTCACTGGTCCTTGTCCTTCATGATATGTCCCAGGAAGTTCCAATTCACAGTGACTGTGCATACCAGTCCTTGCCACTTATATTTACTGCCTCTTATCAAACCATGGCACATGCCAAGGATATAAAATGTACTATCATTTGAAAAAATTTCAACTCCAGGGAAAAGAAAACAAATTAAGTGAACTTTGAGGTGAAGTTGCATACTTCTCTAAATCCTTTTTAAAGTTTTTATTTTATATTGGTGTACAATTGACTGACAATGTTGTATCAGTTTCAGCTGCACAACAGTGATCCAGTTATACACGCACATTTACCTATTCTTTTTCAAATTCTTTCCTCAGTTAGGTTGTTACAGAATGTTGAGCAGAGTTCCCTGTGCTATACAGCAGGTCCTTGTTAGTTACCCATTTTAAATATAGCAATGTCTACATGTCCATCAAGGTCCAATAGAGCCCAACATGTGACCCCCCACTTATATAAGGGGAGAGAGTTATTTACAATATTTAGACTATAACATTTCTGAAAATCCTTAGAAAAATTACCCATGAGCCCACAGTAAGTCTGTGTTTCTTTGTTTTGAGTCAGAGTAATTTTTTTTTCTTTTTCACCAGCATATAAAAATGAAATTCATAGGAGCTTGAACAACAACAGCATCAGAGGGTACATATATCCCCCTTCTATCAACCGTTAGTCTAACCTTCAGTTCCATGTATAATTTATACCACAACCAGAGTCCTTCACTCTCTTCAGGTTTCTACAGGTACTTTGCTCCCCTCCTTCCTCCCCTCTTCCTCTGTGCTCACGTGGGACAAAAATAAGAGTTTAGGGTGAGATAACCAAAGATACGCTCCAATATCAAGAGCATCTTTGCCCTGTTCCAGCACCAAAGGGCACTTTTAGAAGGAGGGGGTCAGAGTGCTCTTCTGACTCAACCTCACAAGCATAGCCACGGCAGATGGACAGTTCCCTGCTGTTTACTCTCCACCCGTGGAGCCTTCTTTTTCCTTCTGTTTCTTATAAACAGCAGAAGAGACTGTGAACAGTTAAAGGGCAGGCATCCTGCCTTGTTCATCTTTGCAGCTTTTTTTGGAACGAAGTGTGGTGCTAAACACAGGTAGGCGTTGGCATGTGTCAGTGGAACGAATGAGTGAACAAATGCAGGACAGAGAATCTGATGGTAGTAGAAGCAGTGTGGACTATGGAAAGAGTACAGGGTTATAATCAGAGCGGTGAATGTGTCCTTGCTCTGATTTACTGGTTATGTAACCTTGGGGAAGTGCCTTCCTCTCTGTGACGGTGGTTTCCCCAGCTGTTGAAAAGGTGTGATCTGTGTGTGCGTATGTGTGTGTGTGTGTGTGTTGGTTACTGATGGAAAATGTGTACCTTAAGGAGAGTATATGCTAATTCATGTGGCACATTGTTGCAGCTCAATAGCAGGCACTTTTGTAGCACTGTTTTTCCTCAACTATTTTAAAATTAAAAAACCTCAAAATCATTCAGGAAACACAACCCATAATCCCATCATTTAAGAATGATATGAAATGAGAAGTAAAATTTCCCTTCTCAGCCATTTCTTTTAATTCCCCAGAGATAGCTACTTTCTGTAACATTTAAGGTCTGATGCTCATCCTTCCTGATACTTTTCCAAAGTTGCATAGGCATATCTTTATGCACAGCAAAGTGAATTAGCTATACATATACATGTATCCCTTCTTTGTTGGATTTCTTTCCCATCACCTCTTTTGAAATGTTCTCAGGATGGCATTGAAATGGCGAGGAAGGCTTAGGTTGCAGAAATGTAGTGGAAAAATTACAAAGGATATCTCAACAATCTCAACAATGATACTACCCCACCATCACCCCACCCTACCCCAGGGGAGTATCTAGAAAGGGCCTGTAGGCATATGGTTAGGATTGGCCTTAATTAGCATCTTCCTCAACTATCTGCTGGAAATATCAAGTATGTTATTAAAATTCACAGATGCAATCAATTGTTAGAGTCACTGGAGACCAAGAATTATTTCACAGGCATCAACACTGTTGTGGCGCTGACAGGAAGGAGAACAATTCAGCCTGGAAAAATGCAAACTGATGGATACAGTGGGAAAAGGCCTAGGGAAACAGGGCTGGAGACAGGGTGAAGCAGGGAGGCCTTTAAAACTTTAAAGGGGCACTGAAATCTCAGTGATAAAGAGAAATAATACTTCAATGTGATATTGCAATACCGCAGCAGTGGAGCTCCAAGCTAATCTTTGACATGTAAAAGCCTTGGTTAAGCACATGAATGTTAGACATATCAGACATTAGGCCATGATTTATGGAAAAAAATACCTCTGAAAAACAGAATAAGTAGATTTAACTGTTTCTATTTGCTTCCTCGGGTTGAATTAACAAATTGCCAGAAACTGGCTGGCTTACAGCAACAGAAATTTATTATTGCATCCTTGATGCACTGTTAATGCATTAATAATGCATCGTTCCGGAGGCTAGAAGTTCTGGCCAGGAAGGTGTCAGCAGAGCCATGCTCCATCAAGGGCTCTAGCGAGCCATCCTCCTGGCCTCCCCTAGCTCCTGGTGCCCCCTGCCATTGCTCCAGTTCTGCCTCTGTGGTCACACAGCCTTCTTCCCAGTGCGTGTCTATGCCTCTGTGTCTGAATCTCCTCTCCTTTCTCTTATAAAGACACTAGTCATTGGACGATGCCCTCATCTAGTATAACCTCAATTTAACTTGATAACATCTGCAAAGATTCTATTTCCAAATAAGGCCGTGTCTATAGGTACTAGGAGTTAGGACTTCCTCCTGGGGTGACACAGTTTGACCTACTACACTATTATTAATTAACAGTGGTGGGTTTGGTTTAACATAGATGCAGCAGAAGCGTAATTTCTGTTTGGAGGAATCTGGCAGCCAAGGCATGGGCCAACACCTGCCATGATTTAAATACCTAAGAAAATATTTAAGGATATACAGTTTGGTTTCTTTGGGGATACACATGCTCTAACTTCTGCTAGTGGATGTGGTGACCAATGGGTGCAGGATTTTTAAGGGTAGTCCTGATTTTACATATTCAAATGATGATGATTGGAAAATCTTTTTGCTCAATTTTATCTTTCTGTTGTTGATTTTTTAATTTTCTCCATAAAAGCAGTTTTCTAATTTATTATGAGTATAACTGAATGTGATAACTTTTAGAGAGTTTTTTCACATAAATGCACAAACTAGGGGGAAAAATCTTCTGTCAGACCTAGCATTATGACTTTTTGTTCATGAAATATGATTATGCTTCTGAGACCCGCCAGAAGAGGATGAAACAATGGGGGTCACTGGATATCATTTGAATTTTAAGTTGAGATAGATGTGCAAGGGAACCAAATCTGTTTTCTCTCATGTTTCAGACACATCAAAGCCAAGTTCTGAAACATAAATGTGGCATAGTCCTTTAGTGAACATTGTTATTAACATCCTATAAAGTGTAGGAACAATCATAAAGTGTAGGAACAAACATAAAGTGTAGGAACAATCTGTTGTATAGCAATAATATTTAATAATATTAGCTATTTTGATTATTGGATCACTAATCCATATTATATAATCACTAAATGTACCAATAAATTAACAATTCAATAATAATAGCTAATGTTTGAGTGCTTATTACATACCAGGCACAGGGATAGATCCCTTTAAGAGCATTATTTCACTTCTAATGCAGTAATTCTTTCTTAAGAATGAGATTCTGTGTACTTGGGTTTGAAATGTCCTACATATTTTCTCTGCTTTTGGTTGGGGATCACTAGCCCGTTTGGAGATAGTTCTGTACATAGGCTGTTTTCTGTATGAGTACATTTGACCTGGACACGCAGGAAGCGTGGTCAGCAAATTGTGCTGGCACCAGTGAAGGAGCAAGTCAGACAGAAACCAGTTGTCATGAACATCTGCATTGTTGATACTTTCATTACACCACTAAAGAACTTTTTAAGAGCTTGGAAAGAGTTTGCTTTTTTCAAAAAGGCTAAAGTTCTCCCTGCAGTCTTGTTTGTAGAAGTGATTGATTTGCTTTGTAAGCATTTTTCATAGTACAAAGATAAAATTAGATTTATTTTAATTCAGTTTATCCCTCACTATAAACTAAGAAGAGTAGAAACTAAATAAATATATAATTTTAGAAAGTGTCTGAAGAATGAAGTCCAAGAATTTGAATAAAATGACTAAAGGCGTTTGTGGACTTTCCATTCCTGTTGAAAATTTAAATTTGTTTAAATGCTTGACATTTCATTGCTTTAAGTACATGATTATCTTGAGGCAGGAGAAGGGGCTGAAATAAAGATTCTGAAATCTGAGGTTCAGACATGAATTCTCTGCGTAGAACTTGGAAGGGAGTGTTCTATAACCTTGATAGGAAAAAAAATCCTCTATTTTTCTAAACTCTAACAAAAATGTAACATTTCTTCCAATTAGTAGAAATAGTAGTATTTTTCTGTCACATAATTTTATCAGCTATCTCAAAATATTATCAATACTCATCACCCCTTTGAAACTATAGTGTTATTAGATCATTGACTAGATCTTATTATTTAATGGATTAATAAGATCTATTATTCTACTATATATTTTAAAATATTTTGATAACCATATTTCAAATATTTTATAACTAGTACCATTAGTTTTGTTTCTAATCCTATGCTCTTTATTTTATGCATTAAACATTATTCCTGGAAAACACTCAGAAGCTTTACCAGACTGCATCATGGTCCAGGGCACAACAAAAGGTTAGGATCTCCTAGGTTGGAGGAACCCCATTGTCCTTCTCATTTTTGATTCTGTGAGTGTATGAGGGCTTGGGTGTGATGCTGATTTAGGAATGTGTGTATGTGTGTGACGGTGGGGTGTGGCCTTGTAGGTGGCTCATGGGTCAAGGGGAATGAAGTGAAATAGCTGTAAAGTTTTCCACTGTGTGATTCCTTACTGAAGATGACACTTTGCTGTCCACCTTCACCCAGGGTATCATGCAGGCAGCAAAATGTATGCTGACTTGGAGCAGAGAGGCAGGCCTCTGAGCTCCACTTGACTACTTTCTGAATGTGTGGCCTTCTGTATCTTGTCTGTGAAAGGAGTTGAAGAGCATCTCTCCTCTCGCCTCATGCAATTGATCACAGAAAAAGAGAGAATGGAAAACTCCTGGGTAAACTCTAAGACGCCCAAGGAGCGTAGGGGAGTCCTGCTGGCAGAGAGCTCGTCTGGGTGCCGATCTAGTGTGACCCTGAAGCCGAGCACTGTGGACCAGCCACAAGGAGCCGGAGGCAGCTCTGACTGGATGCTGGCCTGGGATAGCTGAGGACAGAGGTAATCTAGTGGGAAATTTCAAAAGGCTTGTGGTAGGCTATGTCCGTGTCCTAATTCCTGGAATCTGTGGATTCCTTACCTTATGTGATAAACGGGATTTTGCAGATATGATTAATTAAGGTTAAGGACCTTGAAATGGAGAGATTTTGCTGGATTATCTGGGTGGACCTGATGTAGTCACAAGGGTCCTTGAAAGAGGGACTCAGGAAGATCAGAGTAAAAGAGAGGAGATGTAAAGACGGAAGCAGAGGCCAGAGAGGAGAGGATGGTATGCTGCTGACCACGGGCCCAGGAATGCAGACAGCCTGGGGATGCTGGAAAAGGCAAGAAAACAGACTCTCCCCTAGAGCCTCCAGAAGGAAGACAACTCTGCCAATACATCAACTTTAGGACCTCTGACCTCAGGATAATAAATTCATCTTGTTCTGAGCCACTATGTTTGTGATAATCTGTTACAGCAGCAATACAGGGCCACTGGGCCTTTAGGCTTGGCAGAGTGCTTCAGGCTTATACAGAGTCCTTGCCGTAGTATTGGTGTTTACTGTGATTGTTTAATATTTTTCTCTTGCTATACCTGTGTTTCTTTAGGCTGGTAAGGATAAACATTGAGCTACTAAAACAGCAAATAATAATAATAATAAAGTTTCTGACTGCATCCTCAATTAGAGAACCACCAACTCTTTCTCTTTCATGGCATTAAAATCTCCTCTAACAGCTCCAGGGATGCTTAGCGATTTTTCCCCTGTGGCTCAGGAACGGAGCCATCTCATCTACCCTGAAACAGCTCCGTTTTCCTCCTCTTCCTTCCCCACTCCCATTCTGGCTCCTGGAGGGTCCAGCGCCAGACAGCGGGGGAACGTGGCTGCTGCCACCTCTGCCACTGCTGTGTCCCCCATAGCCACACCCCCCAACCCAGGGAATCCCTCGTGAATGTCCACCCCTGGGAGTGGCACCAAAGCCATGCTGGGATGGCTCCGCTGTTCCCCCACCTGCCAGGTCTCGCCAAACCCTGAACCTCTTGATGCTTTGATCCAGGTTTTCACTGAAAAGGAGGAATCATTTTCATTCCACTTCAAAGCCAGAATCCAGTCTGTGGGTGTTTTCAATGCCTCAACAGTATAGCTAATATCCACTGGAATACTTTTGGTGATATTGACTGAGTTCAGCATTAATGCCCACTCTGACTTTAGTTGCTTTAACCCAAAGTGCAAATTTCCCTGAGCTGCTTCTGTCATCTGTTGATGCTCAAAGGCTTGCGTGGTCTGGAAGGGAAAGTGGTTCCTCTCTGATTTGCCAGAAGCGAGTGGTTATGTTAGCTGAGGAGCCAGCACACTAATTTCAGTGATTTGATTCTGGTACAAGTTCCATGGGGCCAGAGGGTGGGATGGTGCTTTTTGCTTTGGCCTGGGTAAACATTTGATGCTTGTTACGGTGGTTGAACTGCTGGATTTGATATTGTATCCGTGTGCCAGGAGGTTCACAGTAAGTGAGGGGTGTGGTCTGTTAGGGGAGAGTGGCCGTGGCTTGGCCTCTGCACACCGTATGCGCACACACATGTTCTGTAACACGTGAAGACATTGTGTGGGGGCCGACCTCCTGACACTG
Source organism: Cervus elaphus (assembly GCF_910594005.1). Lineage (NCBI taxonomy): Eukaryota > Metazoa > Chordata > Mammalia > Artiodactyla > Cervidae > Cervus > Cervus elaphus. The sequence continues at coordinate 30,081,360 of NC_057834.1, read as the reverse complement.
TGGGCAGTGGTCTCCGCGAGGGGAGGGGAGGCGGCGGAGTGTGGTAGAGACGGCACTGGACTGGAATGAGTTTCCACTGCTTGCTGACTCCTACTACTTCCCATCTGTGAGCTTTCTTCAGTCCTCTGCTCATTCCTTCATGACTCGGGCCATAATGATTTCGTGCCAGGCTAAGTACTTTTAGAGTTGAGTAGTGAACAAGGTGGATGCTACCCCTGTGCTTTTTTTTTTTTTTAATTGGAGGATAATTGCTTTACACTGTTGTGGTGGTCTCTGCCATACATCAACGAGATCATCATAATTATACATGTATATCTCTGGAGCCTCCCTCTCTGCTCCAATTCCACCCCTGGGCTCTGCGACAATCCCTGTGCTTTTAGATCTTACTAGATCTTACTGTTGATTGCAATTGCAATGAGTAACAACGATCTTATCCTTAGTACTCGCTGAGGGTTATCTTGTCCCAAGCATGTGGGTTATGATGGAAGAAGCAGGGAGTTAGTGGAGGTTGAGGTCAAGGGAGACGCTAGTAGGAGATGATTACTTACTGACGCTTGTCCTACTTTGGACTCACGTCCTTTCTCTGACCCTCTTTTCCTCTCTGTGTCTTCTCTCTTGGCTTCCTCGAGCCACCCTCCCGGCTTGTCTCCTCTCTTCAGACCTCTTTCCCATCAGCCTCTCTAGGCTGACCTTTTGCTCAGGTTCTTGTCCGGAATCTCCAGCTGCATGATGGACCCCTCCTCATGGAACCCTCAGGCATTTCAAAGGCACAACATCTGTGGAAGAACTCAACTAGGCCATTGTTTTTTCTTCCCTTTGTGGTCTCTGAAAATTTTATCATAATTCTTTTTTCATTTAGGTCAAAAACTTAGTCACCTTTGACTCTCTGTCATACCTGCCAGTGACTTAGCCCTACCCTTAGTATCCTGGCAAGTTATTAACCACTGTGATGTGGTTGTTCTGCCTGTAAAAGAGTCATGTCCTTCTCAGAAGGTTGTAATAAAGATTAGATGAGTCAACACATGGGCAGTGCTTATTAAAATGCCTGACGTAATATCAGCATTCTATCCAGGTACATCCTCTGACCCCCTGTTTCTCCATGTTTTTTTCTCTTGTACCTTAACTCTTTGGTTTTATAACTCTCATTGTCTGTTATATTTCTAAATTGTTTGCAAATTACTCCACAGACTAGTGGCTGGACCTGAACTATATGATACTACATGATACTACATGAGACATGATATCCTTGTTTTTCTTCACATTTCCCAGAAACTCTCTCTCACATACACAAACACACAAACATATATACCTCTAAATATGTACATATATGCATATGTACACACACACACATGTATATATGTACTGAACTATACAAACATGCACACATACATATATAGATTCACATATACTCTTTTCTTTGTTTCTCAATTGGCTCAGTGTTTTGATGATGCTTCAAAAAGAAAAACAGTGAAAGTGTTACTTGCTCAGTCGTGTCCAACTCTTTGCCATCCCATGGACTGTAGCACACCAGGCTCCTCTGTCCATGGAATTCTCCAGGCAAGAATTCTCCAGGCAAGAGAACTGGAGCCTTTCCCTTCTCCAGGGCATCTTCCCGACCCAGGAATTGAATCCAGGTCTCTCGCACTGCAGGCAAATTCTTTACTGTCTGAGCCACCAGGGAAGCCCTTGGAAAGAAAAAGACCTGGGCAAATCCTTACTTATGGTGTGACGGTGAAAGAGGAAGTTTGAGAACTGTCCAGAAAATAACTTTCCAGCCCACTAATCATAAGATATATATATATGTTTTGTTTTGTTTTTCAATGAACCAGTCTTTCTGTTAAGGGTAGATTTGCTGACTGGTCTTAGTGAAAATTACCAGCAGGGATGTTCTCAGAGACTCTCTGTTGCTATGAAATGGATCTGCTCAGAAACATGGAAACCCTTCCTTAGATAAGCCCTTGTAAATTGTTTCTGTGATGGAAATAACAGTGGGAGGTGGTGTTAGGGATTTCAGGTTCACAGCGTGTAGTTAGGATTTTTCTTGACCGTGTAATTTCATCATTATGTATATCTTTTAATTATGGGCTTTAATTGCCTATTTTCATTCTGTAATTAAATATAAAGATGTTAATTTTGTAGATGTTACAATCAGCTCAAATGCACTTCCCGATTCTTTCCCCAACTCTACTTTCAAAGAAAATTAATACATCTTTAAAAAGTTTGTGTACAGAAGGAGCCTCTCAGAGGGCAGCTTTTGGGAGCCAGTGGGTGTTTTCATGGGAGGGACTCTGGCTCAAGAAGGATATGGGAGCATTACCCTCATTATATTCCCTGTAGATTGTGCAGTTTCATCTCCAAGGGATCTTGCTGGGCCTAGGGCAGTTAGAACTCCTTGTATTTGTATAAATAAAACCAATTTCTCTTGACTGAAATATTTAAAGGTGGCATTAATTGTCAGTGAATCACTAACAGGAGAGGAAAGAACTAATGTTAGAGCAGCTCTGGCTTTTTGTTTCTCTTGTGACTTACTTCATCTTAATGATGAAAAGACATTTTAGATTCATGGAGTTTATATTTTGTGTGTGTGTGAGTAGCTGATTATCTATGTTTCTATCATTCTATCACTTCTCTATCATCAGAGAAAGAGAGGAATTGCTTTACATTTTTAACAAACACAGACCTTAATTAAACTATAATTTATTTTATAAGAACTCTCAGTAATTCAGGTCTCTCTTCATTTCTTTCTCTAGTTATAGCACTCTGCTTTTAAAAGGCAGGCACTGAAAGACAGTCTTTCCCTATGGACCTTACTATGTTCATTTTATCCTATATATTCTACATATTTATCTAGTTCCCCCCATTTATAAATATAAGCAAAAAGAGGAAGCTTGGTAGAGTAGAAACAGTCTTAGTAAGGATCCTGGTCCTTTTGCACATGTATCTTCTCTTTTTACATATGTAGGTTCTCTATATTTTGTCTCCCTGGTCTCATACTTTAAAAGCTGTTTGTATGCTTTTGTTCTTCAATTTAGATATCTGGTCCCAACCTCTCCTCTGAGCTCCAGATTCACATAACAATCAGAGCTCTTGATATCTCTACCTGGATATTTTAAGCTTGATGTGTCCAAAACTGAATTTACTTCTTTCCCAAACTCTTTGCTCTTCTTTCCTTCCTAGAATTGGTAAATGACAGCACCATCCACTCAGCTAGTCAAGCCCAAACTCATAAAGTCATCCTCTGTGGTTTCTCTTTCTGCACGAGAGCTGTCAACAAGGCTTGTTTTTTCTCTAGAATGTCTCTTGTATGTGTCCTGAGTTGCTTTAGTCGTGTCCAGCTCTTTGCAACCCGATGGACTGTAGCCCTTCACACTTCTCTGTAGGATTCTCCAGGTAAGAATACTGGAGTGGATTGCCATGCCCTCCTCTAGGAGATCTTCTTGAGCTAGAGATGGAACCTGTGTCTCTCACATTTCCTTCATTGTCAGGCAGGTTCTTTACCACTAGCGCCACCTGGGAATCCCAGAAGGTATCTTAAATCTGTCCCAGTTCAGGCTGCCACCACCGCTCACCCAGCTGACTGCAATAGCTTCTTCTTTTCTCCTTTTCGGTGCTTCTTCCTCTTCATCTTTCCCCCAATGCCAGCAAAAGCTGTTATAAAACACAGATTAGTTCATGTCATTCCCTTGCTTGAAAAATGTTATAGATTTCTTTTATATACAACTCAAATTTCTAACCATGGTGTGTTAATCATTTTGAGCCGCCATAACAGAATGCCACAAACTGTGTGGCTTAAACAACTGAAATTTATTTCCCCACAGTTCAGCAGGCTGGAAAATCCACGATCAAGGCCTAGCAGGGTTAGGTTTCTGGTAGGAGCTTCCTTTCTTGCTTGCAGAAGCAGGCTTCTCACACATGGCAGAGAGAGAGAGAGAGAGTAAGTGAGCTTTCTGATTCTCTTCTTATAAGGGCACTAATCCTGTCAGATCAGGACCTCACCCTTATGATCTCACTCAACTTTAACAACCTCCCTATATGTCCTATCTCCAGATATTGTCATATTAGGGGTTATGGCTTCAACATATGGGTTGCGAGGGAGACATGAGTCAGTTTTTTGCCCATGGCTGTGAAGCTGTTTATGGTGGGGTACTTTCCACTCTCTGTGGTCATCTCCAGTCCAGTCACTCTGGATTCATTTTGACTTCTTTAACAGGCTAATTTCTCTTCTACTTAGAACCTTTATGCAAGCTATTTTATTTGCCTAGAATAACTAGCATCATCCTCTGCTCCTGCCTTTCTCCTGGTGATTCGTTTTTGTCCTTCAGGTCTGAGCTTTCACCGTCTCAGGGGAGGCCTCCCTATTTGCAGTTACCTTTATTATCCTCAGCCCCCAGGTGCCAGATGTTTCTGTCACAGGACTCAGCACACCTGTAAATTCTACTAGGACAGCAATTCCTGTTCCTACTGATGGGGTTACCCAGCATTTAACACAGAACTCGAAACATACTCCATACTCAATAATATTAAGGAATGAATGAATGAGTAACAGACCCTCTGTCCCCTAGGAATGAATAATTCAGAGGAGGATTAATGTACTTTCATAGGTAATCAATGGACTGGGTTAAGTTTGACATTTACTTTAGGTGAGAGCAGACCATCCCTTCTGCTTTACTATTTTACCAAGAAATTGCCCCTTTCCCTAATTCTTCTTTATTGTGGTAAAACATACATAATATAAAAATATCATCTTAACTATTTATAAGTATACAGTTCAGTGATATTAAAGATATAGTGTGCAACCATTATTACCATCCACCTACAAAGCTCTTTTCATCTTGTAAAACTGAAACTCTATAACCATAAATAACAATTCCTCATTTTCGCCTCCTCTCAGCCCCTGACTACCATCATTCTACTTTCTGCTTCTATGATCCCACTTTTGTTCTCACCAGTTCTTCTGAACACACCGTTCCATCAGAAGTCTGAATCTGAATCCTATGTCTGCCCCTCACTCATATTCTGGTGGAGAATATTGTACAAAACTTACCATTTGCTAATTACCTTGCAATTATTCCTACTAAAGATAATCTCAATATTGGAAACCCACATGGAGTTTCCTTTCTAGAACTACTTTAACAGTGAGGGATAAATATTGCAAATCAAGTTCTCACGATTGGAAACTGAGGAAACACTGCTTCTCTCAGGAAGCATTCCTTAAGAGCTTCTCATGATCCAGGGACCAGGCTGGAGAGAGGCTGGGGCTTGCAAGGAACCACACATTGTTGACCTGCTGAAGCGTGCATTTCAAGGAAAATATGCCTGGGCCAAAGGCTTGCACATAGTAGGCACTTAGTTAATAGTCAGTGAATGAGTGGATAAAAGTGGCAGTGGGAGGCCAAAGACACTGGAAGAGGCAAGGCCAGGGAGGGCCTCAAAGGCCATGCTAGGGCTAGTGGTGGGAGTGGAGTCTTCTTTAAGCAGGGGAGAGACCTCACTGGTTTGAATTTTTTAAAAATCCCCTTTGGCTGTAGAACAGAGGATAGATCAGAAAGAATGAGACTGAAGCTATAAGCACAGACAGGAAGGGTTATAACTAATTAGGTGGGAGCTGAAAGCATGGACAAGAAGGGCTTTCAGAGATGGCTGTATAATTTAGGAGAAGTCCTACGGCTGCCCTAGCAGCGCGGAGAGGTAGAGACAGGCGGGTGGGACACCATATTCTGGGAACTGATTGGTAGGTGTGGGCACAATTAAGTTGAATGTGTGCTTTAGAGAGAGAAAGTTGGAACCTGTGTGTGTTTGTGTGTGTATGCATGTAGGAGTGCAAGTGAACATTTAAAAATGATTTCTACTAATACTTATCTGTTTGGCCTAAAGGCTCGTGAAGCCCTCCTTATGCCTTACTCCCAATCACATGCTCCACGTCACACAGAGAAATGGGCAGAACAGCTCAGCCCAGTAATTCCATCCTGACTCACACTAGCTGTTTCCAGCCGACTTAATTACTTGCTCCCCCCTTATGTTCATGCAGCATTTTCCTCCATTACACTTGTCACACCACTATTTTTATGAGTTTATATAACACATTCTCCCTGCTAACCTGTGAAATCCTTACAGATGGGAAAGTGCATCACTTATCTTTTTTTCTATCTATCTATTTATCTTTCTATCCCTGGAGCCTAACTTACTCAGCACATAGCAAGTTCTCTAATGTTTGCTGAATAAAGGAAAAGCGGTAATTTTGTAGTTTACTTAGCCAACACCTAAAGTCTCCAGTGGAAACTCTTGTATGGCCTCCTGTATTTTGGAAATAACATTAATAACAGTTCCCAATGTTAAAGAACCGACTCTGTAATGCCAGATACATTATGTGCAACGTTCAGGAGGTCCTTGGAGTTTAAAAAGTCCTAAGGAGATGGATATCATTGACTGCTTTCTACAGTTGACAGACGGAAGCTCGCAAAGGTCAGGTCACTTATGAAGTCACCCAGCTAGAAAGTACAGACCTACATCTGGAAGCAAAGCCTGGCTCCTTAGCTTCTGTGCCCTGCAGCCCGCCGTTCCCTATGGTGCTCCATCCCTGCATTGGGTTCCTGCACGGTGGTGAAAGTCACTGCCCTTCCTATGAGAGTAAGAGGGTTTTAATCTGGTCAAAAGGAAACAGTGTTTCCTCTGTTCTCAAGGAGGTTTGACCAGTTACAGAGAGGGAACCAAGAACAATATTATCCCAGAGATGTGGCCAGTTTGTGCTAACTCTAGCTCCGGATGTTGGAGCTGGTTCCCAGGAGCGCAGGAGGAATGATGATCGTTCAACTGAGATTCAAGCTCATGGTGGGTTGAGGATTGAGATTTCCCTTCCCTTGAATGTTGGCCATTTTCTCTTCTCCTAAGATTCAGGCAGGATGCTTTCTACTCCAGGGAGAGCCAGTTCCCAAATTGGCTCTGCCGCTGGGTTGCAAACTTCCACTTCATTGAGGGTTTGCTGTTTCCAACTTTAGTTACTATAGTGATTTCAAACAAAAAGGCTACAATTCCCTATCTCCAGATTGCCTTGCACATTGTTGATATTCTATTAGTATTTTATTTGTTGATGGGTCCTAACTGGCTGGTTAGTCTTTGCAAGGCTCCATTTGTGGATAAATCACTGCTGGTCATTCCAGGCTCCTTAGCTTTTTTCCCAGTGGGTTTCTCATTGTCAGGGTAACCCAGGGAGAAAGAGGAAACACAGGGAAGGCTCCCCCACATGGACAGGTGGGGATATCCAAGGGAGGTGTTTTAGCTTGTTTTCTTTCTGCCTGACTTTTCTATACTCTCCAATTTGGATGACTCATCCACATAGTCTTTTTATTTAGCATCTTGGGACTGAATAGCGCCTCCCGGTAAGCCCTCCACCCTAGGAACTGGGCAGAAATGAACATGGGATGTTATTAATTTCAGGGTAGTCAGTGATTTCAAGCTTGCCGGAAGGTACCCTACTTCCAAAACCACTTCCCTCATCTGCTGGGTATTCGCTTCATTCCTTCTTCTTTAGACTTGCATGTGTGCTAAGTCACTTCAGTTGCATACGACTCTTTGCAACCCTTTGTAGCCTGCCAGGCTCCTCTGTCCATGGGATTCTCCCAGCATGAATACTGGAGTGGGTTGCCATGCTCTCCTCCAGGTGATCTTCCCTATCCAGGGATCAAACCCACGTCTCCTGCATCTCCAGCATTGGTAGGCAGATTCTTTACCACTAGCACCATCTGAGAAGCCCTTTTCAGGCTTGAAGTGAAGTGAAGTGAAGTCACTCAGTTGTGTCTGACTCTTTGCGACCCCATGGACTGTAGCCCACCAGGCTCCTCCATCCATGGGATTCTCCAGGCAAGAATACTGGAGTGGGTTACCATTTCCTTCTTCAGGGGATCTTCCCGAGCCAGGGATCGAACCCGGGTCTCCCGCATTGGAGGCAGACGCTTTAACCTCTGAGCCACCAGGGAAGCCAAATCTCACCATTAGACACACTGTTCACCACCTCTCCCGTTTCATAGTATTTACACCTATGTTCTGGGGTTTGGGCAAGAGTTTTTTTTTTTTTTTTTTTTTAATAGAAGGGGATCCATGAAGACTTTGGGCAACATGTAGGGAAGGGAAAGGGTGAATTTAGCGAGACCTGAAGTCAGTTAAGTTCATTCATTTGGGAGAGACTGAGTTCTGCAGACAGATCTTCCAACATATAGTAGTTATATGTAGTTAAGAACATGGCCTTGCAACAAAACTGGCTGAGTTCAAATATTGTCTCTATTACCTACCAGTTGTCTGGCCCTGAGCAGGTGAGGAAAGTTCTCTGAGCCTTATTTACTCATATGTAAGTTAGTGATAATAATCATTCTTTACCTCATAGTGTTGTAAGGATTAAATAAAGAAATATATACAGTAAACTGAGACTAGTACATGACACACAGTAAACACTCATTAAATGAGCTGCTATTAATATTTGGTCTGTCTAAATAAAGTCGTTCCTACCTGGTATGTCAGTCTGTCTCAAACCTTCTGGGATTCAGCATTGGACACCTAGGCTTGCAAAAAGCTAGGGCTGGGAAGCGTCTGAGAGGCTCTGAGGCCTGAGTCATAGAGGCATGGGAAAACAGTGTCCTGTCCGTTGCTCAGAACACATCTCTTCTCACAAAGTTGCCCGTCATTGGCCTGCAGGGCAGATGGACCAGCCCTCCAGGTGTGACCGCCTATCTCCATATAAAGCCATCTCCCCTCAAACAGTGGTGCAGTTTCTGTGAGAGTCTCTCAAGTAACAGTAGGTTATGTTGAAAGACCAGGGAGTTAGAGAAACTGTCCCAGTCACTGGTCCCTGCATTGAACCTGGTGAGGGGCACTTGGTGGAGTTTATAGGTCCTGGAGGCCTGTGTATAAAGAAGTCTCTGACATGGAATGGAGAACATGAAAAGTCTCAAAGACACAGTTGAACATCTTATTTTTAAGTCAAGGACTTTGGATGTTTTTGTCGTGATGGTTCCTACAATGCTGACGCGTGTTCCTTCCCAGAATGATGCTCCCTAGCACGTTTCTTTCTTGAAAAAGGCCTCAATTCTCTGGCCTTGACATTGGGGAAAATGAGCTCCTATTTTTCTTTTTTTAAGTATAAAAATAACACAACCCAAACTTAGACAGGATTTTTTTTTTTTCTGGTGAAGAGGACTTTACTCATAATCCTATCAGCTGAACACATACATTTCAGTATTTTTCTATAAACAAAGCATTTTTTAAATTGAAATTATAGAGCAAGACATTTCTAAGAAAATTCAACTCATGCTCTTGGTTTAGTCAAGGACTTGCTGACTGTTCTCAGAAAAGTTAACCTGGCTTTTTTGGGGGGAGGCAAATGTTGCATCCTTACAGATGGCAGCACTGGAGTCTTTTTGTGTGATGGATGTGGTGGAAATCAGATTCTAAGCCTGAGCCCTGCTTCCCTGTTTGCTGGATGACTTTCAAAGAGCGTCTTCACCTTTCTGGATCTGCTTCCTGGCTCTTATTACACAGGTTACTGCTGCATGGTGAGAGCACCAGCTTCTTCACCGTGTTCTCTGCTCAGTCTTGACACAAGCAAAAGGTTTCCAGGGACTCAAGGTATGATTTCATCTGTATGGTCTTTGACAATGATTTGATTGATTTATACTTGTGGATTGATGGAGAGCCTTTATTATCTACTGTCTTCTACACTACTTTCCCAGGTCTTCTCCTCTCTCTGGTGACAGGGGTCATTTGCTAGATCATTTCATCCTTCTGTTTTCATTATTAAGCCACAGGAGACTGCGCATCATTGATGGGATGGCAGGAGAGGAAATGTTTCTAGTGCAGAGATGTTCACAGCTAAAGTGAGCTGTGAGTTGTGTGTAGAACTCCACTCCTCTGCCCTGAGTCATTTATTAGCTGCTTTATTTCAAGGGAGGAAGGTTAATTTTGGGTTCCCTCTGGAACATTAAGGGATTCTTGCCAAATCCAGGGTAGCCTTGAGCGGTAACCTCATGAGGCCCCTGGACGTGTGTGTGTGTCTGCTTTGGGCCAGACCCAAGGTGCTGCCCGGTCTTATCCACAGTACGGTGGAGGATGGGGCCAGTGTTTATCTTGGTGGACCTCACTTGAGCTGGACACTGCTGTTTTGTCAGGTTGAAGTATACCTCTCTTTTTCAAATTGCCCAGGGACTCTCCCTAGGTGCTTGGTCTGCCAGTGATTTTGACTCCTGCTCTTCAGGTCCTCGAGGATCACAAGGGGAGCACTGTGTCTCCCTGCCAGCCCGAACCTAACAGCAGTTAACTAGGACCAGCATGCATGGCTGCAAGTACTATCAGGTCAAAGGTCTAGCCAGTGAACCAGAACTTCACTTTTCTCCCTAGGGGGGCTGATGCTCCTGGGCAGGTGGACCTGTTGGAATCCCTATAGCTTGTGCCGAACGCCTCCTGGAGCAAGAATGGGGCAGCCTGCTTGCTTCCTAGTTCAGGTTGTGAAGCGTAGTGGGTACAATCAAGCTGGAGCTGGGCTGGGCTCAAATGCCAACTCCACTGCTACCTGGATGTGTTAACTTAGGCAATACGCCTCAGTTTCCTACTTTGTAAAATGTGTGTATTTTAAGGACTTTGAGAATATTGTATTGAGAATTAAATGAACTAACACTTTAGATTGAAGCATATGTGATTGCTGATATTTTCATCATTGAAAACCTATAAACATAACAAGGATTAGCAGAATGCTGTCAAAATATAACTTCTATATGCTGTCTAGGATACTCACTTCAAATATAATGATATAGACAAGTTGAGAGAAAAAAGGATGAAAAAAAGCTATATTATGAAAATACTAACCAAAAGAAAGCAGGAACAAACTATATTAATGTATGTGAAAGTCCTCAACAAAATATTAGCAAATAAAATTCAACAATGTGTTTGTACAGTCTTTTAAAAGAATTATACCTACAACCAGGGCTTCACAGATGGCTCAGTGGTAAAGAATCAGCCTGCCAATGCAAGAGACGCAGGTGTGACCCCTGATTCAAGGTGATCCCCTGGAGAAGGAAATGGCACCCCTCTCCAGTATTCTTACCTGGGAGATCCCATGGACGGAGCAGCCTGGAGGGCTACAGTCCATGGGGTCACAAAACAGCTGAACATGACTGAGTGACTAAACAAAAACACTACAACCAAGTGGAATTTATTCCAGCTGTACAAGGAAGGATAGTTCAGATGAAAACTCACATGATTACAGTAATTGATATAGAAAAATAAGATCACAGGATCCAGCACCCACTCATGACAAACACTCTCAGCAAGACAGGAATAGAAGGGACTTGCCTCACTTGATAAAGGATGTCTGTAAAAAGTCTATAACAAATGGTATACTTAATAATGAAAGACTGGATGCTTTTCTTCCTAAGACTAGAATCACAGCAAGTATGTCTTCTCTTGACATTCTTGTTCAATATAGTCCTGGAAGTTCTAGCCATTGCAAAAAAAAGAAATAAAGGTATGCAGATTAGAAAGGAAGAAATAAAACTATGAAGATGACATTATTGCTTATTTATAAAATCCCAAGAAATCAACCAAAAAATTCCCCCTCCTGGAACCAAAAAAGGGGTTCAGCAAAGTCACAGGATACAAACACTACAAGCTCAAAAATTGGATGCAAGAATCAGTTGTATTGCCATTATACTAGCAATGAACATGTGAATACCACAATTAAAAATACAATGACATTTATAATCACTAAAAATATTTACATATACATTTAATAAAACATGCAAAGAACTTGTTCGCTCAAAATTATAAAACCTGAGAAAGAAATTAATAGGACTATATAAATGGAGAAACATACTATTGTATTGAAAGAGTCAATATAGTAAAGATGCCAGTCTCCCCCAAATTGATATATAGGTTTAGCACAACTGTTATCAAAATATTAATAATTTTTTTAATAATGAATACAGACCAGATTTCTCTAAAATTTACATGGAGAGGGTAAAGAACTAGAACAATTTTGAAAAAGAATAATAAAGTGGGAGGGATCAGGCTACCCTTCTTGAAGACTTAAGAAACTATTGGAGTCTAGGCTGTGTGGTACGGGCAGAAAGAATAGACACACAGATCAAAAGAACACTATAGAAAGTCCAAAAATAGACCCACACAAACATGCTTCTCCGTGGCTTCATTTTGCAGAGAAGTCTCTAGACTCCCAGTATTCTTGACCACTGAGCCTCACAAGGACCATCCATCTTCTGGATCTTTCCATATCTGTCTTCCTTGTTAATCTCCTTCCCCACTCATTCTACAGTCTCTCAAATGTCACTTTTTCCACCAAGGCTTCATTCTTTCTCCCATGTGGCCTTAGAAATTCTGTCTTCTATGAAACTAGTCAAATCATGTACATCCACATCATAAAATCTTATGGTTATTAAAAAAAAAAGAGAAGTCTCTAGACTTGGAGTCAGGAGCCCCAAGTTTAGGTCCCAGGACTATCTACTTGCTGTGTGGCCTGGACAAGTTTTTCCAGTTCTAAAAGTCTGATTCTTTGGATGTAAATCACTTAACTTTTTCAGTCTTTTTCCTTTTCTATTTAAAGGAGATATTTTGTCCTCTCTCTTCCAACCCTCTGTTTACAAGGAGATGCAAAACCCCTTTCTCTTTTATGTGTTAAGGATTCTACAGGCCAAAAGAATGACTACATTAATTGAGTTCATAATAAACCTCAGTACTGTCAAAACTTGACTCTGTGCCCCCAAGGTCAAGTGCCAAGAACTTTAGTGTAATTTGTCAATTTGGTTTCTTTCTTTCTTTCTAACACCATCAGTTCCTCATTTGGACTTCTTCAGGAGCATGAGGAACGGTGTCTGATTTTTGTGGAGCTGTTTTTGGAGTCCTCCAAGGCTCAAAGTTCTGGGTTTGGCTATGTAAGCTTCTGAGAATGTCTGTGAAGAAGAGATTTATAGCAATTAAAGAGAGGTTCAAAGATGCTCTGTTTCCCAGTAGAATATTTCTACTTGTGTGGGCAAGAAGATCTTGAAATAATTTAACCAACAGCCAACCACCCAAAGAGGATTATATGTAAATTCATACTGCATGGGTACTGGGAGCTTTGAAAGCCACATACGTGAAATGCAGATATACAGATAGACATACACACAGCAATAGTGCCCTTAGCACCTATGCCACCTCTGTGCTTATTACCATAAATACTCCTGGTTAAGACGAAGATAAAACTTAACAATATATAGTTGTTAACACCCAAACTTTAGCTGAGCCATGAGAACTTTACCCTCTTATGCTACTGAAGCAGTACAGTATAGTGGTTAGAAGTATGAATTCTGGAGGCAGACTTCTGGGTTGAGATCACAATCTCACCATTTAGTAGCTATGATTTTTAGGCACATTGCTTAACTACTTGGTGCCTAGTTTGCTCTTCACTATAATTGGAATAATACCTATCTCATAAGATTGCCATGAGGGTTTGAAGGGAAAATTTATGCTGAGCTTTTAGGCATGAAACACATCTAGAACATATTAAAGCAGAAATAATTGCGTGCTTTCATGTAATGTATGAATGGAGTGGGGCAGCTGCCTTAAGATAATTTCTCCATGTATCTTGTCATGGTATTGTTGCCACAATACTCCTACAACATTATTCATTTCTTTATTTAAGTCACTAAATACAAATTTTTTTTTTTGAGGATGATCAACAGAGTGATTTATAAACCAGTTTATTAGACTGGGGGCTTCCTTAGTGGTTCAGTGGTAAAGAATCTGCCTGCAAATGCAGAAGACAAGGGTGCAATCCCTGAGTCAGGAAGATCCCCTGGAGAAGAAATTGGCAACGCACTCCAGGATTTTTGCCTGGACAATACCATGGACAGAGGGGTCTGATGGGCGACAGACCATGGGGTCACAAAAGAGTCAGACGTGAGTTAGCAACTAAACAACATTAGACTGGGAGGCAGCTTGAAGACTTGTTTTAGGGGCCTGGATCTAATCTCAGGGCTCCTGTCGAGAGGGTTTATAATTATGAAGTCTTTTGGAGTCCCTGGACCTCATTCTAATCTGTACCCTGAAGAAGCTGAAATGTGTGACCACTGAGGTCCTTCCCAGCTCTAATATTTAAAGAGACAGGATGTTCCATAGATGAAGAGATCATTTTCCTATGGAAGCTTAATAATAGGTAGTTATTCACCGAGCACTATTTCTGTAGCTACCACTTTTCAGAGTCCTTTGACCTGTTTAACACTTGCAGCAATCCTATGAAGAAGGCTTTTTCATTATCCCCGCTTTATAGATATGGAAACTGAGGCGGAGAGAGGCTAAACAATTTGCCTGAGGTCATATGGCTAATAAGTGACAGAACTAGGACTTATATCCAGGTAATGGAGAGTACCCTCTTCACGGATTACAGCCTTGTTGTGGCCAAGGGGCTTACATAACTCAGTGAAGCTAGGAGCCATGATGCTGTGCCTGGCCGCTCAGATGTGTCATAGTGAAGAGTTCTGACAAAAAGTGGTCCACTGGAGGAGGGATGCCAAAGTCCTCCAGTATTCTTGTCACGAGAACCCCATGAACAGTATGAAAAAGTAAAAAGATACAACACTGTGAGATGAGCTCCCAGGTTGAAATGTGTCCAGTGTGCTACTGGGGAAGAATGGAGGGCAGTGATTAATAGTTCCAGAAAGAATGAGGTGGCGGGGCCAAAGTGGAAACAGTGCTCAGTTGTGGAAGTGTCTGGTGGTGACAGTGAAGTCTGATGCTGTAAAGAACAATATTGCATAGGAACCTGGAATGTTAGCTTCATGAATCAAGGTAAATTGGACATGGTCAAATGGGATGACAAGAGTGAACATTGACATTTTAGGAATCAGTGAACTGAAATGGACAGGAATGGGTGAATTTAATTCAGATGACCGTTATAAGTACTACCGTGGGCAAGAATCCCTTAGAAGAAATGGAATATCCCGTATAGTCAACAAAAGAGTCTGAAATATGGTATTTAGGTGCAATCTAAAAAATGACAGAATGATTTCAGCTTGTTTCCAAGGTAAGCCACTAAACATCACAGTAATCCGAGTCTATGCCCTAACCACCAAGGCTTAAGAAGCTGAAGTTGACTGGTTCTCTGAAGATGACTGGTTCTGTGAAGATTTACAAAAGACCTTCTAGCACTAACACCAAAAAAAAAAAAAAAAAAAAGATATCCTTTTCATCAGAGAAGATTGGAATGCAAAGTAGGAAGTCAAGCAATACTTGGAGTAACAGACAACTTTGACTTCAGAGTACAAAATAAAGCAGGGCAAAGGTGAACAGAGTTTTGTCAAGAGAACACACTTGTCATAGCAAACACTCTTTCCAACAACACAAAAGATGTGTTCTACACATGGACATCACCAAATGGTCCATACTGAAATCAGATTGATTATATTCTTTGCAGCCAAGGATGGAGAAGCTGTATACAGTCAGCAAAAGCAAGACCTGAAGCTGACTGTGGCTCAGATCATGAACTCCTTATTGCAAAATTCAGGCTTAAATTGAATAAAGTAGGGACAACCACTAGACCATTCAATGTGTGTTAGTTGCTCAGTTGTGTCCAACTCTTTATGACCCATGGACTGTAGCCCACCAGGCTCCTCTGTCCATAGGATTTTTCAGGCAATAATACTGGAGTTGGTTGCCATTTCCTTCTCCAGGGGATCTTCCCACCATTCAAGTATGACCTAAATCAAATCCCTTCTGATTATACAGTGGAGGTGGTGAATTCAATGGATTAGATCTAACAGACAGAGTACCTGAAGAACTATGGACACAGGTTCATAACACTGTACAGGAGTCAGTGATCAAACCATCCCAAAGAAGAAGAAATGCAAGAAGAAAAATGGTTGTCCAAGGAGGCTTTACAAATATCTGAGAAAAGAAGAGAAGTAAAAAGCAAGCAGGAATGGGAAAGATATACTCAACTGAATTCAGAGTTTCAGAGAATAGCAAGGAGAGATAAGAAGGCCTTCTTAAATAAACAGTGCAAATAAGTAGAGGAAAACTGTAGAATAGGAAAGACTAGAGATCTCTTCAAGAAAATTGGAGATATCAAGGAAACATTTCATGCAAAGATAGACATGATAAAGGACAGAAATGGTAAGGCTCTAAGAGAAGCAGAAGAGATTAAGAAGAGGTGGCAAGAATACACAGAAGAACTATACAAAAAAGGTCTTAAGATGCAGATAACCACTATGGTGTGGTCACTCATCTTGAGCCAGATATCCTGGAGACTGGCTCAAGGTGAAGTCAAGTGGCCCTCAGGAAGAATTACTACAAACAAAGCTAGTGGAGGTGACAGAATTCCACCTGAATTTCTAAAATCCTAAAAGATGATGTTGTTAAATTGCTTCACTCAATAAGTGAGCAAATATGGAAAACTCAGCAGTGGCCACAGGACTGGAAAAGGTCAGTTTTCATTCCAGTACCAAAGAATGGCAATGCCAAAGAATGTTCAGACTACCATACAGTTATGCTCATTTCATGCTAGTTAGGTTATGCTGAAAATCCTTCAAGCTAGGCTTCAGCAGTACTTGAACCAAGAACTTCAAGATGTACAAGCTGGGTATAGAAAAGGCAGAAGAACCAGAGATCAAATTGCCAACATTTGCTGGATCATAGAAAAAGCAAGGGAATTCCAGAAAAACATCTACTTCTGCTTCATTGACTATACTAAAGCCTTTGACTGCATAGATCACAATAAACTATGGAAAATTCTTAAATGGATGGGAATACCAGACCACCTTACCTGTCTACTGAGAAACCTGTATGAAAGTCAAGAAGCAAAAGTTAGAACCTTACATGAAACAATTGACTGGTTCAAAATTTGGAAAGGAGTAGATCAAGGCTGTATATTGTGACCCTGCTTATTTAACTTCTATGCAGTGTACACCATGCAAAATGCTGGGCTGGATGAATCACGAGCTGGAATCAAGATTACGTAGAGAAATAACAACCTCAGATGTAGATGATACCACCATAATGATAGAAAGCAGAGAGGAACTAAAGAGCCTCTTGATGAAGGTGAAAGAGGAGAGTGAAAAAGCTGGCTTAAAGCTTAACATTTAAAAAAATAAATTAATATAATCATGGCATCCAGTCCTTCATTTCATGGTAAATAGATGGGGAAAAAGTGGATGTCGTGACAGATTTTATTTTCTTGGGCTCCAAAATCACTGCTGACAGTGACTATAGCCATGAAATTAAAAGATGCTTGCTTCTTGGAAGGAAAGCTATGACAAACCTAGACAGGGTATTAAAAAGCAGAGAGTCACTTTATGGACAAAGGTCTGTATAGTCAAAGCTATGGTTTTTCCAGTAGTCCTTTACAGATGTGAGAGTTGGACCATAAAGAAGACTGAGCGCTGAAGAATTGATGCTTTCAAATTGTGATGCTGGAGAAGAGTCTTGAGAGTCCTCTGAACGGAAAGGAGATCAAACTCCTAAAGAAAATCAACCCTGAATATTCATTGGAAGGACTGATGCTGAAGCTAAACTCCAATACTTTGGCTACCTGATGCGATGAGCTGACTCATTGGAAAAGATCCTAATGTTTGGAAAAATTGAAGGCAAAAGGAGAAGGGGGCAGCAGAAGGTGAGATAGTTAGATAGCTTCACTGACTCAATGACCAACCTAGACAGTATATTAAAAACAGAGACGTTACTTTGCTGACAAAGGTCTGTCTAGTCAAAGCCATGGTTTTTGATAATAGTCATGTATGGATGTGAGAGTTGGACTATAAAGAAAGCATTGATTGCTTTTGAACTATGGCATTGAAAAAGACTCTTGAGAGTCCCTTGGATTGCAAGGAGACCAAACCAGTCAATCCTAAAGGAAATCAGTTGTGAATATTCATTGGAAGGACTGATGCTGAAGTTGAAACGCCAATATTTGGCCACCTGATGTGAAGAATTGACTCATTGGAAAAGACCTAGATGCTGGGAAAGATTGAAGGCAGGAGAAGGGGACAACAGAGGATGAGATGGTTGAATGGAATCACTGACTCGAAGGACGTGAGTTTGAGCAAGCTGTGGGAGTTGGTGATGGACACGGAAGCCTGGTCTGCTGCAGTCCATGGGGTTGCAAAGAGTCAGACGACTCGGCAACTGAACAACAGCAACAACGATGGAGAGTACACATGCTGGGGTTTTTATTCAGCACCAGGCAGTGCCAGGCAAATAATAATGAAAGAAGATGGACTGTGACCATAATTTTAAAAAATCATGCACCCCAAAGTTCACTGAAGTACTCTTTCAATAGCCAGGACATGGAAGTAACCAAAGTGCCTATTGACAGAGGATTGGATAAAGAAGATGTGGTACATATATAAAATAGACTATTACCCAGTCATAAAAAGGAACCAGTTAGTACCACTTGTAGAGGCATGGATAGATCTAGAGACTGTTGTATAGAGTGAAGGAAGTCAGAAAGAGAAAAACAAATATTGTATATCACTTAAATGTGTAATCTAGAAAAATAGTAAAGATGAACTTATTTGCAAAGCAGAAATAGAGACATAAATGTAGAGAACAAACATATGGATACCAAGGCAAGAAGGAGGGGTGGAATGAATTGGTAGATTGAGATTGCCGTGTGTATGTGTGTGTGTGTATATATATATACTATTATGGGAACTACTCAGTGCTCTGTGGTGGACTAAATGGGAAGGAAATGTGAAAAAGAGAGGATATGTGTATATGGATAACTGATTCACTTTGCTATGCAGCAAAAACGAATACAACATTGTAAAGAAACTATACTCTGATAAAATTTTTAAAAAATAAGATTAAAAGAGAAAAGGGAGTGTGTCCTATTCATTACAGACCTGTAAGATTACCCGGAGCTTCATATAGACCCGTAGTAAACATGTATATCAATCTTGTTGACTATGGTGATATAAATCTAGTGGGGATGTAGGGAATGCTTGAGGATCTGAACCAGAGATGCTATTTCCTGAGTCAGTTTGGACATAGATAAGTTGTGAATTCTAAGAACTTGAACTCACAAATTCTGACCCCAATATAGTTGCTAACCTGATCCCATAATGAGTAATGAGTATTTTTCCCAGGTGGTGCAGTAGTAAAGAATCTGGCTGCCAATGCAGGAGACACAAGAGATGTGAGTTCAATCCCTGGGTCAGGAAGATCTCCTGGAGAAGGAAATGGAAACCCACTCCAGTATTCTTGCCTGGAAAATTCCATGGACAGAGGAGCCTGGAGGGCTATAGTCCGTGGGGTCACAAAAGGGTCAGACATGACTGAGCCACTGAGCACAGAGTACACATACCAAGCATTAATGGGGCAATTGAGTGGATCATTTCCGAGGCTCCCCATTTATATATTGGTACAACCAGAGAAACAAGCAAGATATGATGTAGGTGAGCATCTGGTATTTGCACTCTAAGCATTTAGAAACTGCAACCCCGTCTACTAAAAGTTTCCAGGCTGACTCAGTGCAAAGGTGGAAATTTTGGAAAATTTGAATGAGACTGGTTCTGTGACTCCAGTATTATGCAAGCAGAAGGATGGAGGCAACTGAAAGAACTTTTGCTCTGATATGTTCTAAGTGACTTAACCCACGGGAATACTTGAGCATGGGTTAAGGCTGAAGAAAGTGAGACTAACATTTCTCCCATCAAGTGCCAGCACACACAAATGAACACCGTCTCCGGTTCTGT
Source organism: Cervus elaphus (assembly GCF_910594005.1). NCBI lineage: Eukaryota > Metazoa > Chordata > Mammalia > Artiodactyla > Cervidae > Cervus > Cervus elaphus. The sequence continues at coordinate 30,061,639 of NC_057834.1, read as the reverse complement.
ACATTGGGAGCCATTGTCTGTCTCCGTCCTCTTCGTTTGCACAGATGCCTTCACCAGCCAGTGTCAGCTGTGGCTTGTCAAAGCTAGTCTGTCTATAGTGATTACCAGCTGTCTGATACTTCCTAAGTGTTTTACATTTACCTCCTTTAGTCTCACAGAAGTTATATGCTGTAGATGTAATTGTTATAATTTACTGATACAGCAACTGAGGCCCAGAGAGGTTAAGTGTCTCATCTACAGTAAGGAAATGATTCAGCCAACGTTTGAACTCAGATAGCACTTGGCACTAGAGTCTAGGCTTTTAACCACAATGCTGTACTGTCTCTATAACATCTTCAAGGTTATCGAGTTCAAACTCTGTTAGTTGCAAAGCATTTATAGACTGTTTCTATTAAACATCTGAACTGTGTGTGAGTTATGGATGTCTGAAAGGCAGACTCTACTGTGATTCACAAAGCAGTGATATCCTGAAGAGGATAGGTAGAGGGCAAGATAATCCAAAAGCTGTCCTGGGTCAAAATTAGTTGTTATGGCTGCCGCAACACTGGCTGGAGATGGTTCAGGAAAGTACAAATGGTGGAAATGAATGCCCAGCTCCCAGGGGCCCTGGGCACTGCCAATCGTGTCTCGGCTGATTCTGACTGTGGTGACGGCTGTCCTTAGGCTCTTGTCAATGCGTTGGCACCTTGATGGGCTTGTTTCCCTTGGAAAACATCGTTGCAGTGTTCTGCCAGGGAATCCCGGTTCCTTAATTCAGTTTGTTTGACTGGACTTTGTTCCAGTAATCGGTGTTGGTGTTTGCATTATTCTGTGCATCTCTTTTGGAGAAGGAAATGGCAACCCACTCCAGTGTTCTTGCCTGGAGAATCCCAGGGACAGAGAGGAGCCCGGTGGGCTGCTGTCTATGGGGTCGCACAGAGTCGGACACGACTGAAGCGACTTAGCAGCAGCAGCAGTGCGTCTCTTTGGCGTGGTGTCAGGGCTACATGAATGGAGTGGGACCATGACTATGGTGCTGGTTGTAACATGATCAACCATTGCAAAGAGAGCCAATGGCAAGACAGTGACCCTGTCCATCATGTAGCTGAAGTCGTGGCAATGCATATGATTTCATGCAAATGTCTGTCGTGTGTGGTGATGGCTGTTAGTGCCATCCAAGAATCAGCCACTTCTTTGTCCTGACCACAGTCCCATATGGTAGATGCAGTTATTAAACTCATTTTACAATTAAGAAACAAAGGCACAGAGGAGACATAACTTGGCCTGGCTCACACAGTAAACAAATAAAGGAATTAGGATTTAAACCTAGGCAGTTGAGGCCCGGCCTCTGTGCTCTTGACCACCAGCCCATCCCACCTCCCCTCTGCTATGCTTCATAGGGCTAAAGGGACAGATATCACAGGACCTTCCCTCAAAGGCTGTCTCATTGGCCGCATTTATTTGGCTTTCGGTAGTCTTTGTGCTTATTTGAACTTGATGGACTTCTGGGAGAAATATAAAGTGTCATTTATAAGTAATGCTTCAAGGTTTTGTCTCAGGTAAATTTTCCAAAGGCTTTCTGTCTTCCCACAGACAATGCTGAACCATTAGGGATTCAGATCATTTAGTCCCACTTTATTATTTGTAGCTAGTAATAATGGCCATTGCATATTGAGCACATCCTGTGAGCTGGGCACTTTCTAAACCCTTTACCTGTGTTTTCTCACCTTATGTTCACAACTGGTCTCTGGGAGTGGATTAGGATTGTTCCCATTTCATGGAAGAGGAAATTGAGATTCAGGGATGTTACATAAACGGCTCACAGTCATCCAGCTGGTAATGGGGCTGGTCTAGGAACCCAGGCAGTCTGACTCCACAGTCCATGTTTTTAATTAACCACCACTTTAGGGTGGAAAGATCACTGGGGTTAGGACAGTCTTGCCAGCTCTGACAAAATGTCAACATGTGTGATGCTGGCCAAGCCTCGCCTTTCCTCCAGTCTTCATTCATTCATTCAGCCACTGTTTACAGCACACCTACTGTGTGCCAGGCGTGGTTAGTGCTGGGCAGATCCTGGTGAAGGAGACAGACTTGGTCCATGCTCTTCTACAGTTTACAGTTGAGTTCTGTTTCCTCATCTTTAAAAGTCAAGAATTAAAATATATTAAAAAACATCCCTCATCCTTTTGAAAACCCATGCCTCTTTTTATAAACATAAACATTACGCCTTTCCTAATGGTTTCTGAAGTTTCCAAGTAATTTAATTGCCATGACTAAAAATAAAGCAATTATAATGTTGAGTAATTTTTGTTTTGAATCACACAGGCCCTCACCCCTACCCCTAGGGAGATTCTTACATGCCGAGCCCCCAATCCTCGGCATTCTTTCCTTGAAGAATCATCAGAACGGTGTCTCGCTCTAACAACAAAGGGATCGACAGTTAAATTTTCAGTTGCTTTGAAATGCTGGCATTGTGTCTCATTTGTATTCATTCTTTCACCAAGTTTTGGCCCTTGGGTTTTTGTGGCACGTAAAACTTTACTCATGCCTTTTACTGAAAACCCTTTTCCCTCACCAGGACATGGTCATGAGTCATGAGTTCTCTTGCCATCTGACATTTTCCCATCCTGTTAATGGAGGGATCATCAAAGAATGGCCTGAGTATAGGAAAGACAGGTCCACAGGCTCCTCCTCATTCAGTGGCCTTGTGAGTTAGATGAAGCTTCTGTCTCTGAGAAATGTCTGGGCTGTTTGTACTTTGAGATCTGTATGGGAAATTGTGCTTTACAGACCCATTAGGAACACCAACTGGCTTACAAGTGCCTCCTGAGAACTGGGCTTCAGAAAGATGGGCTTCTCAAGCTCACTTTAGCTGGCACTTTCTTATGCATTGCCCATGCTGTCCTTAATTACTTTGGGGACTCGTATATAAACTCTCAGAGATGGTTCCAACCATGCGTAGTGAACAAGCATAATTTATCCACGGAAGGAGCAGAGAGCAGAACTCTCTGAATTTAAAAAAAAAAATTTGACAAGACCATGAAATCTACCCTCTGATAAAATTTTAAGTATACACTACATTGTTGGTGACTGTAGGTACCATGTTGGACAGCAGATCTCTGGAGTGTAATCCTATTTCTGAACTGAAACTTTATGCCCGTTGATTAATAACTCTCTATTTCCCTTCCCTACCTCCTCCAGCCTCTGGTAAACACCATTCCACATTTTGATTTAACGATTATGACTATTGTATATACTTTGTATAAAGGGAGTCACGTAGTGCTTGTCTTTCTGTTTGACATTTCACTTAGCATGATGTCCAATTATAAAGAGAATTTATTTACTTGTGATTCTAAAGGGAGGGATAGGTATTGTGAAAAAATGCAATTTAATTCAATAAATGTTGGAGCAAGCACTGTATTCAGTGACAAACGTATGGAGGCGAATAAGACCTGTGTCTAGTGGTGTGCTGGCTAATGATTAACAGCAGGTTCTGTGGGGAGGGAGGAGCCCTGATTTGTAGCATTTGCTGATTTCCACAGTGTAAAAATACTCCAGTTGATTTAAAAACCACTGGTTAAAAAATAATATAAAATTCCATGGTTGATTTCAAGCTACCGACATAATGTCACCCGGCTTGCAGAATTCTTAAACATTTGAGTCAGCTCTCAGGAGCCCATACAAGCTGGTCCTCTTCTCTGTTGCTGGTGCCTGCTTTCCAGGAGCTGTCAGCTTAGATGGGAACACAGACAAATTGCAATGCAGTATGACAAAGTTGAGATAGAAGCATGTAGAAGGTAGAAAAGTATCATGGGAGAGAGCGGTTACTTTCTGTGATGGGCACACCCCCTGAGCTGCAGGGGCAGAAAAGATGTGTAAGGAAGGCAAACAGTCAGGCAGAGATAGGACCTTAAAGCATCCCCATTGTCTTCAGGTCAAAAGGAGACAGCTTGGCCAATTTTAAGGTCCCTCTCAGTCTATTGTTATCTTCCCTGGCTCACCTTTTCTTCCGGTCTTAGGAACACATCTCTGCATTGGCTGACACTATCCCTTCTTTTCCAAACATTTTCCCTTTGTCTCTGTTTTTCTGCTTTCCCCGTATCCACCTTTATGAATTCTTCCAAGTCACAGAAAGCATGAATCGTAAAGGAAAAGATTGATAAAGAGAATTACATCAAAGTTAAGAATTTAGGTTTATCAAGAGGCAGTGTTAAGAAAGTGAGAGATGAATAATAGAATAAGGAAAACTATTTGCAGCACTTAAAAACAATGAAGAGCTTGTATTCAGAATGTATTAGTAATCCTCCCAAGTCAATAAAACAAAGACAGCAAAAGGGGAAGAGAGTTGAACAGGAACTTCATAAGCCTGGATCTCCAAATAGCAAATATGAATATATGCTTACCTTCACTAGTCATTGGGAAGGTGAAATACCCACAAACACCCACCAAGAAAATTAAATAGACTGACACGATAAGTATTGTTGAGGATTTAGAGCAGTGGAAAATAACATATGGAGTACATTGCAGGTGAGGTTTGGAACTGACCCAGTTATTTTGATCACTTTTTGGTAGGACTTACTAAAACTGAACATGTACCTAGCTCTGTGCTGCTGTGGCTTAGTTGCTTCCATCGTGTCCAACTCTGTGCAACACGTGGGCTGCAGCCTGCTAGGCTCCTCTGTGCATGGGGTTCTCTAGGCAAGAATCCTGGAGTGGGTTGCCATGCCTTCCTCCAGGGGATCTTCCCAATCCAGGGATCGAACCTAGGTCTCCCACCATGCAGGCAGATTCTTTACTGTCTGAGCCACCAGCGAAGCCCAAGAACACTGCAGTGGGGAGCCTATCATTTCTCAAGGGGGTCTTCCCCACACAGGAATCGAACCAGGGTCTCCTGCATTACAGGTGGATTCTTTATTAGCTGAGCTACCAGGGAAGCCCATACATACTCTATGACGCAGTACTTATTTTCCTAGACATGGAGCCCACCCTTCCCACTCCCTCAAATACCTATGTTCACCTAAAGGTATATACTGGAATGTTCACAGCATGTAGTGATGGCTCCAAACTCAAAACACCCAGATGTTTGTTGACAGAAAATAAGTTGTGACCATTCACAAGCTGGAATCCCATTCAGCCACAAAAAAAGAAGAAAGTGTTGTTTCATATAACAACGTGGATGAATCTCACAAATCTAATATTAAGTGAAAGGGGCAAGACACAAAGAATACAAATGACATTATTCCATTTATATTTATTAGTAGTTCAAGAATAGGTAAAAATATTGATGGGGTTAGAAGTCAGTTTCCTGGTTACCTTTGGGGAGGAGCAGGAGTGTTAGTGATTGGGAGGGCCATGCTGGGGGCTCTGATGATGTTTTATGTCTTGTGCTGTGTGCTAGTAACATTCTGTTATAATCCATTGAGTGATACATGTATGATTTGTGTACCTTTCTGTTTGTCCTATATTTTCTTTTTTTTTTTTATTAGTTGGAGGCTAATTACTTCACAACATTTCAGTGGGTTTTGTCATACATTGATATGAATCAGCCATAGAGTTACACGTATTCCCCATCCCGATCCCCCCTCCCACCTCCCTCTCCACCCGATTCCTCTGGGTCTTCCCAGTGCACCAGGCCCGAGCACTTGTCTCAGGCATCCCACCTGGGCTGGTGATCTGTTTCACCCTAGATAATATACATGTTGTTCTTTTGAAACATCCCACCCTCACCTTCTCCCACCGAGTTCAAAAGTCTGTTCTGTACTTCTGTGTCTCTTTTTCCGTTTTGCATATAGGGTTATCGTTACCATCTTTCTAAATTCCATATATATGTGTTAGTATGCTGTAATGTTCTTTATCTTTCTGGCTTACTTCACTCTGTATAATGGGCTCCAGTTTCATCCATCTCATTAGAACTGGTTCAAATGAATTCTTTTTAATGGCTGAGTAATATTCCATGGTGTATATGTACCACAGCTTCTTTATCCATTCATCTGCTGATGGGCATCTAGGTTGCTTCCATGTCCTGGCTATTATAAACAGTGCTGCGATGAACATTGGGGTGCACGTGTCTCTTTCAGATCTAGTTTCCTCAGTGTGTATGCCCAGAAGTGGGATTGCTGGGTCATATGGCAGTTCTATTTCCAGTTTTTTAAGAAATCTCCACACTGTTCTCCATAGCGGCTGTACTAGTTTGCATTCCCACCAACAGTGTAAGAGGGTTCCCTTTTCTCCACACCCTCTCCAGGATTTATTGCTTGTAGACTTTTGGATAGCAGCCATCCTGACTGGCGTGTAATGGTACCTCATTGTGGTTTTGATTTGCATTTCTCTGATAATGAGTGATGTTGAGCATCTTTTCATGTGTTTGTTAGCCATCTGTATGTCTTCTTTGGAGAAATGTCTGTTTAGTTCTTTGGCCCATTTTTTGATTGGGTCATTTATTTTTCTGGAATTGAGCTTCAGGAGTTGCTTGTATATTTTTGAGATTAATCCTTTGTCTGTTTCTTCATTTGCTATTATTTTCTCCCAATCTGAGGGCTGTCTTTTCACCTTACTTATAGTTTCCTTTGTAGTGCAAAAGCTTTTAAGTTTCACTAGGTCCCATTTGTTTAGTTTTGCTTTTATTTCCAATATTCTGGGAGGTGGGTCATAGAGGATCTTGCTGTGATTTATGTCGGAGAGTGTTTTACCTATGTTCTCCTCTAGGAGTTTTATAGTTTCTGGTCTTACATTTAGATCTTTAATCCATTTTGAGTTTATTTTTGTGTATGGTGTTAGAAAGTGTCCTAGTTTCATTCTTTTACAAGTGGTTGACCAGTTTTCCCAGCACCACTTGTTAAAGAGGTTGTCTTTTTTCCATTGTATATCCTTGCCTCCTTTGTCAAAGATAAGGTGTCCATAGGTTCGTGGATTTATCTCTGGGCTTTCTATTCTGTTCCATTGATCTATATTTCTGTCTTTGCGCCAGTACCATACTGTCTTGATGACTGTGGCTTTGTAGTAGAGTCTGAAGTCAGGCAGGTTGATTTCTCCAGTTCCATTCTTCTTTCTCAAGATTACTTTGGCTATTCGAGGTTTTTTGTATTTCCATACAAATTGTGAAATTATTTGTTCTAGTTCTGTGAAAAATACCATTGGTAGCTTGATAGGGATTGCATTGAATCTATAGATTGCTTTGGGTAGAATAGCCATTTTGACAATATCGATTCTTCCAATCCATGAGCATGGTATGTTTCTCCATCTGTTTGTGTCCTCTTTGATTTCTTTCATCTATATTTTCATTGACTGAAAAACAAAGGAGCTTCTGAACTCAAGTGTTAGACATAGAAGTGAATGTGTGTTTTCCTAGACCACTTTTGTGTTTTCTACCTCTGTGAATTTAATTATTAAACATTAAAAGATATGTTGAGAGTAACCAGGAGCTATTTTAGATACTGTGGATAAATAAGGAACAAAATAGAAAAAACGCTGCTCTCATGGAGTGCATATTTTCATGGGGACAAAAGAGCAATTGAGCAAATACATAAAATGTCAGGTGGTGATAAATGCTATGGAGTAATATTAGGGGTTGAAAGAATAGAGAATAATGGACCTGGGATGAAGATTTGGGCACTAAACTAAATTAGGTGTATATAGGGTGAAGTAGACGCTTTGATGAGGTAGTACTTGAGCAGGAACCTGAAAGAGGTGAGAGATGAGTCTAAAAGGTATATGGTAAAGAGTATTCCAGGCAGAGAGAACAGTAAGTGCAAAGGCCCTGGGGTGGGACCCCCAGCTTCCTAAGCCAGAAACTCAGGCCTTACTCTTGGCTTCTCTCTCTCTTCTTAACCTCTTATTCAAACCAAGCCATCAATCTATTTGATTCCATATTGAAATATCTCTTAACCTTTTCACTTTTTCTCCATCCTCACCATCCTTGCCTATTCGGACAATGGTTTCTTAATTCTGCCTTCTCATGTCCCATTTTTTAAACTTGGTCCTCTGATGGGGTGCCCCTTTTGCTCAGAGTAAATGCCCTACAAGCCTCCTGCTTTCCCCTCTAGTCTCATTTCTTGCTGCTCACAAGGAGTACGAGTACATGGCGTACATGTTGACCCCTGCTCGATTCAACAACAAAAATGAGTCCACTTCCCCAGTTTCCCTCTGGGCCTTTCTACCCTTGGATGCTACTGCATGCAGCCTACTTTCCCTGCCCCACCTACTTATTTCAGGCTTTGCACATCTTGCAGGTTTTGCTTTGATGTTGTTTATTTTGGGACATTTTTTCTGCTCCTTAACTGTTGGCCAGGTATCCTCCCGAGGGCTCTCATTGCACCCTGCGTCTCCCCATCATTGCTGTTTTACACCATTCTGTACTTGCTTCTTATTTTTCTGAACCTCTCAGTAACCTCTGAGACACGTGTGGGAAGTAGCTGTTTCTGTTTTGTGTCTCAGTTGGAAGCGCAGTTCCTGCGTTTAGAAGTTGCACAATAAATACTAAATGAATGAATGTGTGTTGAACTAGGTCCCTATGGTATGGTAACAGTCTAGTATTTTTGTTAGTCACTGATAGAAATATTTTCCAGTCAAAACAGTATTTATTAACTTAGGAAAGTCAGACCAGTTTTGTATTTAAGTTCTTGTTCCAGGTAACTTTGTGTTCCATAATTTCTCAAACACATAAATATTATGTTTCAATGTTAAGATTATCTTATTTCATTCAATACCAAGCAAAACTTCAACTCGGGGAGTTTTGTATCTATTTCTGAAAAAATTCAAATGTTGAGACCAAATATCTTGTTCTGGCTACAGAGCAATATCATTTTTATGACTTCTTTCTAAATTGGAAAATTTCTAGAAAAAAGTTTCCAAGGTAAATTTTATTAGTTTTGTGAACTTGGGGGCCTGGTAGGTGGGTGTTCTTTTTAATTTATCACATGTGGAAATGAAAGCTTCTAACATGAGAGAGTAGGAGAGATGAGAGAAAGAAAAAGAAGCAGCAAAAGGAGCTCTTCTTATGCCGGTCATTTGTACTTAGGTGACCAGTGATGCTGCTGGTCCCCGAGGCGTGAGGATCAGAAGACAGCAGAGCAAGGGACCAAAAGTGGGGATGGCACACTGTGCTAGTCTCTCGAAGTGACCTTTAAAAGTTGTTTAACAGGATTATTTGGAGAATTATAAATATTGGTGCATAAGATACACCCATGCTGCTGCTGCTAAGTCGCTTCAGTCGTGTCCAACTCTGTGCGACCCCATAGACGGCAGCCCACCAGGCTCCCCCATCCCTGGGATTCTCCAGGCAAGAACACTGGAGTGGGTTGCCATTTTCCTCTCCACTGCATGAAAGTGAAAAGTAAAAGTGAAGTCGTTCAGTCATGTCCAACTCTTAGCGACCCCATGGACTGCAGCCTGCCAGGCTCTTCCGTCCCTGGGATTTTCCAGGCAAGAGTACTGGAGTGGGGTGCCATTGCCTTCTCCGTTTGTGTGTGCATGTGCGTGCTAAATCGCTTCAGGCCAACTCAGTTCAGTATCCAACTCTCTGCAACCTTATGGACTGTAGCCCGCCAGGCTCCTCTGTCCATGGGACTCTCCAGGCAAGAGTGGGTTGCCATTTCCTTCTCCAGGGGATCTTCCCAACGCAGGGATTCAACCGAGTCTCTTATGTCCCCTGCCTTGGCAGGCGAGCTCTTTACCACTAGTGCCGCCTGGAGCATTTGCTGTATGCCAAGCAGTATAACTTCTTTAGGTAGACAATCTTATTTAATTCTAATAACACTTGTGTGGAATCAAGCTATATCCTCATCTTCTAGATGAGAACGTAAGGCTCAGAGAGGTTGAGTGGTTTGCCCTAGATTACACAGCAGGTCAGTGGTCATGTTGAGTTATAAACCCATTCTCTCTGACTTGAAATGTGCAGGGGTCCTAATCACTAGGCTTTATTGCCTCCCATATCAAAAAGCAAACCAGCTAACTTATTCTACAGCTAAATGCATCTTGCTTTAGGTTATCTATCCCTGTGGATTATCCGTGGCATAGTCCACCCATTATGCTCTAGTACTGGTGAAGGGGCAGGAGGGAAGTGATAGCAAACTCCATGCAAATGTGGGCATGTAAGCTACAAAAGACTCTGAAGCACCATCTTTTTCACCAAATAGCACTGGAAAAGCTTCACCAAGCAAGGATTCATAAAAGAAGTTCTCTAAATTGTGGGCGGGGCAGGTGAGTATACTTTGTGAGCACAAAGAGTCCCTCCTCTTTGAGGAAATATTGATCCTGGAGAGGAAGGAGGAGAGCTGCTGGCCATCTTTCCCTGAAAGGCCAGAGGCCCCTGTCTGGCCTCCGGGCTCGGGCTCAGCGCTCTGGCTGCGGGTGTGTTTGTTTGGCTGTGACTCTCTTCCTGCAGTTTCTCTCCCTAGGTGTCATATTTCCCGAGCTCCAGGGCCAGAGCCTGCCAGAGAGCTCCAGGCTCCCTCCAGTTTCAGCCTGAGCCCCTGGCTTTCATCCCTGCCTCCTTGGCCAAAGCAGGATGAGGGTTTGAAAAATGACACTGATTGGACGCACATTTGATGGGGGCGATTGCTGGACAAGCCCTCACCCATCCCCCGCCCAGAATGAAACTGACAGCTACACCCTCCTGGTTGGGGCCCAAACCACCGCCTTATTAAGAGAGGCCCTTTCCCTGTCCTCCCCACCCACACCCTTGCAGCTTGCCCAGCGCTTCCGGCTGAAATCAGAGGCAGGCCATGTGCTTCACAGCCTTCTTCTCTACTCTGCCCTCCACCCAGCACTCGTTTCCTCTGACATGGAAAGCCCCTACTTATTTAACTGGGCTAATCCTCTGTTTCAGGCTCCAGAATTCGCTTCCGGATTTCTGGACCTTGCATCCCTGTACTTAGCTCCCTAGATTCTCCACATCCCTGCTGAGGTTTCCATAAGAGCCCCACCCAGAGCCTTCTCCTCTCATCTCCACTCCTCCTTTTGCTGAATTCCCCATCAGCCCTGGCAGGGGTGGGGGAGGTTGGGGCGAGATTGGTGGGGATTCATGCATCTGGAGTCTGAGAGTCATCTTTGGGGGAAAGCACAGAAGAGAAGAGATAACACGTTGATAAGCAACTCTCTCTGCTAATTTGTTCAGGGAACTTCATAGAATTCATGGATTAGGATCATTGGTTAGAATGTGTTTCCTGGAGGCGATGAAATTAGAGACTGTTTTTAAGAACCAAGGACTGTCTTCCAGGTGTGCACAAAGCAGCTTGGCTCTCAGAGCCTAAGTGGTCTCCTAGGGAGGTTGGAGAACCAAGGTGATGAGATCTCTCCTGATAAGAAGAAATTGAAACTGCAGAGACTCTCCTAGTTGTTTGCTGCAAGTTGATGTATTCCAGTAACTTTATAACTAATGTAGCATTAGACACATTTGCAGAAATATGTTCCAGGGAAAGACTGAATCTGACAACTTTGCATGCTAACCAGGACTGCTTCTCGTTACGGCAAAGGAGGTACAGCCTTTTGTTTGCTTTTTTATGTTTGCTTTTGCTGCCAAGGGGTTGTAATGTCATGATTATTTATTATTATATGCATGAGCCCTAGCCATGTACTAGGGATAGTCATAATATATTTACTATGAAATGAGACAAGCTCCAGTCATTTAAACAGCTCCAGTTGTAATAATAATAATAGCTAAGATTTGAAGCTGAGCATTGTTCTATTAGAATCCAGCAGTCTTTTTAGGCCATTCTGCTATTGGTATCCCATGTTTTGGAGGAAGAAACTGAGGCAGAATCATTCCATCACTTGCTTAAAATCACACGGCTCGTAGAAATCAGAGCTGAGATTTAAAGATAGGAGATCTGCTTGCGGGTCTCGCCGCTCACCCATGGAGCTATCCTGCTTGTTATGATTGGTGAAAAAGCAATATAGCATTAGACGGTCTGAGGGACTGAGTGCTTGGTCGCTCAGTCGTGTCTGACTCTTTGTGACCCCGTGGCCTGGAGCCCACCAGGCTGCTCTGCCTATGGGATTGTCCCAGCAGGAGTACTGGAGTGGGTTGCCATTTTCTCCTCCTGGAGATCTTCCCGACCCAGGGACTGAGCCCAGGTCTCCCAAGTCTCCTGCATTGTAGGCAGATTCTTTACTGCTGAGCCCCTGGGGAAGCCAATTAGACAGTCTAAGGTTATCCATGCCTAACTCTGAGAATCTAGACTTACTGATCAGAAAGTTAGCAAGTGCCAATTAAACAAATCCTCTCTGAGAACAGAATGTAGGAATTTATTGACGGCTGATGTCTGTCATTTGTCTTATCATCTATGTGCCTTAGAACTGTCTTCTTAGAAGAATTTGTTAAAGGAAACCAAACACCCGGATGGCTGATTGAGAGGAAAACTGAGAAGGCAGTGAGATCCGACAAATGGCAGAGCTTGGTGGGATACTGTGTCTAGGCAGAGCCATCCAGGGGTTCAGGTCGAAGAAGCTTCCAGGTGCATGCTCTGCTTACCATTGGGAATTGACCCCTTGCCGTGTGCACACCTGAGGCTGTTCAAAGCATAGGGAACTATGTTTAATATCTCCTAATGACTTCCCTGCTGGCTCAGATGGTAAGAGCGTCTGCCTACAATGTGGGAGACCCAGGTTCAATCCCTGGGACGGGAAGATCTCCTGGAGAAGGAAATGGCAACCCACTCCAGTACTCTTGCCTAGAAAATTCCATGGACGGAGGAGCCTGGTAGGCTACAGTCCATGGGGTCACAAAGAGTCGGACACGACTGAGCGATTTCACTTAATAACCTATAAAGGAAAATAAACTGTAAAAATATATACGCTACTGAACCACTTTGTTGTACATTGGAAACTAACACAATATTGTAAATTACCTATATTAGAATTTAAAAATTTAAAAAATCAGGGGAGGTACTGTCTGTGACTCATTGAAGGTGTCTGATCCCTCTGCCCCTTTAGGCTTACCTGGTATGAGGATGTTTTATTTTTTAAAAAATGTTTACTTATTTGACTGCGCTGGGTCTTATTTGTGTCATGTGGGATCTTCAGGCTTTGTTGTGGCATGCAAGACCTTTAGTTGTGGCTTGTGAACTCTTCATGGTGCCGTGTGGGATCTAGTTTCCTAACCAACAATCGAACCTGGGCCCCCTGCATTGGGAGCATGGAATCTTAGCCACTGGACTACCAGAGAAGTCCCTGAGGATGTTTTAATTTACCTTTCCATCTCCTTTACTTTCATTCTGGATGTGCCATGGTGATTATTCTTCAGGGGAGGAGGAAGACTAGTACCTCTCTCAAGCTGGGTTGAGGTCCAGCCCTATGGTAGGGGTCAGGTTTTCCTACTCTGGACTCTCCCCTGCCTCCTGCTGTGTGGGCACAGATTATGCATCTTCAGGCCTGGAAGGGTCATGGGAAGGAATGTGCCCACCCGCAGAAACTGACCACTGGGAGACTCACAGGCACCTTGCAACGCTCATCTCTCCTCTTGAACTTCAAGGGAGTCTGAGGAGCCTAGGAAGTCTGAGGAGCTTGTTCAGTGAGTTCCCCCCTAATTGTCCTCTTTGCCAGCTTTGGAGGGCTTCTCCCGCAAGTCATGGCCTCTTAAGAATGTGCTTTCTTCCTAAAGGCCTGTCTTGGGCTTTCAGAGGAAAAAGAAGAGTGATTAGTTGGTTTTCTCAAGCCTGAAATTGCTCTGATTCACAGGGCAAGGAGCTTTTAAACTATAATCCTTTGGGGTTTTGGTGGGGGGGTGTTGTGAGGGTACTTTCTGAGACTCTCCATATCCTTTTTTAACCAGAATTATCTGCAACAGGATGCTCCCTTGGCAAGGAATGCAGGAGAGGACCAGCAAAGACTGCTAACTTATATCAGTGTCTTGTGAAGCCTGGGACATGAGCCGAGGGCAAGGAGGTTTCCCAGTGCCACCTCAAAAGCTGTTTGCTGAGCTGAATTGAAACATCTAATAATTCTAAATGCTGGCCTTCCTAGGCCATAGTGATTTAATGATTGCTTTAATAAGATCTATGTTGGTTCTGGTTGCGTTCTTTACATCCCATCATTTTGAGTCTGCATTAATTTTGGACACTTCCCTAATGTTAGTTGTTTAAAAAATAGTGTTTGCTCTGTCCTGCATTGAAAATTCAATTTCTATGAAAACCTGACTGTCATAGTTGCTCTAACTTGGGATTGTTTATTTTTATGGACATTGGCCTTCAAGAGTATGGAGTGTTGTTGGAGAATAGTTGGAAGCTGAATGTGGTTGTGTGATCTTGTTCCTACAAACTGTCAGGCTGGTGGCTGGACACAGGATGCCTTTCTCTATTTCATATCTGATTCATTCAGAGCGTGAGAAAATAAAAGCCAAATGTGGAATATCTTCAATGTGTTCAGCTTCTCTTAAGTTTATTTTTATTTCCTTTCTCTAAGAATTACTCATTATTTCTACAAATGCCATCGGTTTTATGGAGGTGAAAACCCAATTTTAGTTTCCTAACACTATGGATATGAGCAGTATTGTCTTCTATGTCAATGATAGAATAATTCAGATAAATAATTCAAGATTTGGGGAGGTCAGGACATGAGAGGGGGAACTGAGAAACTGGTAATTTACCAATGTATATTTATAGATTAAAATGATAAGTGGCTAGGATTTTATGACCAACTACAATAAATCTAATTATTCTTCACAGCTGTCAAGCGGCATTAAATAGGTTGACTGTATGTTCGTGGAAGAGTGGTCAATTTTGCCCACTTCTGACTGAAGCTCAAAGTTACTGTAAACAATCTGACTGTAGTGGAGTCGAGTCCTGATAATGCCACTTATGCCACAGAATCTGGGCCATATGGTGTGTGCATAAAAGGAAAGAGGACAATGATCAGCTCTGAAGTGTGCATGTGTGTGATGTCAACACGTCGGACAGTCTGTATGACTACAACTACAGGCCGTATGATTCTCGGGCCAGAAGTTATCATAACACGAGTCTTTTAATCTGTATCAACATAAACAAGTCATTCTTTCAATTCTCTCTGTCCTCTGTATCAGGCTGGTATCGGGTTGTCTTTTTACTTTAATATTTACTTATTTATTTGGCTGCTCTGAGTCTTAGTTGTAGAATGCAGGATCTTCGATCTTCATGGGGACATGGGGAATCTTTAGTTACAGCATGTGGGATTTTTTAGCTGCAGCATGTGAGCTCTTAGTTGAGGCATGTGGGATCTAGCTCTCTGACAAGTCTCTGGGCCCCCTGTACTGGGAGTCTTAGCTACTGGACCACCAGGGAAGTCCTTGTGTTAGGTTATCTTGTTTCTGCACTCTGATGAACAGACATACAGACTCTTAAAGTTGGAAGGGAACTTTTAGAAGTTTGCTAGCCTAATCACCTGCATAGAAAAGGACTCTTTCCTACAGTCTCCTAAATAAAGTGATTATTCAGCCTCTACCTGAATAAGCTGGAGAAGGAAATGGCAACCCACTCCAGTATTCTTGCCTGGAGAACCCCGTGAATGGAGGAGCCTGGTGGGCTGCTGTCCGTGGGGTCACACAGAGTCGGACATGACTGAAGGACTTAGCAGCAGCAGCAGCACTTGAATAAGCACTTCCAGTAACGAGGAGCCCATAGCCTCACAAATAAACACATACCAATTTTGGGTGATTCTAATTTTTAGGATGTTCCCCTTTAGTTTTGGTCGAAATCTTCCTCTCTGAAACTTCCTTAGCTATGACTTTACAGGTCTGTTGCATGGTCTGGATCCTTCTACTTCAGGACAGTGTTTCATAACTATGAAGACCATCAACTCCCAGTGGAGTCTTCTTTTTTCCAGTTGAAATATTCCAAAGTCTCTTGCAGTGAATGCTCTTTTTTGCTTTGTAGAGAAATATCCTCTCCTCCCTTCCCACTTGTTGAATATTAAACTTCTTGAACCTGTAGATCCTGGAGGTTCTTCTTCCTTGGAATTCCACAAAGTCCGATAACGCCTTCTCTGAGGAAAGTCTCCTTCTTCTTGTAAGTTCCAGTTGTACAATTCTGAGTTCTTTTCTTGCTCCTCTATATCTTACTTTTCTTCCCAGCATCCTTGTACATCAAGTACTGAGCCATTTTCCTTATCTTTACTCCTTTACAATTATTGTCACTCTGTCTTCCTTCTTGGATTATTTCTTCCATTCTCCTTTGAAAAAGTTTAAATTCTTCCATCATCTGGAAAAAAAAAGAGACACTCTTTAGGTCCTTTTCTTTTTCCTCCTGCCTCGAAATCAAATTATAGTTGCAGCCCATAGAACCAATGAGTGCAAAATGACCAAGAGCAACATAAAGTCTTTATCAGTTCAGTTCAGCTGCTCAGTCGTGTCCGACTCTTTGTGACCCCATGGACCGCAGCATGCCAGGCTTCCCTGTCCATCACTTTCATTTTGCCTGGATGCTGTCAACCCAACTAGACTCACACGTGTGACTCTGAGTATAGATGATTCGTTGGGTGTGTATCACCAATAAAGTCTCTAAGTATGCAGTTTGTTGATGTGGGCTTAAGGAGAGTTACTGCCAATGGTAGTTTAAATTTTACCTGCAAATGATTTCAACCTTATAGCTCTCATTCTTCTCTCAATACTACAGAACTTTTGCTCTTTACCATAGAATATAACCACATAAATTTGGTACTGCTTATTGTCAAGAAGGAACAAAAAATGAGAGAGGGCATGTCCTTGGTGTTCCTTTCCTTTATTTTTCAGATTAGTAGTATGTCAGGGGGAATATTTAGTTCATCCAAGGTTACACCATTAATTGAGCAGCTGGTCAGATACTGTTTCCACTAGACCACTTAGCTAGGTAACTCGGCTTTAGGAGAGAAGGAGGCCTAAACTGTGGCATTTCTGATCTCTAATGTGTGTGTTCATTTTTTCTCTTTTACCACTTATCACTGTGCCTGGTATAGTTCTCAATAAAAGCTGGTTAATGAATATTTCAAGTTTTTTTTTTTTCTTTTTGAAAGTTGGAAAGATGTTTAAAGAGAAAAGACCGTATTGAGTAATAAGGAATTCAGTATAACTATGGAGGTCAGATCTTGGGAGAAAGACACTGTGAGGTTTGTTCAGAGATAGATAAAGCATCTTGCTGGGTGTCATGGTGCCTACAAAGGACGTAGAACTCAGTCCAATCTCAATGAGCTTATAATGGGATGAATATACTTGGCACTGTATAAATGGGATAAAAATAGAGAAAAGACTGCATCATATGAAAAAAAATTAACTTCCAATCCAAGGGAGAATGTAATCAATGAGGAGTTCAGAGAAGGGAAGGTAATGGAAGGCTTGCTATTTTGGTGGAAGGGTGGTAAGTATAAGTGAGACACAGGTGTGCTCCAAAACAGTACCATTCATTGAGTTCCAGCCACAAGTGGCAAACAGTTCACAAACCCACAGTCAGCTTAAGTTCCTGAGACAGAGGAGATTAAGAATGTAAAAAAGGGAACAAGAGTTTATCAGGCACATTTGTTGTTGTTCAGTTGCTAAGTCATGTCCCACTATTTGTGACCCCATGAACTACAGTATGGAGAAGGCAATGGCAGCCCACTCCAGTACTCTTGCCTGGAAAATCCCATGGACGGAGGAGCCTGGTAGGCTGCAGTCCATGGGGTCGTGAAGAGTCAGACACGACAGAGTGACTTCACTTTCACTTTTCACTTTCATGCATTGGAGAAGGAAATGGCAACCCACTCTAGTGTTGTTGCCTGGAGGATCCCAGGGACGGCGGAGCCTGGTGGGCTACCGACTATGGGGTCGAACAGAGTCGGACACAACTGAAGCGACTTGGCAGCAGCAGCAGCAGAACTACAGCATGCCTGGCTTCCCTGTCTGTCACCATCTCCTGGAGTTTGCTCAAACTCATGTCCACTGAGTTGGTGATGCCATCCAACCACCTTATCCTCTGTCATCCCCTTCTGCTCCAGCCCTCAATCATTCCCAGCATCAAGGTCTTTTCCAATGAGTCGGCTCTTCACATCAGGTGGCCAAAGTATTGGAGCTTCAGCTTCACCATTAGTCTTTCCAGTGAATATTCAGGGTTGATTTCCTTTAGGATGGACTGGTTTGATCTCCTTTCTGTCCACAGGACTCTGAAGAGTCTTTTTCGGTATGCAGCCATCTTTATTGGGCGCCTCGTGTGTTCGTGTGCTCCATCCTGTCTGACTCTTTGTGACCCCATGGACTGTAGCCCACCAGGCTCCTCTGTCCATGGGACTCTCCAGGGAGAATACTGGAGTTGCCATTTCCTTCTCCAGGGGATCTTCCCAACCCAGGGATTGAACCCGGGTCTTCTGCATTGCAGGCAGACTACTATACATTAATTCAACAGATTCCTTGAGCACCTGCTCCACATCAGGCAGTATGTTAGATGTTGGGGATTCAGCAGAGATCAAGGATCAGTGCTATCTTTGCACTGGAGTGTCAATTCAAGAGTAGGCCAGGCTATGTGCTAGGAACCGGGTGTTCCAGATCCTGGTTTCCTTGTTTAATGAATTTTATAGTAGTTTCTTCTGCTCCACCCAACACCAACCTTCTTCAGAGTCTCTGTCTCCCTCAAGCCTAGTTCTGTCAGGAACTAGGACAGGACAGGCTGGGATCCCCATGGATTGGTGACACCACCTGCCATTGGGTGCTCAATGCACATTCCTGCGGTCACTGCTGAGCAGGGTTCTGGGGAAAGGAGCGCAGTCCTTCGTTTGGCTTCAGACTTTCCACTTTCCTTTTAAAATGTCTGACTGACATAGTTAGTTCTCAATAACTCAATATCCTCAGCCTGAAAAGGACCCAAGGCTCAGGAAAGAGGTGCCCGCATGTGTTTGCTATCAAACACAGATCATTGGCAGCTGTCCTCTTCACGTCTTTCTCTGGTGGAAGCACCACGCGTTAGAGGGTTCAGGGTCTGGGGTCGGCATGTTGTAGAAAGGACAGCTCCCTGGCCCTAGCCCCCATGTGTTCTAAATGCCGTGTTCCCTGGTCACCAGGGCCAGCCTTGGAGCCGTGGAGCCACGTGGCCTGAGAGCCGGGAGGGCCGGGGTGCAGAGGACACGTGTGTGCCTCGTCCCTGTCTGTGGAGGGTTGCCGTGTGCACGTCCTGCTCTGCAGTTTGATGCACGTCAACATCAGACGACGGTCTGACAGGACCTCTGATCTGTCATAGACCATTTTACAGAACATGAGTCACTAGGGCCTCTTTATGGTGAGCTGAGCAGTTTCGTTAGTTCTTACTTTAAGAATGAAGCTTGTAGGGTCTGCCAGGTCCCCCTGAGGATTTGTCCTTGGGCTTTGCGGAGCCCCGAGGGAGCAAGTCCCCTCCATGTCCCCATGGTTCCTTCCTTTCTGATGAATGCTTGCTCTTCTGCTCAGCGGATGCCTCCCAGGCCCTTGGGGGAGATGAGCCTCCTTTCTGCGGAGACCTTTGGCTGGACTTCTCTGACTCTCCCAGAGGTGAGAGACCGCGGTTCCTGAAGCCTCAGGCTTGGCACTGGCTCAGCCGTGGTGGATCCAGGACCCTGACCTCCAGCCTCATTCCGTCTAAGGGCCTCTGTGTCCCAGAGCGACCTCGTGGGCTCTCTCTCTGCCTGGCTCTTCACAACCTCTGCCACGAGTGATGTTCGTCCTAGACACGAGCCAGTGGATTCCTGAAAGGGGCTGTGTGGGCTCTGCTGTCCATCTCTGCCCTGGTGTCGGCCTGGCGGCGCTCTCCCCTGTGGTCTGGGCAGGGAATGATGATGAGCCAGGGCTGCTGTTGTTTTTGTTTTGTGATATTTAAAGCAACCTAAGCTCTCATTACTGTAATACAGTACATGCCTTGGGCTGGAGGGAGGAGTAGCGTCCCTCCCGGATCAGGGGCAGTTCTGTGATGTTGCAGGGAGCCTGGGAAAGTGTTTGGACCCTGGCTGACAGAGTTCAGAGCTCCAGGGCTGAGAGGGGCTGCAGAACTCCCCCACTCTTTCTCCTCCCAGCCCCCTCATTTGAACCAGGAGGGAGCTGGGCCTGCTCAAGGAAAGGAATTGCTCAGACTGGGGCGTGGTAGTGGAAGGGTTGGGACTAGAAAGCGGGTCCTGAGATGGATTTGCCATAGTAGGTACAGCTTCTGCTTCTGCCCTCCTCATTAATTCAAGATCCTTTTGAGGCCGCGAACTTCATTTTGTATCTGTAATTTTGTATTATGTTTCTTAAGCAAAGGGGTCCTTCCAACTGTCTAAGTTTCAAGAGCCACAGAGCCACCCGTTGCTGCCCAGACCTTTCTGCTACACTGGACTGCCTGTGTTTGTGAGGAGAAGGGGCGGACGGGAGCCCCGAGATCTCACTGCTGTGATGCCGAGTGCAGGTCTGAGGTCAGGCACCTGAGAGGCTCCGGGTCAGCCAGTGGGAATCAGGGAGCACAAGCTGCAGGCAGGCGCATCCGATCTCGTAGTCTCACTCCTAGGCATGTGTCTGGAGAAAATTCAAATTAAAAGAGATAAAGGCACCCCAGTGTTCATAGCAGCATTGTTTACAATATCCAAGCTGCCAGGGAAGCCCCAAAGACATAGGAGCCACCTTAAATGTTCATCTTCAGGTGAGTGGATCCCGAAAATGTGGTAAATTTACACAATGGAGTGTCACTCAGCCATAAAAACAAATGAAATAATGCCATGTGCAGCAGCATGGGATGGACCCAAAGATTATCATGCTAGGTAAAGTAAGTCAGAAAGTGAAAGACAAATACCATGATATGTCTTGTATGTGTAATCTAACATATGATACAAATGAACTTATTCACAAAACAGAAGCAGACTCAAAGATATAGAAAGTGAACTTATGGTTACCCAGTGGGAAAGGGGGTAGGGGAGGGATGAATTAGGAGTTTGGGATTAACAGGTATGCACTACTATATATAAAATAAATAACAAGATCCTCCTGTATAGCACAGGGAACTACATTCAATATCTTATGATAAACCAGAATGAGAAAGAACATGAAAAACCATATATACATGTGTGTGTTTGTGTAAATCACTTTGAATATAACTGAATCACTTTGTTGTACACCAGAAACTGACACAGCATTGTAAATTGACTTTACTTCAATTTAAAGAAAAGGTGGAGGCCAGGGGGATGGCCTCCTGAAGGCAGATTCACTTGTGGTGGTGTGGTAGAAATCTTGCAAGTGTAGGAGAGCTGAACATAACTTTGTGCCCGGTGACGATGAACAGTTTGACTGGACTGGGTGGGGAAGGCATGCCAGAGTCCAGCCCCCAGACCTCATCAGCCTTGCGGTAGGTAACCATATATCGAATGCTTGTCGCACTTGCCACTTGTGTGAGCTTGGACAAATTATCTGTTCTCTGTGTTTCTGTCTTCTCTTCTGCAAAGTGAGGATAATAATGATAAAAACTTCAGAGAGTTGTTATGAGGGCTGAGAAAATTCATGTAAAACTGAGCATATTGCCTATTGTATAATATGTGCTCCAGAAATATTTACTGTGGCTCTCATAAGCGGTGAGGGGTAAGAAATATCCTTGCCCTTTGGAACTCACAGTTGCACTGAGGAGACAAGATTTTCCCACGTATATATGAGCCCAGTTAGGAGCTGTATCAGTCAGGGGACGGTATCTGCTATGTTACGGGGTATAGATGCAAAGGAGTCAAGAGAGGAGATTCCGTTTTGACCTGGGAGAAGTGCCAAAGAGGAGGTGGGAGACTAACTGAGAAGCCGGTGCACTCCATCTGCTCAGGTGTCAGCAGGGAGATGGACAGGGCAACAGCCACTCCTGCATCCTAAGGACCCCTCTGGACATCTGCTCATCTGCCTAGCATGCTCACCGATGGTCTCCAGACTATGCTCTGAAAATTCAAAGAAGGCATGACAAGGTCCCTGCCTGCAAGAGCTCACACAGCCTAGTGGGGAGGGGCGTACAGAGAAATATTGCTACTAACAAATGTTCTATTCATATCTATATATATCTCCAAGGCTATCATCTGAGGCCAAAGGTGGGTTGGGGCAAGGCAGATAGGTGTTCAGAACATGAGTTTGAACAAAAGCATGGATCTACTTGGTGAAAACGGACAGCTTCAAAGGAGCTGGAAGGTGTGCGTCTTTCTGCAGGAGAGGTGGAGTTGATTAGAACTTTCTGAGACTGAGAACGGGGAGGCTTTGAGACCAGGATCAGGCACGCTTTTGGTCTCTTGCTTGTCCTTGGCAATGCAGGGGTTAGGAGCTGAGCTAGGAAGTGGGGAGGATTAGGCCTGGCAGGTTGGAGAGAGGAGGCTCTTTACACATCAGGAGTAGGTGCCAGGCATTGGTGACGCACAGGGAAACTTCCTGAAGTCAGATGAAGTCTGCAGATGTTTCATAGCCTTAAATACACTTATATTTTCTGGTTCAGAGGCTTCCAGTGAAAGTAACGTAGAAGGGAATGTCCAGCTAGCAATAGGAAGGAAGCATGAAATGCAAAGGGTTAGAGGCCAGACTTCTCATGATCAGTGACATTATTACTTTGGCAAGGAGCTGCAGGTGAGGAGGGAGTGACTTGCTTGAAGAGAAGGGAAGGACTCAGGAAAGGAGTCCCAGACATTTGGTCCTGATCCAACTACTGAATGAAACTTTTGGGCTCTGGGGTTTGAGCGGGGACTCTTGGGCTATATTTGTCTAAGGTGGTGGGGCCCACTTTACATTTAGTGTCTGCATGTCCCCATGACAAGGATTGCATAATATCGCATCTTCTGCTTTGCTCGGCCACCCCTAAACTCAGAGCAAAGTGAGCAGATTAAGTTTATCACTGCGCTCCAGTCCTTGCTCTGCTTGTTTTTCTTAAGACTTTTGAGTAGAAGACCTTCAGGTCCCCAAAAGGGTCTATGAGGTGTCTGAGCTTGGTCGTGATGGCAAACAAGCTGGTCAGCGCTAAACTCCTCTCTTTCTTTTTCTCAGCCTTGAAGGTCTTAGTGAGCCTTCACCTCTTTCATTGGCCAGGCCATTCAAACTTTGCAGTTTTTCAGAATTCTTGTTTTTATTTTTCCTCCTTGGTCTTTCCTAAAGTCCATTATTCATCCAGACCCACTTGTGTATCTCCTCCTCTATCACACCATCCCTGTAGCTATGACCTGCCATGAACTTGCCGGCCTGCTATCTTTGTTTTTCCAAATGTTTGTATGTGCCAGCCATGTAACTCTTCCGATGCTTTTTTGTTGTATTGCCTCCAGGTGACTCAACCTGTACTGGGCTCACAACCGATTTTCAGTATATATGTGTCACCTCAACTGCTGAGCTTTTTTTTGTTCCCATGTACCATTCTATTCACAGTAACACTTGTTATTCAGTTGCTAAGTCATGTGTGTCTGCGACCCCATGGACTGTAGCACGCCAGGCCTCCCTGTCCCTTACCCTTTCCCGGAGTTCGCCCAATTTCATGTCCATTGAATTGGTGATGCTTTCCAGCCATCTCATCCACTGCTGCACTCTCCTCCTTTTGCCATCAATCTTTCCCAGCATCAGGGTCTTTTCCAGTGAGTCAGCCATTTGCATCAGGTAGTCAAAATATTGGAGCTTCACAGTACTACTACTAACAACTAAATGCTAATGCTATCTAAATGCTAATAACTTACTATCTCCCAGGCACCGGTGCTATAAGTCCTTTATGTTCATCATCTCAGTTAACTTTAATTGTGACACCATTTTCTACTTTTATCCATATTTCATACTTTCCAGATCTATAGAAAACGTGTCCTTCAACCCAAAGATCAATTAGTATCTGGCTGAAGTGCCTGACCTGTATCATGGCTGAAGTTTTCACTATAGAATATGGTTGCAAAGCCCTAAGAGGTGAAATTCTTGCTTCCTCCTTCAGCTGATGGTCTCAGAGAAGGTGAGGGATCTCCATTCTTTTTGTGGCAAAAGCACTGGTGTTAACCCTTGTATTTGGGAGTCCCTGAATATGTTACGGGAAAGACACCTAGGTCCCTTTGCTGAAAGGGGAGATGCTGGCTGGTGGGCCTCCTGCAGGCACCCAAAGCAGGGTTCACTGGCATCACACCTAATCTCTTCTGAGGCTCAGGAGGGTTTCTGATGGATGGATGAGATCAAATTTACTTCACATTGATTGGGCCTATGCAAATTAATAAGCAGCCTGATAGAGACATGTGTTCTTAAGAGGCCAGCACGACCATGAACCACAAGAATAAGGCAGCCCTGGTGGAAATGGAATGGCTGGAGCCAGGTCTTGGCCCTCGTGGCTTTGGGTGGCTGGACTGAAAGGTCGTTGGGGCGTGTACACTCTCACAGGGGAACAGAACAGCGCTTGATCTAGCAGCATGATCATGTCACTGTCCCGCCAGGCATGGCCACAGCCCTGCCCTCCCCAGCCCCAGGCTGGTTTGTGCTGTGCTGGTTCATAGTTAAGTGTCTGAGTCTTCCGTGACTTGTGAATGACTGTACGTAAAGGGTCAAGTCACTTTCTCCAGAGACAACATCACTCCTAGGATGTTCCCAGCAAGGTTTAGTGTGCTTGTCAAAGGCAAGGAGTTTATACTGGCGCTATTGTCTGTTTTATGACCTGGCCATCGACCTGCGAGTGTGTCTGAGCACCCACTGTGTAGGTGTGAACTGATGCACAGAGGGTGATGAGTGGTTTTTGCCTGTAACTTGCACATTTATTGAGACAAGGAGATGTACATAGTAAAAATAAAGTAGAAATTCAAATATCTGTGAAAATTTATGAGCTGGACATTGTTCTAAGTACTTTTTATGTAATAACTCATTCCATCCTCACGACACTCCTAGAGAATCTAGGTTCAAGTGTGTGGTCAGGTCCACATAACTGGTGCAGGATTCAAACCTGGAAAGTCTGGCTTTGGACCCGGTGGCTGGGAAGGAGTTGTTGGAGAGAGGGGTGGTCAAGCATGGGGTGCAGGGACCCAGGGGCAATAAGAAGGGGTGATATAGTGAGTAAGATGCTGCTTCCAGATTCACTACCAAGCCCTCAAGGGAAAGGCACTTTATATGTGGATGGTTGGTCTTTCAGCCCACCTCTGGGTTTAATGAGAGAGCTGTGTCTCTTGCTCACCATTGTTTCCATTTTACCCCTAGACTTTGAGGCAATGGGCAGATTGCTGACGAATAACAACGAGGCAGCATTCAAAACCCAGTACTTAGGTCTGCAGGAAGCTGTGCCTTCCTTACCCAAGGAGGTTGTTCCAGTTATTTTTTGCCATGTGATGAATCACCTCACAACTTAGTGACTTAACAGACAGCAATCATGTTATTGTTGTTATCGCTTCTGTTTCTGGGGACTGGGCTCAGTTCAGCTGTCTTGCCCACGGTCTCTCCTGGGATGGCCGGGGCTGGAGTCACGTGGGTGCCTTCCTCACTCACAAGTGTGTGAGTCTCTGCTGCTGCCAGCAGGGACCTTGGTGATGGTATCCGCCAAAAGACCTGTGCCTGGCTTCTCCACGTGGCCTGGGCTCCCTTATTGCCTGGCAGCGCATTCGCAGGGCAAGTCTGTGAGAGAGCCCAGTGGATGTGGGTTACCTTCTGGGGCCCAGCTCTGGAGTTTCACAGCCATCACTCTTCCTGTTTTAATTTTGTTAGAGGCGAGGCACCCTGTTGAGCTTGTATTCAAGGGGAGGGAAATAAGATGCCAGCTTTCCATGAACACATGACTGCATGTCACGGATTTGTGGACACGTTTGAAAACCATCACAGAGATTTTCCAAATAACTTCACTCTGGTTTAAAGAGATCAGTTACTGAGACAGACGGGGCCTAAAGCAGGTGTGTGTGCCGAGTTTGAGGAAAGAGAAGCAGGAGGCCGGACCAAGGGAGGCAGTGTCGTCAGAGAACCCATGCTAGCCTGGGTGACCAGAGGCCTGGCCCTGCCTCTGACCAGCTGCTGCCCACACGGAGGCCTCTCTGCTTTGGGGGCTGATTGACCTTCCTTACCTTTAACCGCAGAGGATTGATGCAGTTGAGTTTTCGGGTACCTTCAAGCTTTTGTGGCTGTGAGTCCATAATTTTGAGGACTGATATCTTTATTTCATAACCTCTAAAACCTTCTGACAGACCGTCAGTCAGCCCTCCTGCTAACCTTCCTGGGCTCAAGCTTGCCTCCAGGCAGCCCTCTGCTCCCCAGGACGTGGGTCAGGGGCCTGAGGAGCCTGGGTAGAGGGTGGGATGGGGTAAGAGAGTGAGGGAGGCGGGGTGGGGAAGGTGCTCAAGTGGGGGAGCCTGGAGGTCAGGGTGGAAGTAAAACACCCTGGTGGGGAGCCGAGGCTGCTGGAACTTGTTGAGATTGGAGGCTCTGCCGGCGGATTCAGCAGGCCGGGGGTACTGAGCTTCTAACAGAGCCTGCCTTCACTTTGTATCAACCTTTTCCCTCCCTCCTCCTAATCTCATGAAGGCACTCTTGCGATTATATCCTTGGAAAGGATGGCAGACAGATGCTGTCCCACCGTGGACGTTCTGTGGTCCCTCTGCCCCGGGCAGGGGGAGTGTCCTCGCACAGGGCTCTCACTCAGCGACCTCTAGCTGTCTCCATTTTACAGGTGACAGGGTGAGGAAAGCAAAGCTCTCTTCTAACGAGGGCAGGAACACGGCTGGCTGCGTCATCCCCCTCTGAGCAGCGGGGGTCACCTCGGGTCATCTGGGGAACATCCTGTGTGCTTAAACACTTACAGACTGGGCCGACCCAGGTCTTTGGCTCAGCCCTGAGCAGCTACGTTTTGAGAAGCAAGAGATTGGGACTCCCAGAGGAAAGTTGGGAATGAGGAAGACATCAACAAATCCTTGGGAATCAATATAAAACAGGAGGACGTTTGGTACAGTGAGGGGGTGCATGTGTGTGTGCCTCTTCCTCTGCCAAAACTAAGCTCATTTCTGCATATTTGTTTGCTGAGTATGAAATACTCCAAAGATTGCGCTTTTTATTTGTTGAATCTGAAATGAAAAATGACTCAGCAGAGAGGAAAACAAGCCTTGAATGCCCTGAATGGCCCCCTGAACGAAAATCTATGGCCGTAGAGCATGTGGCTTCTCATCTCCCCTCCAGGCTCTTCAACACACACGGGGACAAGTATACCATGCCCAACTGTGCACACAGTCCACCTCAGATTGGTTCCTGTTTGGCCTAGGTCCCTTTATCTCATTTCCCTTCCCACTCCAGCCTTTCCAGGGCCCCCACCCCTTCCTACAGGACGGTCTACCCGAGTTTAGGTGGAGGGGCCCTGGCCGCAGGCCATAGCTGATTTTCTAGGAGGGCAGGCACTTCCTATCTGGCTCCTTTCACAGGCTCAGTGTAAAGATCCCTCAGGGAAATCTGAGACTTTTTATTTTTCCATCAAGTGGTAGTCACCTCAGATTATCTCTAGCTTTTGGACCTGGAAGGATGGATTATCTGGGAAGAATGACCATCTGCCAAACCAGACGTTACCTGCTTGGTACACAAGCTGTATTCCTGGAAAGTTGAGTATAAACTGGATTTAGGTGTACTGAATCATATTCTGAATTACTGGAAGGATTTTCTATCAGAGGAACTTAGCAGCAGATCCTTTTGTAAAGTAAAGCAGTATTTTGTAATGTGGAGACTCTCTCCATGATTTATGACTTTGGTAAGTAGATGGAACATTTTTGTATACTGAATGTTATTTTAAATGTACTGTGTGGAAACTTGTTATTCAAAGGTACTCAGCACCGAAGGCTTGTTCAAAGAATTATTGTGTAGTGTGGATAAACTTTTCATGATTTATGAGCTTGGCAAGTTCAGACGTATCTTAAAGTGGGATATACCTCTAGCTCTGCTTCAGAGAAAAAGGTGAGTTTTGCTAACAATCAGATTTGGGGGGGGGGGGATGAGAACTCTACTATCTGTCAGTTATAGTCACTTCAGAGGGACTTGGGAGAAATAGAAATAGAGGTACTCAAATTTTCCATTTTTTTTTTTTTAGGGCAGGAAATCCTAAGGGTGGCCTTTTTTGCCTACTTTCCGTGTTATCACCAAGGGGAAATTATGGTGCTATTTTTTCCAAATAAATGCAGCTAACTATTATAGCAACACTTACGAAACTGTTTCTTTTTATATTAAATCTGTATCTTCTGAATAAATATCGTCTATCTACCTCTTCATCATCTCTTGTCTGTCTACCATCTATCAGTGCTATAGCAGGAAACAGACACTGCAATATGGCTTGTGTAGCCCTGGAATCTGTTGCTCCACCAGCACAGAGAGCCTCCCACCCTGAGACCCCTCGGTGTGTGAGCTGTGTGGCAGACCTCAGCTTCTTGTACACCCTTTCTCTCTCAGCAGCTCAAAGGTCGCTTCAGCACTCATCTTCAGGGCTCGATCTTCACTCACTGTCCTATTGGAGCCCCAGAGTAGAGCTTGCGCCTGGGAATGTGGTTTGACTCTCGGCTCAGCTTTATTGAGCTATAAATAACATACAGCGTTGTGTAAGTTTAAGGCATACAGCCTGCTGATCTGATACATTGATATGTGGCAAAATGATCATCATCATAGCTTTAACTAACATCTTCATTCTGGCATATAATTTCCTTTTTGTGGTACGAATATTTAATATCTATACTTTGGTATAAAATATAGTATTATTAGCTACAACCACCATGCTGTACATTAGATCCCCAGAACTTATTCATCTTATAACTGTAAGTTTGTACCTCTTGATTAATATTTCTCCACTCTAACCCACCCCCTTCCCGTGATAACTACAACTTTGTTTCTCTGAGTTTGGCTCTTTTAGATTCCACACATAAGTGATAGCATAAGGTAGGAAATGGTCCAACATTAAAAAAAATTTGGCTGCACCCTGTGGCACGTGAGACCTCAGTTTCCCAACAAAGGGTCAAAGCCACACGCCCTCCCTTGGAAGGTGGAGTCATAGAAGGCAGAGTCTTAACCGCTGGACCCCGGGGAAAGCCCCTGGTCTAACTTTCTACGGTAGTTGTGAAAGAAGGGGGTTACACTTTCTCAGCTGTGTTTAACCGGAAGCTGCAAGAGACACAGGGCTGACCAGGAGGGATCCCTCCCTGCAAAAAATCTCCACAGAACAGGATGGTATCAGGCAGGATGTGCTGGTGACTCGCCCTAAACGGTGATGTGGTCCTGACTGTTTCAGAAAGAGGCCTTTGGAAACTCACCCAAGTACAGAAATAACTTGTAAAAAGTTTGATTCTAGTTTCTTTGAAAAAAAAATTCCTGGTAGTTTCTGGCTATGACCATCACACTCACATCTGCCTAGCCTTCCATTTACTTCCCCGTTTTCCTGATGGCTTGGACCCACAGCCTGTCTCAATCCTGGGGTGGGCAGTCCTGCGATGGAGAGTCAGCCATCTACCACTGGATCTGGGAGGTCCTGAATCACGGCTCCTTTGGAGTCAGTTTGGAGTGTTCCAGCCAACTATCCAGCTTGGCTAGGGTGGGGAATTTTGACTGTCAAGAGGGAAGTGGGGTTTTCATTACACAAACATATGCTCTCTGAACTATATAGTCTTTGATGTTCCTGGAAACTATTGGGCTATGGGTGAAGTAGCCCTGGCCAAGGAGTCAGAGGAACTAGAAGAGTCTTCTGTCTCCTTCTAGTTTTGTGACCCAGGCAAGTTAGAGTTAATCGGATTTTGATATATAGGGAAGCAAGATCCCTAACTTTAAATGACTCGTGACTTGGCTTGAGAGACAGACATGTAATTCAGCATGATGAATGGGGTCCAGCAGCCAGGTCAGGTAAGTCTACCTAGGTTGTGAGTGAAGTGACTTCGGCTTTTACTTTCCTACTTTGTGAAGGGGGGTGGTAATCTTTCCTTTCAGGTTTGTTGTAAGGCTTGATGATGATTCATTTGTAAGTTCTAAAAAAAAGAGAGAGAGAGAGAGAGAAAGGTTTAAGTAGCAATTTGCAACTGTTTTTTCTTCTACTCTATCTGCAAGATATAATACTAATAAATAATATCTCTCAACACCTCAAGTGATTCTCAAAACATAAGATAGGTCACCCCATACTTTGAGTCTGTCGGATATGCATAGTTGGTTGGTTAGCACCCTGAAGGTTCTGATAGACTGCCCCAAGGAATATTTTTGTTTTTTTGGTCAGAGAAACAAATGTGAATGACGTTAACAGGGGACATATTTTGTTAAAATCAAAACATCACAAATAAGACTAAAGTTTCCCTTTGATCTTCATTTCCAATCTCCAATGCCAAACACCACGATCTCTGAGGGAATTACTATTTTCAGCACTTGCCTTCCAAGATTCCTTGCTCCGTACTCATGTACTAGCCTATTTTAGCACTAGAGTGTGCCCTAGATCGATGGTGTTTAACTTTCTAGATCTTTTATGTATATATGTGTATATATGTCTGTAAGTGTGTTTTGATATCCATAGAAATATATAGTGTGCTTTATATATGTCTTGAATCCTGCTTATCCACCTAAAACCATGTCATGGACATATAACCATGTAACGACATATGGTTCTAACTCATACTTTTAAACTATTGATTAGTATTTCATAGCAGGAATATGCCATAGTTTCTAGCACTCCCTTATTGGTAGAACATTTCCAAGTTTTGTTACTTAAAAAAATATTGTACCCACGTGTTCAAGGATTTCAGTTTCTCTACACTCTTGTCTACAGTTGTCTTTCCTTTATTCATTTTTGATAATAGCCATCCTGACAGATATGGGGTTGATTTCTTACTGTGGTTTTGATTTGTATTTCCTGATGGCTAGCAAGGTTGAGCATTTTTCATATGTCTCTTGACCATTTGTATGTCTTCACTGGAGACATGTCCATTCAATTCCTTAGCCCATTTTCAGGGATTTTATTAGTGGAATTTTATTTTATTTTTTTGCCCTCAAGTTGTATGAGTTACTTAGGTATTTTGTATATTAGTTGCTTGTTGGATATATGGTTTACAAACAGTTTCTTCTACACTGTAGCTTGCCTTTTCATCCTGTTGATTGTTTCCTTTGCTGTGCTTTTTGGTTCAATGTAGTTTCACTTCTTTATTTTTGCTTTTTTCTGCTTGTGCTTTTGGTATCATATCTATGTTGTCATTGCCAAGACCACTATCATGAAGCTTTCCCTCTATGTTTTCTTCTAGAAGTTTTAAAGTTTCAGATCTTACATTTAATTCTTTAACCTACTTTGAGTTGATTTTTGTGTATGGTGTAAGATAAGGGTCCAATTTCATTCTTTTTCTTGTGAGTACCTAGTTTTCTTAGCAGTATTTGTTTAAGAGACTCATTTCCCACATTATATATTCTTTGCATCCTTCTTGAAGATCAGTTGGCCACAGCATTTATGGAAGACTGTATGGAGAGTCCTCAAAATTAAATATAGAACTACCACAGGACCCAGTAACTCCACTTCTGGGTATTTATCCAAAATAATTAAAATCAAGACCTTGAAGATACTAGCATTCCCCATGTTCATTGTATTCACAGTAGCCTAGATGTGGAGACAACCTACATGTCCACTGACAGATAAATGGATAAAGAAAACGTGGCTTACACATGCAATGAAATATATTTAGCTTTAAAAATAGAAGCAGATTTTGCAATATGCAACAGCATGAATGAACTTTGAGGACATTTTGTGAAGGGAAAAAAATCAGTCACAGAAAAAGTAGTGCATGATTCCACCTAAATTAGGTGTCCCAAACAGTGAAATTCATGGAATGAAAGAGTGGGATGGTGGTTGTCAGAGTCTAAGGGGAGGAGTGGGTTTTTCTGATGGCTCAGATGGTACAGAATCTGCCTGCAATGTAGGAGCGCTGAGTTCGATCCCTGGGTTGGGACGATTCCCTGGAGAAGGGAATGGCTGTCCACTCCAGTATTCTTGCCTGGAGAATCCCATGGACAGAGGAGCCTGGCAGGCTACAGTCCATGGGGTCACAGAGTTGGACATGACTGAGTGGCTAAGACTTTCACTTTCAAGGGGAGGGGTAAATGGAGAGTTATTAATCAATAGGCATACAGTTCAATTATGCAAGGTGAGGTAAGTTCTGGAGATCTGATACAATACTATACATATAGTCAACAATAATATGTAGCCAACAATAATATGTTATACACTTAAAAATTTGTTAAGGGTAGGTCTTATATTAATTGTTCTTACCTTGATAAAATAAAAAGGGGGTGAGATGGGGGATTGGGAGGGATCTCACAGGAGAGGGTATATGTATACTTATAGCTGATTCACACAGTTGTACGACAGAAACCAACACAACATAGTAAGTAATTATCCTTCAATTAAAAATAAAAATTAAAAAAAAATGCAAAGCACTTCTTTGTGGCTACATCATTATGCACCTAAGTAGATCTTCTCTAGGATAAATAATAAATGGAATGTATAGATCAGAGTCTATGTTTTGCATAGTTTGCATGGTTTGATTTAAATTATCTTCCAATTTATAAACCCAGTGGCAGAGTATGGGTCTCTATTTCTCCACACTATTGCCAAATTTCATAGTTTCACACTTAAAATTTTTGCCAGTCTGACAGATAAAATTGGTACTCAACTGCTGCTGTTTGTTTTTCTGATTCTAGTGAGGTTGAGTCCTTTTAGATGTTTACTGGTACTATATTGTTTCCTCTTTTAAATGGTTTTTATTTACTTGGCCCATTTTTCTAGTCACTTTAAAAAATGATTTACAGAGACTCTTTATACCAGAAAAATGCACACACATTGTTTTGTTATAGAATTTCAAGTATTTCTTTTGGCCTGTTGCTTGTCTGTTAAGTCCGTGATGCCTTTTATCTCAAAGATGTTTTGAACTTTGATGAAAGCATTATCATTCTTTTTATTTGTAGATTTTTCTTTCTATGTCTTATTTATGTAGGTTTTCTTCTTGCTCACAGCAGATTCTCAATATTTTCTGGAAATACTTGGATAGTTCTGTTTTTACGTTTTGGGCTCTTTATTTTTGTGTGAGATATGAATATACCTTTATTTGTTTTTGAAAAGGCTACTGAATCATCTGAAACTTTTCACTGATTCTAAATGCCCATTTTCTTATATGGAAAGTTCCCACTTATATATGTATTTTTCTTGTGTATATGTATATGAGTATTGCCTATTCTCTTCATTGTCCTATTTATCTATTTCTTTGTCAATCTCATATTTAGGGAGGCCTTTCCTGATCATCTTACCTGAAACAACCCTCATTCATTCTCCATCACATTACTGGATTTTATTGTCTTCATGGCATGAATATCTCTTTAGGTTTCTTATTTATTTATTTGCTAGTTTGTGTATTATAAGTACCATGATAACAGGAGTCTTCTCTGCCATTTTAGCACCCAGAACAGCACCTAATAGCCTTTCAGAAAATAGTTGCTGAATGAATGAAGGCCAATAACTTTTTATTTTTAAAGTTTGAATACATTTCTTGTTAAAGGAATTTGCACTGTTAACCAAAGAAGCGGGTAGAGAAGGACCTTCCGTCTTCTTGAAATTCTTTCATGTATGTTTATGGGTTTTATTCACAAGTCACATTGCTTAAATTTTGAACCTTTAGAAAGATTCATTCAAAGAGGCAGAAAAGGGTGATGTCTGTTTATAGTAAGTTTTGGGGATACTTCCTTTTAAGGTATGGAATTTAGACTAGCCAGATACAACAACTGAATATGTGGCTTAAGACAATCATTAATTCATTCTGCAACTATTTATCCAGCACACTGATAAGTGCCGGGAATGCAAAGGTGAATAAAACAAACAAGGAGCTTATAGGGGTGCAGGCACTAATTAGACAACCATAGCAATGGATATATGATTATAAACTATGATCCTTTCTATGTAGAAAAATTACATGATGCTTTCAGTACATGTGCAATCAAGGGGGTAAGAGAATATTTCACTGAAGAAATAACCATTTGGTGGTGATTTGAATCACCGAGAGGACTGAAACTTTTAAATAGAGGTCCTAAGGAGGCAAGGTGAAAAAAAGAAATGAAAGAAGTCTGAATGTAACTAAGTAGAAAGGTTGAGCAGGAGTGTAGCTCTGGTGAAGTAGCAGAGGTCTGATCAAAGGAGAGTGTAGTATGATGACAAACAAAGACAAAAACAAAACAAATGCAACAAAGCAACCTAAGTAGCTTTTGGAGTAATGCAAACCCTGGCTTCCTGCATGAGCTTTGATGCCTGTCAACTGTGTAACCAGATCAGTTTTAACTTCTTTCTGCTCAGTTACTTTATTGATGAAAACAAACCTGGTAGAGTGACTGTAAATATTACATGAGATAGTCCTTGGCACATGTTAGGTATTTATGGGATAGTACTTCTAGGCTTATTAATGGTTCTTTTGTGTTTGTTACCTGCTGGGCACCCTAATTTAAGCAAGCAAAGCAGAAATAATCACTGGTATTGGGGATTCACAACCTGAACCAAGTAAAACTTTCCAAAAGAAAGTTCAGTCAATACTTTTGAACAACTTGTATGCAGAGTACATCATGAGAAACGCAGGGCTGGATGAAGCACAAGCTGGAATCAAGATTGCCGGGAGAAATATCAATAACCTCAGATATGCAGATGACACCACCCTTATGGCAGAAAGTGAAGAAGAACTAAAAAGCCTCTTGATGAAAGTGAAAGAGGAGAGTGAAAAAGTTGGCTTAAAGCTCAGCATTCAGAAAACTAAGATCATGGCATCTGGTCCCATCACTTCATGGCAAATAGATGGGGAGACAGTGGAAACAGTGGTTGACTTTATTTTTGGGAGTTCCAAAATCACTGCAGGTGGTGACTGCAGCCATGAAATTAAAAGACGCTTATACTTAGAAGGAAAGTTACGACCAACCTAGAGAGCATATTAAAAAGCAGAGACGTTACTTTGCCAACAAAGGTCCATATAGTCAAGGCTATGGTTTTTCCAGCAGTCATGTATGGATGTGAGAGTTGGACTATAAAGAAAGCTGAGCACTAAAGAATTGATGCTTTTGAATTGTGGTGTTGGAGAAGACTCTTGAGAGTCCCTTGGGCTGCAAAGAGACCCAACCAGTCCATCCTAAAGGAGATCAGTCTTGGGTGTTCATTGGAAGGACTGATGCTGAAGCTGAAACTCCAATACTTTGGCCACCTGATGTGAAGAGCTGACTCATTTGAAAAGACCCTGATGCTGGGAAAGACTGAAGGCAGGAGGAGAAGGGGACAGCAGAGGATGAGATAGCTGGATGGCATCACCGACTCAATGGAGATGAGTTTGAGTGAACTCTGGGAGTTGGTGATGGACAGGGAGGCCTGGTGTGCGACCATGCGGTCGCAGAGTCGGACACGACTGAACTGAACTGAACTGAAGTTCTGCTTAGTTCAGTTAAAAACCATTTTTGAGCATCTACTTTGTACAACATATAATGTTTTCTTTTGAGGATACAAGAACAAACCATTTGCAGCTAATGATTAAATGGGTAATTTTATAGCAATGTTATGGAGGATCTAATAGAAACAAATTCAATGTGTGAGGGAAATGAGGTGTAAGAGACATTCCTTGAAGGAGGAACCCTGGGGAAGGTTATGGAGGGGAGAAAGTAATAGCCAATAATCCACAAGGAAGGTGTCATGAAAGAGAACTGGAGAACTGTTCTTCAAAAGCTGCAGAGAGGGTAGTTACCCAAGGCAGTGCCCCCAATAAGCTATTTGTAGCAGGACATCCTGAATCACGGTCATGGGTTAGTTCTAGCTTATAGCCAAGACCAGTGTCTCCAAGCTCTGCCTGTGTGTTTCTCTTCTGGGCATGTTTGTTTGTGGACTCATTCATGGAAACGCAGTGTTCCGGCTGCCGGCAGTGAGTAGGCACTGAGACGTATTTGATCTCATCTACATCTATGCCGTAAAACCATGGTCGTCACGTCTGTGGATCGCTTTCCCCTGCCCCCTACCATGAGGCCACTTTAGTTTTTTTGTGTTTGATCAGCTTTGGCTCCATCCTCTTCAGTCAGAACTATCTGTATGTATGTGTGTGTGTATATATCTATATAACCACTTGGGGTGGGTCAGAGTTCTGTTGCCTAGAAAACATCATAGAAAGCTTCTGTTTCCTCAAAAAAAAGCTCGTGTTTCCTCTTAGCTATGTCATTCTCTTATTTACTGTGTTCTCATTATTGTCCATTAAAATCATATTCATCCTTTAAGAATCTGATCAGACGCTTATTTCCTTATGAAACCTCCTCTAATCACTCCAGCTTAAAGGGAGTTTGTCTCCCTTTATAATTTCACATTATACAGTTTTCTAACAGTGGGTCCAGTGTTTGTTGACTAATAGTGTTACCTGGAAGAAACTGTCTTTTTTAAAATAAAGTTTTTATTCTTGAACAGTTTTATATTTGTGGGATCATTGCAAAGAGTACATAGATTTTCTATTTACCCATTACCCAGTTTCCCCTATAATTAACATCTTACATTAGTATAGTAAATATGTCATAGTGAATGAACCAATATTGACATATTATTATTAACTAAAGTCTGCACTTCATTCAGATTTCCTCCAAATGTCCTTTTTCCAAATGTCCTCAGTTTTCTCCAAATGTCCTTTTTCTGTTCCAAGATACCATCCAGGATGTCACGTGTTACAGTCAGGCATCATGACTGCTTCATTTCTCTTAGCTGTGTCAGTTTCTCAGACTTTCTAGTCTTGGGTGACCATGACAGTTTTGAGGATTATATATTAGGAATTTCATAGAATGTCCCTCAATTGGATTTGTCTGATGTGTTTCTCATGATTATGCTGGAGTGATGGGTTCTTGGGAGAAAGACAACAGACCAGAGAGTATCTACATAAATTATTTAGAATTCTTTTGCATGAGAAAATTTGTTTATTCTCCTCCATTTGTTTATTCAATCATTTATTTATGGGCTTGTAAATATTTATTTTATGTCTTGAGTTATAATGCAATACCACTTTATCCATTTTGTTGCATAAATTGCTCCAGCTTTGGCCATGGGGACTCTTTCTGTTGGCTTTGGGTTCTTTTACCATATCCCCATCATTCTTGTGTGTGTATATATTCTCAACTTGGGGCACTACAACATTCTCCACGGTGATCGTATTTCCTGCCTCAGCCCTGAAATGAGCAGTTTCTCCAAGGAACCCTGGTTCCTTTTACTGGAGAATGGTATAAGAAGTGAAGATCTGGGTATCAGGTTTGCTCATTGCTATTGGGTGTCATTGCTTCTAGGCACTCTCATAACAAGAAGATAGATATATGGGTATGTACTAACCTGTGTGTAAACATCTATAAATATTTCCATATGTGACCATTTATATCTCTATTAAGCTAAATATGAGTTCATACTGATGTCTCAACTCTAATCCATAACCACATGGATTATTCCAGGGGAACTTGAGCTTCAGGTACAATTCCAGAGCTAATAAATCAGGATAAATATTGACCTTACATCTTTTGAAAGGTAAACGCATTAACATCATTGAATGTTTTTCTTGGTTTAATAGTGGAATAAATATTACAATTATGAAAATATTGTAAAAGTCAGTTTTACTTTA
This sequence comes from Cervus elaphus, assembly GCF_910594005.1. Lineage (NCBI taxonomy): Eukaryota > Metazoa > Chordata > Mammalia > Artiodactyla > Cervidae > Cervus > Cervus elaphus. The sequence goes on along the minus strand of NC_057834.1, from coordinate 30,024,193 downwards.
TCACTGTTCACAATTTGGGTATTTATCTTGTTAAAACTTTTACCCACCTATAGTTTTGCTAATTTTAATTCCATGAGAATTTAATCTAATAGGGTCTGAAAGTTCTTATATTACCTAGCTATTGAATGTCCCAGAGTTTGAAAATTTTTATATTTTGTGACAATTCAGTGTCCCATTCAACGATCAAAGTTCATGATTTAAAATTCTGAATATAGAAATAAGCACTGTAGAAACACAAAGATAATTATGTCAATTGTGTTCATCTGTGTTGGCGGTTTCCACTTCACTCATTTCCTCTCCTCTTTCTTCTTGCCTTGCATTTTTGGTGGGCTGAAGGCTCCAGTGCCAACGCCATCTGCTGAGATGATCCTGATCCCCCGAATGCCCTCCGTGCTGCTCCTGCTGCTGCCTGTCTTGAGTTCCGCAGAAGCTCAGGTTAACCCAGGTAACGCTGCCATGGCTCAGCCCCATGCTGGAAGACCAGCGGAACACTCAAGCCCTTCAGTGTTCATCTTGGGAAAAGCACGGCTGAGGGGTCCAAAGGTCCCTCCTCCCTTTCTTTCTCTATGCTGAAACAGGGCCATAGCAGAAAGAGAAACTAATATACTCTGTAACATGCTGAATAGTGTTAAAGTGTTTCTTGCATGGAGTTGGGTGGAATAAAAACAAAGTAAAATGGGAGGTGGAAGAAGCAACCCTTTGCTTCTACATCTTCTGGGAAACAGATGAGAACATTTTCAGATGCCTTAGAGAACTTCTGCAAGTTGGTTTCCCAGTTAAGTTTGGTTGGCTAAGGCCTGTATTTTACTTGGCTGTCATGTTATGCTTTGGGGACCCTGGTCTTGTAGGATCTCAGGCAGCTTCTCTTTCCTACAGGGTGTGGCCATGCTCAAAAATAGATTTGTTAGTCCCCTTCTCCCAATTCTTTAAATTGAAGTATACAGTTATACCAATTGTCTATTACCATAATGATGCCACTTAACAACACATGCAAAGTTGGGGATTAAGTCTGGTTTTGATGGGATTATTTTTCTGGTCCCTTCTGGGTGTCCCTTCTGCACATATCTGGGAGTCAGCTGGTCGTTTACTGACTCATCGAGGATGGCCTTGGCTCTGACGACTGGGGCAGCTTCGCTGTGCTCTCCTCTAGCCCTGCTAGTGTAGACACCTTTTAATGGAGATTGCATAGCAGCAAAGCAGAGAGGGAAATGTGTAGCATTTTTCAAACCAGTGCTTGTCATGTTTGCTGAGATCTCATTGTCCAAAGCGAGCCACATGGCCAAGCCCAGAGTCAGAGTGGGACAGCACAAAAATATTACATGGGGGAGGTCTGAACACAGCAAAGAGGAAAGGGCTGGGGCCATTTGTCCTTTTTGCCACAAATATAAATATGGGAAATTAGACATAGCGTAAGTGTCAATATGATGAATTTTATAAACTGAGCACATCCATCTAAGCAGTATCCAGATGAAGCAACAGAACTGTACCAGGACTTCAGAAGCTCTTCTTACCCTCTCTTCAAGTCACTTTGCCCCACCTTCACCCCAAGGGTAGTCATTATTGTTTTCTAACAACACAAATTGGTGTTACTTGTTTTTGTACTTTACATGAGTGGAATCACCTTTTGTTTCTGGCTTCTTCCACTCAACATTTTGTTCATGATATTCCTATCGTGGCATGCAGTTGGCAACTCTGTTTTCATTGTTGTATAATTTTGTTTGAATATTTTATTTATTCAGTCTACTTTGGATGGTAATTTGGATCATTTCCAGTTTGAGCTCATTATAAATAAAGCTCTTATAACCCTTCTTGTAAATGTCTTTTGGTAGAGATAAATACTCAAGTGTTTTAGATATATACCTAGAAGTAGCTTATATGTTGGGCTTCCCTGGTGGCTCAGATGGTAAAGATTCCGCCTGCAAGGCAGGAGACCTGAGTTCAATCCCTGGGTTGGGAAGATCCCCTGGAGAAGGGAAAGGCTACCTACTCCAGTGTTCTTGCCTAGAGAACCCCATGGACAGAGGGGCCTGGAAGGCTACATACAGTCCACGGGGTCACAAGGAGTCAGACGTGACTGATGAGTAAGCACAGCACAGCTTATATGTTGCATATGATCTGTTTTCCTACATATTGCTGAAGAGTTTTCCAAAGTGATTTTACTGATATCCCACCCCACTGCAGTGTTTGAGGGTCCCAGGGGCCTCAGGCTAGATTTGAATTCCTGAGGGTATTTTCACTTCCTCTTCTTCATCCAGTATGACTACATTTGTGAAACACTCGCCTTCTTATCTTTGCAAAAATTCCATTTCCATGGGATATTCCCTTTTCTTCCATACGACACATAATCAAGATACTTTAATGTCAGTGATTAGTTGGTTCAGTAAATCCAGTACCTTGTTACTTTTTTGTAATAAGCTTAGTGAGTGCATCTCAGACCTGAACTTTGACAAACACCATCCTTTCGTTTCTTGCTTTGTGTTCCTCTCAACACAGACTAGTTGAAGTCTGGCTGCCTTCTACTTGGTCTTAAGTTAGTTACATGACAATAGTCATATACTTCTCTTTGTACTTCTTTCATCCTTTCATCAGCAGTAAAATAAAGTTGGATTAGATAAGCTATGAAACCTTTTGTCCCAAACTTACTATAATTTAGTGGTGTTAGAGCTTTACTGCCCATTTTGGAAGACACTGATAGGCTTTGGGCTTGGAAACAGGGTCCTTGAACTCTCATGGCTGTTTTTCACAAGAAAGACCATTTGTCCCCAACTCCCTGCCACTTCCCAGGCTCAGGAATCTAAAGTCAGAACTTCAGAGGAATCATGTCGCTTAGTCTAAGCACATAGAAGATAGCTGATGAATATCTTGAAGATGTAAACCCTAAAATGCTCCTTAGTAAGAAGTTGCATCTAGAAATCATGCTCCAACCTAGTCTGCCTCCATGGGAAAGGGGCATCTCTAGACTCCATATGAAGTATATGAATACTCCTGGCTACTGAATTTGTTTGATCAGTTTCCAGGGTCAGGCTCCTCCAGAATGTATAAAGCCAGTGTTTTGATTGCCGTTGGGGGTCCAGAACCCTGCCCTGTGGAATTTCAGGTAGGGGGAAGTAGCAGAACCAACCTGGTTATCCTGAAAACTTTGCTGAGGGTCTGTTAGTCCTGAGGACTCACCCAGCCAACTAAATAACTACTGAGTGTGGAGAGCACAGGGGCAGTTAGCCCCACTCTCCTGACTTGGCCTGTGACAACTACTTGTGCTTGGAAGAGGGAGAACACCCCTTCTGTCCAACAGGCAATTTAGGCACTTAGGATCCATGGTACAGAGCCAGGGCACATGCTGGGACTTCCCATGTCCAGCCTGGATTTTGCCCTCATAAGAAGCAGGCAACTTGCTAACAGTTTAGAGTTTTGGGGTGGTGGAGGCCTCCTTTGATATCTAGAATGTTTGGAGGAACAAAGACATTAAGGATCTGAGATTCAGAGTGTTCTCGTCCTACTAGCTCCAAATTCACTTTCAGTTCATCTCTGTGGTTTTATTCTTTCTAGCATCAATCCTACATCCAGTGAGTTCTTAAGGTCTAGGGACTTGAAATCCTAGGCTAGTCACGCTGCAATGAATCTTAGAGATAATTAAGTCCTTCTTCTTCATTTTATAGATAAAGGAACTGGGTGTCAAATAGGGTGAGTGATTTGGTTGTTTGTCCATGACAACACACACAGCTAATGGTAAAGCGGGGACCATCGGCTCCCGACTCCCAGGCCCAGGTTCCTTCCATCAGACTACCTACCCCTTTGGAGGCCATTTGAGGAAACAGTCTTTCCCTAATGATCATGTATAACTGGACAGCTTTATGATTTCCTTTCTGTGACTTCTGATGTACATTTATGGGGATGAGAGAAATTTGGGTTTGAGGGACAGCCTGAATCCAAGGAACTGGGTAAGACAACAGGTTCCCACAGAGCTCTTGGAAGCTTGGTCTTGTTAGCACGCTCGGCAAGAAAGGCTAGAGTTAGAAGGCCCTCGGGACCAGCTCGCCCTGGCAAAGAAACCTAAGTGCTGGAGATGCTCTGGTTGCCTTGTGCACGACTGTCCCCTTCTCCCAACTTCCCGTCTCCCACCAAAGTTCATACAGCTGCTTTACCTACACACATTTCCACACCAGAAAATCATTTTTACTTCCCTGGGTTGTCATTATTCATGGCCCCAGAGATGTGCTGAGAGGGATTATGGGATCTCAACTGCTAATGAGAATGTGGTGCTAGTACCAGGTTTCTGAACCCCGGCCTGAGGTACTAAGGCTGTGAGTATGTTTGTGTGTGTGTGTGGCGCTTGAGAAGGGCCTTGGAAAGGGACCTCCCAGGTTGAATTTCTCTTCAGTGCGCAATGCTAGATGCTGCCCAGATTAGCTCTTTCTTGCTTGTATCAATATGTTTGTGTGTCGAATCTAGCCCGAGGGTGGCCTCTGGTATCCTTCCTGCCAGTAAAAAGATTTCTCTCTAGGGATATCAGAAACTCATTTGCCCCTTAAGCACTCTAGTTATGCCAACTGGAGAAAAAGAAGACGCACATTTCAGAGAAGAGTACCAGCTAATATTTAATAAGCACTTAATATATTCCTGGTACCATTCTATCAGCAAATTTAGTCTTCAGAAGCACCTTAGGAATTAGGTGGCATTGTTTTTCTAGTTTCACAGAGGGGAAATTGAGGCCCAGAAACATTAGGTAACTCACTCAAGGTTATAGACCTAGCCAAGTGGCAGAGCTGGGACGTGATCCACCTCCAGGGAGCATGTTCTTGACCTCTGTGCTCTGCTGCCTCCTGGAGAGTTAGCCTCCCTGAATGTGTGCTACCCATCACATCAAGTCTCTATGTCATGCTGGCAGAGACAGTGAAGGCCGAGGGTGATCCAGAGAAAAAGAAATTTGCCAGGTTGGGTAAAAAGAGAAAGGGAGAACATGGAGTAAAGACACATAACCACAAATAGAAAAACAAGAGGTGGAGATGGTTGTCACTGAGGAGTAATAGGGCAAACATGAAGTTAAGCTGGTACCCAAAGCAGGAACCACGTGACTTTGGGATCCTTGGTCTACGGCAAGTGCTTTCCAGTCAAAGCCTTTGCCTTCACCCAGTGACAACAACATGCCATGCTATGTCCCTCCTCCCAGGACGCATGTTCCTTTTGCTGTAAGATTTCAACAAATCTGGAATCAGGGCATTCTAAAACTTAAACAAGAAATAAGTTTCTCTGGGCCCTCTCTCCAGATTGTTCCCTAAATTGGTGGTTCTTCTCGACCCTGATGTTACACTACAGACAGCATGGAGGGTATGGGCTGACGGAAGAGTATGATGGAAACACAGATGGTGAAGAGACGATGGCACTGAGAGATCTAGATTCTGGCTTCAGCTCTGGCACTGTCTCCTTTGTGACTTTAGCTAAATTTCTTCACCTTACTTTGCTCACTTATAAAATGGGAAGAATAAAGTCTGCTTTCTGCACTTCACAGGGTTTCAATAGGGGGACCAAATGAGATAATGGGAGTCAATGGGCTTTGGAGTGTTATATGCAAATATCAAGGGTTGTGATTTATTACTTTTGGAAGAGAAGGAAATTAAAATAATGCAAACTATAAAACAACAGTTTCTTTCAAGCCGATGATGGAGGAGGAAAGAGAAAAAGAGTTCATTAGTGACTATTATGGTCCCTTGTGGTCTCCAAGAGAGACTCACATTACCTTTGGGGAATAGAGGTTCTAACAACCCTGAACTCTGGCCATTCCAACTCCAAGGGATGCAGGGCCCTGTGCCCAGGCTGAGCATATCCATGACAGTGTAGTTTTTTGTTTTTTTATTTTCTGGGGAGAATAGTGTGATTGTTGACTTAGCTCTTGGTCTTAGCCAACAGGCCTCTGAAGAGCGTGGATGTGGTAAGATAGGCCTCTGAGAATTTTTCAGTGGTTTGGACACATACACAGTAAAGTAAGGCAAAGTTAAGACATTCAAAACAATGAGGGTTTTGGAGGGGCTTAAGTGGAAGGTGATGAGTTGCTAAAAAGTATGCAACTTCTTTTTTCCCTGCTTCACAGATGTTAATGACTTGCGCCATTGTCTTATTTGGTGTGGTGTTGATCTCCTGTGTCCTCATGATGGACACCTATCATAGTGCTTGGCTTGTAGAGGCAATCAGTTAGTGTCTGAGGAGTGAAAAGAAGGCGGGAAAGAAAGGACGTCAAGAAGCTCCCTTTCTGCCTGTATTTTCCTACAGAAATACATCTAAATTATGCCAGGAGAGGTCTGAGCTCACAGCGATGTTCAAAAGCTGAGAAGAAGACATAAGAATATCATTCTTTTAAATGATGGGGGTGTTAAGTAGAAGGATGACAGACTGAAGTTCCCTGAACTGCCCCTACTAATATGCAGTAATGAGGTCCAGCCCCTGCTGTCTGACGGCTTTTTTCCTTATTCCTTGCAGAGGTGGAGTAGCCTCTGTGCTTATTCCTAAAAGCCTAAGTTCCCTCTCCTCTGGTCTATGGGCAGAGCATTTTCGTGGTTATAAATAAAGAAAAGTGTGCTTACATTTACCCAAGTTTGTATTACTCTTGACATTTCAAGGGAAGGATTTAGACTTAAATCTTTTGGGTGTTGTAAGCTGTAGTCAAGATATAAGGTCTAACAAGGAAGAGTATCTTGTATGCATAAGTATTGCTAATTTAAGAAATGCTTCATCTTGGCATAGGAGAATCCCTGGATATGGGGATAGGCTAAAACCACTTTGAGAAAGCTACAATATTAGTTTGTTTGTTCTAAGTAGGTTAAACCAATATTTAGGACTTTTTATAGCTTCTTATTGTGTAACTTGCTTAATAGTAATGGATGCCTCTCCTCCTACTGTACAATGCTACTACTTCTACTGCTCTTACTGTTACTACTAGCTATAATAGCAATAACGACATGATAAATCTCTGGTTACTCTTTTTGTTTCTTCAATAAGTAAAATTAATCCTTAATTGATCTTATGAGGATGAATCTGAATTCCTCTCTTGAAGTGCCAAGAGTAAGAAATTTACAAATATTGGGGTAACGTTAAAGACATTTTTCTACATTCATGACCACTAAGATGCCCTGCATATAGGTAGAAAACTGGCTTGTCCCAGTTCTCTGAGGCTTGGGTGGTCTTCTCTTTAGAAATGTGTTTGGGTCTTTGATTTTCTTAAGAGGATGTGAACCCAAAGTCCAGACTGGCTAACAGTGAAAGCAGTTGGATCTGCCTTTACATAGTAGGGTAGACTATCTTCACTTTGGGCAATTGGTAGGGTTTAAACTTGGATTCTTGGTCATTCAGGGCTTTTTGAAAACTCCCATGTTTTCTCTGTGGCCTCGCTTCCTGGTGGGTCCTGAACTATAATCTTTATCAGATTCAAAAACTCAGCTTTTCAGAGGGTGTCTCTTTAGGTTTTCACACTGCCTCTCTTATACAACCCCAGCATTTGGCAAATGTGCTGAACAAGAAAAAAGCTGCCTGCTAGAAGGATCCCAGGCCTCCTTCAAAAACTCAGAGCTTTTATCCTCTAGTGACCCTCTGCCAGTGTGAAGCCCAGGGTCAGCCTCTTGCCTTTGCTCTTTGCAGTTGGCAGCTGGTTACAGTGACTGCAGAGGGGATGCTACTTCTCACTCCCCTTCTCCAAATCTTCAGTTCCTCTCTTCTCACTCTGTCAGCAGCAATTGGATGCCTGTAAATAGACGATTTATAGATTTTATCTAGTCCTTCCAGTTATCTTCAAGGGGAGTGTTAGTTACTATAAGCTACTCCATCCCACCTGGGAACAAACATAAAAAGTTAACTTTTACCTTGCTGTTGCTGTGATTCATGTTAACTGATTATGCTTTGCTTTTTGAATTGGTTAGTAGGAAGCTCAGAGACAAATTTGAGGCCCATCACCAGCAGAGTGTATAGAACCAAACGTAATATTGATTATATTTTGGGTATTAACCTTAGCTCCAGCTTACCTTAATGTCCTTATTCTCTTTCCCCATATCTGCATTTCTACACTTATTTGTTTGTCTGTTTATTTACTTAGTATATTGTACAGTTTTGGAATCCAGTTCCAATTTTTTTTAGAATGAGTCAGAGTAAAAATAGTTAAAAAATCAATAACACCTACCCTTTATTAAATGTTACTGTTCTAAGCATTACTCTGCTGTAAACATTACCAAGTACTTGACATATATACTCATATTTTCTCATAAACAAGTACTGTTATTACTATAAAACTGAGAGGCTTAAAGCTTAATTAATCTTCCTAAGGCCATAAAACCTCTAAATTGCTTAAGAAAGAGTGAATGTAATATTTAAAATAAATGATCCCCTCTCCTTCTGGATATCATTTATTGAGCCCTATTGCCTTCAAGGAATTGTTAAGTTCCTTATACATTAAATCTCTGCAACAACCTTGCTTGGCAGGATTTTTTAAGACTAGGAAGTCGAGGTTCTGAGAAGCTTAGTAACTTGTCTTGAGGTCCCACAATTTGGAACAGGCAGAATCAAATTTTAAGCATAGGCCTCTTTTGATCCTAAACTATCCCACAACTTTGTTCTCAACTCCTAACTCATAGCTACCTAGCTGTCTCAACTTACCTCCTTGTTGCGGGAAAGGACACACTATTTTCGCAGGAGGCTTTCACTGACTTTGTTAACCAGGAAGTCTAACATGCCTTATCCAATCCTTATCTTAGTACCCAGAAATCCAGTACAACTTGGGGACCCCTCTTCCAGAGTTCTGCAATAATTGTTTCTCGAGAGTATTTTAGGCTTTTAGGAAAACTGCAATTCTAAAGGGCTGTTCTTAAGGGAAATTTCGACTTGGGCAAAAGAGGTCTTGGCAAAATAGCCTCATTGTACTTAGAGGAACCCAAATAAGTTTCCTTGGCACCTAGCAAGATCCCAGTATGTAGATATTTACTTGCACAGTGAACAAGTCTGAAGCAGTCTGCTCAGCAGGGTTTCTGGAGAGAAGGGGCCCAAATGACAGCTTCTTTAATTAGACCACCTTGTCCTCTCTGGAGCTGGAAAAACTAGGTCATGGTAGCCTGGGCTTGAAGAAAGAGGAACCAGGGATCAGATTTGACTTTCAGTCCTGATTACCTTAATCAGCTGTTCATCCTTGACTAAGTCAATTCACCTTTCTGAGCCTCAGAGGTTCTGATATTTAACATGGAGCCATTGGAAGGATTGATTTCTTGAAGGCCTGGCTCTAAAGTTTCATGATTGCAAATGTTCCTTTAGGTCATCAACTGCCTTGGGTCCCCTGGTTGACCCTAATAGCTGAGCCCCTCCCCCAGCAGTCTTACCTGCCCCATGCCAGAGAGGCCCAGCTGTCCGCTCTCCGTGGCCTCAGGCCTGTGTGCCATGCGTGTGTTTTCCTGGAAGCTGCATATAGGACACTCATTGATGGGGAGAGCCTGTGGTCTGGAGTTGACAGTGAGATGGTAAACATCATGAAACAAGCGGCCCTTTCAGGCTCTCAACTTTGGCAGCACAGTGTGAAAATAATTCTTGGAAGCTGGGGCCTGGTGGCAGCTGCTGCTCCTCGGCCTGCCTGCCAGGCCCCACCAGAGCTCAGGATGAACCGCCTTGCTGCCTGGGCATGCAGCAGCCTGTGCTAGTAACTTTCCACTCTGGGAAACTGGAAAAGTCAATTGGCTTCTCTGTCCGGGAGATTGGTGGGTAACGGAAGCGTAGGCAACCACCAAGACAACTCAGCAGGCAAAATCAGGTGATGCCTCTTTGCTTCAGGGTCTCTTGCTTCCCTTTGTGATTTTCTACCTTTTCATGCTGCTTTATATTTCATAATGCGAAGCTCAGAGAGAGATGGGTGGGCTTTGATCAACAATGAAGTGGGCTTGGGGGAAAGTAAGGGGACCTGACTTTTAGGACTTGGGCCGACTTGGCAATTCTGAGTCTTCACTATTGGCTGGGATCCCTTCCACAGAAGGAGTTTGCCAAAAATAGGTACATTCAATGGGAAAACCACACTGGTCCCGCTGAGAAGTGCCACGTTGGTTGCTGAGGGCCAAGGTTTATCCTGGTTCCAAAGACCCACTAGGATGAGGAAGGCCATCCAAGATCAGCTCATCTACTTTCCTGTGTCCTTTCTCTGAGGCCCCTGGGAATACCAGTTCATCAAGGAGCTTTGCCTCGTGGCTGCTTTGATGGCTTTTATCTCTGAACTCCCTTTCTTCATGTTATATTCCTTGGTCTCAGCTTCTAGACCTACAGCTCTGCTCTGTTGTCTGAAGAAGGTTTGTAATACTTGTAGCCCAGAGTTTTACTCTGGCTTGAGTTGGGGATCTTCTACTGACTAATAATCTGGTCAGAACTTCTCTTCCTCTCATGCAGTTAGTTCACTTCAGTCACTCAGTCGTGTCTGACTGTTTGAGACCCCCATGGACTGCAGCATTCCAGGCCCCCCTGTCCATCACCAACTCCCAGAGCCTGCCCAAACTCATGTCCATCGAGTTGGTGATGCCATCCAGCCATCTCATCCTCTGTCAACCCCTTCTTCTCCTGCCTTCAATCTTTCCCAGCATCAGGGTCTTTTCAAATGAGTCAGTTCTTCACATCAGGTGGCCAAGGCATTGGAGCTTCAGCTTCTGCATCAGTTCTTCCAATGAATATTTAGGACTGATTTCCTTTAGGATTGACTGATTTGATCTCCTTGCTGTCCAAGGGACTCTCAAGAGTCTTCTCCAACACCACAGTTCAAAAGCATCAACTCTTTGGCGCTCAGCTTTCTTTATAGTCCAACTCTCACATCCATACACGACTACTGGAAAAACCATAGCTTTGATTAGACAGACCTTTGTCAGCAAAGTAATGTCTCTGTTTTTTAATATGCTGTCTAGGTTGGTCATGGCTTTTCTTCCAAGGAACAAATGTTTTTTAATTTCATGGCTGCAGTCACTATCTTCAGTGATTTTGGAGCCCCCAAAATAAAGTCTCTTTATTATTAAGACAGTAAGTTTCTTACTGTTTCCATTGTTTCCCCATCCTCTCATGCAAATGCCCACAAAGCACTCTTGCAGCACTGTCCTCTAGAGATTGTTGTGAATTGGCAATGAGATGGTGCTCCCTTTGACAATCCTGACCCTCATCAGGGAAATGCTGCTAATCAGGGTAATTTTCTCAGCAAACATGGGCTGAGTGCCTTTTATGGCCAGACACTTTGAGAGGTTCCGGGGCAGATCAGTTGTAACACCTGCTCTGAAGAATTCAACATGTTGTTAAGATCACACTTCATTTATCCATCCTTGAAATCATCCTTCCATCCATCTACCCATCACTCTACCTCTTTCTTTCTTATTTAATTGCTAAATGCATGGTGTTTGTAGGTGGTAAGGGGGAAAAGAAAAAACCTGATATAATTAGTATTTTCAAAATTGCTTACAATTTCAGTAAGGAAGTAAATAAGCACAAGTAAAATGGAAAATCTCAGGTGAAGGTTGCTACCTAAACGAATGTCCCAATTTTTCCTGCCATCACTTTTATCTTCATACCATGTTTTCATGTTTTCCATAGTTTTGTCAGGCTTCTCTGTTAGATGGTAAAGAGTCTGCCTGCAATGCAAGAGACCCACGTTCGATCCCTGGGTCAGGGAGATCCTCTGGAGAATGGAATGGCTATGCACTCCAGTATTGCTTGGGAAATCCCATGGACAGAGGAGCCTGGTGGGCTACAGTCCATGGGGTCACAAAGAGTCAGGCATGACTGAGCAACTGAACAACAAACTTGTTAAATTCATGAACAAAAAGATGTGTGTGTGTGTGTGTGTTAGTTGCTCAGTCATGTCTGACTCTTTGTGACCCCATGAGCTGTAGCCCACCAGGCTCCTCTGTCCATGGGGATTCTCCAGGCAAGAATACTGGAGTGGGTTGCCATGCCTTCCTTCAGGGAATCTTCCCAACCCAGGGATTAAACCCAGGTCTCCCACTTTGTAGGCAGATTCTTTACTGTCTGAGCCACAAGGGAAGCCCTATAGTGGCCCAGACTTTTAAGGAAGTCTCAGATATCTGTTGCCAGGTTAAATGTCACTAGTAGGGGTTATCCTTCTTTGACTTCCTAGGCCTTTTTTTTTCTTTCTTTAAAAAAATTTTTATTTTATTTTATTATTTTTATGTATTTATTTATTCTTAATTAATTGCTTTATAATATTGGCTTGACTTACATCAACATGTTTTTAAGTTCTGCAATAATAAACAACATAATACAAAATTCTTCTTTTACTAGTTTTTCTACCTATATATATTTATTAAGGACTCAGTTAATGCCAGGCTTCAGGAAGCTCACTTGTGCTACTGTATGGAGAAGGGTCAATAGGAGAGCCAGGAAGAAGAGCTAGAAGGTATTATAGTATTCCAGGCATGAGGTGGCGGAGGTTGGGCCCTGCATAGAAGTAGTGGGGAAGGGGAGGAATAGCTGAACTTAAAAAAATTGCAGGAGGTATTGAACTGGCAAATTTTTTAAGTTCAGCTATTTCTCCCCTTCCCCACTATTTCTTTGCAGGGCCGGGAGACCTGGGTTGGATCCCTGGGTTGGGAAGATCCCCTGGAGAAGGGAAAGGCTACCCACTCCAGTATTCTGGCCTGGAGAATCCCATGGACTACCCCATGGGGTTGCAAAGAGCTGGACACAACTGAGTGACTGTCACCTTCACTTTCATTGGGCTGGCAAAAAAGTTCATTTGAGTTTTCTGTACCGTCTGTCCCACTGTTCACACTGTTTGCACTGTTCGCTGAACCCAGGGTAGGCAAGGCATGAGCTAAGAGGCTGGAAGAAGCCTCAAGGAGCCATCGGAACTGCAGACACAATTATTCTCCCCTGGCTGGCAAGGCAGCTGTAACAGCCTCTCTCCTGGCTGACTCAGCAGCTGTAGCACAACCATAACATAACCTCATATAACATAGTCACGCTGTCGCTCCAACACAACCCCAGTGTGGCGGCAGCCAGGGCTTTCATGGTGAAGCGCATGCAGGTGAGCTGCCCACAGTAGCCCGCGGCCAAGCGAGTACCTCGTGATACACATGTGCAGTGCTATAAATGATCTCAGCCATTACATAACCATGCACAGTCATTGTTTACAGAACGTGGGGTGGGAGAGCCTGACTGGCGCTATCTTGTTAATTTCCTCACACCATCTTATGGAAAAACCTGAATAAACTTTTTGGCCAAACCAATAAATTTGAGGGATTTGCTGATGAACCAGATGATTCTCAGAGGCCACGTTTACATCTCACTTCTTGATTGCCTCTTAGCAGAAATAACATGTCACCTATCATCCTGAATTCTTCTTCTCCAAAAACTTTGTATCAGTTTCCAGGCAGAGGTTCAGAGATCGCAGCCCCTCTCCCCCGACTCAGGGAGAACCCTTCTAGTTTTTGCCAAAGTTGTTGCCACTCTGCTGTCTTCACACAGTTTGGGCTTAAACCCTTTTGTGATGGAAGGACTGGAGGGGATGAGGAGGAGGGGGCTCCGAGACATTTAGCATTTTTTATGTGAAGAACTGGAGCCTCATCTTCTCCCCCAGTTCCTCTAATTATCAAACTTTATTAACAAAATGGATGCACATTGATTGTGCATCAATGCCACCAGGAGGGCTGAGGGACCGCCTTTGCTGGGCCCCATCTGCAGATCCAGTAGGATGGAGGTAGGGACTGAGAATTTGCATTTCTAACACGTTCCTGGGTGATGCTGGTGCTGCTGGACCTGGGAGCACACTCAGAGGACCACAGCTCTAACACAGTGATAGATAAGGAGACCAGAACCTTGAGGAAGGGAGTTGGTACTCCTTTGTACCAAAGACAGTATCTCAGGTGGGATCTCAGGTTTTCTCTCTCTCTGTTAACTAGGGTAAATTCCCATATAAGTTTAGTTAGACCATAAAATAGAAAGGGTCCCTGAGCCTAGGAAATACAATGGAACCAAAATGTTTCATGAAGGCAGCTATAGCAGCAGCAGCTCTGTGGAAACTTCTTGGTTGCTGTTCCCAGGATAAGCTATGCCTTGATGGGGAAGTTATTTGCAAGAATATCATGATTCACCCCAGGCGAACCCCCTTCCCGATTTCTGGTTTACTTTAGATGTTCCAGGAAGCAGTTCTCATTACACTCACAGCTCAGTGTCTAGAGATACATGATAGCCAGGAATGAAAGCCCAGTGGGACGGTGAACATGGATTTCTCTTTCTGTCCGGCATGGCCCCAGAAGATCATCTGGTGCTCAGGCTGGGAGGGATCTGGGAGCAGAGTGGTTCCCAAGACTGGCTGCACAGCAGAATCACCCGGAAAACTTCAGAAGTATGCAGGTTCCTGGGCTCAGCTTCAGAGGCAGAGCCACAAATGTGTATTCTAGAACCTCACCAAGCAATTCTAAAGCAATTGGTCCATGGACTGGCTTTGGGGAACCACTGCCTTAAAGAACATCTACTCTGACTCCCTTGCTGTCCACAGGAGGAAACTGAGACCCAAAGAGGGTGTGGGGTTTGCTCAGATCCCATATGGATTAAGTGGTGGAGCCAGGAATGAATCTGAAATCATTTGCTTTTCAGAGGTTGTATAGTTTAGTGTGGTCACAGACTCTAGAGCCAGATTCTAATCTGAGTAAGTATTTACTCGGTGAAAGGTCTTGGGCAATTATTTAAATGCTTACCAGTAAAATGGGTAATAAGTGGGAAACCTGAAATAATGAGTAAGAAAATGCTTATCTTGTTGCCTGACCTTGATAAGTGCTTCTAAATGAATGTTATTATTACATATTTCATCGAATTTAAGAAACTGCTGACTCTAAGATGTGTCATTGCTTTCTGTGCCTCTAAGGAAAAAAAATACTGATGACCCATGACTCACTATTTGTTTGCAAGATGCATTCAGATTTTAGGGACGTTCACATGTGGGGAAAAAAAAATGGGAAATACGGTATTCCACTTCTCTTTCCTCCACCCTGTAAAGATAATTATGTTATTAAGTTAAATACTTCAACAGTAAATGCAGATCTGTGAAAAAGAAGCACCTCATGTGTGAGAAGAACTGCAAGGAAACCACTGTGGCTGATGGGAAGGGTGGGGTGGAGATGAAGTTCCAGACAGTCAGGGGACGGGTTATGTGTAAAGATTTTTAATTTTATTACCAGTGAGATGGGAAGTTAATGGAGAGCTTTGAACAGAAGATTTACATGATCTCATTTATATTTTAGTAGATACATGGGGAAGGGTAGGGTGGATGATGGGAGGCCAAGTAGAAGATTCTTATTCTATTCGTGGTGATAGAGGACAGTAAATCAGCCTCGACTGGTAGCACAGTATTTGCAAAAGGTAGATGGGATATGGGAATATTTTTAGAGTAGCTAACAGAATTTCCTATCAGCTGGTGGACTGGATATGAAGTGTGAAAGGAGTCAAAGATGGGCCTCAAGATTTTTGGCTCAAGTCATTGGAATGATGGAGTTGGCTGAAATGGAAAAGACCCAGGAATGAGTTTTGGAGGAAGAATATTTTACTCAGCTTTCTTTTTATTCCTGAGCTATAGCTATCTCAAAGGTTTACCTTCTGTTTTCAATAAATGTTTTAAAGCAAATATTCTCTCCCCAGATGTGCACTGAGAAATAAAAGCAAAATGAACAAGATACAGTCCTTTTATTTTTTCCTTCCAAAAGCTTGCCATCTATAGGGAGGTAGGACTAGACACAAGTGTGACCTAGCAGTGTGTGCCAACTGCTGTAAGAGAGATGCTGGAAACGTCAGAGGTCAGAGGAAGGGGAGATTTACTGAAAGCGGGACTATCTGCCCTCCAAAATGCGTGCTTTAGTTGAGTACAATTAGACTGCCAAAGGAGGACGCTAGGTAATAACTTAGGATAGTCGTTCCACTGCAGGTGCAACCAACCAGAAACACTCCTTCCTTGCGTTCCCTGTTCCCTTTGCATGAAGCGTGTCCCCCTCTGACGCCACCTGGCCTGTTGTCTTCCTTCAGCAAGTTCTGTGTTCAGTTGCCTTATCTCAGAGATCCTCCTGGTCTTCTTATGCAATAGAGCACCCATTCCCTTCCTGCACTTGATTTTCTTCACAGACATTACCATCTTCTCTCAGATTAGACACTTATTTACTTGCTGTCTTCTCTCCCACCCGAGAATGTAAACTCTGTGACAAAAGGTGCTCTGTCTCTCTCTTCTGTCTGCTACTGTAACACCACAAAACTCCCCCCAATTCATTGAGCAAATTCATAAAAATAAGAATTAAAAACCGCACAGATTTGGAAAGCAATACACCAACAAATAGATTTTCACGCTGGGGGTGATGTTGGGGGTAGGACTGTCTCTGGGAACAAAGCTTTGGTTTCAGAAGGGAGAGGGGAGTTCCAGAGAGCAGCTCTCTTACGCATCTGCTGAGCAGCTTGCGTCTCGGGAGAGACAGCTTGCCTCCAGTCACTCTTTTTGCTAAAGCAGAGGGGCAATCTGGTGCGCCGGGACAAACTTTGGGTTGGGACTCAGAAATGTGATCCAAGTCAAACCCCTGCTGCTTAATAGTCATGGGACTTCAGTTTGTGTCCTCATATATAATTTGAAAATAATAGTACATGCCCTGCCTATCATACTGGGTTATTGGAAGGGTGAAATGAGGTAGGCACTTGGACAGCACTTTGTAGACTGTGAAGAATTGTATTTTAGGGGTCAAGATGGCAGTTGAGGGCACTGTGACATGCATGATTGCCAAAGGAGCCAGGAATCCCTGCCTTGGCCAGCTCAGCCCCCTCCCCAGGAGGTGCCTGAGAGGAATATACCCACAAGGGACAGTGGCAAAAGGAAAGCAAAGTAAAGTAGCTGCACTTGTGTCCCAGACGCCCGCGCAAGTATTCTGGGAGACTGGACCAGGGCGTGTGGATTGTGGGCTAGACCTTCAGGAGCCGTTCCTTGCCATTAAGTCACTGGTGCTAAAGTTTAAAATATTTAGTACACCCAACAACATGTAGGAGAAGTTTCAAGCAGGGGGCTGGAGCAGACCTGGAGTCAGGGTACCACTTTTGCTGAATGATGGACTCGAGCAGAAGAGAGGACCATGCCCTGTGTGTGATTTTGAAATGTATGTTGACCTCACGCATTAGTAATTTTGGCTCACTGGCATGTTGTATTAGAATTTCCTAATCCTTACTCCTCCCTTCGATTTCTCATTCTGCAGAGTTCAGAGTTTGAGAATTTGATGCTTCATTCATGAAACTCCCAGATTTACACTTAAGATTTGCATTTAAGGGTCTAGAATAATGATTATCTGTGGAACCAATCACCTCTGAAGGAGAAATTATACATTTGATAAGAACAGGCAAAGCTAAATCCCCATGTTCATCTCTTGATTCAAATCTGACTTGGAAAATGAAGTGGACAGTAACATGGACGAGTTTCAGTGGGTATATGGCCATGTTTTTTGCCAAAGCTGCCTATATATGACTTTGCTTAATTATACTACTTCTGGGAGAGTCAGCTGGCCCAGAATCATCCTTCCCCTAGGGTCAGACAAGAATTCAGGAGCTGTGCTATATGCGGGACACACAGATGGGCCTCTTGCCTTTATCTTGCCATTATTACAGTGGATGTCACTATTTTCCAAGCCCGCCATGTTCCCAAGGACAGCAGTTTGGCTGTTTCTGTGCCAACCTTGGACACAATGCTCACATGGAATCATTTTCTCTTTGACAGTTTGTGCCACTCCAGGGAACTTCTAGGAAAGGAGTTGGCTCCTGCTAGCCTTGTGATCTCCCTACCTCTGTCACTTTCCAGCCTAGGGAAATCTCATCTGTCTTCCTGCCATCTCTACTTTGTGCTACAGTCCCTTAACAAGCACAGGCTTTCTAGGAAGCCATTGGTTTTCAAGAAGTTTCTTTCTTATTTCTGCCCTGTAAACATGAATCTTCCAAGGGGTGAAGGAACAGGAAGGCTTGGCTACTTGCTTTGAAAAGGGGTTTGAAAATATGCAAATAAAATCTTAATGTGTTATCCCATTCCAGAGGTTACTTTTTGAAAAATAACTTCACTGATGTACAACTGACATACAGTTGACTACACACATTAAAAATGCATGATTTGGTCTGTTTTGACATATGTATAGACCTGTGAAATCATCACCATAATCAGGATAATAACCATATTCATTTCTGCCAGAAGTTTCTTTGGGCCCCTTTGTAATTCCTCCTGCCCACTCCTTCCTTCTCTAGGAAACCACTGATCAGCTTTCTGTCGCTGTGGATCGACTTGTTTTCATTTTCTAGAATTACGTATAAATGGAAGCATACCGTATGAACTCTTTTTTGCCTGGCTTCTTCAGTGCTTTCCCTCAGCACAGATATTTTGAAAGTCTTCTGTGCTGAGTATGTATTGATGCAGCATCCTTTTTTGTTCCTACTGGGAGTGGAGATGGGACTAGGGTGAAGCAAAGGAGGGGCCTAAGGTGCAGAGTGGAGGCAGGCGCTTGCCCTCTGCAAAGGCACCGCCACTTCCGTGACCCTGGGAGTGAGGGCCTCCTGACACTTCGCACCCTCAGCTTCTCACTTGCTTCATTCCAATCCCAGTTCTGCCGAGTAGTATTTCATGGCATGGGTATATTGTAATTTGTTTATCCCTTTACCTGTTGATGACATGCGATCGTTTCCCAATCTTACATATTGGAAATAAAACTGTTAGGCACACTCCTAAGTCTTTGTATGAACATACACTTTTATTTCTTTTGGGCAAAAGAAATAAAGGAGTGAACTGGGCTTCCTAGGCGGCTCAGTGGTAAAAAATCAGCCTGTCGATGCAGGAGACTCCAGTTTGATTCCTGGGTTGGGAAGATCCCCTGGAGGAGGAAATGGCAACCCCCTCTAGCATTCTTGCTTGGAAAACCCCATGGACAGAGGAACCTGGCGGTTTACAGTCACAAAGAGTTAGACATGACTGAGCACGCACCAAGCATAGATATGTGGGTCTACTTGTAGACTTTCTCCTGTTTCATTGGTATGCGTGTCTGTCTTTATGCCAATATTACACAGTCTTGATTTCTATAGTTTTATAATGTCTTAAAGTCTGGTGTTAGTACTTCCTCTTTGATTTTCTTTTTCAGCTTTTCAGCTTTTCTGCGATCTTTGCCTTTCCATATGCTTTTTAGAATCAGTCCGTTCATTTATACTAAAGAGTCTGCTGAGACTTTGATCGGGTAGAATGGACGGATTGACTCTTTTGACCCATGAGCCCTGTAGTGTGTAGCTCTACTTCTTTAGATCTTTAATTTCTTTCTGCAGTGTTGGGTAGTTTTTAGTATACGGGTCTTCCACATCTTTTGTCATGTTTGTTGTCGTTGTTCAGTCACCCGGTCACGTCTGATCCTTTACAACCCCATGGACTGTAGCACGCCAGGCCTCCCTGTCCCTCACCATCTCCCGAAGTTTGCCCAAGTTCATGTCCATTGCATCCAGCCATCTCATCCTCTGCCCCCAATCTTTCCCAGTATCAAGGACTTATCCAATGAGTTGGTTGTTTGCATCAGATGATCAAAATACTGGAGCTTCAACTTCAGCATCAGTTTATTCCTAAGTATTTTGTAGTTTTTGATGGTATTTAAATTGCAACTTTTCACCACTAGTATAAACCTTATCTAATTTTTAATATAACTGATCATATTATCTCCAATTAAAGACAGCTTTACTTCTTCCTTTCCAATCTGGGTGCCTTTTGTTATTGTTTCCCCCTTGACTTGTTGCTCTATCAGGAAATTTCAGTATTCTAAAATATTCAATCATTATTAGAATAATTTCAATATTCCAACATTGAGTTATAATTGACATATAGCAGTATACTAGTTTCAGGTATACAATATATTGAAATTATAATTGTACATATTGAGAAATGATCACCACAATAAGTCTAAGTTGACATCTATCACCATGCATAGTTACAAAAATATTTTTTCTTGTGATAAGAGCTTTTAAGTTCTAAAGTTCTACTCTCAATGACTTTAAGTATGCAGTACAGTATTATTAATTATAGTCCCATGCTGTGCTTTATATCCCTATGACATGTTTATTTTATAATTAGAAATTTGCACCTTTTGATCTCTTTCACCCAGTTTTCTCATCCCCCACCACCTGCCTCTGGCAACCATCAATCTGTTCTCTGTATCTGTGAGCTTGTTTTTTTTTTGATTGTTTGGTTTTTAGATTCCACATGTAAGTGAATCATTTGGTATTTATGTTTGACTTATTTCACTTAACATAATGCTTTCAGGATCCATCCATGTGGTCACAATGGCAAGAGTTCATTCTTTTTCTTATGACTGATTATCATCCTATTGTGTATACTCCATTGTGTATGTATGTATGTACATATACATATATATGTATGTACACACACATACACACATACCCCACATCTTCTTTACCCATTCACCTATCAAAGAACACTTATGTTGTTCCATAACTTAGCTATTGTAAAGAATGCTACAATTGAAATGAAGGGTGAACATGTAGTTTTGAGTATGGTTTTCATTTTCTTCAGATAAATGCCCAGAAGTAGAATTGCTAGATTATATGATAATCGTATTTTTAATTTTTTGAGGAACCTTTGCATTTTTTTCCATAGTTGCTGCACCAATTGACATTTCTAGCAACAGTGCATAAGCAGTCTCCTTTCTCCACATCCTCGCCAGTACTTGTCACTTCCTACCTTTTTGATAATAGCCATTCTAGCAGATGTGAGGTGCTGTCTCTTTGCGGTTTTGATTTGCATTTCACTGATGATTAGTGATGTTCAGTTTCTTTTCATATACTATCCGTATGTTGACCATCTGTATGTCTTCTTTGGAAGGAAGTTAGTTGAAGAATAATTGAAATCTCCAACCATAATTATGAATTTGATAACTTTTTGGCAGTTTGTTTTTTGGCTTCATTTGTTGGGAAGCTTTGTTATGAGGTGAATAAATGTTTAGGACTGTCATGTGTTCTTAAAGAACTAACTCCTTTATCACTGTGAAATACCATCTTTATTCCTTGTCTTGATATATTGGGTCTGATATTCAGCTTTCTTTTGATTAACTTTTCATGGTTTATTTTCCCCATATTTTCTTATAATTTATCTGTGTTTTTATATTTAAAATATGTTTCTTACAGGTTATATGTACTTTAAACTTGATTTTTCTTTTTATTTTTTGATTTTTTTTTTATTTTTCTTTTTAAATCCACTCTGATAATTCCTGCTTTCTAATTGGTATATGTAGACCATTTCTATTTAATGGGAGTATTTATATGGTTAGCATAAAATCTGTATTCTTGCTATTTGTTTTCTATTTGTCCTATTTGTTTCCTTTAATTCTGTCTTCTTTTCAACTTTAATTGAATTTTTATGATTTCATTTTATCTTTTCTTGACTTACTCGCCATAAGTCTTTAAAAAATATTATTTTAGTGCTTGCTTTAGGGTTTATAGTGTACATCTTTAACTAAATAATGTCTACCTTCACATAATGTTATATAACTTCACATAGAGTATATAAAAAAAACCTTTCAGCAGGATAGCTTCTATTTTTCCTTTTTAAGTCTTTATGCTGTTATTGTCATGTATTTTAATTTTGTATATGTCATAAACACAATATGTTATTATTTTTGTTTAAATAGCCTGTTACCTCTTAAAGAGATATAAATAACATTAAAAATCATCTTATTTACCATGTAATTGCCATTTTGAATGGGATATTTGCTGTCATCTTTATCTTTGTTCCTCTGTTCATAAAGTATCCTTTTCCTCTAGATGTTTTTAAATTTTTCTCTTTATCACCTGTTCTAAGCAATTGGATTATGAAATGCTGTAGCATAGTTTTCTTCATTTTTTTTAATCCTTCACATTATTAAGTTTCTTGAGTTTGTAATTTTCATCAAATTAAAGCAATTTTACACCATTTTTATTCAAATAATTTTCAATCTTCCTCCTTCCTCTTCTTCACAGAATCCATTTATATGTATATCTAGATATTTGAAATTGCTCCACATCTTACTGATGTGATTACTTTTTGATTATTGCTTGTTTCTCTTTTCTTTCATTGTTTCATTCTGAATAGTTTCTACTGTTGTCTTTATGTGTATTATTTTCTTTCCAATATGTAATTTGCTTTTAATTCCATACAATGTATTTTAGCTCACATATCACATTTTATCTCTGGAAATTTGATTTACTTCTTTTCTTTACCTCTATAGCTTTCCTTATATCTTTGAACCTATGCAACACAGTTATAAGTATTTTGGTGTTCTTCTTTTCCCATTCTAACTTCTGTATTAATTATGAATCTGTTTCAATTGATTTTTTTAAAAAGTTATAGATACTATTTCTTTGCTTCTCTTACAGACCAATTTTTTAAATTGCATGGGACATATGTATACTAAAAAATTATTTATTGTTTATCTGAAATTTAAATTTAGCTAAGGATCCTCTATTTTATTGCAATTTATGTCTTGAGACCTCTAGTCCCCTTGATCTCTCCAGGCTCTTCTTTGTCTTCTGAGCTCAGGAAATCCTCCAGCCTCTGCCTGCATTTTCACTCCCTCTGCTATAGCCTGGATGCTCTCATCGAAGTAAGCTTTGCAATTGTGGAGCTCATATTCTTTGTTTCCTTTCTCTCAGGGATTGTTGCCCTTTGTTGTCTGATATTCATTATGTTGAAACCCAATTTTTCATATACTATTCCTGTTTTTTGGTTGTTTTACCCAGGAGAATAAATCTGGTCTTTGTTAGTCTATCTTGGCTGAAGGAGGAAGTCCATCTCTAGAGATTATTATTCTTAGCCAGAGGCAAAAGCATGGAGCTGATGGGGCCAAAGCTGTGTGTTCAGTACCTTTATAGGAGAGTTTTTTGCTCTGCTCCATAGTTTTATGAAATCAGCTATCTAAGGGAAAAAAATGCTACGGATCATAAAAGGTACCTAGTAATTATGGGGATGTGGATTTACCACTGTTGGGAAACTGATTAGAAATGCATGTCTGCTAATAAGAAAATGGGGATAGGCCACGGAGTTATTACCAAGTGAAAGGATAAATCAGCACATCACAGGATTGTCAGAATTTGGACCAAAAGAAAGGGTTGGCTGAGGGTCAATGATTGGAAAACTGAGCGCTAATAAGCTTGGAGACCAGTCCAGGAAGAAAAGGCTGAGAGAGCCAGAGTGGTCAAACTGGGGTTGTAGAGGGACTTAGTCCCTCTTTCCTGTCCAGTAATCAACTGCATCCTAGCTAGCGGTCTCTGAAAATAAAAATAAAAATAAAAGCATTTCCTCTCTTTTCTCTTTGGTTCTTCTTGGTTCAGCTATATGCCGCTATCCTCTGGGCATGTCAGGAGGCCACATTCCAGATGAGGACATCACAGCTTCCAGTCAGTGGTCAGAGTCCACAGCTGCCAAATATGGAAGGTGAGAATGGACACCTCAAAAAAACCTGAGTTCTGGGCTGGACAGATGGCTCCCTTGGGGCTTCCCAGGTGGCCCCGTGGTAAAGAATCTGCCTGTCAATGCAGGAGATGCAGGTTCAATCCCTGCATTAGGAAGATCCCCTGGAGTAGGAAATGGCGCCCCACTCCAGTATTCTTGCCTGGAGAATTCCATGGACCACCTGGCAGACTGTAGTTCATGGGGCTGCAAAGAGTCAGACACTTCTGAGGGACTGAGCATGCATGCATGGGTTGGGCAGAATAACTGGCTCAAAGGGCTAACAGAGGAGGATGATACTTGGTGGGAGCTGGTAGGAATGGGGGAAGACACGTGCTAGTCTAGCAGCCTCACGCTGGAGCCTCACCACTCATTGCAGGTTGGTTTATTGACATGTGGGACACTTGCTTTAGCCAGTCTCTCACCATGAACTACTGCAGGAAGTGGACTACAGTGGTACCTATGGGAAAGTGCAGATTAGGTAGGACACTGGAAGTTAGGAAACCTGATCCTCTTTTTGGTGAGTATCTGTGAAACATCGCTCACAGTAGAAGACATCAAGGACTTAATTAGACATTGAGGCATCCAATAAATTCTTCCCTCCTCTCAAGGATACTTTACACTGAAGGGCCATCCTCATCCATAAACAAAACATGGTAGGTTTCTTGTGGTCTAATGTCAGGGGTCCTTTAAAGCAATAAACACCCTTGTCAAAAGCTA